>NC_137130.1:34453551-35184801 GCF_949319135.1 Squalius cephalus
CACTAAAGCCCCATTAGTGTGTGATGATGCACTTAACCTGTGTAGATTAGAATATTTTGATTTGGAAAAACTCTTCCTAGTAATGAAACAACATGAGATCACGCACGCGCACACACACACACACACACACACACACACACACACACACACACACACACACACACACACACACACACACACACACACACACACACATTGTGTTTTTATTATGGGTACTTTACATAGATATAATGATTTTATGCTGTACAAACTGTATATTCCATCCCCTAACCCCAAGCCTACAGAAAACCTTCTGCATTTTTACATTTTCAAAAAGCATAAGGCCTTCATATGACTTATAAACTGTTTCCTCTTATGGGGAACAAAAATGTCCCAACAAGGACAAGGATTTTGGATATTGCCATCTTTGTGGGGACATTTTGTCCTCATGTGTCCTCATTTGGGTTTTATCAGGACACACACACACACACACACACACACACACACACACACACACACACACATACAGTCATCAGTTCTCATCCAGGCTGATGCATAAAGTGCATCATCATCATCATTTCACCACAGAGAGTATTACTGTAATGGTCTCTTTCAGGAAATTAATAAACGTCATCCATCACAGGAAAACAATGGCTATACCTCTACTGATCAATACCATAGAATCCTCCTGCGGTTAGGACATGGTTTGCTGGATGATGGAAGAGTCCAAGTGTTCCCTGTGTGATCCTCTTTAACCAGTATAATGACAACAATATCAGTCCACTATCTGACTTGGGATGCAGCCTGGAATAATATTCACATTATTTTGGTTAATTTGGCCAGAGGAGTTTCTCTCAAGGTGTTTTTCTCCATTCTGTCACAGATGAAGTTCGGGTTCCTTCCTTGCCTTTGGCTTGCTTAGTTGGGGACACTTAATATTCAGCAATAATATTGATCTGACTGATCTGACACTATTTGACAAGAACTGAATTGAGTGGGATGATGGCATCACTGTTTTTTGAGATGCTTTATAGATTAATTGAACTAATTTCATAATTAATGAGCTTTACACAGTTATTGTTATGAACTGAATTAACACTGAGCTGACTTCAGCTGAATAATGACTGTTTACAACTGTCTTTTTAGAGCAGAACTGAAGTCTGTTTGCATTACTGAATCATTATTTTCCCGTTTATCACTGTAAAGCTGCGTCCAAACAATCTGTATTGCATAAAGCACTGTATAAATAAACGTGACTTGACAATCTCCAGGATGCAAGAATACTGAACTTTAAAATCAGTACACAATGAAAGATAAATATTTATTAACCATTAGAAATGTTTAAAAAATGATCAGGCCAAAAAAAAAAAAAAAAAAAAAAATAGTATACATAGAGAGTGTGAATTATGATCTGTCCTGCACAGGGGGCCAATGTTTCAGAGAACCCTGAAGCTTCCCCGGGCGCCGCCATTGATTAGCAGACCCCCACCTGCTGTTAGCATCCCATTGACTCCCATTCATTTTGGCGTTACTTTGACAGCGAATAACTTTACATCTAAGGCGTTTAAAGACTCCATTTGTCCATTATTTATTTCTAAAGAAACACGACAATGTATAAAAGGCTCCATTACCTTGTATCTTACGTTATGGCCCCATAGAAGCAGTGTTTGTAAAAATAGGCTAACGATTGCGTCATAACCACGCCACTCTCTGTCGCACAGTAGAGAGATTACCGTATGGACAGGAGGAGAAGCTCGCGGGCGATCGGGGGGACGTGGAGGCAAAATGACAAAATAATTAATCAGAATACTTAGCAAAAGTTGCTCCTGCTCCTAGCTCATGGACAGCTCCTACTCACACTCTCCGTCTCTGCAAGTTTCGGAAGGGAATGATTCAGATTTCTCTCGGCACAGCTACTAGAAGACAGACGGGTTGCTCACGTCACAACTACGTCGTTTGAGCTCAGTTTGAGTCTGCGCAGTCGCTCAGCCATCAGGAAGTGAGTGCTTCTAATTGACTTCACTTTTCTCCGTTGAATCCAATGGGGTCGCTGTGTCCAGTTTATATACTGTCTATGGTCCTGCAGGGATGACGTAAGAACCAGGAAGTCTAATTCGCTGTTGGATGCTTCGAGATTTTCCTATGGGGTTTTATAAGGGTTTTTTCGTTTTACGTGTAAAATAAAGCCTGTAAACATAATTACTATACTTTGACGTTTTGTTCTACAACATAAATTACACACACCCATAGCGAAAACTCACATTTTTAAACAGTTATGTAAATTTTGGAAAATGTACGTTTTTAATAAGTAACTATAGCCCTTTGGTGCTCTTTGGTCATTTTGACCAAAACATTTTTTTTTCTTTTGAATTTTTTACTTCATCTGAATGGTACGAAACTTGTAAATGTTTTGGCACTTGCTATGTGAACACAAAATAAAATCATGGACATGATTCGAAAAGTTTAAAAGGTCCTGAAAAGAATGGTCACACTTGTGCTCCTCGCGGTCAAAAATGAGCCTATTCTAAATGAATGGGAAGCGAATTTCATCTAGTGGAAAATATTGGTACTGCGGCCAAACAAAAACTTACTGAAACCTCATTTATTGAGATATCAAGCTCAGATTTGGAACTCAACTTTGTTTAGATTTATGAATTTGATTTTCTAGCCGTTTTAGAGTAAAACATGTTTTTGAAAATATATATTTCACATAAAAATTGAAAATAGTATTTTTGTGCATTTTTCATGACAATACACGAAAAATTCTGTTAAGTTCACTTTTTAAAACCTTTTTCACTTCAGCAATAATCTACCAAGTGTGGTCTTTAGAGATCTGAATAGATCAAACTTAAGTCTGTGCTCTAAAGCATTCAAGATTTACGACAGTTTAATTCGGAAATTTGAAAAAGTGAATAAATTGAATAATACTACAGCATAAATATAATCTAGCACCATAAAATCCCCTAAAAATACAAAATATTACATAAAAACAATATCAAACTAAAATATAGTACATTAATTTCATTGAAAAAAAAAAAAAAAATTCTAGATAAGACAGCTTGGGTGCGGATGTGCACCCAAAAGTTGTAGAACAAAATGTCAAAGTAGAAAGTTAAAGTTATGTTTACCACAGGCTTTATTTTACAAAACCCCATTATAAAACCCCGTAGGGAAATCTGGAAGGAACCAGTGGGAAATTAGACTTCCGGGTCCTGACGTCATCCCTGCCTCACTCTATGAAGGGTGGAAGGATTTTGCATCCTTCCTGTTCTCAGATCATGACATTCGTGTGCCTTGGCACGACCTTAAAGTGGAAAAACAATTCGTTGCCAGCCTGTATTTCTCTGAAACACACTACATTAAGGAATGCCAAATTATCCAATGCAACATGAATTTCAGAGAAAGTCATGAAAAGTCTTCGGATTATCTATGTAAATACTTTTCAATAAATCCTTTGATACAATGCATATATTGTGTAAATACATGTTTTTACACACTTTTACACTACATGTTTCTACATGTACTTTTATTTAAAAAATGCATCTGTAACTACATCTAATTACACTGCTGACCTTCCCTTACCCATTAACCCATCCTTAAACTTACCCATAATCCAAACCTGTCCTAATCTTACACATGTCCCACCTCAATGGCAGCACAAGCAATCTGCAATACAACATCAACACAATAAGTGCATTGCACATTACTATATATTTTTTTGTGGCTTAAGTCCTGCATAGTAGTGAGAGACACCTAATATGAAGTGTGACAGAGTCTTCCGAGCCTTGAATGGCGGGACACGTGTGTGTTGGGTGACTCCTGTCTGAAAGCACAGGAAGCAGGAGGAGTGTGAATGACACTGTTGTGAGATCACTGCTGATTCACTGTGTGGGCACTCACAATCGCTCAACATGACAAAAGACTGGAGACCACCAATGTGACCTATGCCGGGAATGTGACCCTGCCAGTGACGGAATATGAATTCGAGGTCATCAGTGTGTTGTGCATGATGAACAGTCATTGAAAGCAAACATAGTGCATTCACAGCAAATCAACACAGTCAATGGAATTTCTTTATACAAGAACAAATACCAATTGTTTACTATATATTGATAATATCAAATCATACTCAATGCCAAAGAACTGTTGCATGTGAACTCAAAGTTTTCATAACCATTACTGGGTGACGCTATAGAATACTGTTCCTTCATTAATGAATAACCACACAGGAACAAATGAGTAACGCACTATTAACAGTCTAACTACTATTAACTAACAAGAAACTCTGATTAACAAATTAGTAATTAAAAGCAAGTTCACTATTAGCTACATTTAGGCACTATTAGGTACATAATTATTATTAATAATGCATAATGTATGTAAAAAATAAAAAAATAAAAAAATCATTAAATACACATACCAGTTGGTTTGTTGCCCAACACTGACGCATTTGGGTTCACAGTTATAAATCAATGGTTGTGTTTATTTATTTATTTTATGGGAGTGTGAAGTTTAATGTCAGGCACAAAAAATATAGAAAAAGAGGCATATACAGGTATTTCTGTCTCTACAGAAACTGATGAATGGTAACATGATGAGAAGTCAGTCACTGCTGTCTTTAAAACCCCCACAATTACACCTGTCATCGACCAGGTGTCAGCTGTTGACAGTTAAACACTCACTTTGGGGGTTTCTGAACCAAAACCTTGTGAATCAGCACCAGTGTCTGTGACCTGCACGTATAGAAATGACAGATTGTCACTTTGAGGAACGTTTAAAGCAATCAAACAGCCCACCAAAAAAGTTTCTTGAACAAGTGTTTCTGTAACGCCAGTTTATCCATCAGGGACAAGAACGAACATTTGAAATGCCTTTAGATGTTATGGATTGCATGGCTGAAGAGCATTTAAATGACTCTCGTTCTTTCCTTCGTTCACTTAGACTAGTCTTTTACGCTAATAAGAAATGAGTCAGCAGAGTCTGTGTGGAAATTAAGGTTTAATCTCCATTAGCATCCGTCAAAATGAATGCAGTCACCAAACAGACTGATTTCATCAATGTGTGAGTCATTTCCATGTGTATCAGATCAGGACGAGGAAACAGAGAATCCTCTGACAGAATAACAAAAGCTGTCACCAGACACCTCCGCTCTGGTTTGACTTCAAGAAAGACTTCTTTAACACTGCCAACTCACTGCAATGGTGTTTCACCTGCTGGGTTTAAAAATAGCTACAGTTAAAACTAGGTGCTGATGGGTCATTTGCAACTTTTCAAACATAAAATATCTAACAATAATTCACCATCATATACTCCATTGTAAGTTGGTAGAGTATCAGATGAAAGCACTGT
Source organism: Squalius cephalus (assembly GCF_949319135.1). NCBI lineage: Eukaryota > Metazoa > Chordata > Actinopteri > Cypriniformes > Leuciscidae > Squalius > Squalius cephalus. The sequence continues at coordinate 34,458,880 of NC_137130.1, forward strand.
TTTCCTGATCAAAAAAAGGTCCTCTCTGAAAACAGATTGACAAATATACACCAACCAGGCTGAATTAGCTGATATTTCAGTCTTTTTAAACTCTTGGTATCAGCCGATAATGTTTATTTTTGGGCGAACTAACCCTTTAACTTTTTCTTGCATCAGTTCCTAAAGTTACCCACTTGTTTCCCAATGGTTAATGCACATTTTCTCTTTTCATCTGACTTTTCATTTTTGGGTGAACTAACATAGCATGTACTGTGTGAGTTGTGTTAACAGTTTTTTTGTGGGAAATCTTTGAGGTAGTGTTCCTTTCTGACTTTGAGAAACAAAAGTAAACTTAGCAACAGCTTCAGTAAACACTGGTGTTCTTCCTCTATTGATCACACTATATTTTCACGGTATCTGTGGGCCTGTTTACACCTCGTCACTTCATGCATTTTTATTGATCGGATTGCTATCCATTTAGTTAAAGCTCTTCCATTTACACTTGACATAATAAATGCAATGCCGAACTTTCAGTTTCATTTGCAGCAGTTTGCACGTGGGCTTGCGGAAGAGAGGCTATAGCGATGCATGTTGTAGTAGCGCTGCCATATCTGACTATAACATGTCATATAGCCTATCACACGCCTTTATTAATTTTTCCCCCATTTTGGGAGGTGTAAATTTACATATGTGGTTTCAACAACCAGATGCATTTACACTTGTCCAGTTTCGTCTTGAATGCGTCCCAGACTGCCTCCGGAAGTGATTTGATTGATCGAATAGCTATCCGATCAGAGAAAATGCATGATGTGACCAGGTGTAAACAGGCCCTGTGTGTTCACATTTACATGTTCCACTTAGACAAATAAACATTTATAAACATCAGTAAAAACCCTTCAGTTGTGCTCAGAGCAGTATGTAAAAGAATAGTTTGTGGGAAATATAACAGACTTTAAACTAATTGGGCCTGAAGAGTGAAATGCAACCTCAGACTTAAAGTGTTAGTTTACCCCAAAATGAAAATTCTGTCATCATTTACTCACCCTTATTGTTCATTTACTCACCCTTATTGTTCATTTACTCACCCTTATTGTTCATTTACTCACCCTTATTGCTCATTTACTCACCCTTATTCCTCATTTACTCAGCCTAATATATTGTGAAGACGTTTTCAACTGTTTTTGTCCATTCAATAAAAGTCAGTGGGGTCCAAAACTACACTGGAGCCCTTGTGTGGACATATTTTTAATTTTCACAATATGGTTTAGTCTGCTGCAGAATAAAGAAAGTCGTTTTGAATGACATAAGTGTGAGTAAATGATGACAGTTCGATTTTTGATCCTGCTACAGCGAGCTTTTGACTCAACACAAGTGAGCTGAATTCATTTACAAGACAGAAATGAAAGCTAAATGTCTCAAAATAATTATTGTCTGGAATATAGCTACCTACATGTGAGACATTAGGGTGAGACTCAGTTTTTTTTAAGATGTGTGCAGTTCTTAAAATAATTTATTTTTGCTATGTTTGTGGTTCAAAGAACAAACCTATGGTTAGTTGAAAAGGCTTGTTTGCAGCCTGGCAATTGAATGCATCTTGGAAACAAAACACTTTAGGCTTTTCTCACAATCGGGTACCGACATAAACCAGACACAGCAAAATACAGCCATGATAACACAGAAATAAATAAAACAGCAGGTCACAGTGCCAATAAAAGCTTGAAAACAGCAGAGGCAGAATCAACATCAGAAACTGGAATTAGCCAAAAACAGTGTAAAATGTCAGCAACATTAATGCAACACTACTGACTAACACTTTAACACACTAGCACTGTGCAGACACATCCATAAACCATGTGGCCTGTGATATAAGCCCAGTGAAACGACTGAGTCTGCCCGTTTTCCTTGCGTCAGTGGCTTGGTAAAGTGCTGAGTTTAATCTCAGTGAGAGCTCCTGATCGGCCAGTGTTGTGACAGAGTGCAGGCTCTTTTGTGAAGCATGCATTGCTGTAAATCTACCAACTCCCGCAGCACAAAAGCTCAGCCTTGGTTTACAAGTGATGGGGGTGGGGGTTCAGAACAATGAGGATGTCAGAACATCGGGACATCACTGCATTCTTTCTCAGGCCGCTCCTGCCTGTGACGCAGGGAATTGTGGGGGATCCCCTTTTGTTGCTGTTGCAGGGTGGTAAAATGCGGTCTCTCTTGAGGTCAAACAGTCCTTGAGTCAAAAGGAAAGCAGCAAATATCTGCTGGGTGAATGTGTGCGGGCACTGAAATGTGTTCTTCATAAGACATGCAATGAACACTGGAAGAACGATTACCACATGTGATCATGGGCTTCTTATCTGCCTCTGTTCCCAAGATTCCACGCATACTCAAAGCCTGATGAAGGATCATGTGTTAAAGGAATGTTCTGAGATTAATATAGGCTAAGCTCCATTGAATGCCTGACATATTGTTGATTACCACATAAAATAATTTTGACCTGTCCAAATTAAAAACTAAACAGTCATGTGGGTTTAAAAACAGAAATGTGTTCATGAAAGTATACAAATTCCTCCATAAAATTGGATAATATATAACTTGATATGCATGATTAATTGTTAAATCATCGTTTTGGCATTGAAACTACTGTTCTAGACATATGAAATTCCAAGTTATTTTCTTGTATCCTTGTGCTACTGTGGAAGTTACCTCAATGTTTGTTGAGCCAAAATGAGGCATGAGAAAGAGATTTAATTTTCTCTTGTAGTCAGGATTAGGTCACAAATAATGTCTGGATGCTGCATCCAAGAATGAAGAAGAATTTTGAGGTTTGCTTTGGATAATGCTCCAGTAAAACAGGTGGAAACCCTCAGGAATCTTGCCCTGCAGTGAGAGATTAAATAAAAAAAGGGGGTCCAAACATAAAGGCTTGTCCCGGAGCCTGCAGTCCTTTTCAATGTCTTTGCTATTGATGTTTGGAAGTAAGGGAATTCTCTCTGACATACTTTTAAGAATGTATATCTGGTGCATTAATATTATTGTCACTGGTGAACAGGGCTTGACATTAACTTTTTTGCTCACCAGTCACTGTGGCTATAGTGGTTTTCCAAAGTTACTAGCACTCAGCATTTTCACTGGCCACAATTTAGACATCGATACCATGAGGAAAAACGGCCATATAGATGTTTTAAATATTATCTCATAATTTGATTATTAGGCTGCTGTCGCTTTAAGACATGACGCACGGATCCATTATACCGTTACACATGCGTTTTCTTTCTCAACTGTTTACGTTCACTTAAATCATAACTGTCCGTGTTTGCATCAATACTCGCCAAGACCGGCATTTTGACATTATTTTGTGTGTATTTGACTGTTTAAGTAGCCTGGGAAAACCCAGACAACTTCCGGCAAATTCAGATTTGCTCGAGAAGTAGTCTGGCAAAGAGCTCATTCAAGCCCATTTCCATGGCCTAGAAATCGCGGCACCAATCAGAAACGTTGAGGCGGGCTTTACACAATGACGATCGCTCTGATTGGTTTTAGGTCTATCCAATTGCGCCCAGAGGCATTTGAGCGACGTCCGTTCAACTTTTAAATGCATTATTATATTCAAATTGCAAACACATGAGGACAGTCTCCATGAAAGACCCACTGGCAGATGAACGTGCTACTACATTTCTCTCCGAAACGGTAGGAAATTAAATTAGATTTAATAGAGGATTTTAACTGTGACAAGATGATTGACAGGGCAGTTTACGGTGACAGGACGTACGCGACAGATCCGTCCGATAAAGATGACGAAGTAGTATGTCCCAAAGCTTGCCTACTTTTTTGCTACACATTCAAAAGTAAATACATTTTCTTCACAAAAAGAGTACATACTTTTATGGCGTAGTGTAACTTAGGCGAATTGGGACGCAGCATATGGCTTTACACGATGCCGATCGCTCTGATTGGTTTTAGGTCTATCCAACTGCGCCCAGACGCATTTGAGCGACGTCCGTTGGTGACGCCCCTTTGGAAATGATTTGTCTATGGAGCTTTGCCAGACCATAACTCAGTTACTACTGAGAATGGTCTGGTTTTAACCAGGCTACTGTTTAAGCGCAATAAGCAGCGGAAAAGAGGGGTACACTCTCAGAAAAAAAGGTACAAAAGCTGTCACTGAGTACCCTTCAAAAGGGTTTTAATATGTACCAATTAGGTAGTAATATGTACACTTTTGGAACTAATATGTACACTTTTGGTACCAATATGTACCTTTGAGGGACTAATATGCACTCTTTAGGTACAAAGGTGTACCTTTTGAAAAGGTACCGCCACAGTGACAGCTTTTGTACCTTTTTTTCTGAGAGTGTATTGGGTAAGTTGTGTCAAAAGGGTCTTAGACTTTGAAAACCCCTGGTCTAAAGGTTAGGTATATGTGTGAATGGTTTCGTGACCCTCAAGTTCCACTTTTAGTGTAGAGCAATTAAAGAAAAAAACAAACAAACAAACAAACAAAAAAACTGCAAACTTACTCCTTTCTCTCCTCAGAGTCAACATTAGCAGTTGTGTCTATGTCAGCTGTAAACAGAGGCAAAACGGCATCCTTTGCAAACACAAGATTTCTCTCCCAGATTTCCTCAACATTAACTGGGATCAACAAACATTAACTAGCTGTGTACTTTCTAATTTGTCCCGCTCCACACATGGTCACCATGTTTGAGTGACCTGGAGGAATTTAACTGCGGCCTTTGACGCTCAGGGCAGGTTACCATGGAGATGAATAGCTCAGCGAGATCTGGTGCTCTCTGCAGGACAGATGAATATGCGCTCTGAAAGTAATGAAATTACATTTAAATATGCATCTGTCACGATACAGAGGGAAGCAGACAAGGAAGTGATTTGTAAACAGTTTTACTGAGCAGTGGCAGAGATCCGAACAGGTATGGTGAGATTGTGGCAGAGAGACAGAATGGATGAAGGACTTAGCTGGATGATAATACGGGTCTGAGTCTTGTAGATGAACGGAGAGAGAGCAGCTGCAGGCTGAAGGCGGATGACTGAAGACGGAGTTCGGGTAAGGAATCCTTGAAGCGGGTAAGTACAGGGAGGTATCAGGATAGAGTCTGTATGCATTCGTAGGGACAAGACCAGACAAGGAAGTGAAGGAGAAGAGAGTCTATATCAGGGTTTCTCAAACTCGGTCCTGGAGGGCCACTGTCCTGCAGAGTTTAGCTCCAACACTGATCAAACACACCTGAGCAAGCTAATCAATGTCTTCAGGATCACTAGAAACTCACAGCTAGGTGTGTTTGATCAGGGTTGGAGCTAAACTGTGCAGGGCAGTGGCCCTCCAGGACCGAGTTTGAGGAACTCTGGTCTATATAGTGTGCACTGATGATGATAATGATGGAGAGTTCTGGGGAGAGTGAACGAGTGGGCGGAGCGAGCTGATCTGGTGACTCCCTTACAGCATCAGTGCATTATTTTATGTTCATTTTTTTCTGATGCATCTACATGATGTAAAACAACAACAACAAGAAGAACAGTTAAATCCCTCTGAGCATATACACTAGATAATGTGGAAGCTTATTTCTGACACAGAATAAAAAAATAAAAAAAGGTAATAGCAACTTTTTATTTCACATTTCTGACTTTTTCCCCTTGCAGTTTCATGTTTATATCTCACAATGCTGACTCTTTTTATATCAGACTTTATAACTCGAAGTTGCGAGAGAACATTGAGAGTTCATTGTATCTAACCATTTTTATTACATATTATTATTCTAACACTTTACAAAACGGGTTTTATGTATAATATACCTGTCGGGTCAGAGGCCACTCTTCCACCGGTACTAGACTCATGTACGCCAGTTACCGGAAGCCAGTGAATATAGTTTATACAGTTATATGAATATTTTTCTAACAAAAACGCATACAGTAGCTTCACTTCAGAAGGACTTAATTTAACCCCCCGGAGCTGTATGGATTACTTTTATGATGGATGGATGTGCTTTTTTAGGCTTCAAAATCGAAGTTACCATTCACTCCCATTATAAAGCTTGGAAGAGCCAGGATATTTTTTAATATAACTCCGATTGTGTTCGACTGAAGGAAGAAAGTCCTATACATCTAGGATGGCTTGAGGGTAAGTAAATCATGGGATGATTTTCATCTTTGAGTGAACTAACTCTTTAATAATTAGTTAAAAGTCATGTGCCTCAACAAGTAAAGTCATAACATAATGATATTCTTACAAATCATTAACTAACTGGTGTATTGGTGTATAAGAAAAATGCTTATGATTATAATTATTCTTTTGTGGTTGTTTCTATGATTAATTCTTTCAAACATATTATTCTTTTATTAATCCATTTATGCTTTTTGTCAATTGCATCTTTTAATATCGTATACTCATATTCTATAATCATATTTAGATCAGACATTTAGTTCACCTCCACACTGAAAATGTGCATGTCTATTGTGGCTACTTCTCCAAAAAGCTGAGACATGCAATTTCATTATGTTTTGCAAGTCTTCTATCCTGTGCAATATGTGTGGTGTAGATGAAAATACTTATTTGGCTCTTTCTGCTTCTTAGGTGATAAAACTACAATGGTTTAGCTTAATTTGCATAATTAATACCAAAAGAGCAAGGCCGAATCTTAGAAAATATATTTCTGACCTTGAACCTATGTATAAATGTTCGCAGAGTTCTTACATCTCTAGCTCACTCTTGCATCTCGCATTAATCTACTCAGAGATATTTGGTTAAGGCTTCTTTATTGTTTCTTTGTTACTTACTCTTAAAAGCTGATTATTACCTACAAATTTATCTAAATATTCGTTGTTTTATTATTTTTATTATTCATTTTATTCTTTACTTGTAGCTACATACAATTATTTTGATTCATCACTTCTCCTTCTGATTGGATCTCACTGCATCACTACTGATTAATTAAAGCAACTGGTAGTTAAAATGTATGGTTTTGACCCATTGTGGTAATCAACACATTAAATTACACTATTAGTTAATACTATATGATAAGGAATTGATACATGATATAGGCCTATATAATAATAATTCATATATTACTTAGGGGCTGTTTACATGACACCGTTTTCAACTAAAAAAGCAAACTTTTTATACGTTTTGGCAGTCCGTCTTGGGTGCCTGAAAAAGCAAAGTTTTGAAAAGGTTTTTTTTTTTTGTCTCCATGTAAAGGTCCTTGCACACTGAGTCCAAAATTTTCACACGCGCTTTTTCGTATTCGTCATACGGTGGCTCTGAATTGTCAAAACACCAGTCAAAATGCTTGCTACGGACGCAAAAAACGCAGAAAATCGAACACAATCCGAATTGTTTATGACGGACAAAAGTTTCGGAGGCAGTGTGCAAGCGTGATTGACAAAACGTGAGGTCGTATTTATTTTTTAATGTGTGAAAATTTCGGATGCGAATTTCGGTGTGCAAGGGCCTTAAACAACAAAAACTGGAATCTCTGACGATGACGTCATGCACATGCGTATTACATGTTCAGTCTATAGTGTTTCATCGCCATCTAATGGCCTGGCAGCAGAATACAGCGCTTTTAATCGTTTTCGCGGATCTGTGTGAATGGGGATTGTTTTGACAATGATCTCGTCAGTACTCAGAAAACTCACAGGAAAAACTTCTCCGTTATAAACATATCGTTGTCATGTAAACATACCCTTAATCTATTAATCTGATAGACTCAATTAGTTGCTGATGCGGTAATCATGAGGTGGCTAATTTGTACAATTCACCTAACTCGCATGAATTCGTGACATTTTTGCTAAATCGTACATATTTTATGAGTTGCGACTGACCTACCCCTAAACTTACCCATCACTGGGGTTTAGACAAATTCCATTGGTTTTTGTCCTGCAAATCCCTTTTTTTTTTTTTTTTACACAGACGCTTACAACTTTTACAGTCAGCTCATGAAGATGGTGGTCATGAATGATTGTGATTTCACCCTTCTCATTGGTTAAACTGACAACCTATTCTTCCCTATTTTGTAAATCAGTCTTAAATGTGCTTGTGAAACATTATTCACAGAAAATGATGCATGGCAAATTATGTCATAAGTAGAGACTGCATGCTGTGTGATATGCTAAGCTTTCTGGGCCCCATCAATAGCGTGGTGTTTGAATTGAGTGTTGGTCTGCAGGAGGGACCGGGGGCCCACAGACAGGTCACAGAAGTCATATCCTACACTTTCACCCCCTGCATCCTTCACACAACAGACATCGTTCAGCATCTGCTCATTTCAACTGTGCATCTTCACATAGACAGGCGTATAGAAATAGCCTGTAAGTCAGTCCAAGAAATAAAAATAACAAGAGGAACAAATACTCAGCTAAGCGAGATTTTTCTTCAACATAAATCTTAAATGTAGGCCTTACTGTAATCATTTTTTACAGATACAGAGATTCTGTTAACACATTTGACCATCAGCAAGATCATCATTGGCAAAATGTGTAATTGTTTCAGATGGCGGGCTCCCGCTCCACACCTCCTCAAATGTGCTAAAAAATTGCTGTAAATGTTGTTGTGCATCTGCTCATGCATCAAAACACACCTGTAGCCAATCAGCAATAAGGGGCGTGTCCACTCATGATGGGGGAGGAGAGAGACCTCAGTGCAAAAGACAGACATTAGAAGAACGACTGCAGAAAGAGAGAGATGGTAGAGAAAATACAAAAGAGGAAAAAGCCAGGGGAATATGACTTTAAAAGGAAGGGTTATGATCAGGTGAGAGTGAGACGCACTTTCCAGAGCTGGAGAGCCCTTGAGGAGCCTGAAAATGGACGCCGAGGATGCTTTATTTCTACTCGACACGTGTGTGATGTTGGTTTTGCTGTGTTTATGCTTGAATCATGCTGTCTTTTGCTTGAATATACTTGTGTGTCATCTTTGCTTGTTAGTTTATTTGGATTATTATTATAAGCCTGGAATGTCTAAACCTCATCTGCCACCTGTTTCAAGCAAAGTGTGTCCGAAAAGTGAGATAACACATTTCTAATATATGTTTTTTCTTTTGGTTTCCTTTTAGGGATCACTATAACCCCGTAATCATGTCACATTTTTAATATATTAGTTACTTACTTTAATATATTAGTTACTATCATGTTTTGTAGGGAGCTGTTCATGAAAACAGTTTTGTCTTTGGGATGGAAGGGATGACTTTGCCATTGAAGGAGTAGAGGAGCTAAAATAACAATTAGACATTTCACATGAATTATCATAGTAACACAAATTGCTTTCACTTATTGATGACATCATTCCCTCGGGTGGCAGGCACAGCAGATTTCGTTGTTGCCTGTGTTGTATAGTGTGTACGTGCATCAAGATAGGGGTGTGATCCTTTTGGGTTTCTATCAGAAATCACTTACTGCACCTTTAACTATGCAAAACAGGAGGAGGAGGAGCAGGGCAGTGCTGGACTTGATTTATCTGTCACAGGAAAATATTGAATGCTCTGCTTTGTGGATCCATTAATACAACCCAGAGCCGGATTTCACTTGGCAGAATCTTGCACCTCCCCCACTTGCTAAATCAATCCAAGGATATTTAGGCTTGGCGTTCCAATAATGGACAAAAAGGAGAAATCTTCTATAGTTCTAGAAAATAGAGCATGCTGGGAAGTCTGTGAGGTTATCTAACAGATAGAAGACGAATCACAATAGCTTGTAGAGTCTCTTTGTGGTTTTGTGCCCTCACTGTTCTGCTTTATTTGCTGCCTGTGATTGATGATGCTTGTAAGAGTGGTATTCACCTTTGACCTCTCAGTACAGTACAGCCTCAACACCGATTTTCCCCCAGTGACTTATGAATACGTAACTTTAAATGCTTCTTAATGTTCATTAAGCATTTATTACTACATGCCACACAGAACCATATAAGTCCTCTTTAATCATTTGTGTAGTTATACGTCAATGTGCTTTACAGTCCAGTGTAGCTCAAATTTGGCTAGTTTTAAACCCACAGAAACCTGTATGAGCTAAAATTCAGAGTTGTCATTTCATCAGAAGAGAAGGAGCAGTGGAAAACAGCTAAACCAAATAAAGACCAGCATATAACTGCTGGTGAACTTTTAAAATGTTTTGCTTGTAAGCGGCTTAACAGGAAATAACTGTTATGGTTACTCACGTAACCCTGGTTCCCTGAGATAACGGGAACGAGCATTGATGGATAAAACTCAGTTTTCTCTGAATCCTGAAGTCTGATTGGTTCACATATGTGCAACTGCACAGACAAATGGCATTTCAGTCCGCCGAAAGGGGCAAGGTTGGCTGCCTATATAAGCCATGCAGAAATGCCCATTAGTCAGAATCTTTCGACTGGGCAGAGGCTAGCATGACTTGCTGTGTAGCATAGTAGCACAGCAAGCTACGCAATACTCATTCCCGGTTATCTCAGGGAACCAGGGTTATGTGAGTAACCATACATTTTCCCTTTCGATATGGTTCACTCGCATTGCGTCAGTTTGCTGACGCTGATGGGGGAACTCAATTGAACTGAAGCCGCTCTGCGAGCCGACAGCTTGTGGGTGCTTGTTTGAGGGCCCCATGATCAGCTGTATAATAAGAGTCTCAGACTGTAGTCGGAGCCTGACTACATAGTACACAAGCATTTAGACTGACAACACCCGTGCTTATAGAGCAGGAATGTCTAGGTTGTAAAATCTGATAAAAGTGGATGGCGAAGACCAGTCGGCCACTGCACAGATATCTGCGATAACCCCTATGGGGCACATCAAGTCGACGGACTTGTAAGCCAGCGCTATTGCATCCACAATCCATCTGAAAATCCTTTGCTTTGGGACCGACAGCCCTTGAGTGCGGCCTCCAAAGCTGACAAACAGCTGCTCTGATTGCCGAAATCGGCTAGAGCGCTCATACACTCTAAGGGCCCTGACGGGACAGAGTGAATGAGGTGCCTGCTTGTTCTCCATAAGCAGAAGAACTGACAGTGCTATAATCTGCGTTCTTTCGGCACCTAGCCTATTCTCGGCCTGAGAGCCACTTTACAGTTGTTAGTAATGAATTCAAGGCAGTGAGGTTTCATAGACAGAGCCTGCAGATCTCCAACTCGCTTTACTGACTCTAAAGCCAGCAAGAGGGCAGTCTTATGCGAGAGGGGCCGAAGGTCAGTTATCTCGAGCAGCTCAAAGGGAGGGTCCCTAAGGAGAGGTTCCATGGAGAGGTCCCATGACGGGACCGGACATGGGCAGGGAGGATTCAACCTCCTAGCTCCCCTGAGAAACTTAATGACCAGGTTGTGATTGATTGGCTGGCCATCGCGGCAAATCAGGTTCACATATTCTTTGAGCAACTGACACAGTTTCGCATTTGGTGGAGTCTATTTTCCGAGCTAAGCACCAGCTTGAGAAAACAGACCATTTCTGAGTGTAAAGGCGCCTTCTGGAAGGGGCCCTCGCTTTCGAGATCGTTCTCATCACTTCCTAGGGTATGGTCCACAGAGCTGCTGGCAGTAGCTGGACCAATTCTGGGAACCAAGGCTGGTGGTACCACAAAAATAACTGCACATGCTTCTTCCCGGATTCGACTGATGACTTCTGGAAACAGGACTAAAAGAGGGAAGGCATAAGGGCACAGATGAGGCCATTTCTGGGCCAGCGCACCCATTTCCTTCCAGAAGTTTATCTGGCAGTTGGAATTCTCTTTTGCCACGAAGAGATCCACATCCGCCTGACTGAAGATGCCCCATATCGTGTTAACTGCCTGGGGGTGGAGTCTCCATTCCCCTCGTGGCATCACAGCATATCTGCTCTTTCGTACGAGGAGCCTGTCATGTGAACTTAGTGGAGATTCATCTTTGCGCATAGGAGGAGACGGTTTGCCAGTCTGTCCAGAGAGCAAGACCTAAAACTTTCTTGGTGGTTTATAAAGGCAACCACTGTCCTGTTGTCCGAACTGAGTTGCAGCTGGAACTCTTTGAAGGCCAAAATCACAGCCATCATTTATTGGCGGTTGATGTGCCAACTGGCCATAGCAGTCGCCCATGAGCCGAAGGCCATTCTCCCATCTTGGAACCATCTGTCACAACCACTCTTCTACTGAAAACTGAGCCCAGAGTTACCCCGTCTTGGTAAAAATAGGGTGATTTCCAAGGGAATGCTTTGGCGCAGCTGTGGGACACCTTGAGAGTGTGTCGGCCTGTGTGCCATGCATGGGGTGGGACAAGGCCTTTCAACAAGAGCTGGAGGTGTGGCATGTGGAGCAGGGCCCAGCAGGACGACCAAGGAAGCTGCCGCCATGAGACCCAGCAGCTTCTGAAACCTCTTGAGGAGGTGAAAAGACCCCACTTCGAATGAGGCCACCATGCTCCTGATTTTTAAGGTATACTCCTGTAAGAGCCAAGCCTGCATTTGGACTGAGTCGAAGACCGCCCCCAGGAATGAAATTTGTTGGCTGGGGAGCAGGGATCTCTTGCCAAAGTTGACCTTGAAGCCCAAGGTTTTCCAGATTCCTGAGGAGGTGGGAGGAGCAAAGCTCCTGTTCATAGCAGCCAATCGTACTGGTGGTTGAGTATGTGGACAACCACTAACAACTAGGGGAGAGAGCCGCATGTACGTCTCAAGCTGAGGTGGGAGAACAGCACCTGCCACAGTATTGGGAGCAGGAGGAATGCTCTTTTCGTAAGAATATAATTTTTTTTATCTGGTTCACTATGAGGGGGTTTGGCTCGAAGGGTTTTGGGTGCACAAACTGGTGGTGTGGGCCCAGAACCAGCAACAAACACATTGATTCTAGCGCCCTGAACTGAAGAGGGGACTGGAAGACGGGCACGTTTTGAGGGTGGTCCGGCCTCGGAAGGATTTAACCCTTTTCTCCTCTGTCCTGAGGCATCAGGACTGCTTGGGCTGCATGGGGTCCAGCTCTAGCTTGGAGCGAGGTCCTTCACGGTTTGGAAATGGGAAGTGTTTGGCTGGGCGGAGGCGTGGCTTGACTTCAGGCTCCGATTTTGGCTGGGGCTGGACGGGCACTTAGGCTGGCCTGGGTCGCTGCTGAGTTGCCCGGGCTGTCTTGGAGTGACTGGAGGCAGTGGAGGAGCTGGCTCATCAGAGCTGGCAGTCTACCTAGGAGCCAAACAGGCCCAACGGGGAGACGGAGGAGTTGAGAAGAGCTGTCCTGTCACCAGCACCACAAGGCTGGCCATAGGCTCGGCGTGGCCAATGATTTGGGCAGAGGCTTTTGTAGCGCACAGGGCAAAGTCCATTGTGCTGTGCAGCTCCTTAAACATCGCCGGGTCAGGTTGAGACTCGTCCATGTGATGGAGAAGCTTTGCCTAATAAACTTGAAGTACCGCCATTGTATGCAGTACAAAGTCAGCTGCGGGTGGGCTCTTCTTCGGCCGACCAGTCCAAAAGCTATGTGTCATACAAGACCGCACCAACATTGTATCAACGTTTTTTTTATCAATCATCGGATGGCACCAGGGGAGACTGCTGGATCAGCTTGCTTGCAGAGCATCGTTGTTCCGCTGTGAGGCTCGTTCAACAGCGAGGAGAGCAAGAAGAGGCTTCAGTCTTCTTTGGAGCAGCGAGAGATGTTGACATGTTGAGCGAAAGATGAGATGAGGTTATATAGGCAGTCAACCCCGCCCCTTCCGGCGAGCTGAAATACCATTTGTCTATGCAATTAACCAATCAGGCTTCAGAATTCTGAGAAAACTGAGTTTTCCCGTTAGCAAACTGACACAATGCGAGTGAACCGTATCAAAAGGGAACAATAGATTTCAACCAATTAATACATTAGATTAATTTTCCTGTTACTGACAATCTTATGCTTTGCTATGTCTCTATTAGAATTGTTTTTAAATCTTTGCATGGGACAGCCCCTCTATATATTTCTGCCTGATTGACGCTCGGGAATTGACATTCACAATGTTGTAAAAACAAAACCAACATTATTGAGAATGACCCAGTTGGTATGAGACAAGATTTTATGGCAATGGAATTGGAATCTGTTTTTATTACAGAGTCCAAAAAACACTGAGGGAGAAAAGAAAAGAGGGTATAATGTTTTCAAAACGGTATTAACAATTCCTACAAATGTTTTAGGTGCCAGCACTACTTTTAGTCCAAAAGAGAGTAATGTAATGATTGCAATGCTATGTGTGTCTCAAGAGAGGTGTGATAGAGAACAAGGTCACTATTCCTTGTTGTGGCGACAGTGCAGTCCAATCTAATCCTTATCAGTCTCTTCTGTCTTTTCAAACTAACTACCTAAAAGACACATCAGAGTCTGAGAAATTGCCTAAGCAAACGAATGAGAGCCATTGTAAAATATGCTAAATAATAAATGAGCTTTTTATGATTGATAAAACATTCATGATGAAGTCAGTCCCTTTACAGGATTTCCAAACCGATGAAACTGAAGTTGTGACCACCTTGGAGTCCAGATGAAGAGACCGCCACCATCATTTGCCATCATTAGTCATACTTTTCATTTGTGGCTCCTGTTTGTTTCTCTGAGTCCTCTCTCATTAAACTAAGATTAAATATTGGGCCCCATTTTATAACAAGTGTATTTAACTACTATGTACTAACATTTAAATTAATAATTTGATACAATTTACATTGTACTGATATAAAAAAAAATACATGAATGCATGAACTGCATGAACTAAGACCACAATGCAACACAGAGAGGTTTATTTTATGATGACATCATAATTTAAACAATTATACTCTGTTAACTCAACCATAAATATGCACACAGCTCCAGAGCATTGGCATGAGCCGGTGTGCCACCTGCTCCCTGTCGCATCTTGTTATTTGCATCTGATTGAACAATGTGTCAGCTAGCCAGCACTGCCTCATGCAGCAGATCTCAGAACACTTGTACGACAACATCACATACGCACGGACTGATTTTAAAAACATTATGAGTGAGTATATCTCATGAAGTGGTGTCTAGAAAGATAGCATAAAATATAGCTGCAAGCAGCAATTAATGGGGTTCAAGCACATGGGTAAAAAAAGTTTTTTAGCAAGCCTGTAACCACCTAGATCATAGATGGAAAGGAACATTTACAGCCAAAACAGACAATTTGCTAAGGAAATTTATGTTTTAAAGCTTTTTATCAGTTATCGAGGTTGAGCTAAAAACTAGTTTGCAAAAGTAGGTTATTGAAATAATCTCTGATATTTAACGAATGATTCGATTGACAGCGGTGGTCCTAGAGGCAAAGTTGCTCAGAATGAGGAGTTCTACCAAATGGTGTGAAAGTCGTTTGCATGTGCGAAAAATCGCGTAATAGACAATCCTACAGTATATGCCCGTGAAACGTGAAGGCGCTCACTGGTAGCTGATTTCTTTTGCATTTCTCACAGGCCTCTAGGGCTGTGAGTGAATTGTAAAAAGTGATCAGTTGACTTAACTTAAAAAAATTGAGGAAACCTGTTGCCTTAAAATTATTAAGTAGCCTAAATAAACTTCATGCTTAATCGAAAAAAATTAAGCAATGTGGAATTGTCAAGTTCACATAACTTATTTTTTTTCAATTAAGCATTAAGTTTATTTACTTAATAATTTTAAGACAATGGGTGTAAGTCAAGTCAAGTCAAGTCACCCCCATTTATACAGCGCTTTTAACAATATAGATTGTTTCAAAGCAGCTTTACAGTGATAATAGGAAATTAATGCAACAGAGATTGTTTTGGCTTTATAGCAGCTCTAGAATAAAGTTGTACATTGTCTAGCTCAAGTTATTTTGATTGATTCACTTCAGTCGCAACAATCATTAGTTATTAACTTAGGGGCCGCTTACACGACACCGTTCCAACAGAAAACTCTTAAGTTCTCTCTGTGCAAACTTTAAAAACACGAACCTGTGAGAACGCTGGCGGCGTGCACATGCATATTACGTGTTTAGTATATAGGTAAGTGCGTTTGAATATATATGTGCGCAGCCGCGTAGTCCTTCTTTACAAACCAACCCTCAACAAACTACTTAAAATTTATAATACAGAATTTTTTTATCGCTTCAACGTATCTATGTGAACTGGAATTATCCCGACATCGTTCTATCTGTACAGAGGTAAAGGGAAGGGAAGGGAAGGAGGCCTTCACAGGGGAGAGACTAGTTGACACTTCAGGACTGCGTTGTCGTCGTGTCCAGGCGCAGGTCCTTCATCAGATCTGGATAACAAAATTTTTTTAAGTAAGTGAACTGAACACTCTTTACAGTGAGGCCCACCGAGTTTTGTTCCGATTGGCCTCTGTTAACCTTGTCTGACAGCCGCGCTAACTTCACTGGCTGACGGCGAACGTGTTTTTCGAGATACACAAATGTTCTTGTTGACAATCGTGGTACCTTGGACAAAGACAACGCATGCTTGTTTTCAAGTCAATCGGACTGACTGTTGCGTAGCTATAGCTATTTTTTTTATAGCGCCACCAAGTGGCCAGTCACCACATCCTTTTTCATGCGATCACAGACCGAGCCCATACATAGGTGTACAGAGTTTGGTGAAATTATTTATATATAGGCTATTATATAGGCTTTTTAGTAAAAGTGGCCACGTCCACTTCGAACGTTTTGGCATCACATCGCGGACGTAAATCGGAAATTTCTTTAGATAGTTATTGACAATTAGACTCCAGAGAATCTTTCTGCACTGGTTTGGTGAAAAACCTAGGACTAGTTTGCAAAAGTAGTTTTTTCCGAAAAAAGCCAAAATATCAAGCCAAGGTGACGATCGAATTCGAGACGTGCATTTTGTTTGTCTTAGGATTCCAATGATATAAGCCACATTATGAGCCATTATGTACTTTTGATCGCTGTAGCGCCACCATCAGGCCGATTGGGGCGAGTCTTGGTGACGTTGTAGACGGGGTGGGTACTACCAACCCTTCAAAGTTTCAAGTCTCGCCGACTTACGGTTTGGTCTGCCCGATCACTTTAAGGGGAGAATGCTGATATTTGGAAATTCTAACAATTACAATAGTGTTTCAGCGCTATGTGCTTGAACCCCTAAAAATGCTGTTAAACATAAATCTTAAAGTGGTATCAATGTCAAAGTCATGTGATTGACTCTGAAGGTACACATCAAGTATTAAAGGTATTTATGTCTTTGTCTGTGGACAATAGCATATACAGTACAAATGGCAGGCACTTTTATCTATACTGTACAGCACATTCTTATGACGTATGTCTTAGGGGTATGCATGCTACCTCTACCAGTTAATTGCAGGAAATCATAACAAGTGTCTGCCAAATTTTAATGTAAATTATGTATGTAACTTCATGGCTCTTCAACTGCATGTGAAAACCCTTCCTGGGTGTATATGAAAGACCCATCTCATAAGCCTCTGTTTGAACATTTGCTCATCACACACAACACATAACACACTCTCTGTCCTCTGAGCAGAGTATCTTGGTTAATGGTTTGTTCTCATTCTGCAACTTGTTAAACTTCCTAAACATTTGTTAAGAAACCACAAACACTTAAATTCTCACCTGGAAATCATCAACCACAAGTGATCTTGTGAAAACACTATGAAACCAAGTTACTGCTGCACTTTTGCTTTACATGTATATCAATGACGACAATTCAGCTGCTGTGAGTTTGATAGCAGCTGAGTATTTGATGACTATTCAATGCTGGGAAATATGTTGACAACTGTAAACCAGTCTTCAAATGTGCTTCATTTGCACATCTCTGTTAAAACTCTATCTTCATAATTGTAATGTTTGTAGAAACAACTGTAAAGATTAACTGTAAGTTACATCACCATATAGGATAAATGGTTTAATATCACATTATATGTAATTTTACTGTAAGATACAGTCAATTTTGTTTTGTTTTTGCAAGTAAAACCTATGAATTACCATAGAATTTGTGCTGAAAAACAATAAAATTACATTCCACTACGTCCCTGCAAGACTCATCTGATTATATTTTATGTAGATAGATTTGGTTCTTTTTATTTATCAGTAATGTACATTATGGTGTTTTGTGTTACGTTGTCTATTTAGTGTCACATGTCGCATTTTGCCTTTGCTTTGATTTAGTTTTCATAATGGACTTTCAGTTACCAGTTTCGTTCCATTCATTAGTTGCCATGGACACTCATTTAACGATCACACCTGTTGGTCATTGAGTTAATCATCATTGTGTATTTAAGTTCCTCATTTCCTTCAGTTCATGGGTTGGTATTGTCATATGTGACACACTGTTATGTTGCCTTCATTCCTGTGGATGACCTGAGTTTGTTTTACTTATTAATTACTTCTATTTTGAATCTTGATCATCGTAGTCGGACCTAGTCGGTTACGAACTGTGTTATCCCGATGGTGTTTTGTCTTTGTGTGTTTGACCCTGTGCACTGTTTACACCGATTATTGGACATATTTTATGGACAAGCCACTTATCAACCCTGTTGCTTTATATTTTTACCACCTGTATTATTATGGTGGTTATCTACACTGTAAAAAATAAAAACGTAAAATGTACTGGTAATTTTCTGCCAGGACTTAATCCAGTGATTTTACAGAATTTTCTGTTAACCATAAAACACAACACAATGCAATGCGTAATTCAAAATACAGGTAAAAGACCAGTTAAAAACAATACGGAAAATCCCCTCATATTTATACAGTAGGCTACACTGTAAAAAATTTCTAACCCTCCCAAATCAAAAATTTCAAGTGACCGATAACATCAAAATTTTTCAATTGGCCCAAGTGAAATTCTGTAAATTTCAATTGGCCCAAGTGAAAATCTGTAAATTTAATTTTATAATTTACAGAATTTCACTTGGGCCAATTGAAAAATTTAGATGTTATCGGTCACTTGAAATTTTTGATTTGGGAGGGTTAGAATTTTTTTACAGTGTACATATTGCCCTATTTTTACCGACTTTTTTTTTTTTTTTTTTGGTAATGGAAAAAAAAATATTTCAATACTTTAGTGTTTCCTTGCAACTCTTGCATTCCCTTGTGAAACTTTGCATTCCCTCAAAACTTTTGCAATCAAGAAACTTTAGGGTCGCTTACAAAACTCTTGTAATGAAAATAATGTGAGGCGCTTTTGTAAGCGAATGTGAAGTTTCTCTGGGGAACATAATACATTTGCGAGAGAACACAAAAGCATTGAAATATAATTTGTCCTCCCATCTCATATTTTTGTCCATCACCATGTCCATTGTCGGGTCTCTGTAGTTATCAGTATGCTAATGCATCTACTTTAAAAATGGAATCCTCTACCAATGATAAGATTTCTGGATTTTCTTCATTACAAGCAAGCAAACAAATGACTGTGATATCCATCCATATTGGGAAAGTCAAAAGACAGCACAATGACACTGCCATGCTGGAATCACCTTGTGAGAAGACGCATCAAACCACTGGCTCATTTCCAACTTTTATTATTGCTGATACATGCTGACCTCAGTATTCAGAAAGGAACACTCTCAGATATGAGTCAACAGTGACACCACAGACAATTTTAGACTGACAGATAACTAACTAAAATGTCCTTGCTAAGACAGCAAGATATATCAGCGGACTGGATTAGACTGGAAAAATGTGCTTGTTCTTTAGCAGAATGTGACCTCAATTCATCTGTATAAGCAAATATACAACACTTAAAGGAGTATTCTGGGTTTCATAACAAGATAAGTTCAATCGACAGCATTTTGGCACAATGACTACTAAAAAAACAACATTTTGACTCATCCCTGTTTTTCTTTAAAAAAAGACAAAAATTGAGGTTACGGAGAGACATTTACAATGAAAGCAAATGGGGCCATTTTTTAAGGGTTTAATGTGAATCCTTTTTTACAGGATTACAGGGTTTACGTTGTAATAGCAACAACGTTTTTTTTCACAGTAAAAATCATATGAACAAAGTTCTAGAAATAAGGTGACTTGACCTAATTTTTATTCATTTAAGAAGACTGATTATATTCGTATTCTTGCATAATATATGGACTAGTCATATCTCATATTTGCATAATAGGCTACTTAACCTACAGCACGGTCACCCTCAAGGGCACTTCAGACCTTCACTTTTAATACTAACCTATTTAATACACAAAACAATAACCTCAATGATGAATAGGCTACGCCTATCAAACTAACTGCAGTATAAAATGTACTAATAGCTAATGCATATTTGGCCATGTAGAGCTATAGCATGTTTTTATACAGATAGAAAGTCGGTGCAGACCTACAAATGGCAATGTAAGGCACTGTTGGTTTTTCATTGCGCGGAGAGCAGCGCCACCTGTTGGCTCGCAGCAGTAACTGCTGCATATTGAATAGCCTATTCAATATGCCCTATTGAAAGGGCTTTTCATATTTTTTAAAAAATATAAAAATTAAAATCAAATAAAAATAATTTATAAATAAAATAACGTCGAGACGGCCTATTAGCTATAACTGCAACGTATTAAACCTGCATAGTTAAACAATTTTTTATTTGATTAGAGTATTTTGTGCAGACACAAACGCTGGCTATATGTAGCTACAATGCTTCGTTTAATGTTTAATTTATATTTTCAGAGATTCATAATGTGGGTCGAAGCGCACGCTTCCAGGGTCAGCGGAGGCATGGAGACAGCGATTACCCGTCTAGGTCTTGAGTGATCCAGCAAATAACGAGGACATTTAGAGGGCCAATAAAGGTTCACCGTGATGCCAGCAGAGAGCACAATAACACAGAGAGGTGAAGCTGCGCGTCAGGGACATTCACAGATCAAGCGCTCACTCACTGCCCTGCTCTTTCTTTCTTAAAGAGATAACGGTGCCTGTGGTGCTGGAGAGAGGCAGAGAGGAAGAAGAGAATGAAGATGGTGTGGGAGACGACTTGACAAGCCAATACTTCCAAATATATTTTCCCATAGGCTATTGTCTATATATGCCTATAATATATTTTTATCAGAAGCAAATTAACATTAGGCATTCTATTGCATCACATTATACAGTTTCTGCAACAATCAACAACCACAATTTAATATCTTCGTGGTTTTGCTGCTTTTTTATTGTATTCACAAACCAAGTTAAAATAATTTTATTGAATTATTTAGTTAATTTAGTTAATTAATTAATAATAATTTAATAATTTAGTTCATTAATAGTTCATTTAGACAAGTCTTAGATTAAGCCAGGATTAGGCCTTAGTTCAATATGGGCATTTATAGTTTAAACAGCTCAAACATGCATTTTAGTCTGGGACTAGGCTTAAGCGTCGTCTGTGAAACCGGGTTAATAATTTAACAGATAAACCGCTGAATGTTTTTTTGCGCTTGTCTTAACTGACTGTCTGTCTCTTTACGACGCATTTCGGTAAACTCACAGGCTATTTACTGACGGACACATTTGAATTTGACTTTGCTTTTTCTAGGCCTAGGCTATATGAGCTAGACACGTTATTTAGCCAAAATGCTCTCAATCAATGTTGAACACATTTGTCTAAAATGATAAAAGGTAATGTTTAGAATACGGTTTAATCAGTGGCGTAGACAGGGGAGGGGCCATGGGGGCACTGGCCTGAAACCATGGGGGCACTGGCCATGGGGGCCACTGGCGCGGGTTCCTCAATTAGCTAATATATACAAACCGCGCGCCACGGGACTAGCGGCGCCGGCGCCTCTGATCGAGCAGAACACAATACAGGACAGAGTAGAGGACATTCTACGAATATTGTTTGTTTTTATTTAAACACTTCAAAATGGACCATATTCATGAAAAGAATTTTGGTGTAAATTTGTTTGATAAGGCAGTTTATTTATGTTTGCCCATGTATAAGGTTGTGAGGATTTGTGTGAAGTTTATACAACCTACGTTGAGTTTTATTATTTTTGTGAATTGTACTCTATACAGAGTGGATTATTTTATTTATTACAGTTTTTCACTTCTGAAAAGTGAAAAGTTAATACAAATTGAATTTGACTGAACAGTCAAATTCAATTTGTATTCACTATTTACAGCAGTGAATAAATGCCATTAAAAGAAAATAAGGTATCACTGTGTATTGCTGATTTTAAAGCTTACTGAACTTTAAATGATTTTGGATATCTACAGTTGTACATATAAACACAACATAAGAGTGGCCCCTCTGTATTAATTCTGGCCCCTCTTGTGGCCCCCAGTTGAAAAACTCCTGGAATCGCCCCTGGGTTTAATAGGATGACACCAGTGCCCGAACCGCATGCAGAAACATGTGCTGTTTTGTGTTCACCGACAGGTGTCGCAGCAGGTCAGGGTGCCATGCATGCCATGCAGAAAAGAGCGGCTCCTCGGTGTTGTTTAAGAGCTAAAGAAATCTGAAGTCAAAGGTCTAATTGCTGGGTTGAAATCAACTCCGTTTTAATAAGAACCATTGCAAAATGAGCACTTCCATGCTTTTCAGGCATAGGCTATTGCTGGTTTTGCGCGTTAAAGCTATCTACAAAAGTTCCTGAAGCGCAGCACATCGTGCTACCGTGTTAGTTAAACCTTTTATTAATAAATCAACAAACATTATAGCTGATTTACAGAAGAAGCCCATGTATTCCGAATAAGGACCTGCGTAAAATATATTAAGGTTTCGTAGCCATTTTAATTTGATCACGCGCGCCAGTGATTGGTAAAGAATTACGTAGGCTATAAAAAATGTTGTCAATGTTTTTTAAGAAGGTCATAGCAAAATGTGTTTTCATGTAGTACAAAGTGTTGCAGTTGACCATCACCACACAGGATGCACACATTTCATGCACATGTGAGCTGTGTGTATCCCGCATTGATTGGCTGCTCCGCGCGCACTGGTTCATCCTCCCCCATGACGCGCGATAAATGTCCGTCCTCCCGCATCTCTGCTGACACACAATCACAGTCCTGCTTTGCCTATCGGCGTCTGCGTTTGTTTTCTTACAGAGGGGAATGTAACTTAACTCAGAAAACCTTTTAAGTTTTGTGCGCCTTTAGAAGAGTTTTTTATGGGTTTGTTCTTTCGTTGGACGTGCGTTTAAGTATTTTTTTTGCGTTATGAAAAACATAACCGGAGTTTTTGACAGCCTCAGTACAGATATGCATTCAAACCAGATTACCTCCAGCAGTTACCACAGTCTGCACAAATCCCAGGAATCCCCGACTCTCCCGGTCTCCACCGCTACCGACAGCAGCTACTATAATAACAACCAGCAGGCCGGACAGTGCGCGGGCTCTCCGTACGACCAGATCAGCTCGTACCAGTACCAGAACACCAGCATGAACAGCGTCCAGTACAACACCAAATCATATGAGCTGGGCTTCGGCAACGCGTTTGGCCCCTACGGCGCGTACGGCCCCTGCTCCTCTCCAACTCCTGCAGATGCTGGTAAATATCTCTCTCTTGTGGCAGTGAGCGTTGTAACATTAAAAATGGAAATCTTACTATTTATTTACAGAGTATCAGTGAAGGAAAAAACGTTTATTGATAAATAAATCATGATTTTTAGAGCTGCTTTTAATTGCGCGTGCATGTAATTAATGCTAATAATATTTGAAACATAAAACGTTTTTATTATTGCATTGCGTGAATGTTTTATTTAGAATTCAGATCCTTCAGACGTTTTGTATTGTTCGTTTTCCCTCCTAGAAAAAGAAGAAAGTGAACCTGAAATTCGAATGGTTAATGGAAAGCCAAAGAAAATCCGAAAACCGCGAACTATTTACTCGAGTTTCCAGCTGGCGGCCCTGCAGAGGAGGTTTCAGAAGACTCAGTATCTGGCTCTGCCGGAGAGAGCCGAGCTCGCAGCATCACTGGGACTCACGCAAACACAGGTACACACGGGCTTTCCACGTCGAAATAAAACACCAGCCAGCAAATACGCTTTAGGATTGTGTCTAATATAATAATTGCTCTTTAATCTCTGACAAAATTGGGATTCAATAATAATAACAACACTAAAAACAACTTTTAAATCCTAATAACACTCCTTAATTCAACATCATTTAACATTAAAGCGAACATTGTGTGTGATTATTTCAAGGGTTAGGGTTGAAATGTGAAATTATCATCCAATACACATGGTAGCCTAATAACGAAAACAATTGGTAACACTTTAACTATTCAATAAACTACAATAAGCTTCATTACTTAATTTACTAACATGAACAATACATTTGTTACTGTATTTGTTAATCTTGTTAGTTAATACAAATACAACTGTTCATTGTTTGTTCATGTTAGTTCACAGTGCATTAACTGATGTTAGAAAGATTTTAATAAAGTATTAGTATGTTGAAATTAACATTGACAAAGATTAATAAATGCTGTATAAGTGCAGTTCATTATTAGTTCATGTTAACTAATGTATTGGTAATTAACCTTATTGTAAAGTGTTACCATACAATTATATATATATATATATATATATATATATATATATATATATATATATATATATATATATATATATACACACACAGCATATAAGTGCTGTCAAATCAATTTATCGCGATTAATCGCATTTAACATAAAAGTTTGTTTCTATAATATGTCTATGATAAAAGTTTGTGTTTATATAATATATGTGTGCATGTCTCTGTATATATAAAACATGATTCAGCGGAACTTTAAATAAAGGTGACTTGACTTGACATTGTTTAATGCTACTCTAGATACTGAATAGTTTGCTTGTTTTCCAGGTAAAAATCTGGTTCCAAAACCGTCGTTCGAAGTTCAAGAAGTTGTGGAAAAGTGGAGAAATCCCAGCCGATCAGCACGTGGCATCCAGTGAGTCTCCACCTCTTCACTCACCTCCACTCAACACGGCCTGGGACTTCGCGCACAGCCAGAGAATGAACCCGGTGAATACGGGGTGTTTGTCCCAGAGCAACAGCCCCCCGAACACTGCCAGCCCTTCCTTTCTGACGAACTACTGGTACTCCTCCACGAACTCTGCGGCCCATCTACAGCCACAACACCACAACACAACTCTCAGCGCAGGGACCATATTTTGACTCGACTGACTGGGGAAAATTCATTTTGTGAACTTGCAACAAATGACTTTCAGGCCTGTTTTTTCCCCCACATGGCGAGACCTCTTCACCTTTGCCACGTTGATCATTGCCAGTGCGTTTTGGGGCGTAACACTGTTTCTCTTCATGCAATGTCGTCAACAAGCAAGACACTAAAGAATCAAACATATACAATTATTTTTGTATTTATTTATTTTGTTCTATGGGTGGTACATCAATGGATTAAAACCAGTTGTTCAGTGAACTACTATTATCCAAAGCCTAGAGAACTCACGCGGACATTATTGGAGTGAATATTAATGCAGCAGGGTGTAAGAGCACATGTAGCACAACCTGAAGCTGTTCTGGTGCCTTTTGAAAATAACTTAACTGTCCTTTCCCACCGTAAATGTGTTTCATGCGCCTGTCTTTAATTTCAGACTTTTGTTCGATTTATATTTAGAACGTAAGGTAAGTTTCGGTGTCTGTACGTGTGTTCCACCGCTGTTGTCATTCCTATAGATTATCATAGAGGGTTCTCACTGTTTTTAATAACACAAAAGGACAAAACACTAATGAAAAACACTCGAAAGCTACTGATTGTCCTAAAGCCATGTTCACATGTAAAAGGATATTTTTCTCTGGAGTACTTTGTTTTATTTATTTTGAAATCCGAATGAGCATTTCTGCCACTATAATGATTCAGACTTATTTAAATAAAATGTTTCATGTGAACTCATTGTATTTGTATCAATTCATTGGGGATTTCGAATGTTTTCTCTTTAGCACACTGTTGGCATGTTTTTTTTTCTTTTTCTTTTTTTTCCCGTAGATCTGTCCACGCCTCCCTCTTTTTGCTTCGGCGCCAGTTAAGTCTCTAGTCTTTAATAAGTCTGGCTGGAGACGCTATGCAACGTCTTGTAAAAGTTTCACACAGAACCCACAAATTCACCTTTTGTTGACTAACGTGACAGGTGTGTCTAGCTTGCTCTGTAAGCAGGCCAAGTGAGTTTATGCAACTTTTTCGGGTTCAAAAATAACAGGAGCACGAAAGGCAACTGGTCTGACGTTCCCTAAATGTTCGGAGACATAAAACTTGAAGACAAAGGCTCTGGGAGCTCGACAGAAGCGAGGCGCGCTACAGAGCCTCGGGCTGGGAACGAGCGCGCAAACACGCAAACACGCCCCGGCATGAAGGCGTTCGGCTGGGTTCAGACTCTCTGGAGTCACAGCTCTGCGCTCCAGACTTTTTATGAAGTCAGCCCGGCCAAAAAGAAGAAGAAGAAAAAAAAAAGCAGGCTCACAAATGCCCCGAGCTAAACAACATGGAAACATTTCTCACAACTTCCACCACGCACAATACAAGGCCTTTGTAAAAAGGTATCGGCAGCGTGTAGACTTCATTAATTTCCCATGCCATGTAACAAAGGACAGCTTGTTGATTTGTTTAAAAGCTTCATAGAAAATAAAATGCCGAATACGTTCAGTAGAATCTGAGTAATGCAACATGCTCAAACTGGCACTGCATTGATGCATGCACATTTAATGCAACTCACTCAAATCGAAAGGTCTGATTGCTCAAATAAAATTGTTAGTAAAATCAACGTTGCTGCCTTAATTTTTTTAAAGTGCAATCAACTTGGATGTTTAAGTCATGTCAACTTAAATTACATTAAACTGACTTAAAATTGAGTTGATCTGTGTAAAGGCTAACTTATACAAATATTGAAAATTGCTTAACTTATTTTGATGAGTTAAAGCAATGTAAAAACACGCTGCCATAACTTATTGATCATATACTTTTTACATTGCAGCGATAAATTCATTCTCACTTGTAAATACAAGAGCATGCTGTTTTAGACGCTGTTATAACAAAACCATGAATGAAGTTATTACACAGTACTGTTATTAATTATGTATGACAAGTGTCACAGCTACACTGTAAAAAAAAAATATTGTTGGTTTAATTGAAATTTAAAAATGAGGAGATGAAGGACAATGAAGGAGATTGGTTTAATCAACAGAAACTCAAAATATTAAGTTATCTAAACCACATACATTATCTAAGTTGATTCGACAAAAGAAAAAATGTAAAAATAAATCATGAAAATATTTCGTTTACTTTTCAAATGAAAAGATAAATGTTTGAACCACACATTGTTCTTTTTTGAATAAAATCGCGGGTTGCTTTTCGTGTTGCATTCATTCGTTTATTTTGAGGGTTGAAAAGCTGTAAAGCAGACAGATGTAATGAGGATGTATCCTGTCAGTGATTGCCACATTACAAGATATTTCGGTGTCGCCCCGGGCTAAAACTACGCCCGTGCTGAAATGCGTCCCGCAGAGATCCACAAGATCCGTTCAGCAGAATAAACACGACAGGACACGGGAATATGCCATGTTTAACTAAGAGCGGTAAAGGCCTAAGACGCGTCTCAGTGTTAAGGCAGAACAGTTTACGCGCGCCGTCCCTTGAGACACGCTTAACCCGATCAAGAACAATGAAATAGGACATCAATTCATGCGAACTCTTATTCCAAGAAGCCAGACTCTTAAGCACATGCATCAACGGTGTTTTCACCTCTTTCTGTCAGCCTGTATTTTTGCTGTCTCGGTATATCTGGCAAAAATAGCCAGAGTCCGTGTTAACATTGATTAGGTCTCTCGGAATGGACAAGTGTCACACCTTGCAAATGCAAACGAACGCAAACTTGTATTGGATCTGTCTGCAACACATGCTCTGTCTGCATGCCTTTCTCTCTGAAAGATTAGCAATGATGTGGGTTTAGACACTTCCGGAATCCTGTAGACAACTTGAAAAATGCCATACCCCATCCCTAATTTATACTCTGATCTGTAATTTTATCCACAATTGCTCCAGTTGAGCATTCTGGCTCCCAGATCTGAAAGCCTGCAATTACTATATAATTCTTCGCAATTTTAGATGTCCTAATATGGACTGTAATTTTTGCGCAAGACAATTTCCAGCTATTTCAAGCATCAACATTGTCAAAGTTGTATGTACATAATAAATGGTAATATCAATGCATAGTTTTTAGCATAACATCTTGACTCGCGCGATAATTATATCCGTTTGGAGCCTACGCAAAATTAGCCTGAATTGCATGGTAACTGCTGCTTTAAATTTTTAAAAATTACTCATAATTTTCCCAAAGATTACCAAGATCTCGAGTGCACAATGTCATCAGCGTAATGAGGAGTAAACATTTATGCTAATAATCAGCAATTTTTTCCATCAGCTATAAAGAGGGAAAATAAAGCAGGATTTTTCATTCCTGCTCGGAGAGCGTCTGTCAGCTCAGAGCCCCGCTAGAGGAGCAGATTCTGGGACCCAAAGAGCCGGAACCCGCGCCATGACTTCTGGATGCTCTTTTCACATTCTTCCCTGTCTCTCAAGAGCGAGATTAGACATCTTATAGACGATGTTCTCCTTTAATATGCGTTAAGGTAAGAAGGATGCGCATGCATTTTATATATAGGCTACATTTAATTTGCTTATTTTGGGGGAATTTGCATGCATTATTATGTGAGGTATTATGATAAGAGAAACAAAGTGGTCTGAAATGAAGATTTGTCGTACTTTTGCATGCATTTAAGACATTTAGGAATTCCGCCGTATTTCTATAAACAGTAACATTAATATAAAACGATGTCCCTATGAGCGAATTGGTTGATTTGAACGAATGTGTTGCTGGCTGAAAGATCTTTTTCGGGTGTCTAGAGAAAACAATATAAAGCTACACCATTTGCTGCTTTGAATCAGGCTAACGTTAATAAAGTCTGTCTGAAATTGCGAGATGGTTTGTCGATAGAATCCAGTCGAAAATAAAGCAGCCCTTGTTCTATAATTTCACCTCTCCCTTCATCACTCCGACATTGTGCTTTTGCTCATTTTGATCCCTCTTCCCATTGACAAATCTCTCGGTATACACCTGCAAGCAATTTGCCAGCCTTACTTATAACTACCGCTGCGCACCTATTTCACTCTCTCGTTTTTTTTTCCTTTTCTTTTTTTCTCCCCCCATCGCACAGCAAATTTTCTTTCAGTACGCTATCTCTTTTGTTAACAAAAGATTCCACGTGCGAAAAAAAATTGCTCATAATTATCCCGTAGATGGGAAGCTGCATTAGAATAAGTAAGGAGGGAATGACTGTAATTATGTCTGGTTTGATGGGCCCGGCGCGTAATCAAGAGGAGAATAGAGTGAAATAACGCTGACCCTCTCTGCTCCACAGCTGCATGTCGGAGAAAGAGACAGAACAGCACGGCTTCTTCTTTTATTCCTTCACAACAGTTCTGTTTTTGGATATGTTTAGAAAAAAAATATATAAGACATATTTTAAATTTGTATTACGACCATAGTTGGCTAACGATGCTTTTAGGAAACGCACCCCAGACTTCATTAATAATGGTCGGGCATAATATACAAGTTTTTTGTTTTTTTTTGGTGCAATGATTCATATCAGTGTTAGCCAATCATTAACACATCTTCATCTAGAAGGTTAGACAGGTTATTTATCTGTATTATGAAAATTTAGCGAGGTAGGAAATCCCCGAACGCACTGGGCAGAAAAAAAGGTTACACTTTAACGTTGCACTGCATTACACATTTAAGTACGGAGTAATATTAATTAACTACATGTACTTACTATAGGGTTAAGAATCGGGTTTGATTTTTGGTTAGTTGCATGTAAATATGCAGAATTTATAGTTATTACTAACTACAATGACACTGTAAAATAAAGTGTTACCGAAAAAAAAAATAGATGAGATTTAGTTTGGAAACCAGAAAAATAGACACTCTATCAAAAACATAATACTAATTAATAAACATTATGAACCATGATTCCACTGCAGAGACTGTAAATAATAATGGTAACGCTTTATTTTAAGGCGACATAGTTACATGTTACATGTACTTTCTATAGTAATAACAGTAAAATATGCCTAATTACAAATAAGTAACTTAAATAAATGTAATTAATATTACTCAGTAGGCTACTTATTTGACTAAGTACAATGTAACGTCACGTTAAAATAAAGGGTTACACTTTTTTTAAAGTGTCATTGTTACAATGTAATTATACATTTATGTACTGCGTAACATTAATTAACTACATGCACTTACTATAGGGTTAGGGTTGGATTAGGATTTGGTTGAGGGTTAGTTGCATGTAATTATGCATAATTAACTTTTTATTACTATGGTAAGTACATGTAACATACGTAACAAGGCCACAGTAAAATAAAGTGTTACCAAATAAAGTGTCACCAGAATTATAGCTACTATATTGCATTTAAGATAACAACAACAAATGAATATAACAACAACAATAATAATAATAATAAACGTAGGCCTATGTAATGTATTTCTTTTATTTGCAGTGTTATCAAATTGAATAAGTCTTAAAACTATTAATGGAGTCAAAGAGACGCGAGCTTGTGATCAGAGCGCGCGGGCCATTTCCTGCTTTGACCAGGCCATTTTTAAAGACCACACATGAAGAGTGTCAAAATTTGTCACAATAATTGCTGCACCCCCCGAACTGAAACCCCAACTCTCAATACTCAGGCACCAGAGGCAAGGTTTCATTAATTCCTAATATGTCTCATATTTTTTCTTTCTATTAATTATAATGTGTTTGAATCTCATTTAGTTAAAATCGTAAACTATCATTCTTCATTTAATCAATAATAATAAACTAAACAATCAAATTACAGTGTCAATGGTTAGAATCGAAAGAATTTATCCAAGAAAGAGCAAAAGATCTTATTGGAAATATCCTTTGTTTTGTTGCTTGCCGGCATCTATCTGCATCAGAATTTTCTTAAAATGCGCAGTTAAACCATCAGCCCCAAACAAAAGAGATGCTGAATCTGCATTCCCCCTCCTCCAGAGCCAGGCTTTCTTCATCTGGCCCTCTATGAGCGGCACCTGCCCGATTATTCACTTAACACACGGCCATCAAAGCAGCCACACAAGAGCAGAACAGAGCTTATAGCGGATAAACGAAAGTGAAAAGAAACAAGTGCCCTTATTGTCGGAGGAATTACTGTGTTACAGAAACCACCACAAGATTAATCGCTGGTTCAGATTGCAATGAAAAGCTACAGGTGTTTTGGAAAAGACACAAAACGACCACATTCTGCAAGATTTTTTTTTTTTTTTTTTTAAAGATTTTTGTACAGGTTTACGCTAATATCTGTACGGTCTGAATGCTATTAATTAAAAAAAATATTTTTATTGCGTTGTCTGTTGGCAATAAATCCTTTTGGATATTGAAAATAGGTTGGCTAAATATTGAAATATTTTCTTGGCCTCTTTCAGTGCAAAATAAGTTTGGTTTTTCATATTAATTTGTGGTATTCAGTTGCGTCATCAGTTGCCTGAGTTTCATTCATTTTTGACAAATCAATAAACGTTGCGATGACATTTTGTGGCTTCTTTCAGATTTTTACTGTTCGAGTTTACACATTATACAAGACTCCATGAAACAAAACAATAAATTAATATGACCGGTAAGCTATAAAACTATTCTTTTTTTCTCAATGTGAAACGGAAAAACACATGAATTTTAATAAACACAATTATGTTTAGATCCTTTTGCACAAATTATTCAGCACACAACGAAAACGACTATTTCTGTACATTAGAGCTGTCAACACTTCCCATCTGACTGCGATGATAGACGCGTTTATCTGATCAAAAAACAAAACAAAAAAAAAAAAACACTCGGCTTTACAAATTGGGTTCAAATCCGAGGGAAGTGTCTCTGTTTTATAGTGCAGCCTCACATCATAATTTAAAGAACATTTGTTTTAAATAAAACATACAAACAGATTAAAAAAAACAAACCCAGATTCTAAATAAGTTATATTTAAATAAACACAAAACGCCATACATACAAAATAACTTTGTTTAAAGATTTCTTTGTTCCCTTTAAAATGGGGAAAATCATACTTGCTCACGGTGTGATTTATCCCAGTTTTTACACATTCACCGCGCCATGGCGAAGCCCGAAGCGACTGAATCTCGCGTGAGATTTAGGAAAATGTGATGCTCATGGTGACCTCACAGCCCGTGTTGTGGATAATTCCAATTTGTCTTATGGAAAATTACAAATTTTGAAGAAAACGAAAGACATTTCTGACTAGGGTACAGTTTCATGATTTTTTTTTTTTTTTCTTTTCTTTTTTTTTTTTACACAACAAAAAGTCACTGAAAGTGGGAGAGTAGCAGCTTTGATTTGACCCACTTTCCAGGCATTCCCTTCAATTGAAAAAGAGACTTGTTTCCTCTCCGGTGCAGACGGCTCTCGTTCAGTCCACGCCGGCCAGTGTGTGTCAGCGGTGTGAGAGTGTCTCCGGATCACATCTGGTCTGGGCTGCGGAGTGCCAGTGTGTGTAAGGCCGCAGAGTGACTGGCCTGTGTCGGGTCCCCTGAACTGGGCCATTGGCGGATAGAGGGGCGGGGTTGTTTTAGCAGTCCTGGTTCACATGAGTTGCGGCTGCTGCATAGTGTCCTGGTGTGCTGTGGGATACCATGAGGTGTAACTGGGAATATAAGAGGTCGGCGTGGATGTTTTGACGGTGGCGGTTGAGTTCCAGACAGGCGCTATGGATGGAGATCCGGTGGACAGTCCGCGCCCGTTAGCCAACGCGTTCGTGTCTATTGTTCCTCCGCCCTGCTTCATCAGTTTCTTAAACTTGGAGCGTTTATTCTGAAACCAGATCTTCACCTAGAAAAAAAAAAAAAGAAAAAAAAAAGAAAGAAAGGCAAATCAAACAGAGCGAGCGACAACACCTGTTTCTGTTATCGAATCGCGCGTAATCGAATCGAGTTCGAAAAGAACGCGATTATTAACTTCTACGTTCTAAAACATGTCCCTCAAACAGACGCGTGATATAAAGTCGATTTAAAAAAAACATGCGAAGATCAAATGAATTTATTAAAAAATAACCTTTTTTTTTTTTAATTGTTGTGTAGGATACATGTGACATGTTTCGCTTTCGTTGCCATAAAGTCTCTAAATTCTTTGATTGAAAGCGCGTAAAAGCACATGCCTGTGTTTGCGTGAGCCCCAGTGACGCGGCGAGCTCGGCTCTCTCCGGCAGAGCCAGATACTGGGTTTGCTGGAACCTCCTGTTCAGAGCCTGCAGCTGGAGACTGGAGTAGATGGTTCGGGGTTTGCGGATCTTTTTGCCTTTCCCGTTGAAACGCACCTCTCCTCCTTCCACCACGGTGTTTTTCTCTGACTCTGGTGCTGGGGAGGGAGAAAGAAAGAAAAGAAAGCGTCTCACAAACTGTGCGGCTCACATCACTGTGCACAAGTTTTACAGGCGGCACTTTAGGTATAATTAGCCTTAATTGCATACATTGTTTATAGCATTACGCAATAAATAATTACCAAGCCTAATAACAGCACATCTGGGCTACTCCAGTCCAACATTCTTGCAGTGCGCAGACAAATGCAACGACCAGCGAAGACCAAAATACGCGCAGCGTTTCTTACCTGGGTCCTCCAGTCTCGTCTGCGCCAAAGCCGAGTTGTTTGGGTAAGTCTGCACGGTGCTGAGGTACGGGCTGGAGGAATGGCTACCGACCGAGTTGACGTATGGATAAGGCAGGGATCTGGGGAAGGACGGAGCCGGGCTGTATGCGCTGTCGTGCTGCGGGTGTCCGGACGAGTGTAAACAGTGCATTGAATAATGTCCGTGGGTCATGGATGAAGGCGACATTTGCTGACTTGGTGGCCCAAATTCCATGAACACGCTCTTTCCTGAGACTGGGCTGTTTAGACTCTCTGGTATTGTAGACATGGTCATGTCTCTCGCTCTCTCTCTCTCTCTCTCTGCTTTTTTGTTTTCTTCTATGATGTGAGTGAAGGATGGATCCCAATTTAAGCTCAACGGATTTTTTCACTTTCCATTCATAAGAAAATGTAGTTTGTCTCTGTGAAAAGTCTAGGTACGATGCTGTGGATCCACACAAACTCGCTCAAAGGTTTGAATCAGGGAATCATGAATATTTATCCAAGGTGCTCTCTGATTGGTCCACTCCCTCCAAGAGCGATGCGGATTGGTAATCTGAGGGTCGGGTCCGACGGACCTGATAAACTCAAGAAATAAGACCAACCTGTGACTCTATTGTGTAATGCTAATGTAGAAATTTAGGGAATGGACCAAGACACATAGGCCGTATGTGGAAGGCTCAAACCACCAAAATTTAACACATGCAATGTAAAATATCATCATTTTGATATTTGGTCTTGATAACAGTTTTAGGCCTATTAGTTAACAAACAAAATAACACTACACCTTAAAACCAACCATTAACATATCTGAACAAACGTTTTCGTGTCAATAATGGAATTATTATTAGCCTATATTATTATCATCATCATCATAAATGCATTGACTTCATATAAACAAGTGTAAACAACAAACAAAGTGATATGACATAAAAAAAAAAAATAATAAAACAAATTTAACATGGCCCTAAATTTTATGCTGGTTACGGCATCGTGAACAAACAACAAAAAATGTAACACCTAACAAATATGATTAAGTACAGGTATAAATGTGTGTCTCCAAGCAAAGATGAATTACTTTGATGATTCATTTGGTTAAAATGCTATAGTCTCGAGTGCTTGAAGACACAGTTGAAACCAGCTAAATTAGCATAACACTGTTGTTTAATTTTCATACGCATAATTAGCTGTGTATTTAACACTTGCGGATTCGCATCACTCGCATGCGCGCGTGGGTTGAATTATTGCGCGCGAGGATCAGAGAAGCAGGTCGATGTTGATAACAGCTCCTGTTATTTGGTGAATTCCTTTCACATCTAAATTAGGTTGATATTGCAGTGCGTTGGTTTATATAGCATGGTTATTGTAATAATAATAATAATAAAAATAAAATAAAAAAAAACAGTTGAGAGATTTTTGTTTTGTTTCTGCGATTAATTAATCCACGTGACAGACCAACGCTTAAAACAGTAAATAAATATTCAATGCATGAAAACAAAGCAACAAATAACACATCTACACCAAGAAAATATATGGCCCCACAGCCTACTATTTAAAGTTAACACTATTCTATGACGACAGCTACAAAATCACAACAACACACAGTGACTGTTTAGATTAAGATTCGAATAAACTCAAAATTATATGAACTGCTATAAACCCATCAAAATGGCTATTTCTAAATACAAAAATAGAATTTATTCATTTCTTACGGTTGTAAGTATCAACTCTTTACCTGGGACTAAAGAAGCAAAAATTAAAAAACACTAACCACTAAAAATCGAATAATCATATCGATGTTAATTATTTTTGATAATGACTAGGAAATCGTTGCGACAGTTATGCAGACCATCGCTTGCCATGAAACTGAACATGGGCCATACTCTCTGCTCTTAGATTTCATTATTAGAAAAATAATATACATTTATCTGTCAAACCTTTTCAAAGAACACGCAGCATTCTGAAGACTCACTCGAGGTACGGTTTGGATGTGACGTTAAAAAATTGGTGGATGCATGTAGAGAATGGAGTGACACGAACTGATTGAAACATTTTCCCACATGTGAAGCTATTTTCAGACACATTTTCTTCACGAGATCTTCATAAGCAAAAGGACACCCTTCAATAAAACTATTTAGATATTGGATAATATGGCAAGCTGAAAATATACCCGTCTTCAAGACAATGAATAAAATGGGTAACACTTTATTTTACTGTGTCATTGTTACTATAGTAATAATTATAAATTGTGCATAAAATGCAACCCTAAATCAAACCAAACAAAACCAAACCCTAACCCTATAGTACCTGATATTACTTAGCCTATAACAGTGTAATAAAGACACTTTAAATGCAACTAACTATAAAATGCAAATAGAAAAGTGGAGAGAAAAAGAAATGGCTCATTTCCCATGAAGCAGAAGAGAACGAGACGTGCTCGTACCGTTTGTGTGCGACTCCCCGTTGAACACGGATCACACCTCCACATCCTCCTTTCATTTCTATCCCTCTTTCTCAGTCTCTGCGGTTGTCTTTCCCCCAGTCTTCATAAAAATGGTCATAATCTCCACACGTATTCACTTACATTCCGTCATGATTAAATACATTAAAAACAGAAAAGCCTCGAGCAAAAGTCCAGAACATTGGACAAAAATGTCACTGGCACCAACGCGATGCCCAGATGATATGGACTGACGAGCACACTTTAACAATACCGGTTAGATATCCACCGTCCTCAAAACGGTCCAATTTAAAGCAATTTGTATTTCAAATGACATTTGCAATCTACCACGGGGATTCTTCAACAATAGCGAAAATAATGACGGTATTACAACCGATAATTATCATCATTCAGATCACGCCGGACAAGTTACACGTGTTTATTGTCTTCGATTAATCTGAATTTATGAGAGAGAGAAAAAAAAAAGAAAGAAAACGTAATGGCATAAAGACAGCAAATTTCACGTAGAACAAACAAGACTCGCTTCAAAATTGATAATTACATAAATTCCCAAATCGTGCAGAATTACTTAATTAGAACACCGATTTGTTCTTGTATTTGCAATGATTTATAATTATGCAATGTCACTTGCTGTTGTTTTTGTTGTTATTGTTATTTTATTGAGCATGATCTTTAACATTTTTAGGATGAGCAACAATAACACAATTCATGAGCACTTGAGTGTCTCCAGATCTAAAGTAGAGACAGAATGAATCGTCGTGGGAAATAAGCAAAATGGTATATTAATAAAACTATAGAAAGAATGCCCTCTTATTAAAGTTCACTTAAGAAAACATTATACCAAAAGGATTATTTTACACTGAATTGCCTTTAGAATATAAAATAAAAAAATAAATATAAAGTAAAAAAAAAAAAAAATCTATGTATTACCAAAAGGTTCTGCTATTCTAAATACTATTTAGGACCATTTTCAAGAGTGAGTTTAGTTAAATGAAAATGGCAAAACGTTGGTCTCTTATTTATAATACATTATTGACATCACATAACAGTATCTTCCTATCCATGTGGTCAGTGCCATAATAATTACACAGCACATTCCAGCTGCCCACCATGTGAGGATGAAACTACAGCAGTTTTCTGTTTAGAGCGACTCAAATAAAGCAGCGTGTGAGATGCCGAGTTATAGAGCACTTTCCAGAGAAGAGGATCATCAAGAATGAGAGTCAAACACCTGCTATGCTGCCCTGATTTAGTGCACCAGGCCAGTTCAGGCCCACTCAGTGTGTGTGTGTGTGTGTGTGTGTGTGTGTGTGTGTGTGTGTGTGTGTTTCAGATACAGACATGAGCTGACAAACTGCTTCAAAAAGAGACACTTGTGTATATGGCCTCATCCGTCCATTCAGGAGATCTGATTCTGAACTGTAAAGGGACTTGCAAGTGTGCGTCCGGAGTCAATTTAAAGCAAAGTCCCTGATTGGTTTCTGTTTTTAGTGGCACGGGATTCTTTTTTAATTGTTTCAATATGAAGCTTTCTGGTTAGTGTGACCCATTAGATGTCCTGTTGATAAAGCGTTCCTGAGAACCAAACCCCAAATCCGGACAGATGTCTAATTATTTTAAAAATGGTTAACAGATTGTAAGACATCATCACAATGAAACCAGGAATTAATAACAATGAGATTCCTGGGTCTAGTGTAATATGAAAGTTGAAAATTGATATTACTGAATATGTAACTGCACATTAATATGCATTTTAGTGTGAGAAGAGCACAGTGCTTTTTGTGCTAGTGTCTGTTAATAATTGTTCTGGTTTCCAGTGTTTTTAAACAGGGTCAATTACATTTTCAGTCAATTCAGATCCGCATAGTTAAGTTGAATCAAAATGCGAATTACATTCAAAACTTGACACAACGTATAGACATAAATAAGTTGTAGTGCACCACATAAGCTGTAATTCAGCCTAGACTTCATGTGTTTGCCTCATGTGAAAGTGCTTCCTACTGACAGACCCTACATTATGATGGAGGGGTATTTCAAATGAAAGAGACAGAGCACTTATGAAATGGAATATGATCCCATTATCATATTAGTAAAACACACACATATTCACACTGAAAACTGCAGTGTAAAAAAGCCCTAGACTCAATTTAGTTTTCCTCCATCACATATTTGGACTGAACGAATCAGGTTTAAGTGGAGCGGTTTAAAGCGTTATTAAGACGGCATTAACAATGACATCTCAACCTGATGCATCTGTGTTTGAGGATGAACATCGGTCCGGTTTTCATCCAGGGACTTACAATTACACCTTATTTACAAAGCGACACACACCCGCTAATAGGAATTCACCGCTGTTCTTTCCCACCAGCAGCAAAGACACACAGCGGCAAATTCGATCACACGTAATGATCCAATTTCAGAGTATCTGATCAATCCTGATGATAAAACGGCTGTGGGTTTTTCTGGGTTTCTCCTGGAGGGTTTTAAGCAGCCAGCACCTTCAATTTGCTGCTCCACTGAATTCCAATGGACAAAGAGACACTGTGAGAGTATTTGTTGAGACTGAGAGCAACATGCGAGAGAGAGGACACTCTGAGGTGTAACCACAGATTACTGTGTCAATCAGTATGGAACGGTTAAGTGTGATGTTAAAATAATGCAGCTGGTGGGTTTGTAATGTTTTGTTTCCATTAGAATGTCAAAGACTGAAGACAAGAAACTTTTTGAGAGAATTAGACACAGTTTAATCACTCACACTCTTAAAAATAAAGGTTCCAAGGGGGAAGTGAAGAACATTTAGAAATTCTAAAGAACCTTTTCCACTATAAAGAACCTTCTTTCCAATGGAAAGGTTCCATTGATGTTAAAGGTTCTTTATGGAACCATCGATGCCAATAAACCTTTCTTCTTAAGAGTGCATGTCCCATTTTTTTTTCTTGAATTGTGATTCAATCAAATAAATAATACATGCACAATTCTTATATTTGTAGAATTTTACAGGGCTTTAGATAGACATTCAAGCGCTTTCTGTTTCATCCAAATGTTTACATTTTTGTAATGCATAATCGTTGGTGTTTTTGTGCTCGTAACAGTCAATGAACCCTCTTTGGAGATCAATTCAGAACAGAATCAGTTTTTAAAACTTCGTTTAAATATTTAGTTCAGTCATGAAACTCTAGAGGGCGCAAGCTGATCAGTTCTTTACATTCAATGTGCAAGCAATCACATGGCCAACGCTATCTCATGACCAATTCGTATGAATTCGTACAATTGAGTACGAGGTGGCTAATTCTTACGAATTCGTACGAATTGGTCATGAGATAGCGAATTCGTACAATTTGTCTAAACCCCAGTGATGGGTAGGTTTAGGAGCGGGGTCAGGATGAGGTAATTTGTACGAATTCAAACGAATTGTGCAAAAAACGTACAAATTCGTACGAGTGAGGTCGTATGAATTCGTACAAATTAGCCACCTCGTAAAATACGTACGAATTGCCGTGAGATCAGGTTGACATGGCTCAAGCTATGTCAATGAGCCAATGAGATTGTTTGACAGTCCTGCAGTTCCTCTGAACCCCTCCACCTCCCCCAGCTCCACCTGCCTAGATCTGTTATGGGATTTATGTATCTCTATTGTGAATTTAGTAGCAGGAGAGAGAGTCCATACTTGCTATAGATTATCGATTGTTCATGCATACCATCATGGTTTCATATTATTTTCCGTCCTTTAATTTGCTGATTTTTTATTTATTTTTTTCAGCTTCAGCTGATAGGTCTCTTCGCCTCTTGCTCTGCTTTGGGAAAACATGCAAACAAAAATGTCTGCAGAGCTGGCCAGTGGTTCACACCTGTAGATGAAACACATATGTTCTCTCCAGCCATAAGCTCTTTCTGCTGTTTCGGATTTCCTGCAATGTATTATTTTATTGACAGTGCAGAATTATAACACTGGATTATAATTATCAGAACAAATAATACTATGCGAAATTCTATCATGTCATGTTTACTGAAAAATAAATAAATTGCAGTGTTAAATCTGCCCACTAGTCTGGATTTCTGAGCATGCTTCATTTAACGAGAGATCAGATCAGATCAGCCTCCATTCATTCCCTAAAATATGAAATCTAGCCGCAAATGACAGGTGTGCGTGTCACCCGATTGCCAAAACACACGGTTGTGATTCAGCAGCGGTTTTGTGGGCGATTGGATGGAATCTTCTGCTACCTGCTAATCTACACCCATCACTCACCTGGGCCGCAGGTGAGGCCGAGCGGAGACCGTACACACACAGCTGCTCTGAGCACGCGAGAGAGACCAGCCAGCAACCTCCATCATTACTCCAGCAGCAGGGGTCAGAACAGTCTGCCCAGCATCCCCCCACATGCCCCAAAATTGCCCTCCAAAAATGACCAATTACCTGAGTTAGGTGCTACTGGGAGAAATAGAAAAATCCGCCCCAATAGATGGTTACTTAATGCATCAAGAGCAGAAATGGCCGTGGAATTGTCACTTGTGTTATGTGGTATGCTTTGCTTGTTGTGTCTCTCCAAGCCCGAGACAGGCAGTCATCAAATCTTCAAGCTAAGCAGCAAATTAAAATCAATAAAAGTCACAGCCTGGCAAAACAGGGCCCTTCGGAGCAGCCGAGGCCTGCGGATGATTTTAAACAGCTGGATCTGCACAGGCCCGTCTCTATGGCACGGCTTTATTTAGGTCGCTCTCTTATGCGCATTGAAACAAGGTTTGATTACACCGTGGCAAACGCACTTCCCCATTGTCCAATTAATGTCCCCATAAAGAGGGGAAACATGCAAATTCTCTAATGAAATAATGAGGCACGGCGGAGGGGGCAGCGGACGGCTGGAGAGCCACGTTCTCCTTCTCTTTGGGGTTTTGTTCGGAGTTAAGTCCCAAACAAAGACAGGGGAGAGGTCAGTACTCCAGCACACCTGAACACGTTTCCCTCTCCCCTTGATCTACTGAGGCAGCCCGCCATTAGTCTTAATAATGGAAAATTGTCATGTTGATACAAGTCTCTCTCTCTTTGTGAATAAGTTGTAGGTAGAAGCTCCATTTATTTCAAAGTTCTTTGTGCCGAAAGGCCAGGAACAGACGCTTTTGTGGTGGGGAAGAGAAAAAGGTGCTGGATGCTCTTTCCATAGTCAAGATAATTATCCCCACTGTGACCTTAATGATCCACCCTTCTCCCCCAGCGACTTCTCCGCCCGACCCCTCCTCCGTGCCCTGTGTCAGGGAATATGAAAACCCCTATAATGAAACCATTTTGGCTGATGGAAAAAGGGCTCCTCGAGCTGCACTTGCCACAAAGACGGCTCAATTATGTGAGTAATTGTGATAATTTTCCATCCATTCATGGCTCTTTCTGAAAGGGAAGGAAAGAGAGGAGAAAACAGAGAGAGACACTGAAAGGGAAATTACACAGACAATGTCGAGTGTGAAAATTGTTACACAAAAAAATGACTGTAAGAAAAGTGCAAGTCTATAAATAAATATGTTAATGCGGGGAGGCCGTACACACGCGCGCACGGCCTCACGTCACAAACAAAAGGCGCGCGCTCGGATAAGATGACCGCTATAGGGGAATAATGCCGAGATGAAAGTACATGTGCAGCTGTCTGAAAATTAAAGCTCTTTCGACTTCCTATTGACAAAGCTGAGCCCCTAAAAAAGCTCCCCAGTGGTTAGAGATCATTTTGAGCCCTGTGACAGGAAAAAGGATAATTACCTCTCTGAGAGAGGCAGGCGGACTGACGCGCCCTTCAGACGCGCCGCTGAATGCGCGAGCTTGATAGAAGGCAGGGGAAATAATTTTGTGCTTTGCTTTTTCTTTTATTCCACGGAACACGTTTGTTGGGTGGAAGACAAGGCGGCGAGCGGCGCTGAGTGCATTAAACCCTGGGTGTTCGCAAATATAAGGTTCCTCTGTCCATCATCTCGTACCTATAAGAGAAGAACTCTGAAATGCATTAAAACGTCTCCGCCATTCTGCCGGCAGACAGCAGAGGCACTGAGATACTGCATTAGGCTTCGGTTTCCCAGCGGGAGTCAGATTAAACATTTCCTCACAATGCTAAAGGATATTCAGGACTCTTCTCGGAGAAAAGAGCTCAGCCTGTAATTTCTCTCTATGAAGAAAAATCATTCTGCGTCATTTCACAAATGATACATGTAAATGCCGAGTTATTCATATTCATAACCTGCGATTCCAGTTTAATAGTTCTGCAATGAAGTTGGCTTTTTATGGGGGGCAAAGTGGAAAGGGAGATGGTGAAAGTATTCAAATATTTACTCTCGTAAAGCGGAAGTGTACACAGACTGAGACTGAGATCTGTTGAACCCTGATATTTCAACAAATAAAGCTGTTAGGGGACCGGCGAATGCGACTAGTCCTCAAGATTTCCATCCTGGATACTTTCCAAGCGAATCACACAATGGCATCCTCAGGTTTCTTCTTACTTCTCCCTTCATCCCTAAACTGCTCCCACATGTACGAGGTCTGA
Organism: Squalius cephalus; assembly: GCF_949319135.1. Classification (NCBI taxonomy): domain Eukaryota; kingdom Metazoa; phylum Chordata; class Actinopteri; order Cypriniformes; family Leuciscidae; genus Squalius; species Squalius cephalus. The sequence continues at coordinate 34,501,352 of NC_137130.1, forward strand.
CCTCCATGTGAGGGTCCACACATCTGGAGAAACCGAGGCCACTGGGAGCTCAACCACTCAGTCCATGGATTTCTGATTCCCATCGTTTCATCATTCGTTGACACGCTTTAACTCTTTCTTGCACCCATTCGTCCAGTTCTCTCATGGACACACGTGTCCATCTCTCACCAGTTGTCATGTCACCCTTGTAATTGCCAGAATGGTTCCTGAGAACCAGAGCTTGTTTTCTGAAACATTTAACACACAAACAGGCAGATACCCCTGTCCTCCAGTCGCTAACACCAACGTAAATGACAAAAACAACAATTATCATCATTTAAACTGAAGTAATAACTTCATTTGCATCGCATCCGTCAGCTTAATAAAGAGCTCAATAAGCATAACAAAAGAAGAGACAGCAGCACAAAACACCTGCAAACGTTAAACATATGAATAAATAAACAGAGGAATAATCAAACGGTTGAGCTACTGGCGTTTCAAAAGAGTTTCTTAGATAAAAACACAGTAACCTATATTTCTGTATGTACTGTTAATAATAAAAAACGTGCTGATTGTGTAGGTATTCAGTCCCTGTGCTCCAGACGCTCTGTGTTTTATGATTTCCTTACAAATGACTTGTGAATAATTACAATAAACCAGTGCAGTTCATTGGGATCAAAGAGCATTCAAGTTAGAAGTCAACTATGATGTAAATCATAAAAGGTACAAACAGATCTTACTGAATGCAGTATTATATGAGTTTTCACATTTGCTTAACATAATGGTGTTTACTGTAATGCCTCACTTTATTACATCCAATAAGACTGAGGGTTCTGCAGGGGGTTTGTGAGTTTGTGAAAATGAATTCAATCATTAAAATGTAAAATTGAAATGAATAAATAATTATAGAATAAAAAAAAACAAAATAAAACGCTACTAAATTTCATTTTTTTATCTGCATGTCATCTGCATGAACCAACATGCCAATGTGATGTAAATTGATTGAAATATTAACTTAAAATCTCAGGGGGTGCGTGCTGCAAGTAAATATTTTCATTCAAAGAGGTTCGGCTGACAAAAAAGTTTGGGAAATCCTGCCATAAAGAAGTGAATGAGAGAGGTGACCAATATTCAGAGGATCAGATCAAGTTGAAGTTGCAGTGGTCTGTAATGAAGCAAAATCTTGCTATATATAAATAAATAAATATTTTTTATTTAAATAAATATCACGTTAATGCCAATAAAAATGTAGTGCCGTGTCAAACAAAAACCATGCTAGTGGTATGGAACGTTTTGTTAGCTAATACTTTTTAGGTTTTAGACAGCAAGGTTGGTGGTTGAAATAAGCCTGCAAAATGTAAATGTTGGCGGGGAGAGAAAAAAATCAATAGGTGTGTTTTAGTTCATCTGTGTTTTGAAAAACACAGAGCTGTCAGTGTGCTGGTAAAACCCTCAGACCCCTGGAGCCCAAGTGAGGGGTTCAAGATCCAGTGGTCTGGATGCACGTGTGTGTGTGTGTGTGTGGTTATAAATGTAGAGTAAGTGTGAGGGATGAGTCGAGCTGTCTGTGTAGAGTGATGCTGACTCCACTGTAATGACAGAGAGGGTAATGACAGAGCCCCAAACAGCAGGAAGAGGAAGATCAATCTACAGCCTGAGAGAGAGAGAGAGAGAGAGATGGAAGCGAGGGGAGGGAGATTTCTATTACATTGGCTCTCTGTGTGTTAGCTTGCCCGCCTCGCTGTGGCAGTCGGCCCACGCCACACATTAAAAACACAGTGGATCAATAACTATTAACACTCCTCGGCAGAGTCACACCGCTCACATGTCCCTCTCCCTCTCTCTCTCCACTCCTGCTTCTTTCTCCATTTCTCTCGGTCCACGACACTGGCCCGGCTCGCAGGCTGATGGGAGCGCGCATGGGGTCAGTGGGAATTGAGAAACGGAGGGAAGGAAGGACAGAATAACGAGAGGGGTGAAATGAAACGAGACGGGAGTTAGTAACCAGCTGCCTGAGCAAACAACACACATTCCTCTTTCTCAGTCTGCTGGCAAAACACAACATAAAACTAGGCCCATCAAAGGATATCAAAAGTCTGCATGCATGGAGGTGGGGGTCTGAGATCACATTGAAAATCTGGGATTTTTCCGATATTGTTATTATTATTATTTTTTACTGGAGTTGTGATACTGATCATTTGTAATGAAAAATGATCTTAATTTATAAATGATAATGGTGACTAAATCTAAATGAACTGGTTTGGTTACACTTTACAATAAGGTTCATTAGTTAACAATAGTTAATGTATTACATTAACAATGAGCAATACATTTGTTATGATATTAGTTCATCTTTGGTAATGTTAGTTAATAAAAATACAGCTGTTCATTGTTTGTTCATGTTAGTTCACAGTGCATTAACTAATGTTAACAAATACAACCGTTGATTTTAGAAAACCTTTAAATTCATATTAACTAAGATTAATAAATGCTGTAGGAGTATTGTTCATTCTTAGTTCATGTTAACTAATGTTAACTAATGAACCTTACTGTAAAGTGTTAGGTTTTATCCAAGTCAAAAATGTTATTTAATATTGCTAAATATATTAACTTATACAAGCAAAAGACTTATAAATTAGGCAGAAATAGAAATAACAATTGCAGGCTCCCACTTTTGAACATCTCACTCACGAAGAGGAAAACTGCAGCTGGAGGCATACAACAACAACAACAACAACAACAACAACATTGTGAGTGATGGAAAAGGAAGGAGTTTCTGGAAAAGAGAGCGAAGGATAAACAGACTGAAAAAAAAAGTAGAAAAACATAAAATTAGCTGCAATTTGGGAACATTTCTGGTTAATTGTCCTTTGGGACATGATTTGATCTACAGATCTAAACATTTAGCTGCATAATAAAGCCTCAGTCAGCAACAGGAAAACCAAAAACTCAATTATTTCCAGCACAAGCAGCGGATTATTTCCAGTAGCAATGATATCCTATACTAAAGTGTCACCTGATCAGGAATAAAATGGTCACCTAGTGTGAGATCAGCAGGATGCCGAAAAGAAGACTTTTTAGATTTTATCCTAATGGTCACACGGAAGCAGTTTACGCCTAAATATATCACAAAGTTTATTTTCATCATTTCATTTGAAAAGGTTATTGTTGACATTTAAACATATTGTCCTACCAAAGCACAAAATTACTGAGAAGTCAACATATCAATTTTAAGTGGCTGATTCTAAAACTATTTAACAGGTTTCAGGTTTCATTCACCAGTACCAATAGGTTTTTTTTTTTTTTTTTTACTTCTAACTTATCCTATTTTAACTATCATGGCAAGTATAGAATTCACTTACGTTTAATTTGAATAGATAACCGAATCCTGGTAGTATCACTTAATGCTTTAATCACACAGTTGGAAAAAACAATAATAACTCATGTTATTTCTATATTAAAGGTACACTATGTAACTTTTGGCCCTCTAGAGGTTAAAAAACAAAACTGCAAGCATTTTGTGGAAGAACATTGTTTTGGTTCTGCTTCGGCTCTGTGTGACTGTGCGGATGAATATGATTATCCTACTGATCATAAAACATTCACTATAGGCTTAAGAAATGTAACCAGTTTATATGGAGAGGATCTTAAGCTGACTAGCTGAAGACGTTACTATAGTTTTACCCATTAAAAGACACAGTACTTCCTTGAAAATAAGGGAGAAAATAATAACAACCTTAGAATTAGGTTAAAAGGAATAAGGTAGAATAATAGAAACCTTGAAAATAATAACAACCATAATGAAATGAGCCTTACAATGTAATGCTTTACAATGAACTCTGTTAAATATGGCAATTTATCTGTTCAACAAAATACCTTACTCACCTGTTGAGTGATAAAAACACCATCTCTGTGTCGCTTTTACAACATTTCAAATCTCTCAATTCCTCCCGTCTCCGAAAAGCCAAGCCAGTGTTGATTCTTGTTTTATTACGAGCTCTGTCACGTTCTCTTTTTGCCAGCAGACTCTCCTCTTTTCAGGTTTTTTTAAGCGCGTGATTCCCCGGAGGTTGGAGATTGAACCATGTCAACCTTTCTCGCTCACGCCGCTTCAAGTCGAACACACCTACCTTTTCTCTATTTACAGATATGACGAGACATGTAAGCAATTTCCTGCCAAAACCATCCCGTCAAGTTTAAAATAGAAACGCCTATAATAGGCTTGCCATATTGAATCGGGGTAAGAAAAAAACAGATCGGTGGATGCATTGACTCATTATTTAAATTATGTTCATTTCAAACTAAAAAAGTTATCTAGTGTGCATTTAAAAAAGAAAAGAAGAGAGAAATATGTTGAGTCTATAATGTATATCCAGGATTCCCTGTATTAACTGGGAAGAGAAACAAAGTGTGACTCTATTCCAGGTGGCTTCAAAGCAACTGTCTCCACAATTGGCTCACTGTAAATCACTGTGTTTGTTAAGTAATGAGGCAGCCAATTAACTGTGACCGCAGATTAATGAAGTCGTGGCCTCTATGGACAAATTTCAGAGCAACAGTTTGTGAAAATGCATCCAGCATCCAGCTGTCAAACATCTCCAGAGTGAATCAACACAAAGGACCATGTGACTTTTGGCGCTTTGAACAACAATACCTTTAATTGTCCCAGTAATATAAAACCAAACTTTCCCATCTCAGACCAGTCATTACACCAGTCTGTGTGTAATTTGTCTCTTTCATTAGTGAGACGGGGCATCAATGAAGTTTTTCAGTGTTGTACAGTCTCTATACAAGACCTCCCTATCTCATGTCAACTGAGGTCTCGTAATGGCTCTGTATGTGTGTATCAGCCAAACACAGACGTTCAGTGTGTTCCCTAAACTGCGCTTCATCTGAGCCCAAACCTGGAGGATCGTAACAGTTTGGCCTGCTTGAGCTCTGGGCTTTGACTGCTCTGAATGGGTGGGTAATGGGATGGAGGGGAGGGGGGTCCCAGCGTGATACAGGACATGAGCTGAATACCTCAATACCTGTCAGGTGTACGGTGACATTGCAACATTGTTTGGGGAGGTTCAGATTGATTTCGGATAGCCTGGCTGGAGAAGAGGCTGATGGGAACTGCGTGATTCGCCAAATAAAGCCATTGGTTTCATCTGTTGTCATGCCAACCTAGATGGGAGAGAAAAGAGGAAAATAAAGCGAAAAGTGACACACACAACTGAAAACTGAAAGATACGGTGAAGTCACTACGAATGACTGATGATTGCTGATAGTGTTGTGTATTTGCTGTTTGTGTTGATGTAGAATTTTGCAAATCAGTTAAAACTGCGAACACAACCCAAAAATGTGTTCTGAAGGCAATTTACTTGCAGTCTTTGTTCTGAGTGCTGGGTCACAGCGGATATCCTCAATCTGCCATACTTTACTGTGACTGGCACTGGACTGCACTGGTTATATGTTCTTCTCCATCTCTGTCTTTCAAACAAAGTATTGGTAACGCTTTATTTTGATGGTTCCCTTTACACATTCTGTTTGCTATAAGTAACATTGTACATGTCAACTAACTCTCATTAGAGTATTAGTAGACTGTCTGCTTAAAGGGATAGTTCACTTTGAAATTAAATTTTGGTATGTTTTAGCTTACCTGAAGGGCATCCAAGATGTAGGTGTCTTTTTTTCCGCAGTAGTTTCAATTTTGATATTTTTAGGTCAAACCGTTCTTGTCTGACAGTCATATCATGCAGGTCTGTGGTCACTGTCTCAAAGAGCATGCACAGAGTCCAAATTAAAACAATTCCCCATCGTCCAAATTAAACAATTCCCCATTGTAAGTACACATTGATGGCCTAAGACACGAAACGAGCGGTTTGTGTGAGAAAACGAACAGTATTTATATCGTTTTTACCTCTTATAACACCACCACGTCCAAGTGATCTGAGGGCGCGGGCACTTCCTGGTGTGTGACGTGTACGCAGACTGGTGCATAGATATATACACTAGAGGTCGCCTTGGCTATGGCAGTTCATTGGAACGAATGTCTTTAATGCGACATCTAGTGTATATATATATATGCACCAGTCTGCGTACACGTCACACAGCAGGATGCGCTCGCGCCCTCAGATCACTTGGACGTGGTTGTTTTATAAGAGGTAAAAACGATATAAATACTGTTCGTTTTCTCACACAAACCGCTCGTTTCGTGTCTTAGGCCATCAATGTGTACTTACGATGGGGAATTGTTTAATTTGGACGATGGGGAATTGTTTTCATTTGGACTCTGTGCATGCTCTTTGAGACAGTGACCATAGACCTGCATGATATGACTGTCAGACAAGAACGGTTTGAAAAAAAGACCTAAAAATATCAAAATTGAAACTACTGCGGAAAAAAAGACACCTACATCTTGGATGCCCTTCAGGTAAGCTAAAACATACCAAAATTTAATTTCAAAGTGAACTATCCCTTTAATATCTGCTAACACTTTATTTTGACAGCCCTAACTTTGCAAGTACATGTCAACTTATTCTACTAACCCTAACCCTACTAATACACAACTAATACTCTAAGAGTTAGTTGACATGTAGGTGAAACATTACTTATAGTGAACAGGATGTCTAAAGGTGACCATCAAATCAAAGTGTAACCGAATTATCTAATATATAATAAATAATACATACAGCAGACTTCAATTAAACTGGTAGTTAAGAGTTTGTGTTGAACCAACTGTTTAGGGAATTTATCCCAAAATGTTTAATAGGTTCGTTATCACAGTCGTTTTTGTCTTGCACACTAGGGGACAAAATATTTCATGTGTTATTTAAGTATTATGTTTAAACTTACATCCTTAAGCTGCTTTGTTATGGGTGATATGATTGATGAAATTTTAAGTCTGTCATCTATATGCATAATTTACCTGTGACAGTGATACACATCAACAAATTATGCTTGTCACTACATCAAATTGTTACAAATCGAACAAAACCTTACAGATCACACAAATTAATAACTCCAACCTACAACTACTGTAGGCCTATATGCAACATTACCCGCATATAAGCACAGTACACTCACGTAAAGTGACACTATATAGTAAATCCAACTGTGTATCATCGCAAAATGTCAAATTTATTATTGCCCTGCTCTAATCTGATAAATATGACATACAATTTTCACTATTAGCATACATATTACTTGGATATTGGCTGTTTATTAGTACTTATAAAGCACATATTAATGCCTTATTCTGCATGACCATATTCTACATCCATTAATCCTATTCAATACCTAAACTTAACAACGACCTTACTAAAAGTCCCCCTGTGGTTAAAATCAAGCTTTTAATATTGTTTATATGTCTATGTGGTGTTTTTAATATGCTTTAAGACAAACCATGTGTAAATTCATAAGTCGACACCATGAGTATTTTCTCCCTAAAACTGCAGTGAATCAAAGACAGTCTCAAAAACACGCTTTGAAATCTCTGGTGTTTCTGACGTCACAAACTACCTTGTAAGCAATCAGGCCAACGTGTGACTTTAATAAGCAATAATTAGTAGTTTACTGAGGCAAAAGTATTGGTTAATTGTTAGTAATGAGAATTGGACCCTAATCTAAAGTGTGACCTAAGAGGCTGTAAACATTTGTATTGTGAAAAGTGCTATACAAATAAATTGAATTAGTCTTTTCTAAGATTTTCAAAATTAGGTGTGGATTAAATAATATATAAACATATAAATATATATAAATATATAATAAGTATATAAACATAAATAACTTCTTTTAACTAATCTGTAAAGATAGGCAAATCTTGGCAGAGAAGTGGCAGAATCACAAGTTGAGTGTGTGTAGAACGAGGTCCATTAAACAGCCTCCATTAAGGGCCGTGGCCGTGTGTAGGACACACACACTTCCTCGCTCTAGACGTTAGGAGTGTGCTACTGATATTGAGATGCTAATGGCTTCAGTACAATTATCTCACCATTTGAGCAAATGGACTCGGCCAAGCGTGTGTGTGATCGTCTCAGAGAATGCGCTCTCCTGTACGTGTCGGAGCGAACGGCTTCCATGAATATGGAACTACATCAGAATCTGTCTTTGTCACAGAGGGTCATTATGGAAGCAAAAGCTCCACACTTAGACTTTTTTATTGGGCAGCCAAAGAACAATATAGAGATGGGTCTGGTATTAACCGTTCATTTTTATGAATTGTGGGTATGTGTAATGTGCATGAAAGCAGCAATCAAACACTTGGTTAAGGACAGATCTGTTGATCTTTTGGATTCCGGATTAAAATTGCTCCTACTAAGGGAAGGGATCTGAACAAATCCATATAAAATAAGGAATCCCATGCAATGATAGCTCAAATCTTATGTTTAAGGGGAGGTAGCCTTTAATTTAATTTGAGATTTAAAAAAAATTGTGTGTGTGTGTGTGTGTGTGTGTGTGTGTGTGTGTGTGTGTGTGTGTGTGTGTGTGTGTGTGTGTGTGTGTGTGTGTGTGTGTGTATGTGTGTGTGTGTGTGTGTCTGCGGCAGGGGATTCCCAGGTTTTTGGACTCTGAAATCTCACTGCAGCCTCTATACTCAACATGCGTGTGTGTGTGTGTGTGTGTGTGTGTCGGCACGGACACAATGGTTGTCGTCACATAGTCTGGGCTAGTAATGTGCTGAGAGAGAAGGGAAAAAAAGAGATTGTACATGAAGATGAGAGCAGGTTGACTCTTACAATACTCTCATTTATTGCGCTGAGCCTCCCAGGCTCCCAGGCCGTCAGCCCCTCTGTCTGCAAGCCTCGGCCCAGGACCGGATCTCCACCCTGGGGACACACAGACCGCTGACGCCCCCTCTCCACACATCAATCACACGCTGCAATCCTCCAAAGACATGCTCAGGGCAAAGACAGTCAGATAAGAGTTGGCCTAAAATAAGGAACCCAACATACAGCATTCAATGGTCTAGTTGTTGATCTTCATCAACAACAAAAACATTTCAAATTACTGTGGTGAATAAACTACCCAGTACTTTTCAGGTATTTTGCTTTGGACATATACTGTTTTGTTTGGACATATACTGTATAAAGAAAGACACAGGGAGTCTCATACAGTGCACCCATTGACCACCCATCTGAAACATACTGCACAGTCAAAATGTTTTTTCTTGGTCCAGCAAGCTCTTATCTCATTTGGGAGACTTTACACAACTCTTTGTACCAGTGTTGGATTTACAAGGTGACTGGATTTGCCAAAGTTTTCCAGATTAGACTTTTGTTAATTGGATTAAAAGTAACTATACAGTGCCCGATCCAAAAAGTTGCTGTTTGGATTTAAATAGGCAGATGCTTAAAAGGTCTATGATTGGATCATTATTGCAGTGATTATTATGTTTCTAGTATTTTATATGTTTGGCAACAGTTCCAGACCTTAAATTCATTGTAAGTCTTTGGGATGTGCTGGAGGAGACTTTACAGAGTGCTGGACTCTTGCATTGTCAATACAAGATCTGACCAAAAATTGATGCACCTCTTAATGGAAATAAATGTTGTGATATTTTTCCATCCCAAAGACTTTCAATGAATTTAAGGTCTGGACTCAGAAATGTCAATTCATGTGTGAAAATGATTCTTCATGCTCCTCCCAACCATTCTTTGAAAAGCTACACACTCCATCAATTAGGGCTAGAAGAACTGTTGCCAATCATATAACATGCTAGAAACATAATAATCACTGCAATAATGATCCAATCATAGACTCTTACGCATTTGCCTATTTAAATCCAAACAGCAACTATTTTAGGCCGGGCAGTGTAGATATTTTGCTCTTTTGAAATAATTCACTTTAACTGGTTTTGAAATAATATTTATTTACTAAAGAAATCTAAATTTCTTATACCAATACTTTTTTCTTTTTTACTGGATTTTGTGGAATATTACAGCATTGATTGAATATGCTCTATTTCTATGCTATGAACTATTTCAGATAAAATCACCCATAAACAGCACTGTATTAGATCATATTGTGACCTGTCAATTTTCATTCCAGTTAGATGGCCTTTTCCTGCCGAAGTGGGATCTTTTCGGCCTAAATAATCTGCAAACCAGACCAGACCAGATAATCAAATGCCTGGTTACACGAGGCTAGCCGGACTTCAGCATGCATTGCCTTCAAGAGCTCCAAGAGCATGGCCACTGTGTCTTTAACTAAACACAACTTTAAATATCTTTTAAATTAAGTTTGAGTCTGCTCTGATATTAGTGTGATTTCGGTGGTCAAGGCATTTTGAGCTTCTGTTTAACATGCTCAATGTATGTACGTTGATCAATGTTTACATGTGAATTAAACACTAAATTAAATCTGTGGTTACACTTTATTTTAACGTGTCTGTGTTACAGTCTAATTTTATATTTAAGTACTGAGTAATAATAATTCACTACATGCACTTACTATGGGGTTAGGGTTAGGAATATGGGTTGGTTTAGGGTTAGTTGTGTGTAATTATGCACAGTTTATAGTAATTACTACAGTAAATAAATTGCAACACAATTTAGATTAGAGTCCCATTCTCACTATTAACTAACTATTAACTATGACTTTTGACTCAATAAACTCCTAATAACTGCTTACTAATAGTTAGTAAGGTAGTTGTTTAGTTTAGGTATTGAATTATGGGATGTAGGATATGATCATGCAGAATAAGGCATTAATATGTGCTTTATAAGTACTAATAAACAGCCAATACGCATGCTAATAAGCAACTAGTTTTTAGTGAGAATTGGACCCTAAACTAAAGTGTTACCAAAAAATGTATATGTCATGGTGTCACCTTTGAATGCAAACTTTAAGTCTGCAAGATTGCAGTAAAGTCTCAAAGTCTATTGTGACCAAAGCTTAGGACTCGGACTACAGAGTCGTATGCATTACTTAGCCTATTGGTGGTATTTTTGGAGCTCAGAAACAATCTGGAAACTCTACAATAAAAACATCCTCTTAAGAAAAATATGCAGGTTTGAAACAACATGGGGGTGAGTAAATGATGACCTGTAAATTTGGGTGAGCGTTCCCTTTCAGATTTAGCAAACTTTTAAATTGTCACAATACTTAAAAATCAGACTTCTGCACGATCTGTCACGGGTGATTCATTAGACTTGAAATTGAATGGTGCATTTCTAGACGCTGAGATGGCAGTGTGGTCAACGCAATCAGGCCACCTCAATGAAGATGCTCAGTCATGATGAGGTGGTTACATGTGTTTGACTGAAAATACTGCCTGTTTAAAATCACGCACACGCACACGCACACGCACACACACACACACACACACACACACACACACACACACACACACACACACACACGCACACACACACTCACACACACGCACACACACACACACACACACACACACACACACACACACACACACACACACACACACACACACACACACACACACACACACACACACACACACACACACACACACACACACACACACACACACACACAGCTGGACTGGCTGGAGACCTGTTACACCACTCCAATAATCAACAGGGGTCTGTGGCTCCAGATTCTCTGGTGTGTGTGTGTGTGTGTGTGTGTGTGTGTGTGTGTGTGTAGGAGTCCCGTGATCTCATGGGCCAATCAGAGAGCCCATAAGGGTCCTGTGGAGCGGCACTGTGGGGTTCAACACTGTCCTTGTCCTCATCATCTTCATCACCCACCAATCAGAGAACAGCACTACAGCCACTCTCAACACACTGCACCCAGTGGGGAGGACACACACATACACACGCTCTTCTACACAGACATCTCCTGGCGGAGAACAGCATGTGTCCGAAAACTCTCACATGCATTTCAAAAGCCATCAGTGGGCCACTGAATATACAATCACTCTCTCTCTCTCTCTCTCTCTCTCTCTCTCTCTCTCTCTCACACACACACACACACACACACACACACACACACACACACACAGGCATACTCTTCCATGAGCCTCAGCAGGGTTTCCAATAGAGAGCCCTCTTTCTCACACACACTCACAAATTCACACAGTTCTCTGCAGAGAGAAGCCCTCATTCACAGTCAGATACCTGAACACACACTTTCTCTCGCACAATCCTCTGTCTTTTTTTTCTCTTTCACAGACAAATCCTACAGTAATCATTGATCTCTCATACACAAATGCGTGCACACACACACACACACACACACACACACACACACACGCACACACACGCACACACACACACACACACACACACACACACACACACACACACACACACACACACACACACACACACACACACACACACACACACACTGCAATAAATTGCAATAACTACATCCTAAAGAAATTATGTGTGATGCTTTGCCATGCAAAACTCACCAGCAACGTTTAAAGCTTGAATCTTTTGACTTGGAAATATGATTTAAAGAAATACTTCACCCGAAAACGAAACTTCTGTCATCATTTACTCAACATCCTGCATTCCAAACCTGAATGAGTTTCTTTCTTCTGTGGGACATAAAAGAACATATTCTGAAGAATGTTGGCAACCAAATAACATTTCCAAGTGCACTTGATTGTGTTGAATGTGCACTTGAAGTGTACTTCAAATCTTTGTATTAGACTGTGAAATCATTTAACAGTGTGACTATAGAAATATACTGTATTTCTGGTTTACAGACTACTACTGTAAAGTCATTTTACAGTATGGATACCATAACATTACGGTATATTGTTGGTGTCTTTGCTGCCAGCTCTTTACTGTCAATTATAGAAATACAGAAATATACCGTTTTTCTGGTTTACAGACCCCTACCGTAAAGTTATTTTACGTATGAATACCGTAAAAATAACGGTATACAGTACCCTGCTGCCAGCTCTTTACTGTTATTTTACAGGAAAATTATTTTATATATATATATATATATATATATATATATATATATATATATATATATATATATATATATATATATATAAACTACAATTAAACTACAATTTGTTTGCAGTTTACATGTCATTAATTGTAATTCACATGTAATTAAGTGTCCGAGAATGTTTCATTCAGCTTGCAGAGAAAATATATTATTTTAAATGATCTTACATAAACCACAAGACAAACAAAACACTGAGACATTCAAAATACCTTCTTTTATTTTCCACAAAATAAAGAAATTCTAATGACATAATTTTTATTTATTTTTTGTGTGCACGTACCCCTTTAAGTCTACTGAGTTTTGAAAGAGAAAAGGTAGGTCCTGAATCAAAGGTAAAGGTGCCCTGAGGTCAAGAGGTCACTAGGGGTAAATCTAAAATGAATACAGTAAATCTCCTCCGTGCATCTTCACTGATTAGCAGAACATAAAAAGTGTGTGTATGCAGACCTACTGATGAGGGCACATGTATATCTAGATCTGATGTGTGTGTGTGTGTGTGTGTGTGTGTGTGTGTGTGTGTGTGTGTGTGTGTGTGTGTGTGTGTGTGTGTGTGTGTGTGTGTGTGTGTGCATGAATGTGTGTAGTCCTCCAGACAGTGCTGAGAGTGTCTGTTAAAACCTCTGTGATTACCAGCACCTGTGCGGCCCACCATCTCAACCAATCAGGTCACTCCGTTGTGGTTGAACACGCAACCAGCTCATCAATATCTAGAAAGACGTGATGAACCTCTTCCGTCCAGGCAGAGGAAAGACTGAATCCTTGATTGTGCAGCTGTTACTACACTGCTGACAAGGGCCATGACCCACATCTATCTAGCCAGTCTCCCTCGTTCAGTAGACCATTGTCTAGCAAAAAATGCCTTACTAAACCAGTCTCATTTGCCAGTTAGCTGTGCTAGAATCAAACCAGTAAGAAAAGTTCCACCCATGCTATTGACCAAAAACATGGTCAGCTTTGGGAGTGAGTGATAAACCTCATTTAAAGGGCTAGTTACCTCAAAAAGTATGTTACTTAAAGGGATAGTTCACCCAAAAGTGAAAATTCTGTCAAATATTTTGAAGAATGTCGGAAACCAAACAGTTGATGTACCCCATTGACTTCCATAGTATCCCCCCCCCCCCCCCCCCCGCCCCCAAATGTTCAAATGCAATAAATGTCTGGTTACCCATATTCTTCAAAATATCTTCTTTTGCGTTCAGCAGAAGATAGAAAATCATACAGGGTTGGAACGGAATAACGGGAGTAAATTAAGACATCATTTCATTTTGGCATGAACTATTCCTTTAAAACCAGAAGCATTTGGTCATGTTTGTTCAGCTGAACAGGTCTGCTCATTAAAAATACTTTAATAAATCAGATCCTTAATGTCAAGCATGCCGGATAAGCCAAAGATCTATTATAAATACTGCATGTGTGCTATCAAACTCAGGAGCCTAAAGTTTCAAGTAACCATCAGTCAGCCCTAACAAAGAAAGCATTGGGAAATTATTTTTAGTGTGTGTGTGCGTGTGTGCGTGCGCATGTGTGTGTGTGTGTGTGTGTGTGTGTACTGTATATATCCAGATCCAGATAGACATCGAGATAAGGAATGGTTTGTAGACCAGAACACTTGACTCATGGTTTTTACTGTAATACAGGATGCGGTAATTGCGTTACTCAAATAGATGTGACTTGAAAGAGTTCAGAGTTGATGGTGTTTAGCCTTCTACCTCCCTTAACGTGGAGAACTAAGCAAGCTTTCATCTTGAAATAAGCTTCAGATAGGATGGACATTGTTAAAATAAATCTTTCTCCACATACACAAAGGCCTGGATTGAAATGGTGATTCCTCTCAGTGTGCAGTCAATCGAGAGAGGTTAGTAAGTGGTCTGCAAGAGTCAGCATAGAGAGAAAACCACGTGTTGCTCTCTCTCTCGCTTTATTCTTTTGAGTGTTTTTTTCTGTTTTTGCCATGACTCCAGAACAAACATCATCTTCACAGATCATTTCATAGAGCTACACAATCAGACAGGGTGGGGTGGAGGACATGTCTACACAACACTTACACAATCACGGTCACCTCTCCATCAACCACACGTACTGTACACACACCGCTCTGATTATATTCGCACAAAGTAGTGTTTTGCTCTGATATGAAAGGACAGTGAGATTTCTGTCATTTTTTGGATGTTTATGATGTTATGGATGCTTATTATTTCTTGAGGATTGATCAGTAAAAATCACAATGTCACACTGGGAAAAAAAAAAAAAATCATCATGTATCAAGAACATACTTGGCCCTTTAATGGTGCCATTTGAGTCTTCATGATCCAGATGTAATTAACTGGAAAAATACTCAGATATTAACCGTATTCACATTATTTGATGTAGATTTAACTGATACTATAATATTCTTTTCATCAAGGGATCATCAAAATTATATATCACAAAAATATGAAGCAGCTGTTTTCAACATTGATAATAATAAGCAGCAAATCATCATATTAGATTTCTGAAGGATCATGTGACACTGAAGTCTGGAGTAATGATGCTGAAAATCACAGGAATAAATTGGGAATTTTATTTAATAATAGTAGAAGAACAGTTATTTTTAAATTAAAATAACATTTCACAATATAACTTTTAACCATATAAAAAATCAAGTTCTGCAGTTTCTAGGTTTTGCTTCAGCTGAAATGAAAATATAATGCTTTCACTATCCAGTTTCGATACAATGCTTTTTGCATTTCCAGATACATTTCTGAATTTCTATTTGTTCTGCACGTAAACATGTTTACGGTCACATTTATCCCTAAAAATAATGGTTTGATCTTTCTGGCATCATGTTTGAATGGGTGACATCATAAAACTATTTTTGGCCACATGGATCAAACAGAGATAAGTTTCTCTTACAGTCTTTCTCAGTTACACTCATTTCATCTGTAATGGGAAATATATATATATATATATATATATATATATATATATATATATATATATATATATATATATATTTTAATAGAACAATTAGCAACGGCAGTAGCCGCAGGGATGAAAAAAAAAGGGAGATGGATCTAGGCGCAGCAGTATTTATTGATGACAAAATCAAAATTACACAAATACGGTAATATTTTACATTAAGGTTTCATTTTAACATCTGTTAACTACTTTAGTTAACATGAACTAAGAATTAACAATACTTCTACAGCATTTATTAATCTTAGACACTGTTAATTTCAGCATTGATGCAAACAAATGTATTGCTCATTTTTAGTTCATGTTAGTTAATGCATTATCTAATGTTAATAAATTCGACCTTATTGTAAAGTGTTACCGCAAATACTCAGGGTTATCAGCAAAATCAAGCAAAACAACCACAACATAAAGACAAGATCTGACAAGGACTGAAACAAACACAGGGCTATATGGAACACAAGGGACTAAACAAGATAATTAACTATACACAGGTGTGACACATGAGGGCAAATCATGGCAACAGAAAACAGGAAACTGAAGAACTGAACTGAAGAAAAACATAAACAGTTATTATTTCATTCATAATGTGTTATTTACAATGTGTGATCATTTACTCAGTTATCTATTCAAGTTTATGAACTACAAACTTACTGTGGTGGGCTTAAATAATATAACAATTAGTAACAATAAAATGCAAATTATACATAACCTGACTACAATATAATATATACAAAATATTCAATTTGGGGTTTGCACATCTAGTGGTTCCCCAATGTGGTAGTTGCCCCAATGCACTTATTCTTCGAGCCTTAGACTTTTTCAACAGTATTTAAGAGTTAATATCAACAGTAACCTTTTCAAATTACATGTGGCTGTTTCCTGAGAATTGGCCGCTTAAATGGGCCAACCAAACAGACCAACCATTTTCAGTCAAGCAAGCCTGTCAAATTCAAGAAAAATGGCAAAGTAGATCTAAAGAAATGTTTCCCCTGAATTTGATATTTCCAAACATTCTTGAAATAACCGCATTTCATCATAAAGCTGAAAGATTAGCATCTGAATTCTCCACATGGCTCAGGTCCGATCACGTTAAATAACTCAGACAAGTGGATTGAGACGGGCACCGCGACAGTAAAAGTAGCCGAGCTGAGAAGGTCAAAGGCTGAGGCCACTGATGAGAGAAGCTATTTAGAAAGTGCTAAGGTTTGAGCTCCCAATGCCATCAAACAATATCGGAAAAACCTCTGTGCCATGTGCAAAGCATTATTTGAGCTTATCATTCTGGATGTTTATATGACGTGAAGATCAAGTTGTCAGGACGGCCATTTAAGTAGACAGGTATTATGTCAATGACAAACTCGTCAAAGACTTCACTGAAACCAAACCAAGAGGAAGAAGATTTTTGAGGTGTTCAAAACCCCCCACCAGAGCTGGACTGGTTCAAGGGCTGACCCACCCGTCCGCCAAGCAAAATACTCCAAGACGCATGCAATTACAGTCTCAGTCAAAGGGCACGCACAATTTGCAAGCCTATTTACACAGCGGAGAACGCACCTCCCACCCTGCCAGGAATAGAAGAGATCAAGATCGGACGATACAGATGCTTCCAACTGAACACAACCTCGCTTTCAGTGGAAATCAACAGAACTCGTCAAACGAGAAGGGCACTGAACAGACAAGCGGGCAAAATTAGGTTGAAGAAATATTAACAGTTGAAGAACATGCAAATGATGTGGTAAAACACTTCAATTGGACGATTCCCTTTCACAGAACATGTGGTCACAGTAGGAGCGTAAATGAGCTCCTGCATGTGACTGTGCTCGAGTTGACAAACACACACGACTCGCAGGTGTCTCGGCACATGTTCCTCCAAATGAATCCATATGAGGGCATCTAAACAGCAAACAGCCTTCTCCTGCTGTATAATATGCTTCCCACACCTGTCTGAGGTGAAGAGGAACGCAGTCTCGAGGATTTTCAGTGGAAGGTAAATCTGCAGCAATTAAAGTTTAAGGCTTAAATCAGAGCTTTTTCTCATTTCCATTCAGGGCTTGACATTAACGCCCATTTTTCGGTACATATCGATCCTGAAATATCAGAAACGCTTCCAATACTCAATTTCCATAGAACAGATACACGATACCAGCAGCACTTTCTCTCTCTCTCATCTCTCCGACAGTAAGTTGACACACAAACCCGTCTTCCCTCACTTTTCGGCATGGGATTGCACGTATTACTCATTCCGGCAGATTTTGTGCTGCTTATTGCGCTTAAAAAGTCAAATACACACAAAATAATGTCAAAATGCCGGTCTTGGCGAGTATTCACGTGAACACAGTCAGTTATGTTTTAAGTGAACTAAAAGAGTTGAGAAAGAAAACGCATGTGTAACAGTATAATGGATCCGTGCGTCAAGTCTTAAAGTGACAGCAGCCTAATAATCCTGCGGCCAAATTCTGAGCATTTTAAATTGCTACAAAATCAAAATGGCCGTTTTCCCTCATGGTATCAATGTCAAAAATGAGGCCAGTGAAAAGCTGAGTGGCTAGTAACTTTGGAAAACCACTATAGCCACCGTGACTGGTGAGCAAAAAAGTTAATGGTAAGCCCTCCATTGCATATGTAAGGGATAATCCACGGCTAGCCATGCATTAAAGGATTTTAATGCACGACGTAGAGGCGAAGAACCACCCGACGCGAAGCGGAGCTTATACCTTGGTTATTTGCCAAGTTAAAAATAAGTTAAAGCTGTAACTGATGTTTACAGTGTATATTTTTAACAGACGTGTAAAAATGACGGTTATTTCTTAAGTTAAGGCTCGTCAGTTCTTGCACTCCGTCCGCTTTAAATAAAGTAGAGCCATCAGATTGCTTTTATTTGAATGAATTCACATTTATTTAAATTCATTATTAAAAGAGAGAGACAGAGAACTGAAGGAGAAGGAACAGAGAGAGAGAGAGATGCGTGCGCGAGTTACCTGTGTGCGTCGATCTCTTCTTTAAAGTCTAGCAGCTACAGTCCCCTCGTTGCTTAAGCATATAGCTTAATGATTCTTTAATGGATTTATTACAATTATTTATGAATGACAGGCAACACTGATACAAATTAAACGATATTCAAAAATCATCCATTTAGCCTACCTAAACGTTTCCATATGCGTCTCTCACTCTGCTTGCAAGTGTATCTGTGTTACTATGGTTACCAATGTAGCGGATTAATTTCGAACTGTAATCAAACTGACTGGAACTACCTGTGCATTAAACGGTTTTACTGCACACCTTCCAGCCAATCAGAATCGAGTATTTAAACAGCCCATGGTATAAGTGGAGTTTCACAACACCACATTTAAAGATGAATTCAGACAGACACCGACCAATGATTACACTACATTACTTCTCAGCTATTCCTACAAACGAGATTCAACATGTGGACGATGCTAAATACAGGAGTAAACGGGGACTAAAACGTTTTGAGTTTGTCCACTTTCGACCACTTCCAGATGTAGTTGAAAACACATTTGTCCAGACTGCTTTCGTAGTGTAAACACTCATGTAATCGAATGTGTTCAAACAGCCACAAAAGATGAGTAACATTATGGGAAAAGCGCTAGCCAGATGGGTAAACTTTTAAACTTGTCAACTGAAGAGGAAAAATGTACCGAACACAATGTTCTCTCACCATTCCTGATTTCTAACACACACTCACAAGCTGATGCTCTCCGTATGTTTTTCCATCGTCTCCGTGTGCGTTCATATGTAAATTACACAAGCTTATTTTGTCCATTAGATCAAAAGATCTTAAAAAAACCATACATTTACCCGCCCATAGACCCTCCCCTCAAAAAAATCAGGACAGAAGTGGTTAAAAGTGGACAAAAGAGACACCAGTATTTAGCGTCGTCCACTTGTGATCCGATCGACCAAAATGCATCCAGGTGTAAACCGGGCCCTACATATGCTGACAGGAGGAACACACTGATTTAACAAAACCAGACAAATCTGTCTCTCTGTCGGTAAAGTGTGAATTGGCTTTAAAAATTACTATGATTCTTATTGCTAGCCAAAATAGCAACATGTGGCGAACTTTCTTTGAGCACAAACCAGAACGAGATGTTTTAAGGATTAGGCTGCTTCCCCTCTGATTCGGTTGGAGCAGGTCTCTCCCTCGAGACGGGTGTAGAAAGGAGAAACCACCAGACCAGCACAGCTGCGCACCAGCACCGAGATCTAGCGGTCCTCTGCGTTTCCTCTCCTCCTCGGGACGACAGGACGCCCGAGGGCACAGAGCACCAATAATAACAACATTCGTACAGAGAGCAGGTCAGCCCTGCCTTGACCCGCCATCAGAGCGCTGAGGTCTGGACAGAAGCCAGAGCCCGGAGAGAGAGAGAGAGAGAGAGAGAGAGAGAGAGAGAGAGAGAGAGAGAGAGAGAGAGAGAGAGAGAGAGAGAGAGTACTTCCTGTTTTAAATAAACCGAACAAACAGCCTCAACAATGACACCTTCTAAGATGAGAGGCGCTCATTAAAGTCATTTTTAGACAAGGTGCATCAGCTTTAATGTAGAAAATCCCATCAAAATGCATGAATCGGTCTCTGATATCTCATACTTTGATAACATTTTTCAAAGGAGCTTTCTCCAAACAATGCCTTAATACACAAATAAGAGTACATATCACATTTCTCTAGTGCAAAACTGATGGGATTGTTGCTAGGAAACCAAGGAAACATGGTTCCCACGGCAATAACCCTCCCAACACAACTAGGATTCATGCTGATGATGTCATTTTGGAGCTCTTTAGTTGAAGGGATGTTACTCTGAAGACGCCTCATCAATCTGAAACTTATGTATTATGCAACAATAAAGGTTTCAAACAGTAATATGCTACATTGGCGTCACATGACCTTTTGTTCAATATACAATTTATTATATTCAATATACAAAAACCCAACCGTTAGTTTAAATTTTTTAACTACATTTTTGACCCAACAATTGGGTTTGTCCGTATGGGTTGAAACAACCAAGCATTTTTTAGAGTGTAGTTTATGTAAGGGTTAATGCCCGACGAGGTGTCCATTGTCAGGTATTAATGGACGACGTCGGACGGTTGCCTCCGCCGAAGTCCATTAATACCTGACAATGGACACCTCGAAGGGCATTTACCCGCTTATACCATGGTCACTTGCCAAATAACACATTTTTAAAACATTAGTTTATATTTTAATTAGTTTTACAATCGAAATCTAAAGTTTTTACAAACAATAACTTGGTTTTGGTGATATTAATAGTCCGCTCAGCTCGTAGAACCCTTCAGTTTTGTTTTGATACAATAAATTGTAAACGGATACTTTGACTGCCTGTTGCTATGGTTACTCACAGCTGATGTAGCCAGCGCATTTATTTATTAATTTCGAACGGTAAACAGTCAGTTTCACCAGAACTCCTTTACTAGGTGTCCTCTATTACTTTTTAATGGACACCCTGCAGCCAATTAGAATCGATTATACCATGGTCTGGGTGAATACTCGATTCTGATTGGCTGCAGGGTGTCCATTAAAAAGTGATAATGTACACCTAGGAAAGGCGTCCCGTCAATTTGCCTGATGACAGTTCTAAATGATTGCGCTGGCTCAAACTCACTGATCAACTGCTGCGGTCGGGTCGCTGTGGCCGGGTCGCTGTGGCCACGTTGCTTGGCAACGCCTGTATACGGGAGATATTAAATAGTGCGCTCAACTTAATAAATAAAAACCCTCACGATTTTTACTCTAAAACACATTAAAGTATTATTAATTGATTAAATATTTATTTCTTTCGTAAGTGACCATGGTATAAGCGGGTTAATGCCCTTCGAGGTGTCTATTGTTTGTCAGGTATTAATGGACTTCGGCGGAGGCAACCCCTCGTCGTCGTCCATTAATACCTGATAATGGACACCTCGTCGGGCATTAACCCTTACGTATTCACCCAGACCATGGTATAAATAATAGTTTTAGTCTTTTATGCTCCCCAATGCTCCATTTATATGACCAAAAATATAGTAAAAAGAGTGCTATTGTAAAATATTGTTGGAATTTACAACAGCTGTTTCTATTTGAAAATATAGTAAGATGTGATTTATTCCTGTGATAAAAGCTGAATTTTCAGCATCATTACTCCAGTCTTCAGTGTCACATGATCCTTCAGAAATCATTCTAATATGATGATTTGATGCTCACGAAACATTTCTGATTATTATCGATGTTGAAAACATTGTGCTGCTTCATATTTTTTGTGGAAAGCATGATCATTTTTTTCAGGATTCTTTGATGAATAGAAAGTCAAAAGAACAGCAAATAGAACTGTCACTTTTGATACATTTAGTGCCTCCTTGTTTAATAAAAGCATTCATTTCTCTTGTATACAGCATCTTCATTTCGGTATTGTACAAAAACATTAAATAAAAAATAATAAATAAATATATATATTTTTTTTATCACAGCTGATGTCACATAGAAAATAAAAAGTCAAATGGAATGCATTGCATTGTGGATTCTGTGTCATAATACACAGTTGTAGAATAGCACATTTAGATAGACTATATAGTACTATATTTAACATAAGATATCTTTAAAATCACTGTGTTGATGTTGCTTTTCGATTAAATCGTCACGTAGAAAATGGAAGAAATCCAGGCTATTCAGGTTTTTCATGCATACAAATGCGCATCCCTGTAAACACATGTGTTGAGTACGGATGCAGGATTCAGAGGGACTGATCTCTACAGCCAAACTCCAGGGATGGAGTCTTCCATGGCCTGCAAATAAGTTCGGTTCATACTGTAGGATCTGTGTTGAACACAAAAGCCCAGCAGGGAGATTGGCAGAGGTGTGTGGGAGAGAGTGTGTATGCCAGAGCTTTACAGACGTGTAATTACAGCACAGTCCCTCGGAAAAATGGCAAATGGCTGCGGGTTCGGAGAGGAAGGATGGCGGAAAAAGGCAGAAGTGGACCGAGAGAGATTTTAAAGTAACTGTAAAAAGTCTGACAAATATCAATTAAGAAAAAACACACTCCAACATGAAACTCCCACAGAATAGACACACACACACACATAGAGAACAGGTTCCCATGGCATTCATTTCACTTTTCCTTTCACAAACCATCTTTCTGGAATAACCCTATTATAGCATGACAGTTTCTCACTCTCTGAAATAACTCCCTGATGGCTTGTAAAGCAAATAGCGAAGAGGTGTTTGCACTGGGAGTGTTTGCATTATGTAAACAGCAGCATATCCTAAAGGTTGAGGCGCAGGAGTGTACTAGTTTTTGCTCTAGTCTGGTTTCTCACACACTCGGCATCATGGGAATACTCAAGGCTAATTAGCTCTCTGCATCTGGGAAACTTCAGCTTGTCTCCTCGCGGCATTGGCAACATTCCTATTCCCTTAGTAAGATCACGCTGCCTAAAACCCCAAAACTTCTCTGTAGATGACTAAAAAATACCCAATAAACAATGCTCCAAAACCTATAATTAGTCTAGAAAATAATGAATTAAGAAAGGAAACATCAGAAATTGCTACATGATGTGATTATTGGTTTTCACAAACATCCTGCAGGGTGACAGCATAAAATATACATGCTGTTGGCAACTCAAGTTGATGAATATCCAGACCAAAAAATAACTGTAAACCAAAAACCAATGTGATTTTGTAATTGAAGTGTAAATACAACTACCAGTCAAAGGTTTGGAAACACCTACTCATTCTTTATTATGAAATAATGGTCATCAAAACCATGAAATAACTCAATTAGAATTATGTAAATAATATAGCGACCAAACAAAGTTTAACCAATCAAAAAAATCTCAGCTCTGCACTCTTTATCAGCTTCAACCTGGGATGCTTTTCAAATAATATTGAAAAATGAAGATCCGCACACATCAAGATATAGGGCAAAAACCTCACATACATTTATTATCCAGATGCCACAAATAAAGTCCAAAAGGTGCAATGTGAAGCAAACCATCCAACCGTTCAACCCTTATCAGTGCCATGTTTCAAATAATATTGTGCGTGCATTATGGAGCTTTTCCTTCACTATCTTCTCCAGCGAACCCATTTAAAATAATAGATTAATTCATTCATATATATATAAAAGAACAAAAGAACAAAAACCCACAGCGACACTGATCCAGCAAATAAATATAGTGAACAATAGGATAAAAACGATTAATTATTTCCATGTTTTTTGCCACAAAATTATTTTTTATTATGTTTGTAAAGCACATGCTCTCTTTCTCCCACTCACACATACAGTACGGACACACACTCGCACAGACACGTGTTGTCAGCGCTGCTCTGACAATTTTATCAGTAAAATAGTTTAGCAACTTAAAAGCTACATGACATTTCTCACTAGCGAGGAAATAACACCGCTGTTCTTGAAGCAGATAAACTTACAGATTCGTTATTAGTAGAGACGCCGCTGCCGAACACAGACACACAGACTCAGGTAATTCACACACGCTAAATCTCTCTCTTTCCCCTCTGCTATAGCTCTAAAATGAGGATTTGGAATTAGCAACGGAGGCGTGGGATGAGATGCGTAGGAAATTAGTCCTACACACATGAGCTTTTTAAGGACAAAAACCTGGCAAATGCCTTGAAATACAACATCTGAACAATGTCTTGAGGTGTGGTAACCGTAGTATAAGCGGAATAATTGACACCGGGCCATTGAATTATTGAAAAATAATACAATATGATATATGATTATGATATAGGCTTACCTATTGTTTTAGAAATACAAACTAACTGTTAAACAAATGTATAAATGGCTTCAGCAAACACATCATCTCCTCAGAAATCAATGTGTAATCAGGGTCGTGACCCACAGGCTTCAGTCAGGATAACCTCCACCACAGCATGACTTCACAGAAAGGGGGAACAGAAATGTTCAAGCCTGATCCTGGATTAGCAGCTACTTACTGGGAGACATTCACTCTTTATTTATTTGTTCATGTATATATGATTATTTATGATTTAGAGGTCAATCAATAGCTATAAATCCCAAACTATTATTTGTGGGGATTTTCTACAACTACCCCAGACAGCAACATAGTGTCCGGCCCACATCTGGTACACGTTGATTCCACATGGCCCAGATGTGGGCCGGATCTGGGCCGACACAATGTCGCTGTCTGGGACAAATGCAGTCAACAGAGGTTTAACGCTGTCTGAAGAAAATGTGCTTGCCTGTGCACAAACTGCCACTCAGATGCAGCTTTGTGTTTGGTTGCCAGGGCAACGCTATGTGGGTGCGCTATGATATTCTGGCCTGTAGATATGACTATTTCAGTGTAAGTATATGGACCTTCACTCATTTTTCGGTTTATCTTGCAATAGGGGAAAGAATTTCTGAATTTTCTGAGAAAGGTATATCTGACTATTATGGAAAAATGCATGTAGAAATTATTTTCAGGTTATCATAATAGTTTACTCTTAGTGTTGGTGTTTCAACAGCATCTCAGATGGATTTACAAAATAGCTAGTCAAGCAATATAGGCTTGACTTTATTTTCTAAAGGTTGTTGTTGTTGTTGTTTTACTGCATGTTGGTTTTAATATTTAATTAAAATCCCTCTTAAATTCAAATATTTTTTGTGAATTCTGTCCTCCACACTAAAAATTACGATTATCAAACATTTTTAATAGCCTAGCTGTTGGCCAACAAGTGAACACATTAAAACACAAACATTCAAACTAGAGTCAACTATGATGGAAATGAATTTTAACTGACACGATGAACGTGTTATAGGAACTTTTTATTATTCGCAAATTTCTGTTTAAAGTCGTCATGAAACGGAAGTTGCGATCATCTTCTCTTCCCCATTTGTGATGTATAATCCAAGTGAAATGGCTTCTCAAACAAGAAAAAACTGTAGGGCGGGACTTGATTTTGTATATGGGGAATTGATTGGATGGTGAGATGATTGTGGTTTGCTATTGGTGGATCTCATGTGAGTGACAGGTTGCCCCGACCTCGTGCAAGTAAAAACCTCATCAAAGAAGAGGAGAGGGAGAAGTTTTGATTAAAAATGACAAAGGCACATGGAAAAAAATAATGTCACAGATAAATCATTTATAATAAATGCTGCAATATTCTGTAAAAAAAAAAAAAAAAAAAAAAAAGAATTGTCAAATTTGATTTTGTGGTGACTAAGCAAACCATGGTTTTATTTTGTTGCATGCTACCTTTTCCCATTTTATGAATGGATTTTTTTTGTTTTATAGTTGTTTCACATAGTTGTTGAAAAGCCTAAATATAGACTAATTAATGGAAGGTTCCATTATGACAAATATCAAGTGACAACATGCCCCGCTAATAGGTCAAGATGTGCTCACACACACACTCATATCTTGATTATCTATTTATCACTCAGTGAGTTTATGTCTATATCTTTTTTTTCCCCACAACATCACCAATATATAATCAATAATGTTGTTATATCACACTGGAATAACCTATTCATTAAACGTATTACTGTACCTGTATACACTACTATATCTATATATTTTGCTGTTTTTTATTTTTGCTTGTTTTTTTTCTCTTTTTTTTTTTTTTTTTTTTTCTTGTGTGTACTTGTCATTGATCTCAAAAGAAAAAAAATTAACTTTTTGCAATCATGTAGCGGCACCGTAGGCCGACTGCCACAGTGAATGATTAATTCAATTAGGGTTTGCCGGTACTCGCAGAAAAGCATGAGAGTATTTCAGTCGTGTGTTGCAGGTTTAAACTGAATTAGCGTAAGAGTCAGACTCAGAACAGATCCATCACCTCAGAACATCACAGACTTCCTGTCTGCCTGCCCTGATGCTATCTCTCTCTCTCTCTCTCTCTCTCTCTCTCTCTCTCTCTCTCTCTCTCTCTCTCTCTCTCTATCTATATATATATATATATATATATATATATATATATATATATATATATATATATATATATATATATATATATATATCTTTCCATCTTCATTTGACCATACCATATCTGTCCAATCCGTGTGTGTGTGTGTGTGTGTGTGTGTTTGGTCACACTCCTGGGGTCAGTTGCATAAACTGCTTAGAGTAATCTTAAAAGTTAGTCATCGATTTATTTCATCTTCAAGACTGGTCTTAACTTTTTAAAGTCAGTTACATAAAAAGGTAGGTTCGTTTAACTTGAATCAGAAAGGTAAGACTGATGACCTCTTGACTAACCGCTAGTTGGTCAAACTAACACACAGTCTTAACATTGTGGCTAAGTTTCTGCAACCGGCCCCTGATCTTCTCTGCTAATTGCAGAACGCCAGACGTCCTCCACACCCGCCGCTAGTTAGATTCAAGAGATTAATGTCTCCTCTCTGGACCGCAGCGAGACCTGATTTATTCCTTTACGCCAGTTACAAACAATCTCTCCAAGCAGCTCCAGTTTCCCTCAAACGTTTCCTTTTTCTTTTCAGAAAGAAAGCCACTTGTTTAAAAATTATGCAAATGTAGATTTGCTGCATGGTGAGTGAATCTAAGCTATGAATTTATAGTTTTAAAAAAAAATTTAATTGGTGTTAAAGGGAAACTGGTTTTGTTTCAGCACATGGGCATTGTGCTGCTGTTTGAATTGTGCTGTGTGTAGCAAGACAGCCCCCTCCTGAGGAGCTCAAATAGAAATCTTTCTCTCTTCCACTTTCTGACTGTCTCAACCAAGAAAGTGCGACATGTTCAGTTTCTGTGAAGGAGAAACAAAAGGCCTCAGTCGCCATGAGCGAAGGTCACTCAGCACGGCTCGTTCAGCCTAATGACATCTGCCCATTAGCATTTGTTAGAATCAATTAAAAAAACTAAACGTTAAACAAGCGAATGAGCGCGCGGGGGGGGGGGGGGGGGGGGCGATGTAACAAATGAGCTCATCAGACGAGGGCGACAAAAAAGTTGAAATGTTTTGCTACGCCGCTCTGACAGGAAGAGGCTTTAGGGCATCAGACCCGAGCGTTATCGAGCCGCGATTCAGGATGGCCTGTTTATGGTCTCAGCTTTACCTACATACATCATGAGTGACTAAAAATAACAAGCAGAGGACTGGAACTGTTCAATCAACGTCAATCATTATAACCAGATGCACAGCCAACAAGTGCTTTCTTACAGTCTCACTGCTGTACCAGTCTGTTTCAATATAAATTAGGCTAATTGTAAAAAACAAACGAATCAAAATCACACGTAGTATTCCAATTCTGCATGACTTTGCCCCAGCTACACAATTATAGATATTAGGATAAGTGAAACCTTCTTAAAATTATTAAAAACTTTAAAAACTTCTAATAATATGCAGAACCACCATGTAAACAAATCTCGCGGAAAAAAAAAATTTCATTTTTAAAGAAAAATATGTTTTGTCAAGGCATGTTGTAGATCTTGTTATGTACGATTCCTCTATGTATATGTTTAATATTTTTAAATCCAGTGAAAATAACCTTTCTTACTTAGTCGGCATGAAACGCAACTTGCAATAGTCTTTTCTTCCCTTGTGGCGTACATCTGAGTTAAATAGTTTCACGAACAAGAAAAAAATGGGACTTGATTTTGTCTATCGGAATTAATTGGATCATTGTCCTTTGCTATTGGTGGATCTCATGTGAGTGACAGGTTGCCCCGCCCTCGCGCCAGTAAACACATCATCAGAGAAGAGGAGAGATGCCGCTGCGAGAGGGATGGGAAGTTGTATGTGCATGGATAAATCATTCATAATAAACACAAAATTCCATTTAAAAAAATGAGAATTTTCCATTTTGATTCCGTGGTGACAAAGTGCAACAGCCACATCTCAAAATCCAATCAACAACCGATGCATAGACCCTTTTTCGATACATCACGGAACAAACCATCTTTCTAGTGTATGTATTACTACATTTCTGTTACTAAAGACTAAAATATACTACATGAATTTTTAAATCTTAAAATATTTTGAAATACTAGGCCTCATTCACCTGTCGAAATGGAAACAAAGAAAAACTAGGCATCATGCACTAAATGACTGAGGATTGTCGCTTGTACACTATGCAATTTTCTGTGAGATCTGTCAACTGCCAAAAATCTGCAGACAGGCTATGACTATGACTCCTCCAGACTGCAATTTTGGGCAAAAATCTGGGCAAAAGTCTTAAGTGTTTTTTCGTCCATTGCTAGGCCTTTGCAAGGGTGTCCTAGGGAGCAAAGTCACCTAACATTAAGTCCTTGTTTATTGAACTGTTGTATGAAATCAATAGGCTATCACATTTGCAATCGTGCTGATAATCGGGAAAACAGCACTCTACGGCCTGTTATAAATACTAAAAACGAGCTCACAATGACATTTGTGACCCATATATCTTGAATTTTGGTGGCAATATTGCCCCTAGCCCCAATTCATTTCCGTGATGATGGCAGGCAGGGCTCTTTTCCGAGTGTAAGCGGAAGCTCCTTCTGTTGTGAGGCCCGTTTCAAGTAAAATTTGTAAAACATAGCAAAGGCCGCTACTGCTAGGGAGTTGCTTCCTCTTACCAGTCAAAACAGCTTACCATCAAGTCCCACTAGATACGGCTAAGGCCCCTCCTTCAATGTAAGTCTATCGGATTTCTCTCACCCAACTTATCGTCCGCCAGGCAAAAAGATTTTGAAAGTAGATTGCTTAGAAAAGTCACACAAAGTTTGATTAATGTCTTGGAAGGTTAGTGGGATTAGGGGGTTGCTCAAATCTGCAAACAATAAGGATGCTTGTTAATATAATTAGGTTAATATAATTGAAATATTTTGATATGCTTTAATACAAACCCTTTTGACATTGATCCTGTGTGAGGTTACATATAAATCATTTCAAGGATGCCTTGGGCTTTTGGCTTGCTTAGTTGCTTAGTTTGATCTGCCTTACCTAAGGTGGACGATGACGCAATATTCTTCTAGAAACAAACTTTGTTGTATTATTTTCATGTTATCACTGTGAAGCTGCTTTGACACGATCTGTATTGTAAAAAGCGCTATATAAATAATGGTGACTTGACTTTTGAAATTCCAGCTATATTAAAACCATCGGGATCTAAAGGGAATCTCAAGCAGGAGAAACACCTGTACGAGGCAGAGTGAGGTGCGTGTGTTTGTGTGTGTTTACACAGCGGGACACTTTGCCACGAGCCCCTAGAGATCCTTGCTCTGTTACACACACACAAACACACATCAGAGCTCTCAGGTTTACAACCCAACCTGCCCACCTGATCCCCCCCACAGTAATCAGTCTTCTGTTGGCACACGCAATTAAAAGATGTCAAACCTGGTTTCTTTAACCGTGTTTGGGTTTGGCTTGTCAGCACGTCAAAGGGTATCTAAAGAAGGTCTCAATTAAGGCAGAAAAAGAGCGGTCTGGAAAAGTGAGTTTGAGGAGAACTGCTGTCCCTCAGGCATGAGAAGGCGCTCAGGGAGACAATGGTCCGGGAACACGATAAGGAAGGGGGGGATACGGCGTGTCTGTCTCTCCCGCCCCCTGGGAATTCTGGGACTGAGACGCTGGGATCCTGAAGGAAAGGTATCAGGTTTGTAAGGCTGACGACTGCGGACGACTGGGATGAGATCCAACTGCTCCTCGCTGTCTCAGGCCAGGGATACGGAGGCGCCACCAGGTAACGAGAGGCGCGGGGTTTACGTGCCGACGAGCGTAACCGGAGATCCGAAAACCCAGATTGAAACTTTCAGTCCATCATAATTACAGAGGGAAACACTGCTGTCACTGGAATATACTACAGTAATCCAGCCACACAAAACACCTTCCTATACAGGAATATTCCGGATCTATATTCACACATAAATGAAATGGAAACATTGTACTACTTTTACAATGAAAACCTAGAAGCCAAGCGTCCCAGAGTGTTTAGAGGTTGTTGTTTTTTTGTAAAACACTTACATGAGTACTTCACTAAAACCGCTTAAACTGTCTAAATCCTCAAGTTGGAAGCAGAAATACTTGTCGAGGTGGAGTGTTACCACTGTAATTGGTGGAAGTCACTCCATATAAACAGCACTGTAAGGAAAAGTCAAGTCACATCCTCTCCATGTCTCTTCCTGGTGTGATGACACAAAATGAAAGTAACTTATACATGACAAGACTGGTAAGCTGTGTCACAACATCTCATGGTAGCACATGCAATGTTTAATACTTCTGAAACAATGTAATTGTAAGTGCATTATGTGATTTTTGTTGATTTTACAAACCGAGGAACAATTTGAAATGATTTCCTATGTTAATCGACAGCATGAAAATGAAAATTCTGTCAGATTTGCTCACCCTCATGTTGTTCCAAACCCATAAGACTTCCGCTCATCTTCAAAACACAAAGAAACATATTTTTAAAGAAACATGTCTCTTCATTAAAAGTCCATTCACCCAAAACTTGCACACTTCAAAAAGTTAATGAAGACATTTTAAAAGCAACCCAAATAAATCGAGTGGTTTACTACAAGTCTCGTGAAGAGGCATGATCACTTTATATGATGACCAGTTTTAATTGAGGATTTTCATCACATATAAACATTGATCAATGCACATGCATTAAATATGGTAACAGAAGCTCGAACGTGCTTGCTTGATGCAAAAGAACCAATGAGGCTTGTCCTCAAGCAAGTTTGATTTATTCATTTAGATTTAGGTAACAATATTTGATGTGCTCAATGTAAGTGCGCTGATCAATGTTTGTATGTGAATCAAAGCCTAGCTCAATCTGTTCATAATATATAAAGCAGTCGTGTCTATCCAGAAGACTTGGATTGAAAGACTTTCACAATGTCAAAGTTTTGGGCGAATGGATTTTCAATGGAGGGACAGAAACTTCTCACTTCATACTTCTAAAATCAGACATTTAGCTCACACTCTTAAAAGTAAAAGATAGATTTTTTTTCAGCAATACCATAGAAGAAACATTTTGGTTCCCCAAAGAACCTTTCAGTGAACAGTTCTTAAAAGAACCATGTTTTTCTTAGAGTAAAGAAAAACATTTTCCACTATATAGAACCTTTTGTGCAATAGAAAGTTTCCATGTATGTTAAAGGTTCTTCACGGATATAAAAATCCAATAAAAACCTATATGAAAAAAAAAACTAAAAAAACAACAGTGCTCAAGACACATCTGCAAATACATCATGGTTCCTCACTATGAATGTTTACAATCAGACTTATGAAAGCATTTATATCCATCTCAGTTTAGGAAAGCAGGGATCAGGACCAGCTAAAGCCAGCTAATCTCAAAAAAGAGGTGCAGACAGTCAGATTCCTGTAATCTAACCTTCTCTACACCCAGCGCTGAACTCGGATCACTGACTGACGGTGATGATGATGGATCCTCTACTGTAAAACACAAAAGCCTCTGTCTGTAGTGTGCGCTAACTCTGATGTCTGTGTTCGTTCTCAGCGGTTTGAGTGACTGCAGTCGGGGAAACCCTGCAATACAAGCACATATTACGGTTTACACAGCTCTCAGAGTGATGCCTCCAAGAATACAGTTATTTTCCCTAAAACACACATACATAGACCGTCAGATGCTTTAAGACATTTCACCTGTGAGAGTTACGGACTGTGTTCTAATCCAAGAACTCTAGTGGTGTATTTTAACTCACACGCTTGAAATATGACAAGCAGACTGGCGGAAATAAATATCTGTGGGTTAAATACAAAGTATCAAGTACGAGTAAGAGGAACAAAGAAATTGTTGTGGATCCTAGTACATTCCTACAGAAAAACCTGTTTAGATCAGCTTGGACCAGTTTAAAGTCCAAGAGGGTCTTAACTGGTTTATACGGGCAATGCTGACCTTCATCTACCCACTAAATTTTGAATATTCTGGTCAGTCAAATCACATTTCGCCAGCTGAAAATCCCAAAACAATTATCTTCAGAAGACTTGTTTTAAGCTCCTCAGGGGTTAGGCTAGCAGTTATCTGGGTTGAATCTTTCACAAAATCCAGCTCCACCATAACTGTCAAAATCTTCAGTGGAAATCCTCTTTAACACTCCAGATACTCCAGCCACATTAATTATTCGTCTCTATTTGGATTTAGACGAGAGGCCTTGATATGAACTCAGGAGCCAGAGGAACATGAGAGGATACAATTAATATCTGACATGGTCAAGAGTTCTGGGCTCAACTTCTCACATTTGAAGAGGATGACAAATGAAAATTAACCTCCAGACCTTAATTTTTTAACTGCATGCGTCGAGTAAAAGGCAAGAGATGGTAATTCATCCATGGAATCAGCATGAGTGGTCCGTGTGGCGACAGGAAGGGTTTCAGCGTAACGGTCATTAGCGAAGCACTCAATGCTAAATGCAATCAGAAGATGCATTAGCTACAAAAGGGAGGGAGCACATTTTACAGCACATTTCTGCTTGTAAATTGATTTGACTTGAAATGAGTGAATGATCAGAGGCTTAAATTCTTTATCAGTGTGTAGTAATTCCAGATAAAACTAGCTAATGCTGGGTACACACCAAAAGATTTTTTACATCTTATAAGATTTTCAAAATGTGATAGACCACAAACATGAGGACAAAAAATCCTAGATTTAAGCATTTTGCTCCTATAGTGTGTGGTGTGCCATGATGTGACAAAGACAGCACACCACACACAAACAGATTTTCAACCAGATTCTCAACTGTGAACACAGGAAATCTCACAAAAGCTCGCGAGACTTCAGAATAAGCATGTCGGATGATATGCAGGAAGAAATTATGATGATAGTGTTTGGAATGATTTTCACAGAAAATTCACATAAAAAAAAAAAAAACATTGTACCCACCATTATATATAACCTTTTATACAGAAATATATTCATTCTTTATTGTCTTAATTTATTCTTTATTGTATTTATTTTCTCTTAAGTTAGCCTATTTAATCCCTCACTGAACCCTTATAACACTCAGCTTCCTGCATGTGTGCGTGTGTGTGTGAGAATGACCGTCTTCCATCATCTCACTTTCTGATTGGATATTGTTTCGTTTCACGTGATAATCTCCAGAACGTGCGCGCGTTTGTCCTCGGGGTTCCCCCCACACATCAGGATTTCTGATCGTAAATATTAAACATGTTTAATATTTACGATTCGCGATCGGGGCGGCTCCGACGTTCTTCCGAGCAGGTTCGGACACTCTTAACACACCTCACACCAAGGGAAAATCTGATAAGATAATCTGTTGAACCATCAAGATAATCGGGACATAGCTAGGATTGTCGGAAGGGGGGAAATCGGCCCAAAATCAGCCCGATTATCTTTTGGTGTGTACCCAGCATAAATCACTAGCAGCTAGCTAATCTCCAGAGCTTGTATGTCAGAATTTTTGAGTTGCAGGTTTATCTCGACCGAGGAAATCATGCCTAGCCGTAGTATTAAATGAGATCTTCATTTGGAATCAAAATGTAAAATAAATAAACAAATCACAGGGATATTTTTATACAATAGTTAGTTGTACTTGTAATCATCTAATGCGATTCATCAAGAAGTGATCGGTAGTAGCCTATAACACGCCACTGTTTACCTGTCGTTGAAGTTCCAGAACTGTTGTTTTAATAGCCGGGTTTTGACAGATATTATTTTGATTCAATTGAAATTCATAAGCTCTTTATTTGATTCGAATCTTGATTAAATTGATTCAATATCGGTTCCTTTGGAAATATTTCAGGTTCATGTCAATTTTTCTAAAAAAAACATTAAAATAAAAACTCAACCAAAATATTTTATTTCATGTCAACTCCCCAAACATTAAAGTACATTACTATTACAGTTTTTTAAAGTCTCTCATGCTCACCATAGCTGTTTATTTGATCAAATATACAGTAAAAACAGTGATATTAAATTATTACTAACTGTTTTCTATTTGAATATATTGTAAAATGTGATCAAAGCTGGATTTCCAGCATCATTACTCCAGTCTTCAGTGTCACATGATCCTTCAGAAATCATTCTAATATGCTGATTTGCTGCTCAAGAAACATTTATGATTATTATCAGTGTTGAAAACAGCTGTGCTGTTTCACGTGATACATTTTCTTTCAGGATTATGTAATTAATAGAAAGCTCGATATTTATTTGGAACAATTCAAGCCTTTACTGTAACTTTTGATCCAATTAATGCATCCTTGCTAAATAAGTGTATTGCCTATACATTTTTTTTTTTACTTTTGTACAATAGCACACTTCAAACACATACTGTATTATGCAAGTGTTACATAATACATCAAACAATGCAGGGTTTGAGCCTGTTAAGTAAAATCTTTTTATTTTAGACACATCAGCAAAGAGATGGAAAGTCATACATTTGAGCAATATACAAAACATTTTATTTGTTCAAGGAAGTGCTTCAAAATCTACATTTTTTACATTAAGGAAAATATTTGATGGAAAAAACACCAACTGAAAAATCTCCACAGTAGACCAATGCACTCATCTCTTATTATGTGAATAACAAAAGTAACTGTAAAATTGTAACTGTCTATCACAAAAGTAACAAATGCAGATGTTTCATGTTTAATCCCTCATTAACACTGTGTACAATGCAATAGAACAGTGTGTGTGTGTGTGTGTGTGTGTGTGTGTGTGTGTGTGTGTGTGTGTGTGTGTGTGTGTGTGTGTGTGTGTGTGTGTGTGTGTGTGTGTGTGTCTCGGCCAGTCTTTCCAGGACGACGCAGAAGTCTTGCGTAGCTCACGCCTGAGCCAGTCGCTCCAGGACTCGCCGATAATCCGCAAGCACGTCCTGGTAGCTTTTCTCCAGTTCCTCGTGTTGCAGACTCGTGTCCATCTGGCTGATGTGGGACGCCAACTCCTCTGGCCTCAAACATTTCCGCATCTTAGTCAGCTCACGCTGGTTTTTCTACACACATGGCAAAAGCGTCGGGAGAAAATACACAGGTGTCAGTACAGCGCAAGAGAAAAGAAGATGCAAACCAGCTCACCCGATCCCATCCAAAAACTGCCATTGAATAGAAACCCCAGGGCAAATGTGATTTCATCACAGCTAAACTTCATGTATAAAAAACAAAGCGAGAGAAAGAGGGGGGAAATAAAAGAGCCGTGAACAAAAATCGAGTCTGTAAGGTTGTTGAGAGGCTTTGGCACTGAATCAAGACACTCAAAACATGAATTCAGAAGAAAGCGCACAGACACACACAGGCACAACATATAAAGATTGAGATCCCATCACAGCTTCATTCGCAGTAACATCTTTAAGAAAGATATCCGACAGTTGATTTCCCTGTAATTCTACTTTGTTTTTTATAAAAATTGCTAACAGAAGCACAACTTCCACAAGGATCTGAGTTTACATGACGGACAAATCAGACTTACATTTATAAAAAAAACTGCAGAAATTAAATTTACAAAATTAACATTTGAGGTATAATTGTGTGTAAGTTATGTTCCACAAAGCATCAAACGGTGATGCTACCACAGACCTTATTTTACTCATGAATCAAAAAAGCACTATTGAAAACCCATGGGAAATTCCAGAGAGAAGCCATGGTGAATTAGCCTTCCGGGTTGAGATCGCGACTGAACAACTCTATTGTGTGATTCCTCTAGTAAGCGCTAAAGCAGTGCAGATAGTGTGTGGATGTCACATGTTCCAGTGAAAAATGTCAAGTTTCATAAAACATGCTTAAGAAAAATAATAATTCTCAGTTCTTCTTATTTTCAAACTTAAGAATATTTGGTATTCCCAAGAACATTTCTCAACAATGTTCCCATCTTTGTTCTTAAATTCATTGTAAACAATCTCTTAAAGTTAGGATAATCTCCAACTTGTTTTAAATACCCAAACGTAAGATTAATTTATTTGGGTTGTTAAGCATTGCAACAATATAACACTACCTATTCTATAGTATATGACTTTCAACCAGCATTACAAAAAAATGTTTCTGGATCAAATCACCTACCCTGCCTTTACATGTTCTTCTTGGTCAAAATGCCAGTGTTGATGAGATATTAACATCTAAAGTGAATGTAAACAGGCAAAATATTGGGTTAGATATATTTAAATTATTGTCTTGTCAAACTTATTACATTAAAATGAATCAAATAACAATTTATGTTGTTAGATATCAGGTTTATTATTAGGTTTATTCATTATTAGCGAGTTATCCCATAAATCCCTACACACACACACGCGATGTTGCAAGGACAGGAAAATC
Organism: Squalius cephalus; assembly: GCF_949319135.1. NCBI lineage: Eukaryota > Metazoa > Chordata > Actinopteri > Cypriniformes > Leuciscidae > Squalius > Squalius cephalus. The sequence continues at coordinate 34,538,430 of NC_137130.1, forward strand.
TGCAACATATTCCAAGTAAAGAGACCTCCAGAAGAGAGAGAGGCATATGGTCTGCAGATCCTGATGCATTTCCTCTTCCCAGCCTCATGTTTTTCCCTCTTTCTTTGGCTCGATCTCTTTACTGCTGTCAGAGTTTTCTGTCCTGGACTGTGTCATGATGAGAGCGGTTCTGGTCCAACACATTACCAGTGCTGGGGCTTCAGCACCAAAGCAGATATCAGATCAACTCACATTATCTGCAGAATATCAACTAATATCCCCACAACCTCCAAGAGGAATCAGGACGCATGCGGTGACAAGAAACAGCTAATCGAGAACAATCCAAGTGAGATGAAAAGATAAAGACCACTGCACGGAATCTGCAGTCACAGAACTTTGCTAAATCCTCCTGAGAATTGGAAAGTTCTAAACCGTCTGACATTCTTTCTACGGTGGAACACCAAACAATTCAGTAGAATGTTCACGTTGCTCTTTTTCATATTATGAATACATACAGCAACCGGAACATGTTAAGCTCAGAAAAAAGGAGAAATAAAAACTCATATACTATATTCCAAGACTCCTGAAGACATGATAGTTTTGCGTGAGAATCAGGACAAAGATTTGAATTTATATTCACTAGAAACACTGCTCCAATCTCTTTTGTGGTTGCATAATGTATGCACTTTCATGGTAAAAACATTTCCTTTTGTGTTCCACAGAAGAAAGAAATATTAACTTGAGATATGATATTTAAAATGCAATAATCTTTTTTTTTAACTACATAATTGTCGAGATATTCCTTATTGTTATCACAGTGGAAAACGATTGTGCTTTTTTCAAGATTCTTTGATGCATAGTTTGATGCATATAAGTTCAAAAGAACAGCATTTAGCATATTTAAAATCTAATCTTTTGTAACATTATGCATGTCTTTACTGTCACTTTTGATCATTTGAATGCATCCTTGCTAAATAAAACGTAAATTAAACCCCACCATTGGAACGTCTGTGCATTTCTTTAAATATTTTGGACAATTTGATAATGCATACATCTTGTTCTCCCATAATCAGTGCAAAAAGTGCAATTGGTTATGAAGTCCCCCTGTGGTCAATTTTATCCCTTAAAACTCATCTTTGATCACCAAAATGGCATTTAAACCTTTTTTTTTTTGGTTTCATGCCTTAAAATAGCTTGAATGCAAATCTACACCCTTGCCTCATTTAGTATACGCGGTTCTATGAATATGCAACTGAGCCCCGCCTCGACTCACTCACACTCAGAGTTCAACTCGCTAAACTTTACTGTAGTAAACGCTGCACGATGGCAAGTGTAAATACTGGTTTAATTCAGCCATATATGTTTGAACCAGAAACTGATTCAGAAAAAGAGGAAGAGTGAATTATACAGGGTCGTATACAAAGTCGATGCATCAGAATGGTCATGTGTTTTATGTATCGCTCTCTACTACGTCGGACACATAACGATAATTAATATGATTAGCCTTTGGCTTGACTACTTTATCAAACAGCTAATAATGTGTTGCTAATGTTACACAAACCATGTTCCCGTTCGCAATTCAGATTCAGACAGCTGCCTTCTAACAATCGCCATCCGCAGAAACACTTTGAACAACTCAGAACTTCCGTGGAGAAAAGCATATAGTTCATCATAATATAAATCATATACACAACTCACTCTAAATGTACCTGATTTTTCATATCAACAGAAACATATATCAGGATAACTTGGCTTCTCTCGAGACTCCCCTGTTCCCTAAAACGTTGCCGTGATTGGTTACAACATATTTGTGACGTCAGAAACACCAGCGATATCAAACTGTGTTTGAGACTGTCTTTGGTTCACTGCAGTTTTAAAGAGAAAAAAAATGTTGCACACGGTTTGTCTTATTACTTATTATTGTCTTAACGCATATTAAAAACACTAAATAGACACATAAACAAGTTGATTTTCACCACAGGTGGTCTTTAAGACATTAAAATACTGCATCACATGCTCCAAATCATAACTATAACATACAAAAGCCTGCAGACAGATAACTATTGGGTCAAACTAATTTAGTGATATTGCACAGATGCTCAGCTCCAATCCTGAGACACACACACACAACTGCAGCGTGTCTTCATGCAGAGAGACGGGATTAGAGAGAGACCGTGTGCAGGTGACTGGGTGCTGCATTCTCCCTGCTAAATGGCTCCGCTCAAATCAGATGCAAATCTGTAATAATGACACTTGTTGTGAATGGAGCTCGTGGTGTGGATGTGGAGACTGCGGCTGCCGCCCGGTGTGAGCCATTATACCCTCAAACAAACCCAGAGCGAGGCCTCGGGTCCCTCTCGCTCTTAACACCGCGTGAGAGGATCACACAGGAAACGGCAAAAACTATTCACACCACTCAATGAATAAATTACGCCAGACAAAGACTGCAGAATATCAGAACAGCAGCGCTGAAAGAGTTTTGTTTCTGTTCATTTTTACACAGCGCACTAGTATAAACGGGGCTAGAAATGTGCAGCTCTCTTTGAAGTCAAGAAATGCTTCATTTCACATGTTGTAGTTGGAGCTGCGTGTTTTTGGAGAACGTTACACAAGCGGGCCAGTCTTGGCAGTCAGGGTTTGTTTTGGCAAGACTTCACTTGTTTTGTTGTTTCTTGAACCCCGCCTTCAGTACATGAAGTCCAAGCTCCTTTCTCTGCAACTTTATGACTGACTAATCATTGCATGGGTGTTGTTGCAGTTACGCCTAATGGGTAATGTACTCCCTGTACAAAGTCAGATTGCAGTCATTCTGCTCCTGAAATGCAGTCCATCAGCACCTACAGCCGACATGAGCAGATAAAACACACACAAACACACTTACTCTGTATGGTCCAAAGAGTCGTTTTTTCACCTCCAAGCGAAATTCTCTGGCTTTCTCTTCATCGCTCATGTCTGTGTTTCTGAGACGCAGAATTTCATAAACACGCCGTGCATGTTTCTGAAAGTTAGAGAGTAGACAAAAGGCATATTGTAAAGGTTTGTTTCATTTAACACACGTTCTAGCTTATTTTCAACCTAAAGTTTGGGGACAGCACCTGTGGCAAGTCCTGAGCATTCAAAAGCAGAATATGCGAGCTTCAGATTTTCTTTAAAGCTCTTACATGAGTTCTTTAGTAAAATTGATTTATTTAAGCTGTAACTGCTGTCAATATAGTACTTTAGAGGTGGAACTACTATGAAAGTTTAGTTATGCCATACCGATACAATTATAGTTGAAAGTTTAGTTGTGTTATACCAATGTAATTCCTGTGGGTAGAGTTCAGTCAGCCCATCATTTTTGCAAAATAAACAGATAGGGTGATTAGGATACAAAGCTGAGGGGTCGTGTATCACCCTAAAAAGGTTTATTTTGATAATTACCAACTGACTGTGCAATAATCATCCAACTACATTGTTTTCAGCAATGAATAAATAAAACATGGACCTGAAATACTGATTTAATTAGAGATGATTTATGTGAAACAAGAGAAGATCTAGCACAGCTATAAAAGAAATGTGTAAAAACTGTCAGTGTGCCACAGATGCTTTCCATATAGCCTAAGCAGTGACATACACAAATGCAAAAGAAAACCTGAATAAAAGGAAGAATGTCATGTATTTTAGAGAAATGGCATAGAACCAATCTAGATCTAGAGTTCTCAATCTAGAGTTATCATGTTTGCTGTGCTATGTGGGTCACTTCCATAAGTTTAGCTAGTCTTTTTTGTACTAATGAAGGCAAAGACCATAGATGATCAGATTATTTGTTTCTAATCAATTAAACATGTAGCTTCCATTGCACGTCACATTACAATAAGATGTAATGTCCATATCCTCTGTGTCACTGATGAATAGTTTTGTAACAGTGAAGAGCAGAAACCCTAAATACATTGTGCAAAATGTACCAGTCACAGCAATTATGGACTGAATCTTTAATGGTGTCCACTTCTCTGGTTTAAAAGCATCTCGCTCTGGGATTCCCGAGCTACTCTGACTCCTTCTGTAACTATGACTCCGAGAGGTCCACCATACCTCAAGCAGTTCCCACTAGGGTAGTATGGAGAGACACGCATTTTGCCTGGCCATGCCACAGGCACCACCCTGAGATAATCACTCACAAACAACACGAACAGAGGGGATTGTGGGGCATAAAAGGAGATGCTGGGTCATAATTGGAGCAGTTAAAGAGTGACCGGAGTGGCGAGAGAGAGAGGAGTCCCACAGGGGTCACTGTTAGGCCCACTCCCACTCACTACCTGCTAATGGCCCTCAGAGGAAACGGATGTTCACTCCTACCTTTAGGGGCATTGCAAGTTGAAAACCCATCAGGACAAAGCCATCATCTCAGTATATAAATGCACAAACTCTTTGTAGAATAAATTGTGCAATTACTTGGCCTTATTAGCTACACTATACAGCACCAGTAAAGTTTTAAAGGAAGTTTGCTCTGAAATTACTTTGTTTTGTTTTTTTTAATTGTGGGGTGGTTCAACCACACAGCTACTGCTGGCAAGTGGATTTAAAATACAAGTAAAATGAAGTAAAAAAAGTTTAATTTATCTGATATACACCATATAACAAATGTATAGTAATAAACACTGGTATCTACTTAGATATATACAGTGAGGAAAATAAGTATTTGAACACCCTGCTATTTTGCAAGTTCTCCCACTTGGAAATCATGGAGGGGTCTGAAATTGTCATCGTAGGTGCATGTCCACTGTGAGAGACATAATCTAAAAAAAAAAAATCCAGAAATCACAATATATGATTTTTTAACTATTTATTTGTATGATACAGTTGCAAATAAGTATTTGAACACCTGTCTATCAGCTAGAATTCTGACCCTCAAAGACCTGTTATAGTCTGCCTTTAAAATGTCCACCTCCACTCCATTTATTATCCTAAATTAGATGCACCTGTTTGAGGTCGTTAGCTGCATAAAGACACCTGTCAACCCCACATAATCAGTAAGAATCCAACTACTAACATGGCCAAGACCAAAGAGCTGTCCAAAGACACTAGAGACAAAATTGTACACCTCCACAAGGCTGGAAAGGGCTACGGGGAAATTGCCAAGCAGCTTGGTGAAAAAAGGTCCACTGTTGGAGCATTAGAAAATCATTAGAAAATGGAAGAAGCAAAACATGACTGTCAATCTCCCTCGGACTGGGGCTCCATGCAAGATCTCACCTCGTGGGGTCTCAATGATCCTAAGAAAGGTGAGAAATCAGCCCAGAACTACACAGGAGGAGCTGGTCAATGACCTGAAAAGAGCTGGGACCACCGTTTCCAAGGTTACTGTTGGTAATACACTAAGACGTCATGGTTTGAAATCATGCATGGCACGGAATGTTCCCCTGCTTAAACCAGCACATGTCAAGGCCCGTCTTAAGTTTGCCAATGACCATTTGGATGATCCAGAGGAGTCATGGGAGAAAGTCATGTGGTCAGATGAGACCAAAATAGAACTTTTTGGTCATAATTCCACTAAACGTGTTTGGAGGAAGAAGAATGATGAGTACCATCCCAAGAACACCATCCCTACTGTGAAGCATGGGGGTGGTAGCATCATGCTTTGGGGGTGTTTTTCTGCACATGGGACAGGGCGACTGCACTGTATTAAGGAGAGGATGACCGGGGCCATGTATTGCGAGATTTTGGGGAACAACCTCCTTCCCTCAGTTAGAGCATTGAAGATGGGTCGAGGCTGGGTCTTCCAACATGACAATGACCCGAAGCACACAGCCAGGATAACCAAGGAGTGGCTCTGTAAGAAGCATATCAAGGTTCTGGCGTGGCCTAGCCAGTCTCCAGACCTAAACCCAATAGAGAATCTTTGGAGGGAGCTCAAACTCCGTGTTTCTCAGCGACAGCCCAGAAGCCTGACTGATCTAGAGAAGATCTGTGTGGAGGAGTGGGCCAAAATCCCTCCTGCAGTGTGCGCAAACCTGGTGAAAAACTACAGGAAACGTTTGACCTCTGTAATTGCAAACAAAGGCTACTGTACCAAATATTAACATTGATTTTCTCAGGTGTTCAAATACTTATTTGCAGCTGTATCATAGAAATAAATAGTTAAAAAAATCATACATTGTGATTTCTGGATTTTTTTTTTAGATTATGTCTCTCACAGTGGACATGCACCTACGATGACAATTTCAGACCCCTCCATGATTTCCAAGTGGGAGAACTTGCAAAGTAGCAGGGTGTTTAAATACTTATTTTCCTCACTGTATTTTACTAAAACATTTTAAAGCAGATAAAATGCCACACAGGAACTGTTGGGAACAATTTTAGTGATGATCGCAAACCACGAATTGGATTTACTGAAACAAAAAAACAGATTCATTGAAACTAATCAAACTACCTAATCAGGTTTGAAAATGAAGATGGCTACTGAAACGTGTGTGTGAAGCAGGTTTGAATCCATCTTGTGGCTTTACAATCCTATTACAATCTATTTCCACCTCTTCTCATGTCTTTTCTGGACTATCGATATCAATAAAAAGGCAAAATTATTAAAAAGTAAAATAAATAAACCTGCAAGGGACGTTACCTTGTTGATCTTGAGTTTTTCTCTGGCCTCAGACGCCATTTCTTCACTGAAGCCCAGAGAGAGTTTCTCATTGGAGAAGGACGACAGAGCCAAGCACAGCTTCACCAGGACAAAATCTCTCAGCTTCACATAACTTTCAGAAGGATCTTCCGCTGCAGAGAAGACAGTAGTGAAATGTCAGCCCACGGGTCTTGAAAGTTTTCATTTGGCAAAATACAGTATTGAGATACTGACGCCAGACAAACACAGCACAACCTTCACGAAAACACTCATTACATATGCTGAATACATCATTGGAGAAAATTAAGATAAATGCCTGTTTACTCTGGTAATCAGGGGAAACAAAGACTTTTACTAAATAAAAAAAAGAGATGGGAGACAAAATACAGTTATACAATGTAGATTAGGACTGTGCAATACATTGAATGTTTACAATATATAGCAGATGCTGGCAATAAAGGAAAAAAAATTCAGGAACAATCTAATATCATGATTTTAATGTACTTAATACAAACCGCAGCATTAGACTTAAGTTCCTGTCACTGCCTCGCAAATACGGGGGCATTAAAAATGTCTTATATATTAAACTTTAGTTGCAAAAAGTTTAAGTTTGACTCATTTCATCAAATCAGGTTACTTTCAATGAATTAATAAAATCTGATTTGTACTGCATCATAAAAAAAACGTTCATGGAAGTGTCCAAATGGCCTTTTATGGGAATAAAATGTTTTAGTAAAAATATATGAGGGTAAATATTGCTGTTTATTATTGTGTTCAGTATGTATTTGTTATATTAGCGTATGATTGATATAAACGATTTAATATTATTGAGTGTTCATTTAGTGCAAATACAGTGTAGAAAAAATATCCTAGATTATTTAATTAAATATTATAATTTAGACTAAGAAGTCTAGATTATTATTTACATTTTTACTATATTTTACTTCTTGAAATACACACTTTATGGAAAAAAAGGTAATTTCAAGCAACTATTTCTATATTATTTTATATAATGCTATCCTGCACAGCCCTTGTTATCTGGTCCTCTCTCTATATAGAGAGAGAAATGAACAAACATGGTAAAATAGTGCGAGCTGGGTAGAGACCTGGTAGAGTGTGGTCCTCTCTCTCTCTCTCTCTCTCTCTCTCTCTGAATAATTGTGTCTTTGTTGAGGGGGTGAGTGAGTGGCAGCATGTGGCCAGCACATTTCAGCAGCAAACTGCCGGCAATTAACATCACATCCCTTCACCTCCCCAAAACTAAAGGCAGAGCAGCTCAGCAGCAACAACTGCCTTATGAAAGGACATTCACAACACTTTGCCCTCGCTCCCATTCAAACACACAGAATATCATTAGAATGGCTGTGTGATCATACATGTCAGCTTTCTGAACGCATGCTCTAATGGTACTAGGCTTTACATTCATTTTTTTAATTAGATAAAGCCATTTTCAAAGGATTTCCAAGATCAAAATGAAGAAAACAACATGACAAATTATAATGGGCTGTATTGGAACTTTCATGCTGCCATTTTTGACTGCATTAATGCATGTAAAAGTTGGTCAACCAATATGGGTTTCTCATGTCAGCTGTTCATTATTGCAAAATAAACCCTGAAGCAAAATGGAGACTGACTTTATATTATCCCACGTAATAATAAATTAATATACGTGAAATATAGATTTGAGAAGAAATTATTTGTGAATAAAGAGGCTGTAGAGTGATTTGAAATAAATGAACCTATCATAGCTATATAAAACAATATATTTATGCTACTACAACGGTCAGCAATGGGTCAGTGAGACGTGTAATAATGTAATGTATATTATATATATAAAATGGATACTTAAATTATGTTAGGGCCAAAAACTGATATGATGGCTGATATTATAAATCTATACTATACTGTTTGCACCACTCACATTTTCTGTCACACTGTATCGTCTTCCAGCCAGGTTAGCATTATGTGGGACAAGTTACTATCTAAAAGATAATACTTAGCATAAGTCTTTTGTCCAAATGTTTGGTTAAGTACACACTGCAGCTAAATTTGGTTGTCAATTCAGCTTTTAGTGCTTAATCCAGTTCTGTACACACAGAGTTCAGTAGTTAAAGGGAGTGACGACCGCATTCTACAACCAAATTAACTCGTGAAAAAATAGTGGATAAGAAAACCGACACAGTGTCCTCCTAACCAGACGCGATGTGATAAGATTCCAGCGACAGGCAATTTGCCCGTCCAAAATCAATCAAAAATCACAGCCAATCAGAGGAGCGAGTGGGCGGAGTCTCTCTGTAAACGCACGGCACTTGCAACGAAATGGATACCCACAATCTAATTAATAAATATTACACCATTTTAACACGATTAAAAACACATACTGGGTGACTGAAGCAATGTTTCTCATAGAATACACTTTTCAGTTGTTAATTTATTTTCAAGATCTGAGATGAATTATCCATTGTCACTTTCAGTATGGTTATATATCATGTAAACTATATTAAAACTCACATTAGATGCTTTTAACATCAAATAAACAACACCTAAGATTATCATTGTCATACTTTGTATGTTGTTCTTCCAGCCGCAATGTCAGAAATAGAATATTTATCTAAAACAGAATCGTTGTGTATATCGTCATCACGGCTGGTTAAGACAAAAACTCTGATTAACATGGAAAAGATAACTTTTATTATTACAATTTCGGGAGTGAGTCGTGTTCTGTATATGCACGATTATAATGTAGGGGATTCACTCCCGCATTTAAATGCGGTTGGCACCCCTGAATCTTTACCGTGTGTACGTGGCCTTAAGTATGAGAAGAAATAATAGCGATCATTTCTCTGGCAAGCAACACTAGTAATAAAAGAACTCATGAATGTTCAATCCAGGCCTCGGTGTGCGCTCATACCTGTGATGTCCTGTACTTTAGCAAGCGTGCAGTAGTATCGGTGGACTGTCTCTAAGAGCTGAGCCCCGTGGCCTTCTCCCTGGAACGGTGGTAAGATCAGCATCTGGCTACACACACACACACACAAAACACACAGCTTCAGTGATGCTGCACAGAAGAGCACGATGATTAGGCACAATACCAATTTAAGGTTAGAGCTCTTGAGCCTTTGAGTAACTGTTCTGCAAACACAGGCCCTGTTTCAACTCTAGCACCCTTCAGACACACACTACACTACGGACCTTACAGAATCTACTGAAACTGAAAGGTTTTGCTTCAGGATCATCACTTTACATTCAACAACATCAAGTTACTGACACAACACAAAAACAAAATTGTTAAATCACACCAAAAGTACCAAAAATTCTCTTCAAAAGTACCAAAACACCAAAAAAAATTCACGATACCGGTGCTAAATCGATACTTTTAAACCGGTATCGGTGCCTAAACATTGCCTGAACTGATACTTAAAAAAGATGGATGAAATTAAAGAGCGGCTTTTTATTGAAAAAAATCTATATTTAAATTGACAATATATTAAAAGTTTAAAGTATGCTTAAAGGGGGGGTGAAATGCTCATTTTCACTCAATCTCCTGTTAATCTTGAGTACCTATAGAGTAATATTGCATCCTTCATATCTCCAAAAAGTCTTTTGTTTTATTATATTAATCAAAGAAAGATAGGCTGTACCGAGTCTTTCCGGAAAAAAACGAGCGGCTGGGGGCGGGCCGTGTGGGCGAAGCTTAGCTGTGCTAACGCGCCGAGCTAGTGACAACACACAGAGACATTATTTGTTCAACAGTTACTCACCGTCCGGTTCCAACGCACGACCGTGAACCTTTATTGCGACTGCTCGATCCTTAAGCATTAGACGATCTGGGCTTTGTTTATAAAACAATCATCGTCGAAATGCAGGGAACAAACAGTCTACACCTCGGTTTATGCTCAGGAAAAACAAACTCCATCCACTGGTGCCTTAACGCCGGGTTCTTTGGGAATCTGTGCAGGGTTGTCTTGCCCTGGCAACCAAAAACACACTTCTTTGGTGACACTGGCTTCCCAAAAGCCGGGCAGGGCGCTTTGATGGCGAACTGCTTTCACTCTCTTGCTCTGAGTGCGTGCGCGCGTGCGTCTTTCCGAGGGAAGTGCCCTTTGGACCCATATAAGGAAATTCCGCCCTCTCTTACGTGAGAGAGAGCCATACTCGAAAAAAACTTCCCGAAACTTGTGACAAACCGGAAGGACAATTTTTGGAACAAAAATACTCCTTCAAACGTACAACTTAACTTTTGAAACTTTGTCCATGTTTAGCATGGGAATCCAACTCTTTAACAGTGTAAAAAACTCAGTATGCATGAGACAGCAATTCACCCCCCCTTTAAATAAATACAAAACACAAATAATTTACAGAACAAATATGCACAATAAAACCTAAACCACTTAACCCAACTGCAATACTTTAACATTAAATAACAGTTAGAGTACTCCTAACAGACATTAGTGGAGGAATGCAAGCAACCACGATATTCAGGTTTTTTTCCAAAAGCCTATGCCCTTCTTGATTTGCATTTTGTGCCCGTGTATGGAATGTTAAATAAGTTAATAATGAGAACATGACTGTGTTTTAGGGCTGGGCGGTAAATCGAGTTTGTACGATATATATATTATTTTTGAAACGATCTGGGATGAGGCAATACCGTTTCGATCCAGTACTTTGATACGAGCACATCTGAAAAATAGCAGAGGACGCAGTGTGAGCTCCTGCAGTGAAAGTACATAGTACAATTTGTCCTAAACATGACAAGCTTATTAAGGGCTTCAAAATAAGTGGTAAGATATAGTTAACAAGTTTGAAGCCTTGCTGACTGACAGATAAATACTTGCGCTGTTTAAAGCGTTTGAGATGTGGTGCTTTCCTCAGTGCTTAAACTTACATTTCACAGGTTTATTCTCCAACTGTAAATGTTAGAAAGTCAAACAAATATGTCCATTTCACTGTCAGGAGAGGTCGAGCTTCTGCAAGTGAATATCCGCTAAAATTCAAATAATTTTATTATATTTTATCCATGTCCAAGGAAAGCAAACTCTTTGTCGTAAACATCCTTTTAACGTTTAAGGGTATTTCCCATTTCCACCAGCGCTTTCTTTAATGCATTAAATCAATGGCATTGATCTCTATGAAGTGAAGCATCAGCTTCAGCGTTACCTATGCGACGCACTGCTGGTCAGCCGAGCCTTGTAAAGTGATGCTAAAAGGTACAATTATTTAGCTCCTTGTTTCATTACATGTATCTTTGAATGAATCTGTGTTTTTGAACTTGTTAGTTGAATGAACGGTTTAATGACTCAATCAAATATAGTCCCTTGCCACCACCTCCACAGCTCAGGCATTAAAGTGACATATACCGGTGGGTTTCGGTGCACAACCCTAATTAATATGCAATGAAAAACAACTGCAGAAGTGTGATATGATAACACTGAGCTAAATATCACATTATATTTGCCATATTGCCAAGGGAAAGAGTGATGGTACACATGACCTGTGAAAACAACATCAAAAGAAACAGGAAGCATTTTCTCCAGCCTTTCAAAAGCCTATTATTTCGACTATTCGTTCTCTACGTGGGACTTTAAGGTTAGCTGCAATTTATCATTTGCATTTTGTATGGTTGATCCTATCAGAACTCATTTTGGGTCGCGACCCACCGGTTGCGAATTACTGATAAAGACTGCCTCAATTTAGCTGCTGAAAATGTTCTCAAATACAGTAAGCAATGATATCATCAGTCTCCCAAAGGTTATATCTGTTCATTCATCAGTGGCCGATGTAATGAAACGTTAGCACATCTTGCCAATCAATACATTAGACTCGTTTTCAAAACGAGCTTTTGGGTGGGTGATGCTGAATTGGTTGGTCTTATAATACCCGGTGAGGGGCTGGCACACAAGAGACGCAAGATGGTAATTTGGGAGTTTTAGGGACAAGGGAGAGAGAAAGATGTGTAATTTTCTTTTCCTTTTTTCACAGAATAAAGCAGATAGTGGGCACGTGCTTCCTCAGTAATTACCTGACACGTGGTCTGGTTTTGTCTGGGTATACGTAGTAATTATACACTGTCATGTAGCCAACCGTCGCGTAAAGGGTCTCTCCATCCTTATTGTACTTCTCGAATCTGCAAGAAAGACAGAGAGATAGAGAGAGATGACAAAGGCAGGCAGGTCAATCGTAGGCACGCTCCCATGCACCGAACCCCCCCGTCCCGTCCCGTCAGTGCGAGTGGCCCGTCGCTGCACCTGCTGGAGACACTGAATGCATTATGCACTTAATTGGTGCACTGCAACTTTGAGCAGAGAGGCAGGCATCTAGCCTCTTCACATCACTCCAGTCCATTTGCCCATTGTCTGTTTTAATAGGTGCCAAAGCAAAGAAAACACAGGCAGAGTCCCCTTCACTACCGCTGGAGACTTCATTCAGCGTTTCAAAAGACAACAACATTCAATTCAGCCTCTTGGCCTGACTCAAGAAAGAAAGAAAGAAACAAGAGCAAAGAAACCAGACAAACAACACAAAGGAAACTCTTGCCAGATCAACAATTTGCTTCAATGCAGGAGAAAATATAATTAAAGCAGTCTGATAATTGGCCCCACGGGCCCCACAAAGGCAGGAGAGACGTAACTGGGCCCGCTCGGACGCTTTAGGCGTGTGCGTGTGTGAGAAAGACTCAGGAAATTAGGGTTTAGAAAGTTACTGTTCACTATTAATTGACACTACATTCGTATCGGCACTCGCTGACTTTGTGAGAGCACTTGATTTAGATTTTTTGCCTGCCAAAGTTATCAACACTAACCACAAGTTTTTGCCGACAATATAAATTTGTTCTTTACCCACCCTCAATGTCCTTCCAAATTATTTTGGTTACCTCTGACTTCTGAACACTGAGACATTTCTCCAATTATCTTCTTTTATGTAAGTCGACATAGTAAATGGGTAGAGAGAAAATGATGACAGACTTTACATTTTTGGGTGAACTATACCTTTAAGTCCCAATGTCAGTATTTGTGACATAATTTAGAGTTTTGTTGATTGTAAAAACAAATAAAAACTGCACTTACCGTAATGGTATTAAAACGGAAGTCTATGGGGCAAGACATTCAAAACAGAAATGCGAAGTTTGTTTTATTACAAGTAATCCTAAAATATTCTCTAAATCATCCTGTTGGTGGTGGGATTACAGTTCTACAGATCTATGAACTTCACAGCTGATTGTGAGTTGCCAACGTAATTTTAGTGAGCAGATGTAAACACATTCTTGCCTGATAGACTGAAGATCGTTACAGTAAAAGCAATATTTTCAAGTGTTTTCAAACTGAGGAATGAGGGATTATACATTAATGCTGATACACCATAAAGAATATTTGAATCTTAGACACTCACACTAGGAAGAAATCCCAGCGGTCATCATCCACATCGATGAAACTGGCCGTCTCAATGAACCACATGAGAAACGTCTGCAAGCGCTCGTGGTACTCTCTGAACCCTGGACACGAGATATCCACCTAAAATCATGAAGAGCAGATGAAATGGTACAACTTTACAATTAGGTCTTATTTATTACCATTACTTAATGCATTAACTAACAATGAGAATGTTAATAATGTAAACCTTGAAATTAACATTAACCAAGATTAATAAATGCTGTAGAAGTATTGTTAATTCTTAGTTCATGTTAACTAAAGTAGTTAACTAATGTTAACTAATGAAACCTTATTGTAAAGTGGTACCGATAAAATCCATAGTGGGTTCACAAGGAATTGTGCAAGAACTTAATTAAAAGTTCGTCATTCTTTAAAATGGGCAATGGGAAAGTCAACATTTTTGCACGTTTGCAAAACTCTTTTGAAAATTGCCTGTCGAATATTATAGGTTGTATTTTTAAACAGAATGAATATTTTGGAAGTGAAATCTGAAAGGTGAATATGGATTATTGAATTTTTACTAAAGAATGAATTTGAATTGAAATATTCACAGCTTAAATATACAACCATGTTGAATTTCAGCCCATAAAAATGCAAGCACTAAAAATTCAATGCATTAAAATGCAAGCAGGGTTGATGCAATGCATATTTTTTTCAAGTAGTGCAATTCAACAAGCTTTTTTCTTTCAAAAACATTTGTCATTATTTTACTTCCATAAACTTTCGGTTTCCGATTTTATTGTCTGTGTTTTGGTAAAAAGCATCAAATTAATTAAAAAGTCTAATATTAATATAATAATACAAAAAATATACTTTTAAAATAAGTTTTAAAAAATTATTTTCGGTTTTAAGCCAAGTGCACCCTGAATTTTTGGTTTCAGTGCATCACTAGACTAGCCTGGTCATACCAGACTCTCGTACGTTTCATTTGTACAGAGAGTCTGGCCACTCTCCATTGACAAGCGGTAACTTCCTTGAAGGCGGGTACTCTGTTGAAGTTTAAAACTATTGGATCTGCCCAGAGCCACTCTGGATCTGCCATAACCAATCGCTAACATTTGGTCGTGACGTAAACCTACACCTCAAACTAGCGCACGACCTCAACGTCATCATTCTCAGCCACTCCCTCTGTTCGCTGACTGAACCGCCAAAAAATTGGCCGGAAAAAACCCAAGAATATACCGCAAACCCAGACGGAGTACTGAAGAAAAATGAAAATTGAGCGGAAGTACGTAGGAGGGCGGAGCCAGGCTATCACTAGACTAGGTAGTAATACAATTACAAACACAACGATAATCCTTCATTCGAGTGTAATAACTTTCTCCACTTCTGAAACTTTTCTGTTGACGTAAAAAAAGTGAGCAAGAACTATAAAATCACAGCGTAACACATTTCACTATTCATGATCCACACTGCCAAACCTGTTACAATGGCCTGAAACTCATATTCCAGTCTGAATGCTGAATGACGTTGCCAGAAGTCAAAGCAGAGACTCAAATGCAGTGGGAAACTCTGTACCTTGTGTATATGGTAGGTGAGATCCTCTCCTGCCTCCACATTGTGAACTTTGTAGGTGTGTTGCAGGCTGCCGAAGGGTCTGAAGTTGGCCTCTTTCTCCAAGAGAGAGATGAAGTCATCTGTGTTACAGCAGAAACCAGCAGGAATGATCTCTCTGACCTTTTCCTCCACATCATCTGGCTGAGGACAAACAGAGAAAGAGAGAGCATGCTTTATATGACTAACTACCAACATTTCAACAAATGAAAAACTACCAACATTTGCAGTGGGCGAACAACATTTATGTAAGAGAGACCAGTGTATATTACAATTCAAACAATAGAAACAAAGCAATCTTCAAAGTCAATATTTAAACCTCCAAGAATCACAATTAAAGAACCGAACTACAGTGCAAAAACATATATAGGCCTATTCTGTACCCACTGATAGATGCTGCTTTCAAACGCTCACATTTGTGTTTGTTTGAACTCTCTCTCGGCATCAAAGGTTTCTATTTACAGTGTGTGTTTAAAAGCATTGAGCAATGCAGCCAATCACAATCAAATCTGTTGAGTGCGTGAATGCAATGGCCTATCAAAGTTAAGTAGGAATTCGTTAAACACCGCTGAAAACGCACAATATTTTGTTCTGTTCAATCCCAGCCGCACACTTGCAAATCCTTTTATTATAACTAACATAGCGTAAACACGATGTAAATAAGAGATTCTTGTTCAATCAAGACAGGAGTTTTTTTTATAACAGGAGTTTTCGCAGTTTGTGCTTTAGAGATTGACAGTCTTCGTGATTATAAATCGCTCTTCTCTTGCTTTCTGTTTATTACCCATTCACCTATTTTATTTCATGCTGCTAAGCACACTGCAAAGTTTCTGGATTGACAACCTTATTTAAATGCACGATTGAATGGGAAAAGTTGAAGTAATAACCAATGGACCCGGAAAAAAAAATGGGACAAAAGTACTTATTAAACTGTTTTTGCCCTGGTACCAAATATTGGCACATAATTCTTCAGAAATCATTTTAATATGCTGATTTGTTGCTCAAGAAACACAAAACAGTTGTTGTTTTTTTTGTGGAAGCTAGGGCTGTGTGATTAATCATATTTCGACTTCCAGCGATTATGAAAACAAGGTAATCGGTGGTAAAGCGGTTATTGTGCGGCTACCGCATTCTGTCCAGCGCACTTTCCTTTTCTTCTCAGCGGTGCGCTTTCATTCCTCCCTAAGATAAAATATCCCACCCAAATCAGCCGAATAAGTAAATGATGTAAAATGCAGGCTCTCCGAGACGGGCCAGAACGGGCATCAGCAAAGTATACATGGGCTTCACATGGGCCTAAACGCTCAACTGGCCCACAAACAAATATGTCAAAATCCATTTTGGTAAGTTTCCTTGTAAACACAGTCGGTTATATCTTAGGTGATTGCAAACATTTAAGAAAGCGTGTTTGAAACGTGTGTGTGTAACAGTATATTGGATCCATGCAGCTCTTAAAGTGACAGCAACCTAATAAATCAGCTGCGATCATTAATGTAAATCAAACGACAAAAGATGAAGATAAAATCACTCACTGCTCTTGAATGAATAACCTTTGTAGTTTTAATAAGGATTAGTATATTTAATGTATACATCAGTGTTATTTTACATTTGATTACTTTATTTTCTATTTCTGTTGAAGGCTTTTACTTATCTCAATACCACTGTTAGCACCTCTTCCTGAAAAACCTAAAGCATTATTTATTTCATTTGTATTTTTGTTCTGTTAGGGTTAGTTTTTGTCGGTTTTGTTTGTAATTTGTTTCTTTGTTCTTATTTTATTGCTGACTGTTTACTTGTCTTCTGTAACTGTTTTGAGGACTGTAACTTACATTAATTAACCTAGTATTAGTTTTTGCTGAACAACAAGAATCGATAATTGTGAAATTTCACTGATAATTAAAATTACTCATATCATGAAATAAGACTTTGATCACTATTGTGATTTCACTATTGACCAAAATAATCGTGATTATGATTTTCTGCCATGATCGGGCACTCCAAGTGGAAACCATGAAATATATACTTTCACTGAAAGTCTTTGGGATGTGCTGGAGGAGACTTTACAGAGTGCTGGACTCTTGCATTGTCAATACAAGATCTTGACCAAAAATTGATGCACCTCTTAATGGAAATAAATGTTGTGATGTTATTTCCATTAAGAGGTGCAGCAATTTTTGGTCAGATCTTGTATTGACAATGCAAGAGTCCAGCACTCTGTAAAGTCTCCTCCAGCACATCCCAAAGACTTACAATGAATTTAAGGTCTGGACTCAGAGGAGATGATCCATGTGTGAAAATGATTCCTCATGCTCCTCACAACCATTCTTTCACAGTTTGAGCCTCTGATCAATCCTGACATGGTCATCCTGGAATATGGCCATGATGCGTCTTCCTACATGATTGTTTAAGAAATGAGAAGCTACTCACTCCATCACTTAGGGCTAGAAGAACTGTTGCCAAACATATAACATGCTAGAAACTTAAAACTTACTGTAATAATGATCCAATCATAGACTCTTACGCATTTGCTTATTTAAATCCAAACAGCAAATTTGGCCGGGACAGTGTACATATGTGTGTATATATAGGTTTACATCTATGGGGAATAATGTGTTAACAGATTTTCAGTGAATCATGACTTAAATTGAGTCTAATCATCACAGAAAGCTATTGTATAATTACAGAAGACTTATATGGCTTCAGAAGAACATGACAGCACTAATCATATGGTCAACTCGACACTTAAATTGTGCTTTTTGCCCTATTAGGAGCCGGACAGCCACTGGCCACTTTCGGTTTTCACTGTGAACTTCCTGCTAAACATCTTTCTTTTGTAACTTGGAACAACTTGTTTTTTTTTGTCTGTGAATGATAACAAAATATTGTGCTGAACATCCCAAAGATCAGCAATGACTGTGTGCATCTCTATAGAGGTAACGCACGTTCATCTTAATCTAAAGCACGTTTCAAACTCCCACAGAGCGAGAGCGGTTAACTCAGCTGTGTCTAGTATACAGTGAGAACAGCTGAATTTAATCATATAAACTGAAGTGGCACATTTATGAGTTTTGTGTCTATTCCCCCGGTGCTCGGCCTTTACATATAATCACAAAAGAGCCCTAACAGAGTAATTCCCTATTGTTCTGTCATTAAGCTATACTTCAGCGGTGATTGGCATGCCACAAAAAGGAATTAAAGGAAAAAAATACATATTTTTGTGGCACAAAAAGGAGACCCATTAGGCAATTAGCAATGTCAGCTGAGGAGTTTCCAGCCCTCCCCCCCTCCTCTTTCTGTGCCTCCTCTGAAAGACCACTTAATTGAATACATTTACTACTTATCTTAAACCATGAATATCAGATGAAGTTCCCCCCACCGTAATGTGTCCCAGCTTCTCACCGGGCAATAAAATTTAATGAATTGATCTCGACTTAACAAAAAAAAAAAGCCTGGATATGTATAATAGGTTCCTGTGTTCTGAGGCTGGTGAGCGAACTCAATCAAACGAGTTTGCCCTCTCCATTCACGGGCTACGAACTGGACAATAGCGGCACCCCCCTCCTCCACCCGCTCTGAGATTTTTTTACCCAGCAGAATGTGCACCCATGTTTGCATTGTATCCATTTCCAGCGGGCCTGACATGAGAACACTTTGTATTAAGTTGCTAAGCAGGGCCCTTTGGCCGCATGATGGGCTGCACTTGTGTCGCGGGACTCTTCATTCACAACGGCCACAAAACACACGACAAAAGGCTAATGCAACACGCCGCTAATTCCTGCTCATTCAGACATCAGCTAATATCAGAAGGGGATCGGTGCACCTGCAGCTCAGTAACACTCACTATTGTCCTGCTGCATTATGGGAGCGAAGAGAGGACGACAAAAACAGAGCAGACAGAAAATTGTAAAAAATAGTTTCTCGGGCAAATTGCTCGATCGCACAAATAAAAGCGTGGCATTGTGGCGTTCCTGTATTAACTAATGGCGCTTAAGGATGCAAGACTCTTCAGAGGCTTGAGCTTCGTTTTGAGAATATGTCTTCTTTACACGATGGGGTTCAATAAAGGCATTGAATCCAATTACACTGGGGGGAAAAACCCTTCTAATCAAAGACTTCATCTATGAGGAAAAAAGATGAAAAAAAGAACCCAATATGAGCAACGGTGGAGCCCTGTAAAAGACACAATAAAATAAACATCTTAAGAATGTTTAGCGACAATAATTACATGCTACGCGTAAAGGTGAAAGATATTCAGAAATGGCTCTAAAAACGGCAGTCACATGGTGTCAACACACAGTAAATAATTAGGTCTAATTAAAAAGAAAAACACAGCTCAGGTCTGATCTTATCGAACCTCGACTGCCTGATTCAATCACATGTACAAGCAAGCTTGTTCAATCACTGTAGAAAGACTGAGTTGCAAAATTGAATAGGCCTGTAAAGAGTGTGTGCAGTGGTAGAACACAGAATATCACAAAAATACAAATTTACTCGCCCTAATGTCACTCCAAAAACTACATGACTTCCACACAAAAGGTATATTCTGACTCTACTCTTCTTGATAATAAAGTGAGACTGTCTGCGCTATACTCCGTGCCCTCTAAAGCTTCGGCTCTCGATCAGAGGGCCTCAAGGAGACTCAAATGGCTTAAAAACAAAACAAGCATTAAAATACGTTAATAAAGCAAATTAAAATCAACTTGTTTCTTATTTTAATTCCCTCCCTTATGAGCTACTAGCCTTTTAAAAGTGTTATTTCTAAGACTGAAATAACTTTTTCTTAATCCTTTCCCAGTAAATCACAATTGACTGGAACAGTCTTTTACCTTCATTGGTAAAAAATAACCTTGAGTTGGGATGCGGATGGATAAATCTATTTTCATGAACAAAAACAATAATATCTGTAAAAACAACCTCATTTTTATAGCCTAATGTAAATATGCTAACTGACTGACTATACTCTTATAAAATGAACTAAGACATTTGTAGATCATGATCCCCACAGGTACCTTGCTGCCATGGTATGAAAATTAATTATTATGCTTATGAAAAACAATTTCCTAAACACATTTAGCAATAGCTTAAAGAAATATACTGTTGGCAAATTATATTACATTATTCCTTTGATAAATTGAAAATTGAATTGATTATAATTGCGTCTTTAACAGACGCTCTGTCACTAGTTATGTGCATCTTGTCACTGTAAACTGGCCTGTCAATCATCTTGTCACAGTTAACATCCTCCACATTTCATTTAAATGAATGTCCTACTGTATTGGAGAGAAAAGAAAGAGCACGTTGATCTGCCAGTCGTGGGTCTTTCTTTAGAGATGAGATGATGTGTTGCAGATGAAATATAACACGGATAACATTAAATAAATATTTTTAATGAGGTTAAATGCTGATTATTATTAGTCACTCAAACCCTTTATCTAAACTTCTCTACTTAACCACTTAAATGTTTGCATTTCTTTGTTTAGTTTTTGTTTTTATATTTTCCTTTTTCATTTTAGTAGTTTAGTTTTTTTTTATGTCTATATAGTTTTTATACATTTTTATTTCAGTTTTAGTTATTGTAGTACATCAAGTTAAACTATATTAAATTGAGAAATGTTGCCTTGGAAACTAAAATGAAAAAAAAAAGTTTATTTTAATGCAAGTGACAAAAGTGTTTATGTTTTTAGATTAACTATAATAAACCTGATGTACATCCAGATACAGAAGTAAAAGAGCTGTCGCTACTTCCGTGATACTGCTACTTTAAACAGTTAAATTTAATATAAGTTACAAATGCACTCACGTTAAAAATAAGGTGGATAAATTCCTAAATATGCTTTTCCTGGAAAACAGTGGCATGCGATGAAAAACATTATTGATTGGCTTAATATTTAATTAGTTATCATTAATTCAAGACTACCACAAATCATTCTCAGTATTTTGACAATAACTCACCTATATTAGTCAGCTGGATAACTTTACAGTCTCTACTTTACAGAACAAGCACATGCTTACTGTTGAGTCCTGGATGTGTTGGAAAGGCACATGGTGTGCATGCTTTGTTCAGAATGTGGTGCATATGTAAATGGATATTTTCATTAGATAGTATGAATATAAAAACTGTTCATGTCAGCACAGTGAGTGGTATGAGAAGCTGTACCTCCACACAGTCAAACTTGTCTGTGACCCTGGAAGTGTACTTGACTTTGAACAGGGTGTTTAGGTTCCCTGCACTGTAGTACAGCTGGATCTGAAGACCTTTGTAGCCAAACGCCACTTCACTGTGCAGAAACAAAGCACAAACATCAGAGAAACAGGGAAACACACACACTACATATTCGTAAATGAATACATAAATAATAATAAATGTATAACAGTGATTGATATGCAATGGAAGGTTTGTTATACATACTCGTCTCCATACAGCTGATGACTGAACTCCGGGTGAAACGTTGTGCTTTCATCCTCTACATCCTCTGGGAACCGCACTACATCACACAAAAAACTGACTTTATCCATTGGGAATTGAATGGAAGGTGAGCATTACATATCAGAATGGAGTAAAATTAAATAAAAGTGCTTAAATTGCTGTTTAACATTATCATCATCCAAACAAATCCGAAGCAGAAAAGGAAAGTTGCTTCACATGAAGAACATGTTAAATCTTGAATATGGAAATCTTCTTATGGAAAAGTCAATATGGTCAATTTCATGTCGACTTCTAGAATACTGCAGGACAAATGTGTTCTGAATACAAAACATGATCGTACAACAACAGATTCAGTTTTTATAGTGATGATTATTGATTTACCTAATTTCAGGCATATAGCTTCGTTAGTGTCGCATTTGTACTCCGCAAGTTTCTTCTCCATGTCATTCACAGCTGTAGGAAAGAAAGAGAAACATGTTTATCATAATATAACGCTCAAAATATCATTTCTGTCATCAGCTTAACAACTCAATTTCGTACAATACAATAATCAATTCAAAGCAATATGACACAATACAATAATGTGTCTGCTGTTTATCAATTAAAACAAATTTGGCATATTGACCACATGCACTTCATTGTGCACACAATCAGACTTTCTTAATATTCCTCTTTGGAACATCTCAACTCAACTCATACTGGACAACAAGATCAAGTCCTTGTCCTTGAGTGCTTTGAACTATTGACTTGTTATACTGATGTAATGTGTAATGACAAAAATGTACTAAAATACTAAATAGAAGCATTTGCATTACTGGTCTTATAATTCTGGACTCAAGAGTATACATTTATATAACTAACTATCCGTCATAGTATATATTTATCTTTATATATCTATCTTATATATGTATCTTTCTTGCTCTCTGTGAGAAATATACTTGATCTCAGACATACAGACATGAACACATCTAATGCACGTTACACTGACAGCTCACAGAGAGTTCATTTGCAGCAGCCACCCGTGTGCACTGCTTAATCTGTGTGATATTGTGAGTTCGTGTGTTTGATAGTATATCTGACATTTAAAAACGAACAGATAACCATGAAAACAAACATGTGCTGCTCTTCTCTGTGATGATTAGCATTTAGCCGCAGCTAAAACTCAGTTTCTCTATTCTATCTGCACCCGCACATATCAGCACACAGCACCGCTCGAGCTCCAGCATCACACACACACACACACATGCTTCATGACAGCATCAGTAATAAAACACGGACGCTATAAAAGGGTTTTTACACTCACCCGCCATTTTTGCGCGTCTTCTCCGTTCAACCCGCCAAATGCCAAAACTACTTCCTGTTTACCCACGTGCTTCCGCCCGCTAAAGCCATTGGATAACGTCTCGCGTTGTTTTTCTCATCGCAGCAGAATCCGATTTGCGATTTGTCTCCTACGCTTTTTCAACAGCGCCGCAAGACAGAGTGAGCACGGGTCCTGGCATTACATGCGTCAACACAACAGTTATTATTTGGGTCTGAACCATAGACTGTAAAAAAAGGCCTGAACGGCTATTGGACGGCTATTAGACGGCTTTTAGACGTCTTTTAAACGTCTTTTAAACGCAAAATTGCTTGCTGGGAGGCTGTATATTTAAGGAATATGGTTTAAATGCAGGTAACATCTTAATTACATCAGGTTTAAAAACGAAGGATTGTGTGATCATAAAAGGCAAAACTGCTTCCTTGAAGTGGTAAACGAACAAATAAAGCAAGCCTTTTAGGAATTTTTGGGGGGGATTTTTAAGATTGTGACAACAAATAACCCCTCCATTTTCCTATTTTCCTTCGAAAATTATTTTTGTTCATTAACCCTTTCATGCATGAATTATGATAACCTCAGTCAGGATTTTTTTCCTATGTGTTTTTATTGCTCTTAGGGCATGAAAAACAAGAATTGATTTTTATTTTATTTTTTTACAAATTTTTCAAAGAGATCTTCGTCCACTTGAGTGGACAGTATGCGGTTATGGTTTAAACTGAATATATACTGTATTAAATAAGACAATAATCAAACAGATAAAGTATGTGAAGTTAACAAACTAATCAATACAATTATATCAAATCATGTGAAAACTATAAAATATATACAAAAAATATAAATGCGAAATATTGCAAAGGCTTCATACAACTTCATACAAGTTGCACTTCGCACATCTTTGATATCAGAACATGAGGACGTGATTCCATCAGAATTTTCTACAGCTTGTCAAGGTACAACTGTGGAAACCACTCAGATGCTCCCTCCAGTGCACCAGAGTATGGAGATTTACCCTTATTAGCTGATAATTCTGATTATGTTCAAGATGGACATGCATATTTCTATCATAGCCCTCCTCTGAGAAAACCTAGCGATACGTTTTTTCAGTCTCATCTGAAATGATCAGTGTTGGGGGTAACGCATTACAAGTAACATGCATAACACATTCAGATTACTTTTTTATATTACGAGTAATGTATTGTAACATGCATTACCTAATCAGATTACTTTTTGATCTAACAAGTAATTAACTACAAGTAATGTGCATTACCTAATCAGATTACTTTTTGATGTAATGAGTAAAGAAACACATTACAAGTAACATGCATTACGTAATCAGATTACTTTTTGATGTTATGAGTAAAGAAACACATTACAAGTAACATGCATTACGTAATCAGATTACTTTTTGATGTTATGAGTAAAGAAACACATTACAAGTAACATGCATTACGTAATCAGATTACTTTTTGATGTTATGAGTAAAGAAACGCATTACAATAATGCACATTACATAATCAGATTACTTTTTGATGTTATGAGTAAGGAAACGCATAACAAGTAACATGCATTACGTAATCAGATTACTTTTTGATGTTATGAGTAAAGAAACACATTACAAGTAACATGCATTACGTAATCAGATTACTTTTTAATGTTATGAGTAAAAAAACGCATTACAATAACGTGCATTACGAAATCAGATTACTTTTTGATCTAACAAGTAAAATAATGCATTACAAGTGTCATACATTATGTAATCACATGACTTTTTTCGATGTCAATGAAAATTACATTCTAATAATACAAATACATTTATTTACAGTTAAAAAAGTCACTGCAGATTAAGTTTTTAAGTTTTATGTTTCAAAAACAATATTCACATTATAATTATGAATTGTAGCTGAAATATAGCAATTGATGCATGACGTCCACTACAGTGGACATGTGATTAATCAGAGTTTTCTCTCAATCTAAAATCAAAACTTGGAAAATTTTACTGTGATATGACTCATTAGATATTGCTTGATGCTGCAATATTTTTTTTATCTACAAGAGTCTCCTAGGATAGAAGGAATGGGTGGATATTCCGGAGCAACTTGGCATGTCTGACTGACCCTTGGCCATCTTGGTTTGGAGGGGGAAAAAATCGAAACACAACGGCTTGCCACTTGGTTGCAATTTATAGGATGATGCACCAGGGTCCAATGAAGAGGCTGATGTGCAACTTTGCCATAAAAACCCGTGCAAATTCAAGAAAATGCTTTTTTAATAGCTGTCCACTGTAGTGACCACTATGCGTGAAAGGGTTAAATCAGCATAAATGAAAGGCTTTACAAAAATACTAATTTAATATTAGTATGCCTATGTTACAATTTTAATAACATATAATTATATATTCACATGAATCTGGAGGGGGTAATTAAATTTGTAATTATTAAAATGTCAATGAATCTTAACAAGAAATGTGAACAGTCCTGTAAAAGTCCATTAAAAGTTTATTTTTTAAAGGGTTAGTTCACCCTAAATTCTAAATTCTGTCATTAGTTACCCTATGTCGTTCTTCAGCAAGAACCAATGAGGTTCATTCTCGTGTTACGCAGCATGTTTGAGCTTCTGCAAGAACCAATGAGGTTCATTCTCGTGTTACGCAGCATGTTTGAGCTTCTGCAAGAACCAATAAGGTTCATTCTCGTGTTACGCAGCACGTTTGAGCTTCAGCAAGAACCAATGAGGTTCATTCTCGTGTTACGCAGCACGTTTGAGCTTCTGCAAGAACCAATGAGGTTCATTCTCGTGTTACGCAGCACGTTTGAGCTTCTGCAAGAACCAATGAGGTTGATTCTCGTGTTACGCAGCACTTTTGAGCTTCAGCAAGAACCAATGAGGTTCATTCTCGTGTTACGCAGCACGTTTGAGCTTCAGCAAGAACCAATGAGGTTCATTCCCGTGTTACGCAGCACGTTTGAGCTTCTGCAAGAACCAGTGAGGTTCATTCTTGTGTTACGCAGCACGTTTGAGCTTCTGCAAGAACCAATGAGGTTGATTCTCGTGTTACGCAGCACGTTTGAGCTTCTGCAAGAACCAATGAGGTTGATTCTCGTGTTACGCAGCACGTTTGAGCTTCTGCAAGAACCAGTGAGGTTCATTCTTGTGTTACGCAGCATGTTTGAGGTTCAGCAAGAACCAATGAGGTTCATTCTCGTGTTACGCAGCACGTTTGAGCTTCTGCAAGAACCAATGAGGTTCATTCTCGTGTTACGCAGCACGTTTGAGCTTCTGCAAGAACCAATGAGGTTCATTCTCGTGTTACGCATCACGTTTGAGCTTCTGCAAGAACCAATGAGGTTCATTCTCGTGTTACGCAGCACGTTTGAGCTTCTGCAAGAACCAATGAGGTTCATTCTCGTGTTATGCAGCACGTTTGAGCTTCTGCAAGAACCAATGAGGTTGATTCTCGTGTTACGCAGCACGTTTGAGCTTCTGCAAGAACCAATGAGGTTGATTCTCGTGTTACGCAGCACGTTTGAGCTTCTGCAAGAACCAATGAGGTTGATTCTCGTGTTACGCAGCACGTTTGAGCTTCTGCAAGAACCAATGAGGTTGATTCTCGTGTTACGCAGCACGTTTGAGCTTCTGCAAGAACCAATGAGGTTCATTCTCGTGTTACGCAGCACGTTTGAGCTTCTGCAAGAACCAATGAGGTTCATTCTCGTGTTACGCAGCACGTTTGAGCTTCTGCAAGAACCAATGAGGTTCATTCTCGTGTTACGCAGCACGTTTGAGCTTCTGCAAGAACCAATGAGGTTGATTCTCGTGTTACGCAGCACGTTTGAGCTTCTGCAAGAACCAATGAGGTTCATTCTCGTGTTACGCAGCACGTTTGAGCTTCAGCAAGAACCAATGAGGTTCATTCTCGTGTTACGCATAACGTTTGAGCTTCTGCAAGAACCAATGAGGTTCATTCTCGTGTTACGCAGC
The DNA here is from genome assembly GCF_949319135.1 of Squalius cephalus. Lineage (NCBI taxonomy): Eukaryota > Metazoa > Chordata > Actinopteri > Cypriniformes > Leuciscidae > Squalius > Squalius cephalus. Next base: position 34,565,714 of record NC_137130.1, read on the forward strand.
ACGTTTGAGCTTCTGCAAGAACCAGTGAGGTTCATTCTCGTGTTACGCAGCACGTTTGAGCTTCATAAAGAACCAATGAGGTTCATTCTCGTGTTACACAGAACGTTTGAGCTTCAGCAAGAACCAATGAGGTTCATTCTCGTGTTACGCAGCACGTTTGAGCTTCATAAAGAACCAATGAGGTTCATTCTCGTGTTACGCAGCACGTTTGAGCTTCTGCAAGAACCAATGAGGTTCATTCTCGTGTTACGCAGCACGTTTGAGCTTCTGCAAGAACCAGTGAGGTTCATTCTTGTGTTACGCAGCATGTTTGAGGTTCAGCAAGAACCAATGAGGTTCATTCTCGTGTTACGCAGCACGTTTGAGCTTCTGCAAGAACCAATGAGGTTCATTCTCGTGTTACGCAGCACGTTTGAGCTTCTGCAAGAACCAATGAGGTTCATTCTCGTGTTACGCATCACGTTTGAGCTTCTGCAAGAACCAATGAGGTTCATTCTCGTGTTACGCAGCACGTTTGAGCTTCTGCAAGAACCAATGAGGTTCATTCTCGTGTTACGCATCACATTTGAGCTTCTGCAAGAACCAATGAGGTTCATTCTCGTGTTATGCAGCACGTTTGAGCTTCTGCAAGAACCAATGAGGTTGATTCTCGTGTTACGCAGCACGTTTGAGCTTCTGCAAGAACCAATGAGGTTGATTCTCGTGTTACGCAGCACGTTTGAGCTTCTGCAAGAACCAATGAGGTTGATTCTCGTGTTACGCAGCACGTTTGAGCTTCTGCAAGAACCAATGAGGTTCATTCTCGTGTTACGCAGCACGTTTGAGCTTCTGCAAGAACCAATGAGGTTGATTCTCGTGTTACGCAGCACGTTTGAGCTTCTGCAAGAACCAATGAGGTTCATTCTCGTGTTACGCAGCACGTTTGAGCTTCTGCAAGAACCAATGAGGTTGATTCTCGTGTTACGCAGCACGTTTGAGCTTCTGCAAGAACCAATGAGGTTCATTCTCGTGTTACGCAGCACGTTTGAGCTTCAGCAAGAACCAATGAGGTTCATTCCCGTGTTACGCAGCACGTTTGAGCTTCAGCAAGAACCAATGAGGTTCATTCTCGTGTTACGCATAACGTTTGAGCTTCTGCAAGAACCAATGAGGTTCATTCTCGTGTTACGCAGCACGTTTGAGCTTCTGCAAGAACCAGTGAGGTTCATTCTCGTGTTACGCAGCACGTTTGAGCTTCATAAAGAACCAATGAGGTTCATTCTCGTGTTACACAGAACGTTTGAGCTTCAGCAAGAACCAATGAGGTTCATTCTAGTGTTACGCAGCACGTTTGAGCTTCTGCAAGAACCAATGAGGTTCATTCTCGTGTTACGCAGCACGTTTGAGCTTCTGCAAGAACCAATGAGGTTCATTCTCGTGTTACGCAGCACGTTTGAGCTTCATAAAGAACCAATGAGGTTCATTCTCGTGTTACGCAGAACGTTTGAGCTTCAGCAAGAACCAATGAGGTTCATTCTCGTGTTACGCATCATGTCTGAGCTTCAGCAAGAGGTTTGTTCTCACGCGTCAAGCAGGTTCGGTTGAGCTTATGGTTATGTTCGCTGATCAATGTTTATAGGTGAATAAAAGCCTAAATTAAATCTGTTCATCATATAAAGCGATCTAAAACTTGGACTAAACCACTCAATTCATATGGATTGATATGGGCATTTCAGAAAAGTAGCAGTCACCATCAGGCATTTATATGAAAACAGACAAGCTCAAATGCAATAAATGACAGGGTTAGTCTCTATAATCTGACCAAATTCATCCTAGACGATCTTAAAAGATCATAAAATACCTCTACGAGAGAGAGAGAGAGAGAGAGAGAGAGAGAGAGAGAGAGAGAGAGAGAGAGAGAGAGAGAGAGAGAGAGAGAGAGAGAGAGAGAGAGAGAGAGAGAGAGAGAGAGAGAGAGAGATCAGGTAAGATGTAATATGTTGTCAAACACTAAATTGGACCTTTATGAAGTGGGCCATTATGTCAGTTGACTCATAGATTAGATACACAGGGAAAATTTCCTCCAAACGGGGAAGACGGTATGGGAGCTCAATAAAAAACATGACCTTTACGGAGTGGAAGATGGAATAGCTGTGCAGACTGACCCGGGGAAATCCTGTGTCATTATCCCTGCCATGGTGATTCTGAGCGGTGCCGGACAATCTACTGAAACCGCTTGTGTCTGTAATATCCTGACTGATTCCCTGACTGCACTGGATTAGTGTTTTACTGAAGGCACGTTCATGACCTCTCGTACGTTACAGGGCTGCCTGAACCATAGAAGAGTAAAACATGTTAACTGATTTGTGATCTGTGAGGTGGATCCCTGGGAAAAGCCACCTCTGCTCCTGATATTAGGAGAAACAGGCAGTGAAATGTGAATTGTGGTCGTCTCTGAAACCTCCATTAAAACTTTCAAAGAGAAACCTTTTGAAATTTCTGAAAAAGGCATTAAATATTTTAAGTTTACCAAGTGTGTGTTGTAACAGTCTGTGGCTATATTAAAGCACACAACAACCACATGATGAATAAAGCTGACTTTAATGCAGTAGCCGCAGGTCTGACGTCAGAACCCGGACGTCTATTTCGCCTCTGGTTCCTGACGGGACCGGCGGGGAAGGCGTTTCACTTTTTCTTTTTCTTTTTTGACCATGCTGACAAAAAGAAGTATGTTTAGAAGTACAAGTTAATGTGTTCACAAATTTTTAATTAATCCATAATACAAAAATATTGAAGCAATTGAGAATTGAAATAATAAAGATTATATAATTACTCCTCACCTATTCTTGCCTAAATTTCTGGCGAGTCTAGGCACATCTCAAACGAGATTCAATTTTAGGGTCTGTTTACATGATAACCGTTAAACTGATAAACGTTTTTTTCCTTAGCATTTTAATGCGTACAGACAACAATGTTGTCAAAATGATCCCTGAAAACGATCAAAAACGCTGTGTTACGCTGCCAGGCCAGTAGTTGGCGATGTCACTTTGTAAAGAAAAACTACACGCTTATAGACTGAACACGTAAAGAAAATCTTTTTTGTTTAATTTTTGTCATTACACCATTTTCACAAATTTGCGACAATAACGGTATAGTTTTCAAAAACGTGCTTTTTCAGGCCCCAAAACGCCATTGTTGTGTAAATGAATGGTCAAAATGCATAAAGTTTTCAGTTGAAAACGGTGTCGTGTAAACAGCCCCTAAATCTCAAACCTCTGGGGAATCACCCGTTTTAAACGAACGAAGAACAGAGGAGAGTCTGCTGGAGAAAGGAGAACGTGACAGAGCTCGTAATAAAACCAGAATCAACACTGGCTTGGCTTTTCGGAGACAAGAAGTGAGGGATTTGAAATGTTGTAAAAGCGACGCAGAGATGATGGAACACGTGAGAGTTTGAAAACACGATGAAATGTGAGTAAGGTATTTTACTGAACAGGTAAATTGTAGCTCTCTAACAGAGTTCATTGTAAAGCATGATCTATTGAGAAGGCTCATATTCATCCGCACAGTCACACAGAGCCGAAGCACAACCAAAACAATGTTCTTCTGCAAAATGCATTCAGATTAGTTGTTTAACCGCTGGAGGGCCAAGAGTGTATACATTTAACATATTAATGTGGTTACAGTGTGTATTGTATTATAATATCAGTTATCTTTGAAGAAAATAACTATTAAGTATTGTTGAATTCTACAGTAGCAGCAGTAGTCATTGAACCCACTTGTCACTGTTCATTACTCTCGACAGTGAGCTGTTCAATTTAACCCAGTTCCATTTTAAAAGCCACTTTCTCAACACACATCACTGCATAGTTAACCTTGCCCGTAAATGATCAAATCTATAATTGATGGAGTTATGATTTTAATACCCCCCTTGTCACATGAAATAATTAAGTAGCTCTTTGAAATTAAGACTGCTTTAATGTGTAAAGGAACCACTGCTAGCAAGAGCTGAATTTCATCCCAGCGCCGGCGTGCTTGGTTTAGCAATGAAGTACTTCGTGCTTATCAAGCTGAACTTGTGCTTAATTATGTAGTGAAGCTGTTAAATAAATTGTTTGGAATTAATGTTTTCTCTTAGGTGTGACTTAGGAAATGTGTGTGTGCCGGCTGTGACAGACACATGTCTAAAGGATCACCGTATTTTGTATTACTTCTAAAAAATAAAAATAAAAAGATGATTAAAGTCATTCTGTGAAAATATGAATATGAATACAATGTGAGAGCTACACACTGATGTTCTGTGTTGAACATTTCATTGAACATGTCCAGTGTTATATGCTATTAAAAATATTTCCACTGTAATTGCCCAAAAATGCAGTTCCTTTAACAGGGCGGAGCTAAAAATAAATAAATAAAAAGAACTTGCTGTTCAATAATGAAAATTTAACAAAAAAAAATCTTATTTGTTATACCAAATACTGAAGTAGAAAAAAATCTTCCACATCATATCTGAATGTGAATACATTATATTTACTAGCAGCAGAAATAAAATAATACAAAATTAGCATGTCAAAAATGTAAGAAACAGCGGAAAAACCCCCCCGAACATATCAAATATTACATTTTTGAAAATGACAACATTTAAAACAGCAAACAAGAAAGAGTGTCTGATGATATCAGATGAGGTATCAATGTGACAACATGCCCCAAAATGATGTTTATGGGAAAACAGTTCAACTCTTCAGTTATTGTATATTTCATTTAATAATAAATGAACATAAATATCCACTGCAACAAAGAACAATAATTTATGAGACAGCGTATACAACTTGCCCCTATCTCCATACATACATTTATATATCATCTAATGTGCCTGATTGCAACAAGACACTGAAGATAAATTTTCCTGCATTTGCATGTGATGCAAGTAAAGCATGATGAATGCAATCAGATATGAGATGCATTTGTGTTGCCATGTAAATGAAGTGGATAAATGATATCTGAATATGAGAGGTATGAAGTGTGAATCTGGTCTAAATAACATCAGAATGTGTGAATATATTTAAAACAACAGAAAACACATCAGTATTTGTTTGGCCTTCTGCAGAACTGCAAAACTTCTGTGAATTTCATTTGGATTCTATTTCTCAGCATATAACATTTCATTAAAACCACATCAGACCAACAAAACTGCACAAAAAAAAAAAAGTTTAAAAAAAAATTATTTTATGGACAGCTGTTTGCTCTTTCAATTTATTTCCTGCCTTTTATTTATCCAGTTTCCGAGAACAGTACATCTTGAAATCAAGTTTAGTGGACTAGCTTTGATATTGTGTCAAACTGAATTTATGTCTGTCAAAATATGATAGTGTTACTGTTGCCTCACATTTCTTTTTCAGTTGCACATTCTTTTTCATCAGCGAACATTGTTCAGTTTGTAAAAAAAAAAAGAAAAAAAAAAAAGTTTGTCTTCATAATATTTCATCAAATTATAATAACTTACTCTACCTCTAAAACAAATCAAATTTAATCTGTTGTCATCACGGCTGCAAAAAGGGCATTTGATATTATGAACCAAAAGCCAAGTAGCAGCAAAATATAATCAGCATATTGCAAATTTATGTTAATGTAATGAAGGTTATGGCAATAAGCATCACAATTAGGATATGTGGAGATGCTCTTGAAGAGTGAATTTGACCTTTAGCCTCCACGTCTCAGTTGAGAAGTGTGTGCAGCTGGTGTTTTAGGAGGGGAGTAGACCTGACCTCCACAATCCACTGCAAACTTACATTCAGTTCTGACTCCTATACATTTTACACCATCAAATCAATCTGCAATGGATATTTTAATCACTGTTCATTTTTTTATATTGTTTCATCTGGAAATCACATCACATTATGGAATTAAAACAGTTTGTGAATGCTCAGAATCAGAGTATTTGAGAACTTTGCCACTGCCAGAAAAAGTAAAAGAGTGAAAAACAGCACAGAGAAAAGTTTTGTAACAAGCTATCTGAAACACAAATGATTTTTTCTTGTTCCTCCTGAAGTCATTCAGAATCTGAAGCCGTTGTGTTGAGAATAAAGAGCTACCTTTCAGCAGAATGACAGGTGAACATTGAAACCCGTTCTGTACATTTTTTGTCATCAATGGAATCTATGAAAAGAGTTTAAAATGATCGATCCAGTTCAGACTGAGTATGTACTGATTTTGTTGGGAAGCCGGAATCAATGACTTTGGTCTTTTCACAGGCAGAATAAAAAGGAGTGAAAAGCAGCTTTAGCTCTGAGAAAATAAAGCAGTCTTCTGATCGCTCTGGGAACAATGATACAAAGGAGTGATTGTGGTTGATTTTCCTCCATGTTCCCTCAGAAGATTTTACAGAGCAAACAAATGTTTATTCGTGTGGAGCGTTTCATTTCCCACTGCTATTAGTGCCACCAGACGTGCTGTTGAATGAAAAATACTCTTAGATTTTTGCTCTCTTCGATTTCAGCCTTTGGAATGATTTAGGGATGAGCACTTTAGTGGCAATGACAGACAACACATTAGTCAGTGTCCTTGAGTGGGAAAAAAGAGATGGTATTGGCATGAGTCTGTGTAAATGGAGTGAAATATTGATGTTCTGTTGCTTGTTTTGGAACTTGGAACTTTTAACAAGCAAATGGAATGCCAATGTACACAAGAAGTAGGACCGTTTAATAGCGTAAATATTGACTAGGATCTATAGTAAGTGGCTGCAAATTATAACTTCCATCGAAGAACTCATGGATTTGAAATTAGGGTGTGTGGGGATTATGTTTTGTTCAATGTGTTGTTTGTTTCCCTGACCTGGTTTCCTAATGTGTGCCGTTTAGTTCCCTTAATTACTGATTTCATTCACCGGTTGTTCTATTAGTTCTCCCTGTTATTTAAGCCCTGTGTTTCCTCACGGTACGTTTACACGACAAAGATATGCTTAAAATGGAGAAGTTTTTCCTTTGAGTTTTCCGCGTACCATTGCACCATTGTTCCACGTGATACGCATGTGCATGACGTAATCGTCTTCAGAGATTCGCGTTTTTGTTGTTTACATGAAAACCGTTTTCAAAAATGTGCATTTTCAGGCAAATAAACCGCAAAAAAAAAAAAAAAAAAAAAAAAAAAACATAAAAAGTTTTACATTTTTAGGTGAAAACATTGTCGTGTAAACAGCCCCTAAGTTCTTTTGTCCAATATTGTTTGCGTTTCAGTTTGCTTGGTTGTTAGTGTATCCCCTGAGTTTTGTGGATTAATAAAGATTGTTCTTTTGGATTTCCTTTCGTCATGCATGCTTCTCTACAGCTACTGCACGTTACAGAGTACCAGACCCTCAAATTGAGCCACAAGGGTAAACCATGGACTTACCGGCAGTCCAAGCTGCTTTCCCTAGAGCAGGAAGAGCCTCGAGGACCAAACACGCAGATTTCTTACATAATTTCCCGACCACTCATTGTGCGCGTTCTATTATGAATGAACGCAAAAGGCTCGACTCCCCGGTGTCGGTCCACGGGGAACTTTTGCCGAGTCCGTGGAGAGGGTGCTGGTGAACTGCAGGTTTGACAGAGGGCTTGAGCCTACCGTGATGCTCGAGCCAGAGCCTACCATCGCCCCGGAGCCCAAGCCTCGTAAACATCTGACCAAGTGCTTGATCCCTCTACATCGTCCGTCCCTGTGGGGTTGCTTGTGGAGTTCGAGGGCATGGAGGTAAGCCCCGCACACACACACACACACCGCTTCTCCCGTCGCCGCTGGTCCCGTCCCGACGAGAAGCTCAGTCTTTGCCAGGTTGAGCTTCAGGTGATGTTCCTTCATCCATGTCGAGATGTCCGCCAGACAGCTTGAGACCTGTGCAGCTACTGTGGGATCATCTGGTTGAAATAAGAGGAAGAGATGTGTGTCATCAGCATAGCAGTGGTAGGAGAAGCCGTGTGCCTGTATGATGTGTCCCAGTGATGTAGTGTAGATGGACAAGAGGAGGGGTCCAAGAACTGAACCCTGAGGAACCCCTGTGGTCAGTTGATGTGCTCTGGATACCTCGCCTCTCCATGCGACCCTGAAGGACCTACCTGTGAGATAGGACTCGAACCAGTGGAGGGAAGTTCCTGTGATGCCCAGCGATGAGAGGCTGGACATAAGGATCTGATGATTCACAGTGTCGAAGGCAGCAGACAGATCCAGGAGAATGAGAACTGAAGATTTGGAAGCAGCTTTTGCGATCCGTAGGGCTTCTGTGACCGACAGTAATGCAGTCTCAGTTGAATGCCCTTTCTTGAAGCCAGATTGGTTCTGGTTGTTCAGAGACAAGAAGGATGTTACTTGGTTGAATACAGCTCTTTCAAGTGTTTTTGCAATGAATGGTAGGAGAGAGATAGGTCTGTAATTCTCTACAAATGATGTGTTTAGTGTTGGTTTTTTAAGCAGTGGAGTTACCCGAGCCTGCTTGAATGCAGTAGCGAAGGTGCCAGTATGGAGGGATGAGTTGATGATGTGTGTGAGTGCTGGGAGAAGTGTGGGAGAGATGGCTTGTAGAAGGTGTGAGGGGATAGGGTCTAGAGGGCAGGTGGTAGGATGACTGGAGAGGATAAGTTTAGATACTTCTTCCTCGGTTAGCGGAGAGAAGGAGGAGAGAGGGTTATTGGCTGTGGAAGGGGTCATGAACTCACTGTCATGATCAAGAAACCAGTTTGAGATGATTTGAGCTTTGTGACAATGTGTTATCCAGCTGGAAGTATCCATCAGAAGATGGGTAACACTCATGGGTCATAAAGAAATTGAAAGAAAATAAACTGTAATCATAAAGGGATGGACATGAGACATCAGAAACAATACTCTGGTTGGGTGTGGTGTTTAAACATTGCTCAGTTGGTACTAAGGGGCACAAAATGTGCCAAGAAAATATCCCTCACACCATTACACCACCAACAGCCTGAACCGCTGACACAAGGCAGGATGGGTCCATGCTTTCATTTTGTTTACGGCAAATCATGGTCATTCTACTCTGACCTCTGGCATCAACAAGGCATTTTTGCCCACAGAACTGCCGCTCACTGGATATTTTCTCTTTTTCTAACCATTCTCTATAAACCCTAGAGATGGTTATGTCTTATGTGTGAAAATTCCAGTAGATCAGCAGTTTGTGAAATACTCAGATGGGCCCGTCTGGCACCAACAACCCTGCCATGTTCAAAGTCCCTTAAATCTACTTTCTTCCCCATTCTGATGCTCAGTATCAGAACTTCAGCTGACCATCTTGACCGTGTCTACATGCCTGAATGCATATGATTGGCTGATTAGATATTTGCATTAACAAGCAGAAGGTGTACCTAATAAAGTGGCCGGATTATTAACTTTAAATGTAATTTCGAATAACACACCACAGTTAAAACATAATAAAAGATTGTTCAAGTTTTATTAAAATAAATTTTAAATTATTAAAAGGATTTAAAAAATATTTTAAAGTAAAACTTCAATTTGACATTATTACAAAGTATATTTTTTTAATTATACTGAAGTGTGAAGAAACATTCATGAAAGTAAACTGATAAACTGTCTTAAGTAGCTAAACTGAAGTGGTCTTTTATTTAATATTATATTATATGCAATTACAGTTACACATATATACTATGTGTGTGTGTATGTGTGTGTGTGTATATACAGTGCTATGCATGGAGTACTTTCCATAACATCATCTCTCAATGCAAATCAAACCAGCTATTAGGCTAACTGAAATAAAACCATGCCAATCTCTAGGTATGGTGAAGGCTATGTGATGATGTGGGGCTATTTTAATTCCAGAGGCCAAGGGAACTTTATCAGGATGCATAGTATCCTGGATCCATGAAGTAACTGGCCTTTAAAAATAAAAATCTGCCTGCCTCTATGGGAATTTAACATAGGGGTGTCCAAACTTATGCACCCTGTATTTTAAGGAAGAATATTTATTTATTTACGATACATTATTCATTCACAAAGAAAATTGGTGTCCTTAAAGGTTGGATTTTTCCTAATTTTTTAAATTAAGGCATTAAGTTCAGTTTCCAAAAGATGATTTTTTATTCCTCTTTTTAGTCAACTTTAGCATGGGTGTCTAAACTTATGCATAGCACTGTATATATATATATATACACTTTTAAGATTTGAAGTACACTACAAGTGCACATTCAATACAATAAAGTGCACTTCCTTTTCACAAGAGAACCTCTGTTTATGTTATGGGGAATGTCTTTTTAATATAGTGGCACTTGTGTGACTTTTAAAGGCACACTATGCAGTTTCTGTTTTTCTCAAAGAGCGACCCCTAGAGTCGCTGTGGAGTACTTGTATTTAACGTTACTGTTGTAAATACCACTCGCGCAGAGCCGTCTCTGCACTCTTCCGAACCGCGCTTTCTTCGTTTTCTTCGTTGACTCTGCCATGATTCACGTCTGAAATGCGTGTGCCTAGTGTCTTCCATAGAGGCTGCTTCATATGTTTTTGATGACGTCGTACCGTAAAGCAAGTCATGATTCTCGTGAGATTTGTCGGGGTGCCACCTCTCAAACCTGCATTACTGGTTTTGCCAGCGGGATTGCTATCGGGATTCGCCCTATTACGAGTTTGTTTACCATCGAAATTATTTTGAAGCTGTTATATTAAAGGGATAGTTCACTTTGAAATTAAATTTTGGTATGTTTTAGTTTACCTCAAGGGCATCCAAGATGTAGGTGTCTTTGTTTCCACAGTAGTTTCAATTTTGATATTTTTAGGTCAAACCGTTCTTGTCTGTCAGTCATATAATGCAGGTCTATGGTCACCACCTCAAAGAGCTTGCAAAGAGAAGTCCCAATTAAAAATCCCCCTTTGTAAGTACACAGTGATGGCCTAAGACACGAAACGAGCGGTTTGTGTGAGAAAACGAACAGTATTTATATAGTTTTTACCTCTTGTACACTTTCCGGCGCTTGCGAAGACTAAATCCAGAACGCACGCACACGTCACACACCAGGAAGCGCGCGCGCCCTCAGATTACTTGGACGTGGTTGTGTAGAGGTAAAAACAATATAAATACTGTTCGTTTTCTCACACAAACCGCTCGTTTCGTGTCTTAGGCCATCAATGTGTACTTACGATGGGGAATTGTTTCATTTGGACTTCTCTGTGCATGCTCTTTGAGGTGGTGACCATAGACCTGCATTATATGACTGACAGACAAGAACGGTTTGACTTAAAAATATCAAAATTGAAACTACTGCGGAAACAAAGACACCTACATCTTGGATGCCCTTGAGGTAAGCTAAAACATACCAAAATTTAATTTCAAAGTGAACTATCCCTTTAAGGTACAAATCTTGCATAGTGTGCCTTTAAGTAACGTTTAAATGTCTGAATGCCATTACATAACATTACAAAATATCAAATATTTAAAAGAAAGATGAGTGTTATATTTTAAGACCATTTAGGACACTTGTGTGAACCTGAGGGGAACTGATTTCATTCATTTACTAAAAATCTCCAGAAAAGCAATTGAGGTAAAGACAGTGAATGAGAGTGCTCATGTATCTGTCTGAGGCTCTCTGGATTTGTTTCTGTCCACTCTGCGGGTCTTGAAGCAGACCTGGCTGCAGTTACTGATAGCATGTTGAGTTGTGGAGATCAGAGGCTCTGCGCTGGTAATATGTGATGAGTCCTGACAGCAGTGCTGACTCCTTCACAACCCCCCCGTCTCCTGCGGCTGATTGTGGGGCCGTCCGCCTGGATCTCCGGAAGCACCTGCCTCCTCTCCGGGGCTCAAAGCTCAGGATCAGGCTACACCTGATGTGGCTTTCATTAAACACACATATTGACTTGCAAACTCACAGAACACACACACACACCAGCAGAGCTTCCAACAACTGCCAGTCAAGATCTTCACATCTGTGATCTCCATAAGATGAAGAACTATGACTCAGACTGACAAAATGTTTTAAACGCACATGCACAGGATTCTGCTTTGGACACATTTTATTCCTCAGTTAGGATCAGAAAAACATTTTTACATACTTTTGCAAGTGCAACTGAATGTAATGTTTGCGGATACTTAATTGCAATTAAATTAAAATATAGTTTACATGTTTATTACAGTAAATGCAGACTGTAATATTAAATCCCGGCTGGTTTCACAGACAAGGCTTAGTCCTAGACTAAAATGCATGTTTAAGCTGTCTTAACTGAAAACAACTTGCACTGTTGCACAAAATATATCAGGTGTTTTGTTTCAAGATGCACATCAGTAATGTTTTTTTTTTTATTTTTTTTTTTTTTAAGGCACGTTTATAAAAGCTACTTCGATGTCCTAATTTAACTATCCCTAATCCTGGCTTAATCTAAGACCTGCCTGTGAAACCAGGCCTTAAAATAATTTCATAATAGCTTCAATTGTCTTGGTTAACAAATATGGTTAAAGTGTACTGGTAAATGTACTGACAAGCATTAAAGTTCACAAAAATTGCTTAAAATTTCTATTGGAAATTGCTCGTCATGTATTTGTCATTACACATTTGTAATGATGGTTTGAAATTAAGTACATTTTAAATTACATTAACTTTAAATTAGCCTAGAAATCTAGACGCACCCTAGCGGCAGCAAAATGTATTTTGCAGCCAGGGTAGTCTAGCAACTCTCCGGTGACTTTCGGAGCTGGAAAAACCAAACTCTAGTCAGGCCAATCACATCGCGTATAGAGTAGGCGGGGCGGGCTTAACATAATGATGACAGAGTTGCGACGGTTCCCTGCAACTTGAAAACAAAGAAGAGTTGCTGCTTCTGGAGAACAGTCTTTCAAATCGGCTTTTGCCGCGACTCTGGAGGACGTGGAGTTAAGATTTTCTTTGAGAAAAGAGCAAAGAACGGCACTTAAGTCATTCTTAAAACAGGAAGATGTGTTCGTAGTTTTGCCGGCCAGATTCAAAAGTTGAATCAACTAACGTTTAGCTCCGCTGTTGGGAAAACGCGCTGGTTGGTTGAAGCGCTGTCCTATTGCGTGCAGAGTGAATTTGAAAGACAGCCGTTTATCCCGCCCCTCGGATTGAGCCGTGTCTATGGTGAGTTGCCAGACCTAACATCTTGATGTAGGTCTGGCTTGCCAGGCTAACTTTAAATAGCACTACAGCTAAAATTCTAATCAAGTATTTAAAAGTATATTAGTCAACACATCAAAATAAGTGTTGCTGCTTCATTAAAGCATGACAAAAGATTAAAGCATGGTTTAAAATGTAGGCTACTTTAAAATAAAACATTTTATTTGACATTATCACAATGCGCACTTAAGTGCTAAGAAACATTTCTGAAAGTGTACTTTCTTTGAGTAGGCTACACTTAAATGTTTTTTTAAATATACTTTTAAGATTTACACAGTGCACAAGTGCACATCCAAAACGATTAAGCACACTTCTTTTTCACAAGAGGAGTGCGTAAGATAAACGCTGTGAGTCATCTCAAAGTGACCTAAGAAATATTTAGATACTTAAGTCAAAATGTGTGAATGTCATTGCACTGAATTATTCTAAATTTTAAAGATCAAGTCAAAAAGTATTTGTATTCTACACTCTGTGTTAGTGGATGTTGATAGGAAATGTGATGTGAACCTTGAAGAGAACTGACTTCATACATCCACTAAAAAACACCAGCTGATAAAAAGACATTACACATCAAAAGGGGGCTGACTTTGAAGACGCTCATAAAAGATCTGCAGTTATAAGCACAAAGGTCCCACTGACCCGCTTTTATAAAGTGAAATCAACACTGGATTGTGCAGAGGTCACATCCACCAGGCCCTAGTTCTCTCCTCCTCATCTCTGTTTAGTTCAAGTTAAGCAGTTTGAATGCCAGCACAAGAGGTGTTTAAATAATCGAGGGTAATAACACACTGTTCCCACTGTCTGGCCAATACTTATTAACTCTGATGTCAGTATTTTTTCTCGTTAAACCGCTTTTCTATACAATATCTGTGATGCTTTAGCTTGAGGCTCCGAACACCCTGTACGTCTGTTACGTGTGGCGGAATATTTTGCCTACACCTTTTAGTCTTGCATATTAAACACACTCAACCTGAACAGCCTTTGTGATTAAAGCTAAAGGGTATAAAAACAGTACAATTGCATTTATAGCTCGTAAATTTAACATTATTGCTGGTTTTCAACAGCAGTTGCTGCTTGGGTTGATTTATTTGGGAAAGAGGGAAAACTGGAATGACGCCTGCAGCCTGTAGTCAGTGTGTGTGTGTGTGTGTGTGTGTGTGTGTGTGTGTGTGTGTGTGTGTGTGTGTGTGTGTGTTATGGCTCCGGTCCAGTCTTGTTTTCTTGTTTGTGTGTGCGAACACACATTATAACGCGGCAGTAAAGCAGGTTATAGGACTGTAAAAAGCTTGTGGAAAAAATGAGCTCATGCTGCTGGGAGCAAGTCTGGGCTTCCCAGCGGGGACAGCTGAAGCCTGCCTTCCTCTCTAACACCTCTGTTCCTCTCTCGTTTTAGTTTTCCTCCCAGGGATGGACTGGGACTAAAATCAGCCTGGGACCTTATATATGCTTGCCCATTACAACCCTAGTTACAATTACCTACTGCATCACATGTATGATAAATAATACTAATAATAATTTTACTGCAGTCTGATAAGTTTGAAATAGCTGTTTTGACAACATTGGGAACAATGAAGTGGTTAGGGGGAATGAGACATTTTTTCAATCAAGTATTTGGTCACATTTAATTGTTTTAATTAATTACTGATCAAAAGTTTGAACCAGTTAAGATTTTTGTAAAAGAAGTCTCTTATGCTCACCAAGGATGCATTTATTTGATCAAAAATACAATAAAAGCAGTAATATTGTGAAATTGTGTTACAATTTAAAATAACTGTTTTCTGTTTTAATGTATTTTAAACTTTAATTTATTCCTGTGATCAAAGCGGAATATTTAGCATCATTACTCCAGTCTTCAGTGTCACATGATCCTTCAGAAATCATTCTAATCAAATCTGATGATTTGCTGCTCAAGAAACATTTCTGAATATTATCAATGTTGAAAACACTGTGCTGCTTCATATTTGTGTGGAAACCATGATGCACTACCATTCAAAGTATGTAATATTTAAAAATAGCATAATATTAATAATAATAATACCACTTTTATTCAGAAAGGATGCCATACATTCATCAAACATTTATAATGTTAGAAAAGATTTCTATTTCAAATAAATGTTGTTCCTTATACTTTCATTCCATCAAAGAATCCTTAAAAAAATGTATACCACTGTTTCCACAAAAATATTATTGTTAGGGTTGGTTCAAACCAGGAGAGATGGGCTGAAAATCTAGATGCCAGCATAAGATTATTTATGAAAACAAACCAGTAGAGGACACAGGAAAACCTAAACCATACATTGACGAGAATAGACAACAAATGAGTAGGGGGGGTGGTGTGGCGGTATGGGGGGGGGGGGGGGGGTGTGGCGGTATGGGGGGGGGGGGGTGTGGCGGTATAGGGGGTGGTGTGGCGCAATGGATAAGACACATGCCTTTGGTGTGAGAGACCCGGGTTCGAATCCACTGTGAGACACCAATGTGTCCCTGAGCAAGACACTTAACCCCTAGTTGCTCCAGAGGCGTGCGACCTCTGACATATATAGCAATTGTAAGTCGCTTTGGATAAAAGCGTCAGCTAAATGAAAAAAAAAAAAAAAAAAAAAAGACAACAAATGACTGAAACCAAGGGCAAGGTATGCACACAGACTTAACAAGGTATAAACAAGGAACAGGTGTGGATAATCAATTAACAAATCAGAATCCAAGACAAACAAAGACACTGGGACAAAACACAGGTAATGAAACCAAACTCAAAGAACCCAACTTAGACTAGATGTGACAATTAAGCAGCAAAAAACTTCACTTTTGAAGTGGAACTCAACACTGTGTCTCAGATTGACGCTATGGGGAACATCAGAACATCAATGCTTGTGAGCAAAAAGTTGATGACGTTTATTCATGCGCCTATGCTCACGGGCGCTCCACGTGTGATGTCATGGATTGCCGTCTGCCAATGATTTATTGGCGTGTGTTTACATGTGCTTCAGATATCGGTCATGCTGATGGGAACACCCCCATAGCATCAATGCAAGATGCAGTTTCTCATTCCCCTTCTCAGGGAATCACGGTTACAGTCGTAACCTGAAACGTTTTCAACATTGATAATAAGAACCATTATTAATAATTGAGCACCAATAATAATTGAACAGCAAATCAGCATATTAGAATTATTCCTGAAGGATCATGTGACACTGAAGACTGGAGTAATGATGCTGAAAATTCAGCTTTGATCACAGGAATAAATTACATTTTAACATAGAAAAGTTATTTTAAATGGTAATAGTATTTCAGATCAAATAAATGCATCCTTGGTGAGCAGAAGAGACTTCTTTCAAAAACATTAAAAATAACTGAATTATTCCAAACTTTTCCAAACTGGAAGTGTATGTTCTGATTTTACACCAAATTGCAAAATGACAATAGTTTTGTGTGAGTAACAAACCACAACAGAACAAAATGTATGTAATTTTACCTTAAAATCCTTCCCTCCACAACACCTCTCCAATCAAACATGGCAGGATTGACACAAATAACATTTTGTCGCAAGACACACATTTAGGTCAATGGCATCAATGAGTTGGTGCTTTTCTGGTGATTTATGTTCATTTTGAAGCTTGACAGTCCCAGTCTCCATTCACAATCATTTTATGGAAAAGTGTGGTCATTTGTGTGACATGGAGGGGAAAAAAGTTGATAAATGGAAAATTGGTAAACTATTCCTTTTATTATCCACTCTAGCAGATTTATCTTCCTCAGAACATACACATATAAATGAATCAAACACAGCAGAGCTATAAAATTAATGTGTAAAGCATAGCTTAGATCATTTGGTCGATGAAGAATTTGATGAGAAATATTTAAGCAACATATTCAAATCTCAAAATGACTTTTGATTGCAGACTTTGATATCTTGGTAAATCTGAGATCACCTTGAGACATTGTTGAGATTAAAGGGATAGTTCACTTTGAAATTAAATTTTGGTATGTTTTAGCTTACCTCAAGGGCATCCAAGATGTAGGTGTCTTTTTTTCCGCAGTAGTTTCAATTTTGATATTTTTAGGTCAAACCGTTCTTGTCTGACAGTCATATCATGCAGGTCTGTGGTCACTGTCTCAAAGAGCATGCACAGAGTCCAAATTAAAACAATTCCCCATCGTCCAAATTAAACAATTCCCCATCGTAAGTACACATTGATGGCCTAAGACACGAAACGAGCGGTTTGTGTGAGAAAACGAACAGTATTTATATCGTTTTTACCTCTTATAAAACAACCACGTCCAAGTGATCTGAGGGCGCGGGCGCTTCCTGCTGTGTCGTGTGCGCAGACTGGTGCATAGATATATACACTAGATGTCGCATTAAAGACATTCGTTCCAATGAACTGCCATAGCCAAGGCGACCTCTAGTGTATATATCTATGCACCAGTCTGCGCACACGTCACACAGCAGGAAGCGCCCGCGCCCTCAGATCACTTGGACGTGGTTGTTTTATAAGAGGTAAAAACTATATAAATATACTCTTCGTTTTCTCACACAAACCGCTCGTTTCGTGTCTTAGGCCATCAATGTGTACTTACGATGGGGAATTGTTTAATTTGGACGATGGGGAATTGTTTTCATTTGGACTCTGTGCATGCTCTTTGAGTCCGTGACCATAGACCTGCATGATATGACTGTCAGACAAGAACGGTTTGACCTAAAAATATCAAAATTGAAACTACTGTGGAAAAAAAGACACCTACATCTTGGATGCCCTTCAGGTAAGCTAAAACATACCAAAATTTAATTTCAAAGTGAACTATCCCTTTAATAAGACATCACTTACATATGAGATTAATGTGATGTTTTTCTCTGAGAAGCAAGAGATTTCTTTTTGTTCTTCATTTAATCTCATTGCTGTCTAGCAGAAACATTTGATATACTGAAGATATCTCATTTGTGATTTTTCTTTTCTATGGGCCTCGGAGTTTCAGCAGTTCCCTTTTGTTATGATGTAGGTTTTAAAGGAAGCTTTAATCTCCTGGGTCTCTCATCCTCTATAATGCCATAATCACCTGCTTATTACAGGGAAAATGACACAGGCTTTTTCCAAAACAGAATTAGCGCAGGGACATGCACTCTTTTGTAATCCAGCATTACATACAACTAATTGAAGAAAAAAATATCCCCTATTTCCTGCAGTAGTGGCTTGTCGTCCTCGCTCTGAATGAATGCATACTTCACACAAACACACACTCACATCTGAGAGTCTTTAATAGCTGCTTTTATCAGGGCAGGGCTTTCTGCTACGTTATTGTGAAGATTCTCAGTAGAGGTCTGTTCATGTGAGAGAAGGAGAAACCAGACAGACCGTAGCTTCTTCAGGCAGGTTCCTAACTGAAATATTGGGACAAATACTGGGTCAGTTTTTAAGTAGATATAACTTTCTATAAACTATAATTTTTGTCCACCATCTTGGATGGGTTTCACTGAGCTATAGCTTTTGCAACGACTATTTGAGATGCTGCGTTAAGGTGCAGTCACATTTACATTTGTTCAGCAACTTTTGCGAAATCCATTCATTTTAATAGGAATCCACAATTGCAAATTTCAGGACGAAAGTTTTCCCCATGCAGATTTCGCAACTGGTTTAAGTTGGTCTCACAGATTCTCTGCGCTGGCCAAGAGAAAGTTGCATAGTTTGATAGTGACTTCCAAGCGTTGCTTCATACAGTAAATCACTACACTATTGACCTTTTTTTCCAGTGATATTTCGCTAAAGTGACTGGCTGCACATTAAAGGTGCGGACACATTTAATGTTGTTCTGCTAAATTTCGTGAGCAAAATCCAGTATTTTTTTTATAGAGATCCACTCAATCTTAAATTTTGTGAGGGCAAAAAAATTCCAAAAGCAAATTTCTCAATGAGTTCAAGTTGGTCATGCAGATTTGACCAACAGAAAGAGGCTTGGTTTCAAAGTGACTTCTGTGTGAGTGGTACTTCATACTTCATTCGCTACATTATTGACAGCAGACAGACCTTATTTGCTTGTGAAATTTGACTATTATGCACAGTAAAGGTGCGGACACATATACTGTTGTTCTGCGAATTTTCGTTGCCGAAATCCAGTTATTTCAATAGAAACATGATGGTGAATTTTATGTAAGTGCAAAAAAATTTCCAAAGCAAATTTCACAAAGGGCTCAACTTAAGTTGGTCACACAGACGGTTAGTTTGAAAATGACTCCTGTGTGAGCGTTGAGTCATACAGTACATAATTACACTATTGACATTACAAACCCTATTTTCCACTGAAATTTTTTGCTCACGCTTTAGGTATTCTTAACTACTATTTACTTACACCACAAAACAAGGAAAATGTAAATATTGTATTCATGTTGTATTGCGAAACAATTCTGCGTCTATTGAGGTGGGATGGGATATGGGTAAGGTTAGGTTGTATGGGTCGCTTTAAGGGTGGGTTCAAACGGAAGGGAAAGATCAACAGTGTAATTTTAGATGTAATTGCAGAAATGAATTACAGATGTAATTACTTGCAAGTACTTATAATAATATAAGTAAAATGTAAAAACATGTATGTACATAATGCTGTAACGGTACGGCTGTAGACAAAAACGCACAATGCAGGAGAATACAATACAAATAGTCTTTAATCCAAAAATTCACAAAACAAGCTGGAGAAACTCAGGAAACACAACCACTTTGCATTAACAAGATCGGACAAAGAGCTGAAAGAACACAGGGCTTATGAACTCAAGGGTGAAACAGAACAGGTGTGGTCAAGTTGGTCATGAAAATTTGCTGTGCTGACCAACAGAAAGTTGCTTGGTTTGAAAGTGGCTTCATTCGTCTCAACACTGTTGATAAAAGATTTTTGTAATTGTTTTTTTGGGCTAATGTGAGTTCGGCCAAAAGAAGGTATCTTGAAAGGCAACTCACTGGGATTTGGAGCAGAGCATTTATCTGTCGTGAGAGTGTGAAAGTCTGGAGGCAGAGTCGGAGGTGCCTATGGGCCATCCTCTCTGCTCTTTATCACACACACACAGGCCTCACTGGGTGTGTAATTTGTGACTTCTTTGATCAAAGCACAGCCTCGTTAGCATTCTGCCCTACAGTAAAAACAGCTGTGTGTGAGAGAGAGAGAGACCCGTGATCCTCAGCTGTAGAGCACACTGCTGTATGTAGATTTCAGTGCTCAGGGTAAATCCCTCAGGTATAATCACCCAAATCTGCTCCCTCACCCAGCTTCTGCAGGATGGAGAGAATTGTGATGAAAGGAAATAGAAGGTTAAACCTTTCACCCAGTTCACCTTCCTCAACAGAGCTCAATGATTTTCTAAAAACATTAAACATGTCAATACCCAGTCTGACCCCTTAAAATCTAACCACAAAAACCTGAACTGCTAAGTCAAATAGGAACATATTTTAATCTTTTGGCTTTTTTTTTTTTCTTTAGCGAAGAGTCTTTTCTGACCCCCAATCCCCCACCCAGACACTGAGTCCGTATCGAGACCAACTAATATAAAATGCTAGATTTACATGTACAATAACACTATAATAACTTTTATTAAAATCACTAAGAAACATATTATGCTAAACATTGATTAAATTGATTAAATTGATCGAAAGTCAAAATAAATAATTGTTACATTAAATATTTCAAATGAATTCTGTTCTTTTGAACTTTTTATTCATCAAAGAATCCTGATTTTAAAAGTACCACAGTTTCCACAAAATATTAAGCAGCACAAACACAAAGTTCTGTCATGAAACTCTAGATGGCGCAGGCTAATAGGTCCTTAACTCAAACGCTCGCAATCCTGCTGTATCAGTACCCAATGAGCTTGCCTGCTCAACCTTCAAATATTTGGTTCCCTTAGCAGTGCAGCACGCTTTCAGAAGCCCTCCACCTTCCCCAGCTCCACCTGTATAGATCTGCTACGGGTAATTCCCGTACACTATACGTATTGTACAGCAGCATGTCTTACTTGCTCACAGCAGCGTGTCGTGTATGTATTTGCAGTAGCAAGTCCTGTACTTGCTCTAAAGCAGCAGCAGCAGCGTAGCAGATCTATTCCGCCAAGATCAAACATATCAATATTTGTTTCATATTTGTTACATCTGTTCTGGGTTTGAACCATTTTCCAGTTTTCTGATGTGCCCTCATGTGTCTCACCTGTGTCTTGCTGGCCATCACTTAGTAAATGAAGCATACCCTGAAGGCATATGTTCATCCTGGTGGACCATCTCAGTGTCCGTTCTGGTGGGAATTCTCATTTTGTACGAGGACATGGTGTAGAGCACCACCAAAAGTACCAAAGGTGATGTAAGTGTGCTGACTTCGAGCCCCAGAATTAAGATTGAGGAGTGTGAAAGGATTAGCAGCAAGCCTGTTTCGTCGTCCTTCACCATGCCTATTTCGTTGCCCAGCACCAAGTCTGTGTCGTTGTGGATGCTCCTACTCCCACCTCCTCTGCCTATCCCGTATTGGCCAAGGAGTCTGTTTTTGGCTTGGTCTGTTGAGTAGTACCCTTCTGATTTGCCAGGGAAGTTACATTTTGAGCCTCTCCAACCCCATGAAGAATGGCTACAGTTTTTTTTTAGTTTTTTTTTACTTTGTACAGATCTAGAAGTTTGTCAGTCTTAAACTCCTCATGAGACAATCTCTACATCAAAGTCAAGGCACCAGGTTTCATAGTGGAGCCAGTTTGAGAGATCATATAAAGTCAGTACAGTTCAAGGTTGCCGGATCATGTGACGGCAGAACTCCACTTGCTGCTCAGAAGGACATTTCCTCAAAAGACGTGCGACATGGGACCCACAATTCAGGTCAATGTCATCTTCAGTCCTATGGTTTTCAACAAACCCACCAACAACTGTACCTAAAAAGCAAACTTCAGGAATGCAACAGTATCCCCATGCTTTACATTAGGGGCTTCCAGGACACTGGCAGAATTCCTCAAAACTAGTTGGTGGGGCTGCCTAAAACTTCTCATGGAGTGGTCCTTCAGTGATCCTTCAGTCCCATGGTATCAGTAAACAGGGTAGGTGAATTCAAATTAGCATCTGCAATCAGCTTAGCCTCATCCAACTTTAAGTAGTCCACAAGTATTTGATATTTAAAGAGTTCAGGCAGATTCTCCAAAGCTATTCTAAGCCTGGCGAACACACTTGGATCCGGCCGGCTGAACTTGGGGATAGTAGGGGAGGCCCTCTATATGTATACTCTGACACTGATGTATGGGTTAAATGTGGCATATTTGACTCTACCTTAACCACATGTGCTGGATTGAGCAGGCATGGACCCAAATTGGGGGGAAGAAACTGGAATTTGGGTTTGTAAGGGTTTCCGATATGAGGGATGTGCAGCTGAGGATAATAGCTCTTTGAGGTCTTTGGGTGTTGGAGGCAGGGGTAGCCCATCTGGATTTTGACAGTAATACTGAGAATGGCGGTATGCTTGACCCTTAAATACTTTGGTACCTGTGGTTGGTATGTAGCTGTGCCAGGTTTTTTTACTTTAAAGTCTCCATACCCCTTTTCAGTTCTGACTCAGGCCAAGGTGGAAGCTCAGGCCACTCTTCATCATCAGCTGATGTGGCTGGTCTACGTGTCAGAGAGGATAGGACGGCAGTTGGGAGTCTAGTCATACTGGAGGACTGTCATGGCTTTTAGTAGTGCTAAGATCTGACCAGTTCTTTTAACTTAATACTAACTTCTTTCAACTCCATCAGGTCAGCACGAAAGGCTTGGTGTGATCGCAGCAACTGCGCATTTTCTCTGCGAATGGGATCATTATACTATTCAAGCTCGGGGGAAACTGTTCCGCTGGGCTGATGTGAAGAACTGAGGTAGGTTTTAACTTCGCTCTGTATAACTAAAGCTTGTTGGTCTTAACCGAGGGCCTGTGCAAGAAGCAGCATTGTCATAGAGGTAGTCAGGATTGTCCCATGATTACTGGAGAGGTGTCACATGGGTAGGTACCTCCCAGGGGGGTAGGATAGCATGTTCAGTTACGGGTCTGCCCCCTGCATACTGCACTTGGAGTCGTGTTCTGCATTTTGGTCTGGTTGCCCCAACAATCACTTCATCAGACTCCATGATACCAGGAATGAACACTGCATCAAGATCGAAGTTGTTGGGAAAGAGACTGCTAGGTTCTGGTTCTATTAATAAGCAGTATAAACTCCTGGGTGTCAGTCAGGACACAAAGAATGAGGAGACTGGAGCTTCTTTCCAAAGTATATTGAATAGTAGTTTTATGGTCATGTACTACAGTTTTTACCAACTGCTTACACACAAAATCTTTTCATGTCACACGATTTTTGAAACCTCTCACTCAAAGTGCAAAACTACATGCCAAATCTTCAAAACCATAAGCTATTTCTCAGCCTTTGACTCAGTTTTCAATTGCATAAAACACTTTTTGCAAAACACTACACACAATTCTCTACCTAAAACACAAAAATCTATCAGGAAGTGACTTGCTTTCCTTTTCCAAACACAACCAATCAAAATGCTACACTTATTCACCAGGTCACACAGACACTCTCTTCACATGTGCAAACACTAATTGCTTAACTGATCACTAACCAATCACTGCTTTACTGTAGTATAGGCCTAAATAGGTCAAAGGTCAGATGATCTGTTTTGAACAATGGATTCCTGGGACCCCCTGGGACCCCCCGGGACTATTTTGTTTTCAAATGACACATACAAACCATCATATGAAGAACCAGTTGAACACTGATGTGCTCAGTGTAAAACACTATGATGAATGGAAAACACTTCTTCTCCATTCATCATGACTTAGGCCTTTTTTTGTTCAGTGTTACACTTTCTACAGACATTACATACATAAGTGTGTTGTAAAATATTTGAGAATATTGTTTTTATACTCAGAACACACAAAAACACGGTAACAGATATATTTTATTTTCCCCACAAAAACAGTGTACACAGTGTACATCCCCAACCAACACAAAGTTGGACATACAGTGGTCTATATACAAAACAACAGAAGAATTGACTGTATACAGTTACAGTAAAAAAATAAAAAAATAAAAAATTCCAATGTTGGCATCCATTGCTCCATTGAAGAGCTCACCTGTTGCCCTTTTATGCTAAAGCTCTGATTGCTTATTGTAAAACTGTGTGACGGGTGTTTGCCCATGTGATGAGTCAGTGTGCACATCTGAATGGCAGTGTGTTCCTTGTGAAAACAAGAGATTTTCTGCATGAAAATTGTGCCAAAAGCAGAGAATTGTGTGTAGTGTTTTGAAAAAAGTGTGTTTTAGAAGTACAATTTGAGTGTAAAGCAGGAATTGTGCTTGTAGTTTAGCAGAATATGGTTCAGGGGGTTGGTGAATGAGTTACATGTTGTGATCATTGTGTCTCAAGTACCAGTATTTGTGTGTAAACAATTGAGAAAAACTGTACATATTTTCTGTTTCTACATTGCATTTACAGTGTACTTGTTACATCAGATTACTTTCACTGTAGAACATTGTATTGAAATGTAGATATAAGCCTATGAAAGACCAACGAGCTTTAGATTTAGAACAGCAGTGTTTACATGGTATATCCAAAAATGTATTATTATGAAAGAAGTGTTTGCCATTTGAAGCAAATGCTTCATTCTGACATGTGTTTATGGCATTTTGAATGCAGTGTTGCATTTTGAAGGAGATGTGAGGCATTTTGCATTTTGTGTGTGCAGTTTTGAGAATTGTGTGTAGAGTTTTGAAAAAAGGAGACTTAGTTTTGAAAACGTGTGTAAGCAATTGGTAAAAACTGTAACACTGTGAACACCAACGGATAACAGGCAGGGAGAAACTTCTAGGCACACAGCTGATGTTCTCTCAGTAGCAGGCAGCGAACTCTGACAATAATGCCTCCTACCAGAAGCATCGGGAAAGCATGCGCTTTACTATTATCAAAATAGAAGTCCAACAATAAAAGTCTTCTTTTCTCCGGGAGCCTTTTATACAATTACTTACTACTATGCTTGTGTTTTATGAATCTCAGTTCATACTTTCTCTCTATCTCCAGCTCTGATGTCTGCATATTGTTTCGTTTTGGTTTCCATTGTGGGAGGTGAGTGAGGACTGTCCTCTGCGGGGTTGGTAACCATAGCTGTACGTACTACGTCCCATCAGAGAATGAGACAGGCAGTGAGAGAGACATGTGTGTCTGATCTAAAGCTTTGGAGGCCTCAGATCCGGATGGCTCAAATCTTCTGGAACCACAGTGGAATCTCTTACTAATTATGGCTAAGGAAACTGATACAAGGAGACCACTGTATAATAATGCAAACGCACATGCTTGAGGTCTCACCACACACACACTTACACAACCACAAACGTCTTCCTCTATTATAGCAGTTTTTATGAGCTATTTATTTATTAAAATAAAATGCATAACATTAATTAAAGAAGAAGGATTATGTGAAGATGTAAAATAAGACAAAATGCAGCATTAATTGCTATATTTATGTAACATACACTATCGTTCAAAAGTTTGGAATAAATACGATTTTTAAAATGTTTTTGAAAGATGACTCTTATGCTCACAAACAAGCATGTGGACAGATAGACCAAGTGATGTTATTTAATTTTTTGTTAAAATTCCTAATTAAGTGTGTGTCAGACAACTTATTCTTAATAATTCTTCCCAACCGTACAAGCCTCTCCCACTCTCCGACATCCTTTGTCACAGCCACCACATCTCACACCCGGACCTGCCTTCATTGGTGAACCGAAGTAACGAACGTGTTTGCCCTAAACTTCGGCACTATTTGTCACCACTGTGAAATTAAACCACTATTAAAACATTCCAATACAGCCAACCTAACTTAGGCAATAACCCTCCATTAAGCTTAATAACAAGCAAACTGATCTGGCATTGACGTCAATAGCAAGTTCAGAAATGCCACCAAAATGAATAAAAATACCCCCCAAAATTCAAGATTGCCCTTATATGATATCTTGTATTTTGTGTTTATAACATAATTTAGTTAAGCTACATCACACATGCAAGAGTGCTTTTTTCTCGAATATCAGCAAACGTTGCGTCTCCCAGCAACACTCACTGTTTTTGAACAAATCGGGTGAGTCAATGATTCAATGACTCGTTTATAAAATCAGTGGACACTTGCTTCTTTAATGAAAGAATAAGACGGTTTGAACAAATCAGTTGAATGAATGATTCTGCGATTCACTTATTACGACTTGTCGCCTCCTACTGGCGGTTTTAGTTTCATATGTAATAGTATAATACAATTTTTCCCAACATTTCATATTTCTATTTTCAAACTGTTATATTTAGAACATTAATCTCATTACATTGTTTAGGCAACTGCAGTGTAAATGGATTTTAATAAATGGTAAAATGATCTTTGTTGATACAGCCCTATTGTATAGTGTTAAAGAGTGTAATTAAATAAAAGATGATCAACAATATGTAAATGTACTTTTCATAAATAATTATAAGAGAGGTGCCCTTTTTTCTGTGCACGGCCCTGCTCACAAAAGCTGCATTTATTTTAGTCAAAAATGCGTAATATTTTTGTGGAAACTGTGACAATATTTTGATGAATAGAAAGTTCAAAAGAACAGCATTTGCAGTATTTGAAAAATAAATAAATGTTGTAACATTATGTCTTTAAAGTCACTATAGATCAATTTAATGTGTTTTGTCTGATCAAAAGAATTCATTTAAAAAAAAAAAAAACATTTTGAATGGTAGGAAAAGCAAAGAATTTGTAACATCTAAATTACAGTTTTTCTGAATTACTAAAACACTAAAACCCATACTCTGAACCATGCAAATTATCAATAGCCTAAAGCAATTTTTCCGATAATAATCACTCTTTCTGTAAAACATTAAAAGTTCTGGTAGGTAAAACACTGTTTGCAAAACTCTAAACACATTCTCACTCACTAAAACACATGTCGCACTGTGATGCACTTATGTTTCAAAACACTAAACACAGGCAGGCAAAAGTTGAACACAACTACTAAGTTGTTATCGTTTACACACAGTGACTCAAAATTGTTCACACTTATTTCTAATGATGTGATCAAAACCAACTGTACATAATACAAGTCCGTTCAGAGTCCCAAAATTGACTCAGAATGTTGTACTGAATGTTGATACCAACAATGGATTGAACAATATAAGAGGGAGAGGAGAAGAGTATGTGTGTATGGTGGTGAACAAGGAGGAAGAGGGAGAGGAAGAGCAGGTGTGGAGAATGTTGTCCAGGCTGGATCTGCTTTAGGGTTTTTCTCTTCTCCTGCAGAGTTTGTCTGTGATGTGGACAAACTCCTCAGACTGACTCAACACGAAGACGTGATGCTGAAGCAGAATCAATCTCTCTCACTGACCTTGATTCTGCAGTTGCACAACTCTTCTGAGTGACTGTAACAATCGTTTTCATTTAGAGTTTTTTACTGTAACCTTTTTGGCTTTTGCAGTTGTTTCACTGTATTTTCAGAGTATGCAAGTGCTGAATATACAGATATTCAAAACTATACAATATTCAGTAGAATACTATACTTGCAGTGCATACCATCTATTCACCTTGTTACTGTAAGTTGTCATTACTATATGTTTCACATAATGGCAAAATTAGTTTATTTTATTACAATATACTTTTTTTCTGTAACTGCCTGCTTTGGATTCTGTGTTCTCCATTTTTGATGTAGTGTCTAATGAATGATCTGTAGTGTTTATAATATTGACTCATGTGTGTATGATCTGAAAGCATTATTTGATTTTGAGCACAGATAAAATGGTTTTGAGGCAATTGTTTGATTTTGCCAGAAGAGTCAGAGGTTCTGTGAATGTGGTTTGAGAATTTGGTTTTGTGTTTAATGTTTTGAGAAAGTGACTGATGGTTTCAAGAAATGTGTTTTAGCAATTCAGAAAAACAATAATTGGTTTTATTCAAGTCAAAAATATTATTTAACATCACTGAATTAACCTATATACATTCATTTATTGTAACAAACCCATGGGTTTAATCAGATAGAAATAACTCTTTAACGTAACAAATGTGGATTACCATTCTTTTTTACAGTGTACTGTGTAATAAAAACACAGAACTATCTTTGTGATTTGTAAAGTAGCAGTCTGTATTGCGCTAGCTCACACCCCGGAGAAGTACGTTTCTGAGACTGTCACTTGCTGCTGCATTCATAACTTCATTTACATTCTCATTGATGCCCATGACAGATGCTTTCTTACCAAACCTGCATGCAAGAATGTGGCAATGGTGTGTCGTGACAGTGTCGTGAGCAGGTAACAAAAGATACAAATCAAAAGAGTCTGCCACAAACATTCAGTAACAGTTTTATTGCACACAAAGCTAGTGTACATAAGTACACGCTCACTCACACAGTCATACTCTCTCTCTCTCTCTCTCTCTCAGACACACACACACACACACACACACATCTATTGTTGTTAAATTAAGATCATTGTAATTAGCACAGACCAACTCTAACTCCAAGTACAACTTTAGGCAGATTATTTTGTCGCTTTATAAATATTTCCTTTTGAGTCTGACCATTTAATCAGATGGGGGGGGGGGGGGGGGGGGGGGTCTATACATTTAATATATTTATTTTGTTAAATGTTCCACAAATAGTACAGGAGAGAGAATAAGAGAAAGCACAAGAGTGAGAAATCCCATCAAAGGCCATTAAACTTGGTCTGCAGATTCTCCCTGCTAACTGATTCACTTTCATTTGCATGTTTGTAGCAACAGGAAGTTCATATTTTGATTGACATCTGCTCTGAGTGTGTGTGGTTCTGTCTCTGTGTGAGTGTGTAGTTCAGAGTTCATATTTTGACTATAAGTGTATGTGTGCATGTGTCTGAATACTGATGGAGAGTGCTCAGGGTTTGATTGACAGATTTACTCGGTTGTCTTGAGAAGCAACAGGAGCGACAGCTGTGTAACTCTTCGACCTGTTGAAGACCTGCACACAGAAACAAAGGTCCGATGAGTTCTTTAAAGTTTAGCTCATGTACAAAAATAGCTTTGACTGCATCAAGAAATTGACCTCTTCCACAGAGTTAACACATGAACTGTCAACTCTGTTATTATAGCTGTTACTGTCAGTTTGTTACATCAGCTCTCCTAAAATCAGCTCTGTTACTATCATGTCTGATATATTCAGGTTTGTTACTGTCACATATGCTACTTTCAGCTCTGTTACTGTTTTCTCTGTGACTTTTAGCTCTGTTACTATCAGTTATGTTACTATTATGTCTGTTATATCCAGGTTTGTTACTGTGACCTCTGCCACAGTCAGCTCTGTTACTATCAGTTATGTTACTATTATGTCTGTTATATCCAGGTTTGTTACTGTGACCTCTACCACAGTCAGCTCTGTTACTATCAGCTTTGTTACTATCCTGCCTGTTATATTTAGGTTTGTTACTGTCAATTCTGTTACTATCAACTTTATTACTGTCAGCTCTGTGACTGTTAGCTCTGTTTCTGTCATGTCTGTCAAAATAAGCTTTGTCACTATACTGCCTGTTATATTTAGGTTTGTTACAGTCAACTCTGTTAATATCAATTCTATACTGTCTGCTGTTTTACTATCAGTTATAGTGTTGTCTCTTACATTCATCTCTGTTAGCATTAGCTCTGTTAAAATCTCTTACTATCCTATCTGTTATATTTAGGTTTGTTACTGTCAACTCTGTTACTGTCTGTTAGCTGTTAGTATCTGTTATAATATCAGATGTTACTGAGAGCTCTGTTACTGTCAGTTATTCTATAGGCTGTTACTGTCATCACTGTTGCCATCAGTTCTGTTAAATCAGCTTTGTTAATATAATGTCTGTTATGTTCAGGTTTGTTACTGTTACCACTGTTACTATCACCCCTGTTACTGTAAACTATTTTAAAATCTGTGTAACGTCTGTTCTATTACTGTAATCTTTTACGATCAGCTCTGGCACCTGCTTTTCACTAAGTATCTGGAATGAATGCATGTTACTTTCAGTCCTGTTACTATCAATTAGATTTTACTGTCAAATATGTTACTGTCAGCTCTGTTTCTTTTGGCTCTTTTACTATCTGTTACTATCAGCTTTGTTGCTATCAAATCTTTTAACACCAGTTCTGTTACTGTCATCTCTGTTACCTCTTTTTTATTATGTATCCGTAATATCTGTTACTATCTTACCTGGTACTACCAGTTATGTTACCGTCAGCTCTTTTAGATAAGACCTCAACTATAAATAAAATCTCCATTCTTGGCTCTTCATTTTGATGCACTAACATTAATAAAGAATTTGAAATTATTTGATGCATCCATTATATTCTGGTCAAAATCACTTAAACAGGCAATCTATCTATTATAGATAAGATTTTTGGATCTCTTACAGTAAGTAGCAGCATCCCATGAGAGCTTGAAGCAAATCATCTCTGGTTCCATGATATTTGTTGCTAACAGGTCTGTTACTTTTAAATCTGTTACTATCAGCTTTATGTCAGCTCTGTTACTGTAATTTGATACCTTAAAGACAAACACAGTGTTTTTGAATCAGCCATCATGGTTCACTAAAGTCAAATTGTTTTGTTGGAGTTTAATGATAGAGCTGAGCTGAATGACTGATACGATTAGAGCTGAGGTGATAATGCAGAAGCAACCTGTGGAGTCAGTTCAGTTTATACAGACACAGAGATTCAGTTCTGAGGTTTATATGGTACTTGCTGATTTGCAAACAATAAGAGGGACCCCACTGAATTTGTGTTATTTTACAAATTATAAGTTATTTTACAAATCTGAAGATTACGCGCCAGCCGCAGAGTGTGATGTTCTCACAGTATTGTACACACGCCGCTGAAAGACAGACCTGTGTTTTTAGGCAGTCTGCCTCCCAGGGGATTATGGGCCAGTGGTTAGTGTTACTCTTTTCTCTTAAGATGTCAACAGTACAGAGATAAACCAGAGAGAGAGAGAGAGAGAGAGAGTGCCTCCTTACACTCCGCTAATCCACACACACACACTCACAGAGAGAGACAGAGAACCTGTTTTAGAAACATGATGGAGATCAATACTGCCATCTACTGCTGCCTCTGGCTTTTCATTCTTCTCTTTCTGCCTTAGTGTTTCTCTCTCAATTCAATTCTCTCTCTCTCTCTCTCTCTCTCTCTCTCTTTCATACTATGCTCTGGTTAAACAGCTATCTCTCTCTCTCGTCCTCTGTTTAAATAGGGGTCAGCACCTCCAACAGCTCAGTTTAGCAAATATTACAACTTTTTTTTTTTTTTTTTTTGCAAATATTACAACCTTTCTTTTAAAAATATTCTTCAATGGAACACACAAAATTAAATTTTAAAGAGTACTCCATGAAAGTATCACAATAACGGCCCATTGACTATTGGTTAACTGTACGTTTGAATCATGTCTTTGTATTTTCTCTGATATGTGATTGGTGGTGAATATTACAACACCTTAACTTGTTTTAACTTTCTCATTGGCCATTTGTAAGTTTAAGTTTTGTCTGTTTAAAATAACATTGTCTGTGGCGAAATGAAAAGTAAAAATGTTCAGTTCCACTTTGTGATCATTTAATTTCTCCACTCTATACAAGTGTTGCTGATATTGTCCTAAAATTAATTTGTTCTTATCCACACACCTTGTTGATTTTGTGAAGTTACACAGAATAACCATACAAAACTATTCGACTATGCTACATCAAAGCCCACACGTTAAATTCATGAAGCACAGACTGAAATTTAAGTCAGTATTCAATGAAAATCATACTGATCTGGTTCTGGTTCAACTCACTGACTCAATGATCCGGTCACAGCGGTTGACAGGCCACTAGAGGGGAAGATTATCAGTGAATACAGTGTTTTTACACAAATGTTGTATGACTTCCAAAGGCTTGGAATATAGCGTAGGCTATGTAAATAACATGGACCACGTTCGTGGTACTTTTATAATGATTTTGCATCCTAAGAAGAATTATTCAATTTCACTTCACTTTTGCGACACACTTCTATACATCTAGACATCTGAAATTATCACTCTAAAAAGGCTTTATTTAGGAAAGTCAAACTCATGTCATGGCCATGGGTGTTATTGCGGCAGCAATGTAATGTGTTGGGTGTGTGTGAGGTGACTAGCGATTATGCAGGTGAATGATTTTTGAGAGATAAATTGACCACTGGAGACAATGCCATCCCACTACAGAGAAGTCATACTAATATTCTCTCTCTCTCTCTGTGTGTGTGTGTGTGTGTGTGTGTGTGTGTGTGTGTGTGTGTGTGTGTGTGTGTGTGTGTGTGTGTGTGTGTGTGTGTGTGTGTGTGTGTGTGTGTGTGTGGCAAGTCAAGTCACCTTTATTTATATAGCGCTTTTTACAATACAGATTGTATCAAGGCAGCTTCACAGTGATAACATGAAAATAATACAACAACAAAAAATTTCTAGAAGAAAATTACGTCATCGTCCACCTTAAGTAAGGCAGATCAATAATATTGTTGAATATTAAATGTTCCCAACTAACCAAGCCAAAAGCCAAGGCAACAGTGGCAAGAAACCAAAACTCCATTAGTGACAGAATGGAGAAAAAAACCTTGGGAGAACCCAGGCTCAGTCGGGGCCAGTTCTCCTCTGGCCAATGAGCGAACAGTGTGTGATTATGATTCAGGCAGCATTACAGGTCAGAAGTCAGACTGGATCAGAACATTCACAATATTTATCCAGTTCCATCTGGTTGGAAGTCTGAGTCATCACGCCGGTATGGAGACGAGTTGATGAGGATCAGTGCCGATGGCTGTCGTGTCGATGAGGCCTTCAAAGGGCTGATGAGGCTGGCACTTCAGGGATGCGTCGTGGATGGGTCCAGGCGCAGGTCCACCATCTGATCTGGATACGGCCCGGATCCAGCTGACTTCAGTAAACCTTGGAATAAACAGAAAGACTAACATTAGCGTAGATGCCATTCTTCTTATGATGCAACGAGTACATCAGGTGTTATAGGAAGTGTCCCCGGTTCCAGCTGACCTAATCTATGCAGCCTAATAATCATTTAACTGATTTGAATAATAGAAATGTATAATGTTCTATATGAATGCCAGGTTAAAGAGATGCGTTTTTAGTCTAGATTTAAACTGTGTCTGCTTCCCGGACAATGTTAGGAAGACTGTTCCAATGCAGTGTTGACAGAACAGGGCTAAATATGGTCATACTTCCTGGTTCTAGTAAGAACTCGAGCTGCTGCGTTTTGAACCAACTGGACTTTGTTTATTAAGCGTGCAGGGCATCCACCCAGTAGAGCATTACAATAATCTAGCCTTGAGGTCATGAACGCATGAACTAACTGTTCCACATTTTTCATTGAAAGCATATGTCGTAATTTAGAGATATTTTTAAGATGGAAGAATGGGGTTTTACAGATGCTAAACACATGACTTTCAAATGAAAGATTGGTATCAAAGAGCACACCCAGGTTCCTAACCAACGATGAAGGCTTGACAGAGCAGCCATCGAGTGTTAGACAGTATTCTAGATTATTACGTGAGGAAGTTTTTTGTCAATAATTAGAAACTCTTTTTCAACTTTTTCAGAATTTAGAAGTAGGAAATTACTAGTCATCCAAATGTTTATATTATCAATGCATTCCTTTAATTTTGTGAATTGGTAAGTTTCGTCAGGGCGTGAAGAAATATAGAGCTGAGTATCATCAGCATAACAGTGAAAACTAATGCCATGCTTCCTAATGATATCTCCCAAGGGTAGCATGTACAGAGTGAACAGCAGTGGTCCTAGTACTGAGCCTTGTGGTACGCCATACTGAACTTTTGATCGATATGACATCTCTTCATTTACTGCTACAAACTGATAACGGTAAGATAAGTATGATTTAAACCATGCTAGTGCAATTCCACTAATGCCAACATAATTTCCAAGTCTATTTAAAAGAATGTTGTGGTCAATAGTGTCAAATGCAGCACTAAGATCGAGTAACACTAATAGAGAGAACATCGGATGATAAGGGCAAATCATTTGTGACTCTAATGAGAGCTGTCTCAGTACCATGATACAGTCTAAATCCGGACTGAAAATCCTCACAGATATCATTTCTTTCTAAAAAGGAACATAGTTGTGAGGATACTGCTTTTTCGTATTAATTTTGACAGAAAAGGTAGATTAGAGATCAGCCTGTAATTGACTAATTCTCTAGGATCAAGTTGCGTTTCTTTTAATAAGAGGTTTAATCATAGCCAGCTTAGAAGTTTTCGGTACATATCCTAATGACAAAGATGAATTAATGATATTAAAAAGAGGATCTGTGACCCCTGGAAGCATCTCTTTCAGTAGCTTAGTCGGTATAGGGTCTAACATACATGTTGTCGATTTAGATGATTTAACGAGTTTAGACAATTCTTCCTCTCCTATAGCAATGAATGAATCAAATTTTTCCTCAGGGAGACTACAATGCACTGATGCTATACTGTAGTACATGGTTGCATAGTTATAATTTTCTCTCTAATATTATCAATCTTGTAAGTAAAGAAGTTCATTAAGTCATTACTGTCGTGCTGCTTGGAAACGTCCGGTGATGGAGCTTTATTTTTCATTAATTTAGCCACTGTTTTCGAATAAATACCTAGGGCTGTGTTTGTTTTCTTCTAAAAGTATTGAAAAATAAGCAGATCTAGCAGTTTTTAAGGCCTTTCTGTACGCAATTGTGCTCTTTCTCCACGAAACGCGAAATTATTCTCCATTTTTCTTAAGGACCTTGTGTGCTCATTGTACCACGGAATTGGACTATTTCCTTTAATCTTCTTTAAGCGCAATGGAGCAACTGTGTCTAAAGTGCTGGAAAAGAGAGAATCAGTCATTTCTGTTGCAACATCTAGTTCTTCTAAGCTATCTGGGATGCTGAGGAGATGAAACTGATCAGGAAGATTATTTATAAAGCAATCTTTAGTGACAGTGATAGTTCTACCATATTTATAACACAGAGTCGGCTTTGAAACCTTGGCTAAATTAAGTATACATGAGATTAAATAATGATCTGAGATCACTCTGCTGCAGAATTTCAACGGCATCAACACTGATTCCATGTGACAATATTAGATCTAAAGTATGATTATGACAATGAGTTGGTCCTGACACGTGTTGTCTAACTCCAAAAGAGTTCAGAATGTCTCTAAATGCCAATCCCAATGCGTCTTTTTCGTTATCTACATGGATATTAAAATCACCAACAATTAGGACTTTATCTGCAGCCAATACTAACTCTGATAGAAAGTCCGCAAATTCTTTGATAAAGTCTGTATGGTGCCCTGGTGGCCTGTATACAGTGGCCAGCACAAATCTCAAACATGATTTATCATTTACACTAGATAGTGTTACATTAAGCACCAACACTTCAAAAGAATTATATTTAAAACTAGACTTCTGAGTAATACTGAAGATATTACTATAAATTACAGCAAAACCTCCCCCTTTTCTTTTTAAACGAGCCTCGTGTTTCGGACTCATTTAAAGTAATGTAATCGTTTGGTTTTAGCCAGGTTTCTGTCAAACACAGAACATCTAGGTTATAATCTGTGATCATATCATTAACAATAAGTGCTTTTGAAGAAAGGGATGGAATATTCAGCAACCCAAGCTTTATCATTTGTTCATCTGCATTATATTTGTGTGTTTTTTGTTGAACATCAATTAAATGATTACCCTTTAATGGGTTTGGGAGTTTTTTGTATTTCCTAATTCGGGGAACAGACACAGTCTCTATATGATGATATCTAGGTGAAAGAGGCTCTATGTAATGGGATTTATCTGACCTCAGTGACGCGAGGCCGCTAGCAGACGGTCGGTTTAGCCAGTCTGTCTGCCTCCTGACCTGAGCCCCAATTCATGTTTGAGCCCGAAGACTATGTGCCATATTACTAGAGAGAAGAAGTGTGTGTGTGTGTGTGTGTGTGTGTGTGTGTGTGTGTGTGTGTGTGTGTGTGTGTGTGTGTGTGTGTGTGTGTGTGTGTGTGTGTGTGTGTGTGTGTGTGTGTGTGTGTGTGTGTGTGTGTGTGTGTGTGTGTGTGTGTTATTATAGTGTGCATTGATGTATTTGTTTTCTAACTCTTACCTCAAATCTTGTAGCTTGTTCAGGAGAGGTGTGCTTGCACTTTTGTGATTAGTGATTGGACATGTGATATTTACCTCATGGACAATTAAAAAGAAAAAAGATATATTTGCATTGAAGTATGGGCATTAATTACAAATAAATTATGTTCTTTTGAACTTTATATTAATCACATTTTCCACATAAATATTAAGCAGAAGCAACTGTTTTCAACATTGATAATAATAAATGTTTCTTGAGCAGCAAATCATCATAATAGAAATGATTTTGAAGGATCATGTGACACTGAAGACTGAGTAATGATGCTGAAAATTCAGCTTTGATCACAGGAATACATTAGATTTTACAAATTGCAAGTCGTGTAATGTTCCATTTCTTATAATTATAATATTTTTGGTATTATCAGCCATATAGGACCATCAGCTATTAAAAAACAAATCAGTGAAACACTACTTGTTTTGGTGACTCGATTAAAACCCGGACAAGCTCACATTTGACCACACCTTCTAATTCACAGCAGTTTTCAAGAATGCTGCATAACTGAAGCCCATTTTTATCAAATGCTAATTGTGCACATGTAGGCTGGTAGGTGTGTCAGATAATGCAGAGAGAGGGAGAGAGAGAGAGAGAGAGAGAGAGAGAGAGAGAGAGAGAGAGAGAGAGAGAGAGAGAGAGAGAGAAGGTCAGGTCTGCGGGGCTGTGACCTCTGTCAGGGCATAATTGGGGCAAGATGCCCTGCAGGACTGTGTCTAACCGGCTACACTGTGAGTGTATTGAGTTTGACAGCAGTGTGTGTACCTGCGGCCTCCACTCTTACGGCATGTAGAAACTGCCAACAAGCGCAACATGTTCAAGACCACTTCTGCCACCACCATTAAACATAAAACAAAATCTAATTATTCAGCACACGTCACTCACAGTTTGTTCTATACACTTAAAAAATATTTATTTTTACCATTTTCACCCACCCGTCCACATTTTCAGCGGGCTTGGTTCTGTAAATCCCAATCATTTTTCCCATGGAGGTATTTTTTTTTAAATTATTATCAGTATTGGCGTATTAGAGTTTATATGGATCTGCACTTTGAATTTCCACAGGAAATAGTTGACCATCCGGGTAACTTTGGGATACTTATTCCAACATACTACAATTTGGGACATTCATTCTATTAATGTACAGTAAGTGAATTGGAACTCATCAAGAAGGCCGGCTCGGTGGTCGGGGCTGAACTAGAGATGGTTCAGCAAGTGGCAGGGGCCAGAACATTGAATAAACTAAGATCAATACTGACCAACCCGGCACACCCAATCCACCACCTGAAGGTGATAAACAGTAGCACCTTCAGTCAAAGACTGAAGGCACCAATGTGCAAGTCGGAGCCATAGGAAGTCCTTCATACCAGCTGCTATACGACTTTATAATGCACATATATAACTTTCTTTTATTTA
This sequence comes from Squalius cephalus, assembly GCF_949319135.1. Classification (NCBI taxonomy): domain Eukaryota; kingdom Metazoa; phylum Chordata; class Actinopteri; order Cypriniformes; family Leuciscidae; genus Squalius; species Squalius cephalus. Next base: position 34,603,389 of record NC_137130.1, read on the forward strand.
GATTGTTTGTATTTTAACTTAATTTATGGATATGTTCCGAGTGAATGTATGGTGTTGGGTTTGTCTTGAAGCTGCCGTGACACTGTAATTTCCTGCAAAGGATTAAAGCTGCACTGTGTAGGATTTTCTCCCATCTAGCGGTGAAATTGTTTATGACTACCAACTGAATATTACTTTCTAGCCCCTCCCATTCCGAGGGCGTTTTAACTCCTACTGTGGCTGTATTATTTCAAATCTGCCGGCAGTCGCGAGTAATCTCCCCCTCGCATTCGTCACGGTGCCACTGAGTGTAAAAACGCGAAAGGCGAAGCTTGAATTTCCAGGTATGTCCCTCTTTGGCTAATGTATTTTCAAGATGGAGGCGCAACATGGCTGCCGCCATTCAAGCGACTCGCTCATATGTATTCTAAATGGCAGATTCTACGCTTACGAGAATACTTGATTAGTTGGTAGAAGTAATTACACATTAATGAGCACATATCATTTTGAAAGAACAAAGTGTTTTTTGCTATGAATCAACTTAAAAAATTACACAGTGTAGCTTTAATAAAAGGATCTATCTATCTATCTATCTATCTATCTATCTATCTATCTATCTATCTATCTATCTATCTATCTATCTATCTATCTATCTATCTATCTATCTATCTATCTATCTATATTTTCTGTCAACTTTCACTTTTACTCACTACATTTCCTAAATAAAATGTACGCTTTTACTTTGATACATTTTCCCGAAGCATATTCACTACTTACTACACAATAAAGTCGGAAGAACACAGACTGCAAGCAAGCAGGTTTGACTAATTATTTATTTAATGTATTCATTAATGTGTTTGAATATAAGATTTCACATGTACTTGTATTTTATGAAGGTGTGCCTCTTCTTCTGGGAGTTACTATCATTTTTGCTTATTGCCATATTCATTATTCTTATTATTCATATGTTTCAAGCTGCTTGTCAAGCCTTTGCTAACGTTATACAGTAACAAATGTATTTCTCATTGTTAGTTCATGTTGGTTAATACATTAACCAATGTCAACAAATGAACCTTATTGTAAAGTGTTACCAAAACGACAACTGGAAACACTGAACAAACATGGCACACTTGATTCCTTCACAAAATGAATGGGATTTTTATTCTCAGATCTCGACTGTTGCGCAGTTTAAAAAAAAAAAAGTCTATATAGTTTTAGTTATAGCTTATTAAGTTTTAGTTTCCGTACTTAAACTAAACGAAAACGAGAAATGTTGCCTTGGCAAATAGCTGAAATAAGATATAAAAAACTTTTAAAAAATAAAAAAAAGCAAAAAATAATACAAATGACATAAACACAACAAAATTACAACTAAAATGTAAATGAAAACATAAAAATAAGGTAACACGTTTTTGATGGCCCACTTTAGACATTCTACTAACTACAAGTAACTTTGCAACTGCATGTCAACCAACTCTCATTAAAGTATTGTCTATAATTATTATCTGCTAACACTTTATTGTGATGCTCTTCAAGTAACTCTGCAACTATATATCAACTTATTATACTAACTCTAACCAAACCCAACCAGTCTACTACAGTACTCTAATGACAGTTAGTTGACATGTAGTTGCAAAGTTACTTTTAGTTAGTAGAATATCTAAAGGGGACCATCAAATAAAGTAACCAAAAATAAAATCTAATTCCAAACGTCAGTGGCACTAAAATAAGTTCTGCTGTTCAGAAGGCAGCATCAGTTAAATTGAGTTGCACCGCCTCGCGCTGTACCCATCCACCACAGTTACGCTAACAGGCTAATTAGAGCTATTGATAGATCACTCGGGTACTTAAGAGGAGTAATTAATGAATCAAATGACGGATAGGATCTTTTTTTAGAGTAACGGATATCCCGCTTTACCTCTCGGATCTTGACGGACAGCCTTTTTAAAGAAACCGTTCGGATGTTTACAGAGTCCACCTCGACCCCGGGTGTCACTTCCGCCCCTCTTTGGCCCTGATTAGGGTCCCGGAGCAGTGATAGATGCTCCTGAGTCAGAGGCCGGGACGCCCCGGAGGGGGTGCTCTCTCCGGGGACAGGAGGGGGCGAGGTGGGCTCTCGGGCCCAGTGAGGCGAAGCCCCCAAGGGGAACGCGCAGAGAGTAAAGGGGGTGGAGCTGGAGGTCAGGACCCGCCAGAATCCGTCTCACACCAACCCTGATCCTGATGACCTTTGTGTTTCGGCTCTGAATGGACGCTTGTTTCGCCCGCTCCGTCCCTCTGACACAGAGACATCACGCCTTAAAGGGACCTTTGTTTTCGGGTTTATGTAGCTGATTTAGAAACACTTACTGGGGTGCGCAGTCCTGATGTGACAAAAATTAGGGGCCAAATTGTCTGCCTCAAATGCCCCCTCCTATCTGATTACCCCATACATCACTGCACATTCAGGCTTTAAAGGAGCCTAAATGTTTTTGCTTTTGCTCAGTTTTCATAAAGAAGGCCGTCAGATGAGTTATGGTTTCTATAAATAGCCGAAGAAAGTTCAGATGCTTTTGAATGAATGTTGTGGAATGTTTGTTTGTTTCTGCTATGATTTTCATAGTGCGAACCAGTAAAACATTGATGCATGTCCTTTTTATCATTCTGGCCTTGAATATCGAGCCAGCATTTATATTCATCCATTTCTAGATTTTATGTTCAGGGTGGTTGCTTTTGAGTGATTTGGATATTTCTCCTTGTTTGATTTATTTTGTTCTGTGCATGCTGTAGCGCTTTGAGTTTGAGAAAGGCGCATTACAAATAAAATGGATTATTATTATAATTTTTGGGATATGGGTGTAGATTCTATATATAGAAAATGGGGGGATATTCATATCTACCCTTGTGAAAACCTCATGTCAGCAAGGACTTTTAATAAGAGTCCTTATTTTGAAAATTAATATATTTTAAAAGAATATACTGAATGTGTGTGAACTGAATGTTATGTTTTCATGCACTTAATTTCATGTTAATTGCAATTGAATGAAAATGTATTATAGTTTCAATTTATATTAATTGCAATTGGCTGAAATTTAGAGTGTTTTTGACCCACTTACAGTAAGACTTAGGTAATTTCACTTCTATTTTCACATTTATTGTCTTTGAAATATGTACTGCTGAATGTATTGACTAAAGTATATTTTAGTTTACCATAAATGTTTATGTAATTTCTATTTAAACTTGTATGTCATGAATTTAATCTATTCTAATAGCCTATATTTGTAAATACATTTAATGACGAAGTTGCAGTGTAGCACATTTAAATACATTACCTTTAAAAAATTATGTAAAAAATTACAGTAAAAAATATAATCAAGTATTTTATGTGCTTTATTATGTTAGTCAACACATAAAAATAAGTGTGACAAAAGTTATTAAAACATAAGCACTTAAATGTTAATTTTTTTTTAAGTGCAGTTTTTTCATTAATATTATATTATCATTAATATTATATTATCTGCAAGTATATATATTTTTTTCATATACTTTTAAAGGGATAGTTCACCCAAAAATGAAAACTCTGTTATCATTACTCACCCTCATGTTGTTCCAAACCTGTGTACCTGTTCTTCCTCCTGTCGAACACAAAAGAAGATATTTTGAAGAATGCTGGTAATAAACGAGATGCTGGAGCCCATCAACTGACTGGTTACCAACATTATTCAGAATATCTTTATCTTCTTTTGTGTTCGACTGGAGGAATTAACTCATACAGGTTTGGAACAACTTGAGGGTGAGTAAATAATGACAACATTTTCATTTTTGGGTGAACTATCCCTTTAATATTTGAAGTGCACATTCAGCACAATTAAGCACACTTCTTTTTTATAGGCTATGTTAAAAAATGTCCATGTTAAAATCCTCTCTAAAACAAGATCTATGAACCCCTGGACACACATCATGATGTTTGTATTTGAGTCTTTAGCTTAGAGTTATGAAGTAGAGCTATGTGTGTGTTTGTGGGTATCAGTATTATTTTTCAGTGTGTGCATGTATGTATTAGTGGCCAGTGGTCTCTCTCTCTCTCTCTCTCTCTCTCTCTCTCTCTCTCTCTCTCTCTCTCTCTCTCTCTCTCTGCTTGTATTATACTGCCGTGGTTTGGCTTCATTTTGAGTCTAACCACAGATTTATTCCACTGCCCTCCTACAATCTCACTCATAAACCCTCTCAGCGCTGTTCCTGGATCAGCTGCGCTGCCTGAAACACACACAGTTCAGATGGAGCGGTCTGATTCTAGTTCAGCGTCTCTGCTGTCTCTTTTGGGTTCAGTCTTTCTCTGAATCAGCCGGCTGGTTTGCATTAGGATTCGCAGATGAGCAGACTTGAGGTTTCTGATATCAACGTGTTCATAAAGGAGAATTCAGCACAACTGAAACCATTTGAACTTTGACAAAGATCATTAAAGGGACTTCCAAAGCAAGTCTGGAGTTTCCCTGTGAGACTAAAGACTACACTGAGTTTTCAACAGGTGTGTATTAGTTGTACATTAGTCCCTATTTTAGACTATAAGTGGAAAAATGATCAGCATTTGAATAAGGAATGTTTTAAACCAACATTGAGCACTCTAAAAATGTAACATTATACAGTGGATCTCAAACAGGTTTTTTTCAGAACCCAGATTGTTCAGGTTGGACTCAATACAAAAAAAAAAAAAAATTGTTTTCAGAAATAAACCCTAAATTTGATTGTGTTAGTCCTTAACATTTCAGGTGTTAATCAGCAAGAAATGGTTTCATTTTTAATCGTCTTCCCTATTTTTCCCCCAAAAGAATAGTTGAGAATAGTGTGACAGGGTTGAAGACTGTAACAGGTTTGAAGGGAGACACAACACAGTGTTTCTGCTGCTGACGCGCTGCCACAGTCAACACATCAACATAACATCAAAATGCTGATGTGCGGACATAGGATGTTTGTCAATGTTTAAGTGGACATGTATTGGACAAATATTATTTATAAAAAAAAAGGAAAAAAGAAAAAGTTGTCACGATTTCGGTACATATATATTTACTAAAACAATGACTATTATTAAAAAAAAAATTGTATATATATATATATATATATATATATGTATATACAGCTACTCCTCTCCTCCTCCATCTACTCCTCTCCTTTATCAGCTGCTACTCCTCTCCTCCTCCATCTACTCCTCTCCTTTATCAGCTACTCCTCTCCTCCTCCAACTACTCCTCTCCTCCTCCATCTACTCCTCTCCTTTATCAGCTACTCCCCTCCTCCTCCATCTACTCTTCTCCTTTATCATCTACTCCTCTCCTCCTTCAACTACTCCTCTCCTCCTCCATCTACTCCTCTCCTTTATCAGCTACTACCCTCCTCCTCCATCTACTCTTCTCCTTTATCATCTACTCTTCTCCTCCTCCATCTACTCCTCTCCTTTATAAGCTACTCCCCTCCTCCTCCATCTACTCCTCTCCTTTATCACCTACTCCTCTCCTCCTCCATCTACTCCTCTCCTTTATCAGCTACTCCCCTCCTCCTCCATCTACTCCTCTCCTTTATCATCTACTCCTCTCCTCCTCCATCTACTATTCTCCTTTATCAGCTACTCCCATCCTCCTCCATCTACTCATCTTCTTTATCAGCTACTCCTCTCCTCCTCCATCCACTCTTCTACTTTATCACCTACTCCTCTCCCTCCTCCATCTACTCCTCTCCTTTATCAGCTACTCCCCTCCTCCTCCATCTACTCCTCTCCTTTATCATCTACTCCTCTCCCTCCTCCATCTACTCTTCTCCTTTATCAGTTACTCCCCTCCTCCCCATCTACTCTTCTCCTTTATCATCTACTCCTCTCCTCCTCCATCTACTCCTCTCCTTTATCAGCTACTCCCCTCCTCCTCCATCTACTCTTCTCCTTTATCATCTACTCCTCTCCTCCTTCAACTACTCCTCTCCTCCTCCATCTACTCCTCTCCTTTATCAGCTACTACTCTCCTTCCTCCATCTACTCCTCTCCTTTATCAGCTACTCCTCCCCCTCCTCCATCTACTCCTCTCCTCCTCCATCTACTCCTCTCCCTCCATCTACTCCTCTCTCTCCATCAACTACTCCTCTCCCTGCCCCATCTACTCCTCTCCCTCCATCAACTACTCCCCTCCCTCCATCAATTACTCCTCTCCTCCTCCATCTACTCCTCTCTCCATCTACTCTTCTCCTCCTCCATCTCCTCCTCTCCCTCCATCAACTCCTCCTCTCCTCCATCAACTACTCCTCTCCTCCTCTTTCTACTCCTCTCCCTCCATCATCTACTGACTATCTACTGACCTGCTCTCCTTTATCAGCTACTCCCCTAAACCTCCATCTACTCCTCTCCTTTATCAGCTACTCCTCTCCTTTCTCCATCTACTCCTCTTCTCCTCCATCTACTCCTCTCCCTCCATCAACTACTCCTCTCCCTCCATCTACTCCTCTCCTTTATCAGCTACTCCTCTTCCTCCTCCATCTACTCCTCTCCCTCCATCAACTACTCCTCTCCCTCCATCTACTCCTCTCCTTTAGCAGCTACTCCTCTCCCTCCTCCATTTCCTCCTCTCCTCCTCCATCTACCCATCTCCTTTATCAGCTATCCCCCTCCCTCCATCAATTACTCCTCTCCTCCTCCATCTACTGCTCTCCTCCTCCATCTACTTCTCTCCCTCCATAAACTACTCCTCTCCCTCCTACAACTACTCCTCTCCTCCAAATCTACTCCTCCATCTACTCCTCTCCTCATCCATCTACTCCTCTCCCTCCATCAACTACTCTCCTCCTCATTTACTCCTCTCCCTCCATCAACTACTCCTCTCCCTCCATCAATTACTCCTCTCCTCCTCCATCTACTCCTCTCCCTCTATCATCTCCTCCTCTCCTCCTCCATCTACTCCTCTCCTTTATCAGCTATTCCCCTCCCTCCATCAATTACTCCTCTCCTCACCTACTCCTCTCCTCCTCCATCTCCTCCTCTCCCTCCATCAACTCCTCTCCCTCCATCAACTACTCCTCTCCTCCATCATATACCCCTCCCCTCCTCCATCTCCGTCCATCAAGTATTCCTCTCCTCCTTCTTCTACTCCTCTCCTCCATCAACTACTCCTCTCCTCCTCCATCTACTCCTCTCCCTCCATCAACTGCTCCTCTCCTCCTCCATATACTCCTCTCCTCCTTCTTCTACTCCTCTCCTCCATCAACTACTCCTCTCCTCCTCCATTTACTCCTCCCCCTCCTTCATCTACTCCTCCCCTCCTCCATCTACTTCTCTCCTTTATCACCTACTCCTCTCCCTCCATCAACTACTCCTCTCCTCCTCCATCTACTCCTCTCCTTCATCAACTACTCCTCTCCTCCTCATCTACTCCTCTCCCTCCATCTCTCCCCCTTCATCTACTCCTCTCTTTTATCAACTACTCCTCTCCCTCCTCATCTACTCCTCTCCCTCCATCTCTCCCCCTTCATCTACTCCTCTCTTTTATCATCTACTCCTCTCCTCCTACAACTATTCCTCTCCCTCACCCAGATACATTTTTTCTCTCTCTCTGCTCTCTCGGCGGAGTTGTTCTGCACCACATTGAACAAAACCAATTCAAAGAGTCCTATTTTACTGTGTATGTCCAAGTAATGGAAAGAACTTCAACACCTGACTATGCCTCCAACTGAGATTGGATCCAGCTATTTCTCAATATTTCAGTGATCTGTTACCCAAAACTGCTTATCAGTATTTTTTTCAGTACTTTTGAGTTGCTGTTGTTGCAGGAGTAGAGGCTTTATGATTTGGAACATAAGGTCTTCATTTCTGTCATGCTGTGTTTAAGCATTTGTAAATAAGACCAGAAAGATATATGATTTTGGTATTGGTTAAGCTTGTGTGAAAAAAAAAATTAAAATATTTTAGAAACATGTTAATGGTATGGTCACAACAGACAGACGTTATGCTAATTGTGTTTAGAGTTTTGAAAATGTGACTACAGATTGGACAAAACTATGTCAGCAATTGAAAAAAAATTCTAATACAGAACTGCTGCATGTATGACGTATTATGTTAGGCCAAAACCGTAAATGATTTAGCATTTCTGGTTCCATCATATTTAGGCTTCTAAATTCATAAAAGTTGTGTTCATTTGTTAAGATTATCATGATAAATTAAACATGCTAGAATCCTAAAATTGTGTTAGTCACACACAGAGTTTATTTCCCGCAATAATCCAAAAGCAAATTGAAAATGTATATTGTCTTTTGTGCGAACTTATGGGTTGGCCTAAAGAAATATGCATTTCAGAACAATTACACATAGACATATAGGCTACATTTAAATAAATTAGAATGTGAAGAATACTACCATTCAAACGTTTAGATTCTGTAAGATATTTGTTTTTGAAACAAGTCTCTTATGCCAAGGCTGAATTTATTTAATCAAAAATACAGTGAACAGTAATATTGTGAAATACTGTTTTAAAATGTAATTTATTCTTGTGATGGCGATGCTGAATTTTCAACAGCCACCCATAATTTAGTCTATCAAATATGATTCAGTTCAGTACTCTTTGTATTAATATCAGCAGTAAGTCATAAATGAGGCACCTGAGAATGACCCACACCTACAGTATAATAGCCTACGGGTTACATATCACTGTTTTGGATAATGTCTCATAGATATTCCATTCCAGTTGAAGTCAATATCTGCATATGAATGCATCGTCATGATGCCTCTGGTTCGAGAAAAGGACTTTCGGATTGCAGCTCACCTTTTTTAAAATTGCTGTCAGTGTTATGTATGTAGATGCTTTACACCCTGTGTGAATCCGGCATAGCAGGAGCGACGGATGTGAGTTTCTTCTGCAGGTATTATGATAGTGCGTCTTTGCATTGTAATGCATTTGTTGTATAGTTGTTCCTGCTGGCTCGCCGGTGGCCCCTGCTGATGTCATCTAAACGTGCACGCGGGTGGCCGCTCGATCGGGCCGGACAATGTGAACGTAGAGCAGTGAGATTGACTGACTGACTGAGGAAAATGGAGACAGAGGAGCTTCAGAGCTCTGCAGAGGGCCAGGAGATACAAACACACACCTGTGATGTCTCACTACGGTGAAATTAGAGGTTTCACAGTCCTTCCAGGACTCCTCTAATTGCGGTCTGCAAAATGTGTGTGAGATTGCATTGGGACGCAACACTGTCCCTCTGTGTTTTCAGATCATCTCCACAGTCTGCTGTAACTCTATGACCTTCTGCAGAGATTGTTTTACATTAACTTTGGAGGACAGTGTCTCTCTAATACTTCATTCTGCTGTCCGGCTGGATGTGTGTTAACCAGCGGGTCGAGGTTTGACTGGTTAGTGGCTTGGTTAAGTTAGTGTCCCTGCTGGGACTGTAGATGTCGAGCTTTCAAAAGTAGCTGTGTATTCTGCACCTTTTCTTTGCAGGTGACATATACATTACAAGAATGCCTGTGGTTTATATTACAGGAGATGTTTTTGCCTCAACCTCAGAGCTTCCTCAGGTTAGTGTCAATCATGTTGGGAGACTCCAGTTGGCTGCAGTTACAAATACAGATATGTAATACTTGTACAGTTTAGAGTGGGTAAGTCTACACACCATAAATCATATGTGACCCTGGACCACAAAACCAGTCACATGGGTCAATTTTTGAAATTGAGATTTATACATCATGTGCAAGATGAATAAATAAGCTTTCCATTGATGTGTGGTTTGTTAAGTAAAGGACAATATTTGGCCGAGATACAACTATTGAAAATCTGGAATCTGAGGGTGCAAAAAAATCGAAACATTGAGAAAATCGCCTTTAAAGTTGTGCATTTATGATTCGCGATTGTGCTGCATTCACTCACAAAAATAAATGTTTTATATATTTACAGTTGGAAATTTACTAAATATCTTCTTGGAACATGATCTTTACTTAATATCCTCATGATTTTTGGCATAAAAGAAAAAGCGATAATTTTGACCCATACAATGTATTGTTGGCTATTGCCACAAATATACCCGTGCGACTTGTGACTGGTTTTGTGATCCAGGGTCACATATCAGAACTTTTGCATGTTTAATGTAAAAATGAGAACCTATGCAATGCCACTGAAAATCTAAGTGACATACACTCACCTAAAGGATTATTAGGAACACCTGTTCAATTTCTCATTAATGCAATTATCTAATCAACCAATCACATGGCAGTTGCTTCAACGCATTTAGGGGTGTGGTCCTGGTCAAGACAATCTCCTGAACTCCAAACTGAATGTCAGAATGGGAAAGAAAGGTGATTTAAGCAATTTTGAGCGTGGCATGGTTGTTGGTGTCAGACGGGCCGGTCTGAGTATTTCACAATCTGCTCAGTTACTGAGATTTTCACGCACAACCATTTCTAGGGTTTACAAAGAATGGTGTGAAAAGGGAAAAACATCCAGTATGCGGCAGTCCTGTGGGCGAAAATGCCTTGTTGATGCTAGAGGTCAGAGGAGAATGGGCCGACTGATTCAAGCTGATAGAAGAGCAACTTTGACTGAAATAACCACTCGTTACAACCGAGGTATGCAGCAAAGCATTTGTGAAGCCACAACACGCACAACCTTGAGGCGGATGGGCTACAACAGCAGAAGACCCCACCGGGTACCACTCATCTCCACTACAAATAGAAAAAAGAGGCTACAATTTGCACGAGCTCACCAAAATTGGACAGTTGAAGACTGGAAAAATGTTGCCTGGTCTGATGAGTCTCGATTTCTGTTGAGACATTCAGATGGTAGAGTCAGAATTTGGCGTAAGCAGAATGAGAACATGGATCCATCATGCCTTGTTACCACTGTGCAGGCTGGTGGTGGTGGTGTAATGGTGTGGGGGATGTTTTCTTGGCACACTTTAGGCCCCTTAGTGCCAATTGGGCATCGTTTAAATGCCACGGCCTACCTGAGCATTGTTTCTGACCATGTCCATCCCTTTATCCCTTTATCCTCTGATGGCTACTTCCAGCAGGATAATGCACCATGTCACAAAGCTCGAATCATTTCAAATTGGTTTCTTGAACATGACAATGAGTTCACTGTACTAAAATGGCCCCCACAGTCACCAGATCTCAACCCAATAGAGCATCTTTGGGATGTGGTGGAACGGGAGCTTCGTGCCCTGGATGTGCATCCCACAAATCTCCATCAACTGCAAGATGCTATCCTATCAATATGGGCCAACATTTCTAAAGAATGCTTTCAGCTCCTTGTTGAATCAATGCCACGTAGAATTAAGGCAGTTCTGAAGGCGAAAGGGGGTCAAACACAGTATTAGTATGGTGTTCCTAATAATCCTTTAGGTGAGTGTATAATTGTATATACAACCCCATATTAAGAAAAGTTGGGACATTTTGTAAAATGCAATAAAATCAAGAATCTGTGAGTTGATCATCCTTTCAACTTTATTTAACTGACAAAAGTACTTAGAAAAGATTTCCAATGTTTTCATTGAACAACTTAATTGTATTTTGAGTCATTGTTTACCACTGTGTCACATCACCTTTCCTTTTCATTACAGTTTTGAAATGTTTGGGAATTGAGGATACTACTTGTTGCAGTTTTGTAAGTGGAATTTGTACCCAATCTCGCCTGATATAAGACAGCTCAACAGTCTGTGGTCATCGTTGTCTGATTCTCCTTTTCATGATGGGTCATCATACGTTTTCAGGAAGAGACAGATCTGGACTGCAGGCAGACAGTAAAGCACAACCCTTCTACTGTGCAGAGTGACTTCAAAATCACTCTTATAGCATGTGCAGAATGAGGCCTGGCATTGTCTTGCTTCCCAGGAAAGATGTCGTCTTGATGGCAGTTTATGTCTCTGTACAATCCAAATATATGCACCTACGTCAATGCTACCTTCACACACATGCAAGTCATCCATACCTTTGCACTGATGTTCCTCTATACATGACAGATGTTCCTCCATACATGACAGATGTTTGCTTTGCAGCTCTCACTGATGAAAATCTGTATGGTCCCTTTCGTCTGTGGGATTGAGAACTTGATGTCTGTTTTTTCCCAAAACAAGCTGAAATATGAACTCAGCACATGAACTCACATTTCCACTGTGTTTTGGATGATCAGAGATGAGCTCGGGCCCAGAGAACTCTCCGGCATCTCCTCATAGAACTGATGTACAGCTTTCTCCTTGCATAACAAGAGATTCAAGTTGCATTTCTTGATGCAGCGACAGACTGTACTAAGTGACAACGGTTTTCCAGAGTTCTCCAGAGTAAATGTGGCTACATTTATTTAACAGAGTAGCATGACGGTTTCTCATGCAATGCCATCTGAGGGGTCAAAGGTCATGCACATTCAACTGAGGTTTCGTTCATTGCCCTACACGGACTGAGATTTCTCTGGATTCCCTGAATCTTTTTACAATATTATGTATGGTAGATGGTGAAAGACATAAATTCGTTGCAGTCTTGAATTAAGAAATGTGATTTTGACAATTCTCATGATATTTCCCAGACAGCAACATAGTGTCAGCCCAGATCTGGGCTACATCTGGCACATGTGGATTCAACAGGTCCCAGATGTGGGCCGGATCTGGGCCAACACTATGTTGCTGTCTGGGTTGGCACAAAGTGGTGAGCCATGACCATCTTTGCTTGCAAAGACTGAGATGCTCTTTTTACACTAAATCACGATTCCCTCACCTATTACTAATTCACCTGCTAATTGTGGGCTGTTTCAAAAGAGTTTAATTTGGATATTCTATGAGCTTTTCACTTTTTTTTTTTTTTTGGACTCTGTTCCAACGTTTTTTGGAGTGTGTTGAAGCTATTTACAAAATACCATTAAGTTGTTCAGTGAAAAGATTGGAAATCTTTTCTTTGTAATTTTGTCAGTTAAATAAATTTGAAAGAGAATGAACAAATTATAGATTCTTGATTGTATTGCATTTTACAGAATGTCCCTACTTTTCTTGATTTGGGGTTGTATATGAAGAGTTCAGATGCAAAAGCCTCTAAGTGCCTTCTGAAATTTTCCTCTTGAATGATCATTTTTAACAAGCTCATATATTTAAGTTCAGTAATTTCACTTAAATAGCAATGAAAATGACCTATTAATTGTCATTTAAGTGAAACTACTGAACTTAATTAAACGAGCTTGATAAAAATGATCATTCTAGAAGAAAATTTCAGATGGCACTTAGAGGCTTTTGCATCTGAACTCTTCATATATCACTTATTCTGCTATATGTAACTGCATAAGTGTTCACACCCCTGAACTAGCCCTTTGATTATTAAAGTACTCAGCCTGTTTAGATAGATTGGCACATCTTGTCTTGGGAATATTTCCCAACTCTTCTTTGCAAAAACATTCCAGATCTTTTAAATTGTGAGGGCAACTCCTGTGTGCGGCCCTCTTCTTTTTTTCTTTTCTATTATCGATAGATATTTTCTTCTATTATCAATGTTGAAATTTTTTTTCTTTTTTTTTCCAATCAGACCTTTTGAGACAAAAGTTTAAATAATGACCAAAGTACAATTATGCCTGACTGTGGAATCATAGTATGTATATACCGTTATGGGATCTAACAGGGAATAAACATTAAAAAAATTTAAAAAATGAAATAATAAAAAAAAATAAAAAAAAAGACAGACTTAATGTATTTGTTTAAATGCATTTTATTATTGTATTGTCATTTATTGAAATAAATCACAATAGTTATTTTCAAATGCAGAAATGATTGGACATTCATTTAAACATGAGGAACACTGTTGGAAACAAGGTTTTGAAATCCTCATAAACCTACTTTCTGCTCATGAATACTACAGGAAAGACTGATGACTTCAAACTGATTGAGGTAAATCAGAAGACATTTACCAAAGTTTTGGTTTAGAAAAAGTATTGAGATATACAAAGACATTCAAAGAGGTTCTGCAAAAGATAATGTTAGCGTTTCAAACAGGAGAGGGACACTGGAAAAGGAAGACCTTGATCTCGAAAAGAGCAATTCAGACAGTCTGAAAATCAACCCAGTATATTGATATGTATAATAAATACGTGATTGTGCCTCTGCTAAGGTGGAGAGGAACAAGATCAATCATTAACAGGAGAGAAAAAAAGAAACAAGAGAAAAAAAAAAAAGAGCAAAGAGTTGAAAGTCACAAATTACTCCAGCATTTGGTCCAGAGCTAGACAGCAGAAATCTCCACGCGTGTCGTGATGCTGAATGTGTCCCACTGAAACCATCTACAAGAGGTAGATCTCGAGATTTCTCTAGGTCTGTGATCGAGTTTGATAGAATACAACGGTTTACTAGTATTGACAACAGTTTGATGTTAGGGTGAATCTTACAAAACCTCTCAAAGATATTTAAACCCCAAAATCAAAAGAAAACAAATACATTTTAAAGGGAACGAAGGATATTTTTAGGACATTTTCTACTTTATGACAATTAACAATTCTTACTGTATTACAATAAAAAAAAAACCCTGAAATACAAAATTAGTTTTGCTCAAATCTGTGTAAATTTAAGGCAGTAAATCTAACAATTAAAGATTTTGTTTTGCCTTAAACTGAAACTTGGAGGGAAAAATGTGTTTAACTATCATGAAAAAAAAGAGAATTTTCTTTCATTTTTCTTTTTTTAATTTTGGGGATGAACTATGAGCCAGACACCGGTTTAATGAGATTCATCTGTGTAAATGGTTTATATTTGGCTGTGCATAATGAGCTGAGAGTTTAGCACGCTCAGCGATACCTGGATAGAAAAACAGAAACATTCATTATGGTTTTTGTTTTTGCATGCAAATGTTAAGGCTTCTGGTTGTGGGGCGACAGGGAGACCTTCTGCTCTCGCACTATGAATCGCACCTACGGTCAACGTTACTTATTTTCATTCCAAACAAAAGGCAGAATCAAAGGTTTGCAGACAGAAATCATTTCATTTCCAAAGAGAGAGATGATTACAGCTTTGCTGGTTTCCATGACGATCAAGCGGAAAGGCGTTGGGCGGCCAGCTCCTCCGCATCGTCGCGGTTCTCGTTGATCTCCGCCAGCGTTCGCACAAACCGGGTCCATTCGTCGCTCCGCGGGACTGCGATTTGCTATGGAGAGAAGGGGAAAAACAGAGTGTGTAATCTGTGAGTGTTTTGTAAAGAGGCGTAAACAGTGTGTAATATGCAAGCCTTTTGTAAAGGGGTGTAAACAGTGTGTAATATGCGAACGTGTAAACAGTGTGTAATATGTGAGCGTTTTGTAAAGAGGTGTAAACAGTGTGTAATATGCGAACGTGTAAACAGTGTGTAATATGCAAGTGTTTTGTAAAGAGGCGTAAACAGTGTGTAATATGTGAGCATCTTGTAAAGGGGTGTAAACAGTGTGTAATATGTGAGCGTTTTGTAAAGAGGCGTAAACAGTGTGTAATATGCGAACGTGTAAACAGTGTGTAATATGCAAGTGTTTTGTAAAGAGGCGTAAACAGTGTGTAATATGTGAGCATCTTGTAAAGGGGTGTAAACAGTGTGTAATATGTGAGGTGTAAACTATGTAATATGCTAGCATTTTGTAAAGGTGTAAACAGTGTGTAATATGCAAGCGTTTTGTAAAGAGGTGTAAACAGTGTGTAATATGTGAGCGTTTTGTAAAAGGGGTGTAAACAGTGTGTAATATGTGAGCGTTTTGTAAAGGGGTGTAAACAGTGTGTAATATGTGAGCGTTTTGTAAAAGGGGTGTAAACAGTGTGTAATATATGAGTGTTTTGTAAAGAGGCATAAACAGTGTGTAATATGTGAGGTGTAAACTGTGTAATATGCAAGCATTTTGTAAAGGTGTAAACAGTGTGTAATATGTGAGCGTTTTGTAAAAGGGGTGTAAACAGTGTGTAATATGTGAGCGTTTTGTAAAGGGGTGTAAACAGTGTGTAATATGAAAGCGTTTTGTAAAGAGGTGTAAACAGTGTGTAATATGTGAGTGTTTTGTAAAGAGGTGTAAACAGTGTGTAATATGTGAGCGTTTTGTAAAAGGGGTGTAAACAGTGTGTAATATGTGAGCGTTTTGTAAAGGGGTGTAAACAGTGTGTAATATGAAAGCGTTTTGTAAAGAGGCATAAACAGTGTGTAATATGCAAGCATTTTGTAAAGGGGTGTAAACAGTGTGTAATATGCAAGCGTTTTGTAAAGGGGTGTAAACAGTGTGTAATATATGAGTGTTTTGTAAAGAGGCATAAACAGTGTAATATGCAAGCGTTTTGTAAAGAGGTGTAAACAGTGTGTAATATGTGAGCGTTTTGTAAAGGGGTGTAAACAGTGTGTAATATGTGAGCGTTTTGTAAAAGGGGTGTAAACAGTGTGTAATATGTGAGCGTTTTGTAAAGGGGTGTAAACAGTGTGTAATATGTGAGCGTTTTGTAAAAGGGGTGTAAACAGTGTGTAATATGTGAGCGTTTTGTAAAAGGGGTGTAAACAGTGTGTAATATGTGAGCGTTTTGTAAAGAGGTGTAAACAGTGTGTAATATGCAAGCGTTTTGTAAAGAGGTGTAAACAGTGTGTAATATGTGAGCGTTTTGTAAAGAGGTGTAAACAGTGTGTAATATGCGAGCGTTTTGTAAAGGGGTGTAAACAGTGTGTAATATGCGAGCGTTTTGTAAAGAGGTGTAAACAGTGTGTAATATGCGAGCGTTTTGTAAAGGGGTGTAAACAGTGTGTAATATGAAAGCGTTTTGTAAAGAGGTGTAAACAGTGTGTAATATGTGAGCGTTTTGTAAAGAGGTGTAAACAGTGTGTAATATGAAAGCGTTTTGTAAAGAGGTGTAAACAGTGTGTAATATGTGAGCGTTTTGTAAAGAGGTGTAAACAGTGTGTAATATGAAAGCGTTTTGTAAAGAGGTGTAAACAGTGTGTAATATGTGAGCGTTTTGTAAAGGGGTGTAAACAGTGTGTAATATGTGAGCGTTTTGTAAAGAGGTGTAAACAGTGTGTAATATGAAAGCGTTTTGTAAAGGGGTGTAAACAGTGTGTAATATGCAAGCGTTTTGTAAAGAGGTGTAAACAGTGTGTAATATATGAGCGTTTTGTAAAGGGGTGTAAACAGTGTGTAATATGTGAGCGTTTTGTAAAGAGGTGTAAACAGTGTGTAATATGTGAGCGTTTTGTAAAGAGGTGTAAACAGTGTGTAATATGTGAGCGTTTTGTAAAAGGGGTGTAAACAGTGTGTAATATGCAAGCGTTTTGTAAAGAGGTGTAAACAGTGTGTAATATGAAAGCGTTTTGTAAAGAGGTGTAAACAGTGTGTAATATATGAGCGTTTTGTAAAGGGGTGTAAACAGTGTGTAATATGCAAGCGTTTTGTAAAAGAGGTGTAAACAGTGTGTAATATGTGAGCGTTTTGTAAAGGGGTGTAAACAGTGTGTAATATGCAAGCGTTTTGTAAAGAGGTGTAAACAGTGTGTAATATGAAAGCGTTTTGTAAAGGGGTGTAAACAGTGTGTAATATGAAAGCGTTTTGTAAAGAGGTGTAAACAGTGTGTAATATATGAGCGTTTTGTAAAGGGGTGTAAACAGTGTGTAATATGCAAGCGTTTTGTAAAGAGGTGTAAACAGTGTGTAATATGTGAGCGTTTTGTAAAGAGGTGTAAACAGTGTGTAATATGCAAGCGTTTTGTAAAGAGGTGTAAACAGTGTGTAATATGCAAGCGTTTTGTAAAGAGGTGTAAACAGTGTGTAATATGTGAGCGTTTTGTAAAGAGGTGTAAACAGTGTGTAATATGCAAGCGTTTTGTAAAGAGGTGTAAACAGTGTGTAATATGCAAGCGTTTTGTAAAGAGGTGTAAACAGTGTGTAATATGCAAGCGTTTTGTAAAGAGGTGTAAACAGTGTGTAATATGCAAGCGTTTTGTAAAGAGGTGTAAACAGTGTGTAATATGTGAGCGTTTTGTAAAGAGGTGTAAACAGTGTGTAATATGCAAGCGTTTTGTAAAGAGGTGTAAACAGTGTGTAATATGAAAGCGTTTTGTAAAGAGGTGTAAACAGTGTGTAATATGCAAGCGTTTTGTAAAGAGGTGTAAACAGTGTGTAATATGTGAGCGTTTTGTAAAGAGGTGTAAACAGTGTGTAATATGCAAGCGTTTTGTAAAGAGGTGTAAACAGTGTGTAATATGCAAGCGTTTTGTAAAGAGGTGTAAACAGTGTGTAATATGCAAGCGTTTTGTAAAGAGGTGTAAACAGTGTGTAATATGCAAGCGTTTTGTAAAGAGGTGTAAACAGTGTGTAATATGAAAGCGTTTTGTAAAGAGGTGTAAACAGTGTGTAATATGTGAGCGTTTTGTAAAGAGGTGTAAACAGTGTGTAATATGCAAGCGTTTTGTAAAGAGGTGTAAACAGTGTGTAATATGCAAGCGTTTTGTAAAGAGGTGTAAACAGTGTGTAATATGTGAGCGTTTTGTAAAGAGGTGTAAACAGTGTGTAATATGCAAGCGTTTTGTAAAGAGGTGTAAACAGTGTGTAATATGAAAGCGTTTTGTAAAGAGGTGTAAACAGTGTGTAATATGTGAGCGTTTTGTAAAGAGGTGTAAACAGTGTGTAATATGCAAGCGTTTTGTAAAGAGGTGTAAACAGTGTGTAATATGCAAGCGTTTTGTAAAGAGGTGTAAACAGTGTGTAATATGCAAGCGTTTTGTAAAGAGGTGTAAACAGTGTGTAATATGCAAGCGTTTTGTAAAGAGGTGTAAACAGTGTGTAATATGTGAGCGTTTTGTAAAGAGGTGTAAACAGTGTGTAATATGCAAGCGTTTTGTAAAGAGGTGTAAACAGTGTGTAATATGAAAGCGTTTTGTAAAGAGGTGTAAACAGTGTGTAATATGTGAGCGTTTTGTAAAGAGGTGTAAACAGTGTGTAATATGCAAGCGTTTTGTAAAGAGGTGTAAACAGTGTGTAATATGAAAGCGTTTTGTAAAGAGGTGTAAACAGTGTGTAATATGCAAGCGTTTTGTAAAGAGGTGTAAACAGTGTGTAATATGCAAGCGTTTTGTAAAGAGGTGTAAACAGTGTGTAATATGCAAGCGTTTTGTAAAGAGGTGTAAACAGTGTGTAATATGTGAGCGTTTTGTAAAGAGGTGTAAACAGTGTGTAATATGCAAGCGTTTTGTAAAGAGGTGTAAACAGTGTGTAATATGAAAGCGTTTTGTAAAGAGGTGTAAACAGTGTGTAATATGTGAGCGTTTTGTAAAGAGGTGTAAACAGTGTGTAATATGCAAGCGTTTTGTAAAGAGGTGTAAACAGTGTGTAATATGTGAGCGTTTTGTAAAGAGGTGTAAACAGTGTGTAATATGAAAGCGTTTTGTAAAGGGGTGTAAACAGTGTGTAATATGAAAGCGTTTTGTAAAGAGGTGTAAACAGTGTGTAATATGAAAGCGTTTTGTAAAGAGGTGTAAACAGTGTGTAATATGAAAGCGTTTTGTAAAGGGGTGTAAACAGTGTGTAATATGAAAGCGTTTTGTAAAGAGGTGTAAACAGTGTGTAATATGAAAGCGTTTTGTAAAGAGGTGTAAACAGTGTGTAATATGAAAGCATTTTGTAAAGAGGTGTAAACAGTGTGTAATATGCAAGCGTTTTGTAAAAGAGGTGTAAACAGTGTGTAATATGTGAGCGTTTTGTAAAGAGGTGTAAACAGTGTGTAATATGCAAGCGTTTTGTAAAGAGGTGTAAACAGTGTGTAATATGAAAGCGTTTTGTAAAGGGGTGTAAACAGTGTGTAATATGCAAGCGTTTTGTAAAGAGGTGTAAACAGTGTGTAATATGAAAGCGTTTTGTAAAGAGGTGTAAACAGTGTGTAATATATGAGCGTTTTGTAAAGGGGTGTAAACAGTGTGTAATATGCAAGCGTTTTGTAAAGAGGTGTAAACAGTGTGTAATATATGAGCGTTTTGTAAAGGGGTGTAAACAGTGTGTAATATGTGAGCGTTTTGTAAAGGGGTGTAAACAGTGTGTAATATATGAGCGTTTTGTAAAGGGGTGTAAACAGTGTGTAATATGCAAGCGTTTTGTAAAGGGGTGTAAACAGTGTGTAATATGTGAGCGTTTTGTAAAGGGGTGTAAACAGTGTGTAATATGTGAGCGTTTTGTAAAGAGGTGTAAACAGTGTGTAATATGTGAGCGTTTTGTAAAGAGGTGTAAACAGTGTGTAATATGTGAGCGTTTTGTAAAGAGGTGTAAACAGTGTGTAATATGTGAGCGTTTTGTAAAGAGGTGTAAACAGTGTGTAATATATGAGTGTTTTGTAAAGAGGTGTAAACTGTGTAATATATGAGTGTTTTGTAAAGAGGTGTAAACAGTGTGTAATATGCAAGCGTTTTGTAAAGAGGTGTAAACAGTGTGTAATATGCGAGCGTTTTGTAAAAGGGGTGTAAACAGTAGGGCTGCACGATATGAGGAAAAGCTGCGATGTGCGATAACATGGTTTAATATTGCGATGACGATATGAATTGCGATAAATATTCAAATGTGAATGTTAGCTATAGCCTACTGTTCCCATGTCTTAGTGCTTTAATAGGTTATTTGCGTGTTAGGTCAAACATTTATTACCAGCCTGGTTCAGATTACACGATTTTAGCGCGGTTTTGGCACAATCCGTTTGACATAGGGTGTCGTGGGGATTCGTAAACGACAACGGGCGTCAGGACGCAAGATTCGATCGTTTCATCTCGTATGTGGGCGACAACCTACGTCGCGTCTGCGATGCTTCACGACATCACGACAGAAAGACTAGCATGTTTAATTTTTTAACGGTCCTCCACGACGGGTTGAGTATGTGAGCGAGAGTGCGAGCAACAGTGAGTGTGTGTGTGCGCCAGTGAGCGAGTGTGTGTGTGCGCGCGAGTGAGTGAGCGAGGGACAGTGATTGTGTGTGTGCGTGCGAATGGTTTGCGAGTGAATGTGTGCGTGTGACGGCACGCGATGACTGGTCGGAAAGCAACGTGTTGTCTGACATGTTTCTTGTCCACGACACAAGATTTTAGGAGTCATAATCGTGTAATCTGACACCGTGACTATCGTAACAGACACAAAAATCTTGTAATCTGAACCATGCATTATTCATCGTGTCAGGCTGTCTGTTGCGATGTGTTCATCGCGTGAGTTCATATCGCGATGACGATGAAAATTCGATGTATCGTTCAGCCCTAGTAAACAGTGTGTAATATGTGAGCGTTTTGTAAAGAGGTGTAAACAGTGTGTAATATGTGAGCGTTTTGTAAAGAGGTGTAAACAGTGTGTAATATGAAAGCGTTTTGTAAAGGGGTGTAAACAGTGTGTAATATGTGAGCGTTTTGTAAAGGGGTGTAAACAGTGTGTAATATGTGAGCGTTTTGTGAAGAGGTGTAAACAGTGTGTAATATGTGAGCGTTTTGTGAAGAGGTGTAAACAGTGTGTAATATGCAAGTGTTTTGTAAAGAGGCGTAAACAGTGTGTAACATGCAAGCGTTTTGTAAAGAGGCGTAAACAGTGTGTAATGTGCAAGCGTTTTGTAAAGAGGCGTAAACAGTGTGTAACATGCAAGCGTTTTGTAAAGGGGTGTAAACAGTGTGTAATATGTGAGCGTTTTGTAAAGAGGTGTAAACAGTGGACGATCAGGCTATTCTTAGAGTGAACTGACCCCTGGCTAACAATCCCCCATCTCATTCTTCTACTCTATCTGCTTTCATCCCCTCTTGTGAGTGACAGAGGCCCTCTGTGGCCCCTGAAGGGCCCCTCTCTGACAGACGTGTAATTGTGGTGTGTGTCATCTTTAGAGGCTCCGCATGGGCTTTTTACACGACTGTCTCGTGACAGAGTGAGAGTGAGAAAGCAGCCCCGGAGCTGAAGGTGTTGATGTGAAGTCAGTCTGTGATGTGTGTGTTCAGTAAACTCTACTCTCTCACCTCGCCGATGTCGTAGATGTGTATCTGTCCCTCTGAGTCCCCGACGGCGATCTCTCTGCCCGACTGAGACCAGCGCAGTCTGTTCAGAGCAGGACTCCCTTCCACAGCCACACTGACAGAGGGCACCTGCACACACACACACACACACACACGCGCACACATACATACACACACGCGCACACACACACACACAGGCACACACACATTGAGCTTGACTAATAATACCAATAATACCATTTGTTCAGTCAGTATCTGATCCATCCACATTATTAATCAAAGGGGTCATGTAACATGTAACAGAAGGACTTCATGCTGATATTTGAAAAATAACTTGCTGTCAAACGCATGTTGAACTACAAACAGGACAAGGCTGATCACAACAAACTGTACAATGTTCATATACTGGTTGGTAAACCCACAGTACTTAAAGCCCCCCTGTGGTGAAAATCAAGCTTTTAATATTGTTTATATATCTATATGGTGTTTTTAATATGCTTTAAGACAAACCATGTGTAAATTCATAAGTCTTCAGCATTGCTGAGTATTTTCTCCTTAAAACTGCAGTGAACCAAAGACAGTCTCAAAAACACGCTTTGAAATCGCTGGTGTTTCTGACGTCACAAACTACCTTGTAACCAATCAGATCAACGTGTGATCGTCAACGAGTGGATCTCTGAGCTGAGTGAGTGAGTGAGTGGAGGCGGGGCTCATTTGCATATTCATTGAACCACGTATACTAAATGAGGCAAGGGTGTAGAGTTACATTCAAGCTATTTTAAGGCATGAATAACTTTTTTTCCAAGGAAAAAACCTTAAATATGTAATTTTGGTGATCAAAGATGAGATTTAAGGGATAAAATGATTGACTACAGGGGGACTTTAAAAAAAAAATTCAACTGAAAATGTATTGGATATATTTGTTTATATTTCCCAGCACTACTAAAAGAAATCAGATTTTGTCTCTCGGTGTAGAAGCCTGTGTGGTGAAAATAAAGTTAATTCTGCATATGCTACTAGTGTGTGTATCAGTGATGTTTCATGGCATGTATGCTGTTGTAACCTCAGTGTCGTTGTTGAGGTTCCACAGGTCGATGCGTCCGAGTCCGTCAACACACGCGAACAGGGCGGGGTGTACCGGAGACCACATCACATCATAAACATAATCCGAGTTATCCTCAAACGAGTACAGAGGCTTGTTATTCTACAGCAGAGACAGAAACACACAGTCAGCTGAGAGATTCATGAATGACTGTGTAATGTAATGAGTGTGTATGAATGATCCGTTACCTTGCTGCTCCAGAGTTTAACGGTCCAATCAAAAGAGGCGGTCAGGAAGAGATGAGAGAAATCCACCAGCCCAGTCGCTGTGTGACAGTGAATGCCTGTGATTGGACCATGATGTCCCTCAAACATCTCACTGATACCTGCCCGACTGCTCACACACACACACACACACACACACACACAGAATGACAGAGGGTTAATGATCTCAGCATGTTTCCATCAGTCAGGTAACACTTCACTTTACTAACACACACACACACACCGCTGAGTGTGTGAGCTGTGTGTGAGCTCATTACTGTGAGAGGTAAACAGCCGAGTGAGATGCTGAGAGTGTGTGTAGAGGATGAGATAATCACAGCATCACAAATGAAGAGGAAACATTCGCTCTCTCAGCTCAGTACAGCACACACAAACACATCTACTATATCCCATTCATAAACAGTTGATTTTCATATTTCTAATTTAAAAAAAAATTGTGCAGGAACTTCCATTCAGAGCAATAAAGTTTTGGGAGATAACAGATAACGATCATAACATGATTTCTGCTTCAGTAAAGCTCTACAGTCAACAGTAGACACTATAAATGTATTATTAATAGAAATTAATATGAATTAATTATAAACATTCATTTACTATTTACTTACAATTAATTAAATATATACAATTGTTATTCAATAAGTCATTATTACTATATATATAATTTTATTAATTACTATATAGTAATTACAACAAATTTGTGAAATTTAACAAGCGTGTTGATCAGCCCACTAAAGAAACATTAAAACATGCCTTTCCATAAATTTGCACTTTCAAAAATATGTTCATATAATCATATTATACATTGAACTATGTCTAATCCACAATTACACAAATAATGTAAATATAGATTAAATTAAATAAAAAAAATTAATGAAAAATAAATATATATATATATATATATATATATATATATATATATATATATATATATATATATATATATATATATACAGTATATATATACAGTATATATATATATATATATCTTACAGTTACAAGGCTTGTTTCTGGTCTCAAATTGTATCTTTTTTATTTCTTACAATTTATATATATTTTTTTAATTTGTCATAATAGTTATTTTCCATAAAATTGCATGTGGTAATAAAGAATTGGTAGAACTTTAAACTTTATCTGTATGACGGCAAAAAATCACTTCGATAAAGAAAATATACCTACATATAATAACAACATACAGTTATGTGACAAAAGAACGAACGACTCGAACCCGAAGACTCGAGAGGTGAACTAATCATTTCTGTATGCGGTACAACAGTACCGACTGCGTAGCTCAGTTTATGAGGATGTCACGGGATGATGGAACGACTCAGATCGGGAGGTGAGGTAAACTAACAGACTGCATAGCCTGAAGACCCAGTTAAGCAATTAATTAATCAATCGTTTCTGTTTCTCATAATTTGGCCTTGTCTGTGCATTGCAATTTTTTTCTTACTCTAAATGTGATCCACACATAGTAAGTTGATGTGTTGGGGAATTTGGCTATTAACATGTAACATTTTAATTATATTCTGCTGAAATGAACTAAATGACTTGGAAAAAAGATTAGTTAATTTTGATAAACGAGATTCAAAGATCAGTAAAATGATCCGAACTTCCCATTACTAAATTCAATTCGCACGGACTGAAGACGGATGGGAGAATACAGTGAAGAACCATAGACAGTATATAAACTGGACACAGCGACCCCATTGGATTCAACAGAGAAAAGTCAATTAGAATCTCTCACTTCCTGGGGGTCGAGCGACTGCGCAGACTCCAACTGAGCTTGACGACGTAGATGTGACGTGAGCAACCCGTCAGTAGCTGTGCCAAGAGAAATCTGAATCATTCCCTTCCGAAACTTGCAGAGACGGAGAGTGTGAGTAGGAGCTGTCCATGAGCTAGGAGCAGGAGAACCTTTTGCTAAGTATTCTGATTAATTATTTTGTCATTTTGCCTCCACGTCCCCCCGATTGCCCGCGAGCTTCTCCTCCTGTCCATACGGTAATCTCTCTACTGTGCGACAGAGAGACGCGTGGTTATGACGCAATCGTTAGCCTATTTTTACAAAAACTGCTTCTACGGGGCCATAACGTAAGCTCCAACGTAATGGAGCCTTTTATACATTTTTGTGTTTCTTTAGAAATAAATAATGGACAAATGGAGTCTTTAAACGCCTCAGATGTAAAGTTATTCGCTGTCAAGGTGACGCCAAAATGAATGGGAGTCAATGGAATGCTAACAGCAGGTGATGGTCCGCTAATCAATGGCGGCGCCCGGGGAAGCTTCAAAATAATATGAAACCCTGCCCCCCTGTGAAGAACGGGAGCGCCAAGTGCTCAGAAGCTGCAGTATCCCAGGGCGTTCTCAGCGCCGTCAAAATAAAAGTCTGGCGTCTCGTCAAAATAAAAGTTCTGCGTCCAATATATCGGCCACACAGAAAAACTTATCGGCCAATGCCGATATTTACAAAATGCCAAATATTGGCCGATCTATCAGCCGACCACTAATTTGCGTAATCAGATTACATGCACAGATCCAGAGAACTCCTGAAGTGAACAGTGTGTGTAAGTGTGTGTATTACCTGCCATGGCGACAGGCTGTGTACACTGATCCATCCTCACTCCCCACCACAAAGTTATTAACGTCACCCAGAGGGAAGGACATGGAGGTGACCGCAACGGATTTAGACTGCTTAAACACCAGCTCCATACTGTCCTGTTGACACACACACACACACACACACACACACACACACACACACACACACACACACACATCAATAACACCACAGCCTCTCTCACAGAGTAGAAATGCTCAATTTAAATTCAGCCGGCGTTTTAACAATCATTAACATCTGACACTGTGGTTTGGCAAATGTTTTTGGAAACTCAAGGATGAGTTAATGGTATACTAACTCCAAACGCAGCTCTCTCTGTGTGTGTGTGTGTGAGTGTGTGTGTGAGTGTGTAAAGCAGCAGGGAAGAGGTTGTGAGTCAGTGCTTCTGAAGCCAACAAATCACTTCCCTTGGCATTTGTCGGTAAGATTTGTACACAACATTCACTATTTTTACAGGTTGAGTAAGCAAGTTGCCTTCTTTGAGTATGATATTCAAACTCTGAAAACATGAAGAGAGCGAGAATGTGAGAGCAGAGAGAATTGTGTGTACCTGTGGTTGAGACAGCATGTCCAGACTCCAGGAGCACATCTTTCCATCAGTAGAGATGCTAATGAGGTTATGAGCGTTCTGTGTGCCAACCACATTAACACAGTACACTGGGTGCTGGAAGAGAGACAGAAAACTAAGGTTAGGGCAGGCCTCCAGACTGCGACCAAATGGTTGCATTTTGCGACCATTTTTCCTGTCAGTGGGACCAAAATTTGATTTAGGTCAGCAACCACAACGTTGCCCAGCATCAAATGGCAAACGAAATGAAAGCGGAACGAAACTGCACTACTCATTTGTGCTTCAGTATGGTGTACCACAAGGCTCAGTACTAGGACCGCTGCTGTTCACTCTGTACATGCTACCATTAGGAGATATCATTAGGAAACATGGAATTAGCTTCCACTGTTATGCCGACGATACTCAGCTCTATATTTCTTCAAAACCTAACGAAACTTACCAATTCACTAAATTAACAGAATGCATAGCTGATATAAAAAATTGGATGACTCGTAATTTCCTACTACTTAACTCTGAAAAAACAGAGATTCTAATTATTGGACAAAAAACTTTCTCACGTAATAACCTAGAATACTGTCTAACACTTGATGGCTGCTCTGTTAAGTCTTCGTCGTCGGTTAGGAACCTGGGTGTGCTCTTTGATACCAATCTTTCATTTGAAAGTCACATTTCTAGTATCTGTAAAACTGCATTTTTCCATCTTAAAAATATATCTAAATTACGACATATGCTCTCATTGACAAATGCGTAACAATTAGTTCATGCTTTCATGACATCAAGGCTAGATTATTGTAATGCTCTACTGGGTGGTTGTCCTGCACGCTTAATAAACAAACTACAGCTGGTTCAAAACGCAGCAGCTCGAGTTCTTACCAGAACCAGGAAGTATGACCATATTAGCCCAGTTCTGTCAAAACTGCACTGGCTCCCTATTAAACATCGCATCAATTTTAAAATATTGCTGATTACTTACAAAGCACTAAATGGTTTAGCTCCGCAGTACTTGAGCGAGCTCTTAACGCATTATACTCCTTCACGTCTATTGCGATCTCAAAATTCCGGCCAGTTGATAATACCTAGAATATCAAAATCGACTGCAGGCGGTAGATCCTTCTCCTATTTAGCACCAAAACTTTGGAACAGTCTTCCTAACATTGTCCGGGAAGCAGACACACTCTGTCAGTTCAAATCTAGACTAAAAACACATCTCTTTGACCTAGCATACACATAACACATTATAGACTTATATAATTCAATATTAGGCTGCATAGATTAGGTCAGCTGGAACCGGGAACACTCCCCATGAATCCTGATGTACTTGTTACATCATGAGAAGAATGGCATCTACACTAATTTTAGTGTCTTTGTTTATCCCAAGGTTTTCCCGCAGCCTGCCGGATCCAGGCCGTTTCCAGATCTGACGAAGGACCTTCACCTGGACCCGATGTCAACGCAGTGCTGAAGTGCCAACTAGTCTCTCCCTATGGAGAATCCCTTTCCCACTCTACAGATAAAGCGTCGTTGGGAAAACTCAATTTGCGTATCTACCCCGAATTGATAAAATAAAATTCTGAATCAAAACTATAAGGAAACACCAGTAATTTGTTTAGGCTTGGTTTGTAGGGAATAACAAACCTGCACACATATATTCAAACGCACATAACTATTGAACCCGTTCTTAATGCGCATGTGAACGCCATCAGTGTTTCTCACAGGATCGCGTTTAAAGTCTGTGTAGAGGGAATGGTGTCTTCTCAGCGGCCCCTAATTTAATAACTAATGATCGTTGCGACGGAAGCGAATCAATCAAAACTAACTTTAGATGGAAAATAACTTTATTAAAGAACCGCTATAAAGCCAAAACAATCTTACGTTAAATTATACATTTATCTCTGTAAAACTGCTTTGAGACAATCTACATTGTTAAAAGCGCTATATAAATGAAGATGACTTGACTTGACTTTACTTGTGCTAAACCATAGATATCAGATCAAACAGCGCTGAAGTGAAAACCAGGAGAAACATTGTGCCAAGAATGAACAAGTTATAGAAGGCTTTAAGTCCACAAATCAGCAACATTCACCATGGATTTAATGTAGTAACACTAACCGTAACTACTGTATTGTGACAGAAATAGTCAAACGTTTACTACTAGTACTAGTCTGAGTACTACACATCTTTTTCCAGCACTTCGAAACTATAATATCATATTTAAATGTTATTTTTAATGTGATGACCAAAACATTTTTTGTTCATCCTTCAAAGATTGTCCCCATTTATAAAAACTAAAAGTTTCAAGATGTAGGAAAACTCACACTTATTTAAAAATAAAAAAAAGTTCAAATTACATTGTAACCAGTAGGTGGCTGCAGAGGACGCTTATTGGCTATTTTCACTCCCTAATATCAATTTTATCACTCGTTTTGCTTTTGAATTAATATTAAGACATTATGAATGATAATAATTAAAGTTAATTTTATCTACACCTCAAATTAAACTCAGTGTTCACTGGCTAAAAACAGTTAGTTTGGATCTCTGGGTTAGGGTGTCAAAAATATTAAAACAAATGTGAAAAATAAGCAGTATTTTGTTTTAGGACATCACAGTATTAATATCTCAAGATTCTCTGACTGTAGTTACTGCTTCACCTCCTTTTCTGCGTGGTGTGTGTGTGATGCCATGTACCGTGTGGGCCGCAGCAGAGAGAGGGGTCCTCTGGACAGGGGTGCGCCTGTTACTTCTGTTGTCCCACAGGACGATCTGTCCTGAATAAGTGCCACCGACAACCAGGTTAGGATGAAACTTTGCAAACGCTGCAGACATGACCGCAGACTACAGGAGAGAGAGAGAGAGAGAGAGAGAGAGAGAGAGAGAGATACAAACTTTTAAAAAGTTCATAGACATAAAAGTAATCCATATGAATCAAGCAGTTTAATTCAGGTCTTCTGTAGAGACACTATTGCTTTATATGATGAACAGATTTAATTTAGGCTTTAATTCATATAAATATTGATCAAATATAGTCAAAGGCAGCTCAGCTGTGCTTGTTTGCCACATGAGATTAAACCTTATTGTGAAGCTCAAACTTACTGGAGTGACGTGAAAACAAAATTCATTGGTGCTCAGGCATCAAGCAAGCAGATTTGAGCCTTCGTTTACCATATTTGATGTGCTTCATGTATGTGTTGATCAATGTTCATCACACTCTCCAGTTTACCAACCCCAACATGCTCAGCTAAGAAGATGGAAAAAGTAACAAGTCCAAACTAACCTAGTGGAGTGTTTTTTGCGTGTGTGTGTGTGTGTGTGTGTGTGTGTGTGTGTGTGTGTGTGTGTGTGTGTGTGTGTGTGTGTGTGTGTGTGTGTGTGTGTGTGTGAGTGAGTGAGTGAGAGAGCGAGCGAGCTGTGTATCCGTTCATCCGGGCAGCACATGTGGTTCTACTCAGGCTATCCACAACGGATCACCTCAGGCCAAACACACACTGAACATACAGTAACACTCAACAAATACACATCCGGAGAGATAAAACCTTCCAAGAAATGCCACAATCTGCTTCTGTATTGCTTGTAATGCAGCATAATGGCTAGTATGATTAGAAAATCTTTGAGTCTCATGACTTTACTGAGTGTTTAATCAACTGAATTCAATAGAGTTCACACTGGTAATTCTCATGTTATAAGTTCTTACAAATTTCAAATAATGATATTTTCAAATAAAATATTGGTAAAAATGTCAGTTTTTTCGTGCATCACACTAGTAGTTCATGTATAATTTGAAATTTCAAAGAATTTCTACATTTTTTATGGTGGTCAATGGGGTTTAATGTAGTACTAACATGGTTATTAACACAGCAACTTTACAAATGTTTAAATCTTTACACATTCACACGTTGCTAAGAAGTTATTAATTAGATACATTATGGTTTTAGTTGAAAATTACTAAGTTATAAATGTTTTGTAATCCTAAAGTCCCCCTGTGGTGAAAATCCAGCTTTTAATGTTGTTTATATGTCTATATGGTGTTTTTAATGTGCTTTAAGACAAACCATGTGTAAATTCATAAGTCGACAGCATTGCTGAGTATTTTCTCCTTAAAACTGCAGTGAACCAAAGACAGCCTCAAAAACACTGTTTGAAATCGCTGGTGTTTCTGACGTCACAAACTACCTTGTAACCAATCAGATCAACGTGTGATCGTCAACGAGTGGATCTCTGAGCTGGTGTGAGTGAGTGGAGGCGGGGCTTATTTGCATATTCAGAGAGCCACATATACTAAATGAGGCAAGGGTGTAGAGTTACATTCAAGCTATATTAAGGCACAAAGAAAATAACATTTAAATATGTCATTTTGGTGATCAAAGATGAGTTTTAAGGGATAAAATGATTGGCTACAGGGGGACTTTAAGTTATAAATGTTTCATAAGCTTAAGATCTACCAAGTCAGAACTGAGGAATGCAAAAGACGTATGCAGATTTTGAATGTATTTAGAGGGTTAAGTAATATTCAGGAAGCAGAATACTGAATATAAGAAGTGTTACTTATAGAAGTATGCTTATAAACCTCGGCTAACACCACGAACCTGAGTATGTGCATGAATGCGCATGTGTATGCAGAGAGTTTAAAATAATAGTTCAATCATAAATGAAAATTCCCCCGCACCCATGTCGCTCAAAGCCTGTATGACTTTCTTTCTTTCATGGAATACAAAAGGAGACGTTACGCAGAATGTTAGCGTGCTGCTTTTTTACATACAATGAGTCAGTGTCTAAAACTGTCAAGCTCCAAAAAGGACATAAAAGTAATCCATAAGACAATATTTCAAGTCTTCTGAAGACTTAACTCAATTAACTGAAATTAACTCAATATTCACTGAAACTCTTCCCTTTCACTGCATTTCTCAAATCTCAGCCTCACTTGTGTTCTATTTAAAGGGATACTCCACTTTTTTCGGAAATATGCTCATTTTACAACTCCCCCAGATTTAAACAGTTGAGTTTTACCGTTTTAGAATCCATTCAGCCGAACTCCGGTTCTGACGGTACCACTTTTAGCATAGCTTAGCATAGATCATTGATTCTGACGAGTCCAGTAGCATTTCTTTCAAAATGAATAAAGAGTTTCAATATTTTTTCTATTTAAAACTTGACTCTTCTGTAGTTAAACCGTGTACTAAGATCGACGGAAAATGAAAAGTTGCGATTTTCTAAGCCTATATGGCTAGGAACTACTCTCATTCCGGCGTAATAATCAATGAACTGTGCGGCCGTACCATGGGTGCAACAGGTGTAATGATATGACGCAGCGCCTGAAAATAGTTCTAATAGGTTAGACAAACTTAGTCCCGGTCACGTTGGAAGAAGTTACCGAGCTGGGGACTATTTTCAGGCGCTGCGTCATATCATTACGCCTGTTGCACCCATGGTACGGCCGCACAGTTCATTGATTATTACGCCGGAATGAGAGTAGTTCCTAGCCATATAGGCTTAGAAAATCGCAACTTTTCATTTTCCGTCGATCTTAGTACACGGTTTAACTACAGAAGAGTCAAGTTTTAAATAGAAAAAATATTGAAACTCTTTATTCATTTTGAAAGAAATGCTACTGGACTCATCAGAATCAATGATCTATGCTAAGCTATGCTAAAAGTGGTACCGTCAGAACCGGAGTTCGCTGAATGGATTCTAAAACGGTAAAACTCAACTGTTTAACTCTGGGGGAGTTGTAAAATGAGAATATTTCCGAAAAAAGTGGAGTATCCCTTTAAGCATGACCTGAGATGTTGCACTAGGTTGATGCCAAACACCTGTGTGCATGTATAACCGAACAGGGAAATTTTATTACGTGGAATTTAAATTAAATGTCTACAGCAGAGGGCAAGTTTGTCAATGAACAACAGTTTAAATTTGGGTCTGTACGTCACACAAGTCTATGAAATCACTGTAAAAGAGTAAAAATATAGCAGTTTTTCTACTTACCCTGCCAAAATTTTCAAATAAATTGATTTTGTTGCTTGTGATGAGGACTGCAAAATTAAAATTAATCAAAATTAAACCGCACGCAACTTGGATAAGGCTGCGATTATTTTATGCGCAGCTTCTCGGTGAAGCACGGCTCTGTGATCAGCAGTAAATGCTGCTCCATCTGAAAGATAGAGGGCGCTCTCGCGCAGACACGCCATATATGCCCGCAGAAGTAGATAACAGGTCATTCCAGGAAATCCTTATGGGCATCATACTATCTGTAGCTGAATAAACAGAAGATTGAAACGCTTTGATTGATTAAACATGACTAATAAACACGACACGACTACGACAATATATGGTTTATCTGAGTTCTTCAAGTCTTCTCGGGTATTTTCATGATAATAAAGTATATTTATACTTCAAAGCTAATAGACATAGCCTTTTTCACTGTATAGAATACTATGAAATATTATGTTGTGTGCCTTATTCTGTGTAAGAAGCCACGTCATCTCACAGAAGGATGCTCAACTGTCGTTATGAAGTGAGTTTGGAGTAAAAATCATGTTATTAAATGTTGTCTTTTGCTGGATAAGAGGTTCATAAATGCTTCTCATGTTTGGCGTGTGTTGTTTTTTCAAATGCATGTTATAAGCGACTCAAACTCACAGTGCTTTCATATGGAGCAGCGCTTACTACGGATCACAGAGCCGTGCGTCACTGACAAGCTGCATATAAAAAATAAAAATAATCGTAGCCGTTGCGATTTCAACATTGCAAAAAGCCAAATCGGTTTAAATGTGATTTCATGTTAATTGCGATTAATCGTGCAGCCCTACTTTTGATCCATGTAACCTTTAATTCTAATAATTAAGTTTTATTCGAATTTTTGCATTTTTCACAACGATTTTGTGAAATTTCACAATTGTACAAATTACAAAGCAGAAGCACACACACACAAAAATAACAGAACAAAGATACAAATGAAATAAACAGTGCTTTAAGTTTTTCAGGTCTATCAGATACAAAAATACAGAAATTAAATGTTATCAAATGTATATCTATTGTGTAAAAATATAAATATAGATTAATCCTTATTAAGGCTACAAAAGTTTTTCAGTCAAGTGCAGAGGCAGATTTTCTCTTTTTCTTTTGTTGTTTGATTAACATTAACGTCATAAAACAGAAAAGTGTCGATCAGACAATGCATGAGTACCAAATCGAGTTTTCAGGAGTGGTGTGGTGTGGGTGTGTGTGTGTGTGTGTGTGTGTGTGTGTGTGTGTGTGTGTGTGTGTGTGTGTGTGTGTGTGTGTGTGCACGCGTACCTGACAGTGGAAGACATACTCTGGTGTGGCCTTCTTGTATTTCATGTTCCAGACCAAAGCCACTCCATCGGGCTCATGTGGGGCTTCCTCATTGTTGTTGTAAGAGGCGACCAGCAACTCTGGATACTGTGAACACGTGTGTACAGATCAGGAAAACAAAACTTTTGTCTATTTAAGAACAACTTTTGACTGCAGGCATTAAGTCTGGTCCACATTACAGCTCATTCTGGCAAAGAACCGCCCACTTACACACATATAATCTTTTCTTATTCTGACTGTTACAAATAAGAAAAAAAAAAAAAAAAAAAAGGGCTAAATAATTTTCATAGGGACAAAATATACTTTTTAATAATAATAATTTAAAATGCAAAATAAATTATCCCAAACTAGTTATTCACCTCACAGCATTCTAATTATCACGTCACATTTATTTGTTTAGCACCTTGTACAATATAGATTGTTTCAAAGCAGATTCACAGAAATAAACAAAAAAACTATTGTTGCAAAATTCATAAATTATGAAATGATCTTAATTAAAGCTGTAAAGCAGCTCTGCAGAAGGCAATGGTATCATTCTTCAAGTCAATCAATGTTGATTCAATTCAGTTCAATAACAGTGTCGATGTTGCAGTTCTTCAATTACATGCTCTATTCAGACTGAAATTTAAGCTGTTATTCAGTGATAAAGAAAGTCATACATATTGGAATAACACGTAGTTGAGTAAATCACTGAAATGTCACTAAAATATTACTAATATTTTCAACATTTTTGACTGTTTCAGACAAATTCCTCTTTTATTTCACATTCACTATTACCATCATCAGAAATACAAGCAGATTTTAAAACATCATGGTTCATTTTGATATGTAGTGAAGATAATTCAGAGAAAATCCATGAAGAATAAATAATAAATGTGTGTGGCTCTGAAATTATGAGTATAAAACTGAAGTGTTCTGTGACATTACAGATTCTAAACTTCATCCAAACAGGGTCAAATTGACCTGTAAAATCAAAATGACCTGTACATCTCAGTCAAATGGTACTAGATTATAATAAATAGCCATTCATGATTACAGTAAATGACTTATAATACATATTACATCCATATTATATCCGATATTATATCACTTACAAGAAGTATAAGTTATTAAAACTTGATCAACACCTAATTTCATGTGTTATTAGCTTTGTATGTACTGTATGCATGCATGCTTGATTTATAAAGTCAAGTTTTGAGGTCCTGTACCTGTGGGGACCAATCCAGACAGGTTACCACTCGCTGTTTGGACCAGCGGTCATCAACAAACTGCCTGTTCAGAGACAGTTTCGCCCCAGCCTGCATCTCACTAGATACACACACACACACATCTCACATTAAACAGTGCATATGAGCTGCTCTGTGATTATTATTTTTTAGGGCCGATGGTTACCCCTCCTTCTCTTCCATGTCACGGCCGCTGTAGTCGAAGAAAACATCCACGTGTTCGGACAGAGCGCGCTCCACGATGCGTGTGCTGTGATCGAAAAACTCCATGAACTCCTCCGAGTGCAGAATCTGCAACTTCTCCTCCTCTGTTAGCTCACGAGGGGCCGCTGCACTCACCGACAGACAGGGAACAAATGACAGGTGTGCAATCGGATGAAATTAACTCCATTTATAAATCAGAATAGTTGAATTCTTGATTCTAATGGTTAAAGGGATAGTTCACCCAAAAAGTTCGCCCTCATGTCCTCCTAGGTGTATATGACTATCTTCTCTCAGACGAATACAATCTGAGTTATATTAAAAAATGTCCTGGCTCTTACAAGCTTTATAATGGGAGTGAATTACTGTTTCTGTCCATAAAAGTGCATCTCTCCATGCATCTCAAAAGTGTCCCAAATGAGGGTTTAAAAAAGGCCTTCTGAAGTGAAGCGATGCGTTTGTGTAAGAAAATATCCATATTTAAAACTTTATAAAGTAAAATAACTAGCTTCTGAACAGAAAAAGCAATTCACTGCCATTATAAAGCTTGGAAGAGCCAGGACATTTTTTAATATAACTCAGATTGTCTTTGACTGAGAGAAGAATGTCATATACACTTAGGATGACTTGAGGGTGAATAAATCATGGGGCAATTTTCATTTTTGGGTGAACTATCCCTTTAACAAATGGCTCGATGGTGTTTTTAGCCCCCAATGGCTCCTTCCAGGCAGCTAACCCTAACCTCAACCTTAAAGCTACCCATCCCCTCGCTGCCTGGAAGGCGCAGTTGGGAGATAAAAACACCAAACACCTAACAAATGTTCCAGGTTCGTTCTTGTTATTCCAGTTTTGAGAAAAACAAGATGCTTAATTGTTGTCTAAATGTCTGAGCACAAGTATATATCGCACAGGGTAACTGCACATAAGTGGAAAAATTGATTTCGAACCACTGAACTATTGAAAACTGAACACACACTCAAGGTCTCAAGGTGGAAATATGTCCATAACTTGGAGTTGAAATTGTGCGCATTAAATAGTAAATAATTCAGTGGTCTGTTTTTCCCCCATTGCATTATGTTCTCTAGTACCAACTACCAACATTATACTAAAAATCTGATTTCAGCAACAACCACTGCCAATTTTCATAGGCAAAGACAGAACATATGTGAATTGTCTTCTTCAATCATGAATAATATAATGTCAACAAATGTCAGTGTTTGGATTATTATAGTGAAACATATAAAACATGCAAACACACCAAATGATCTGTAATGCATTCCAGTGGAGTTGGTAGGACAGTGAACATGAGATGTGTTCAGTACTTTACCTTCCTCTTCTTGTTTCTCCACTGGTTTCTCTTTCTCTGCCTCGACCTCTGGCTGTGGTGCTGGGGCCTCTTCCTCCTCATCTTCCTCTGCAATAGTCACATCACAAACATCATTTACACCAGAGCTGCAGGACTGTGTTATTAAAGGAGCCATGCTTTAAACTGTTAATGCTTTACCCTGGGTTAAAGGGATAGTTCACCCAAAAATGAATATTCTGTCATCGTTTACTCACCCTCATGTTGTTCTAAATGTTTATGAGTTTCTATGTTGTGTTGAACACAAAAGAAAGTCCAGAAAATACAATGGAAGTCAATGGGGTCCAACTGTCTGGTTACCGACATTCTTTAAAATATCTTCTTTTGTGTTCGACTGAAGAAAGAAACTCAAACAACTTGAAGGTGTGTAAATGATGACAGAATTTTCATTTTTGGGTGAACTATCCCTTTAAGTACATTGCATTTGTAAACCATTGGTTAAAGTTCGTATGTGGATATTTATGAGGTTACATGATCACACTTTAGATTAGGGTCCAATTCTCACTATTAACTATGACTTTTGCCTCAATAAACTCCTAATTACTGCTTATTAATAGTTAGTAAGGTAGTTGTTAAGTTTAGGTATTGGCCAGGATTAAGGGATGTAGAATATGATCATGCAGAATAAGGCATTAATATGTGCATTATAAGTACTAATAAACAGCCAATATCAATATATGCACGCTAATAAGCAACTAGTTAATAGTGAGAATTGGACCCTACACTAAAGTCTTAGCAGTTATATATATTCAATGAGTTTAGAAGTGAGAAAGTTTCTGATAGGTGTTAAACAACTTAATGTAGCACTGCATTCAACTTGGCCTAAGGACAATATGAACTGTTGCATGAAGTCAGCCAATCATAACAGAGGTCATTAACATATGTAAATGACCTCTTAAAGGAACAGTAGCCTTTTTAAATGTATGGGTCAGAGAGTGTGATAAATGGGTAACACTTTCCAATAAGGTTTCATTTGCTTACATAAGTTAACTACTTTCGTTAACATGAACTAGCAATGCACAATACTTCTACATCATTTATTAATTTTAATCAATATTAATTTCAAAATGTACTAATACAATTCAACAAATATCAAAAGTTGTATGTTAATGCACTATGAACTAACATGAAAATTTTTATTAACAAAGGATAATAAATGCTGTAAAAATGCATTGCTCATTGTTTGCTAATGTTAGTTAACATATTAATGTTTATATAAATGAGACTACAGTAAAGCGCTACCGATAAATGTTATTAAAATCTAAAATTCAAATTTTTGGTCCAAGATACCTTTAAAAAAGCAGACCTGTAAAAACAGGACATGGATTAAACCACTGTTTAATCAATCAATCATAGTGATCAATCATAGTGGTTAGTACATACATGCTCTATATTATCTGCCATTTTAAAAATAACTCACTATATAAAGTGTCTCCAGAATGTGTAACGCAGATTTTTAAGTGTAACTGGTACTTGAAATTGAACAAATACAATAAAAGTATTTAAGATAAGATAAAATTACCCATCACTGCTAAAAGTGATGTTGCTAAAAGAACTAGCAGGTGATAGATGTTAATTTCACCCCGAATGCCCATAACAGAAAATAACCAGGACTGTGGAAGGATTTGCTTCATTTCACTGGTTCTGATTAATATCAATTGAATAGGTGGAAAAACCAAAGTGAATCAGCCACCGAATTCCAAGTCCAGGACTGCTGACAGACAGTTTGTCTGATTGTTTGCTCAAGAACAACCTGGAGAGAGAGTGTGTGTGTGTGTGTGTGTGTGTGTGTGTGTGTGTGTGTGTGTGTGTGTGTGTGTGTGAACATTGTATCGAGTTTGTCTTCTCTCTAATCTACAGGGGTCTTGGCCATCACAGAGGTCTTAACCTACAGCCCGTCCAACAGACTCCCGGTGTAACTGAGACAGGGACTATTCAGCAGCGCATCCCATAGACACACGCAGGGCAGCAGGTGCCAGTGGCGGAGACAGCTGACGGCTGGCTGTGTGTATTAGGCAGATGGTTCTGCTGCAATTGTGTGTGTGGTGGCACGGGGATGGCACAGGGGTTTCTGCCTGACTGCTTTTAGTCAAGACTCTCTCCGGATACACAAGTTCATGCAATTAGAGAGTCGGCAGGGGGTCCACGGGCCGCTATTCACCCCTAAACACGAGCAGCTAAATGAAGCTGCTGCCCTGACCAGCTGTAAGCCACACACACAGCTCATCTCCGACAATACTCACCACTGAAGCCTGAACAAATGCAAAAGCTCAGGGGGAAAAACATGTTAAAAAGACCTCAAAGGAATAGCTCCCAAAATTAAATGTCTTCATTTATTTGCCTTCAAGCCATTCCAAACTCGTATGACTTTCTTTCCTCCATGCAACAGAAAAGGAGAATATCTGAAGAATATTATTATAGCCCCATTACATTTTCAGTCAAATAAAAAAGGAAGGTCTGTCAAGCTCTGAAATGGAAAAAAATATAACCACCATAAAAATACCATTAGAAGTAGTCCATTTAAGGCTGCATGACTTTGGGATATATATATATATATATATATATATATATATATATATATATATATATATATATATATATATATATATATATATATATATATATAAAAAACGATTTGCCATTTTTCTGATAAATGTTGTAACATTGATTTCAAACCCCATATTTGAAGATTTTTTTAAATAATTAAATAATAATATTGCTGTTATTACAAAATAAAAATCTTCGAAGCTTTCCTGTAGCTCAAACAGTAGAGCATTAGCGCTTGCAACGCCAAGGTCATGGGTTCGATTCCAAGGAAAAGCAAGAACTGATAAGAATGTAAAAATGTGTACCTTGAAATGCAATGTAAGTCACTTAGGATAAAAGCGTCTGCCAAATGCATAAATGTAAACAATAATAAAAAAATATTACTAGGGATGTCCCGATCACGTTTTTTGTGCCCTCCATCCGAGTAATTGAATATTGAGTCCCAATCCGATACTTGTATTTTCCTAGTGTTTGTTGCAGACTTCAAGTACATTAAAGTTATTAAAATTCCTCCAATGCACACAGGGATGGTGCAGAGAGTTCCTTAGTTATTATATCGAGTCAAGACAGTGGTAGATGTAAACAGTGTGGTCACAATTATTAATATATAAACGTATTGCATGTTATATGTACAATGAGCAGAATAATTGCAGCAGAATGAAAATAGTGGAAATAATGTTAGAAAGCATGAATCACGCGGTGTCAGAATGGCAGACTATCCGAAGCAAGACACCACCCATGTGGCAACGACGTCAGATAGTCTGATGGGCAGATAAAACATAAACTGTAAATAATCTGTTACAAAAGTGCATTAAATACGCTTAACACGGAAGCTCAAACGTGCATGTGTGTTTCCGATACCGCCACCTACTGCATGACACCTGTGTGTTTACATGTGACAGTAACTCTATCGCATTCAAAAGGTGCACTTTGAAGCCTGTTTTCAAAAGCTTGTGTTTTCAGGTCCCCAAAACGCCATTGCTGTGTAAATGAACGGCTATAACGCATTTTAGTTGAAAACAGTGTCATGTAAACGGCCCCAAGACAGTTCTGTGAGGTATTATTCCGTCAAAAACTTTGGCTCAGGCATTTCAGAATGACCAAACCAACACTCCAGATGCCGTCGGTTAGTCCGGTTATGCTGTCCCATCGCAGTCACAGCTTTTTTAACGCACATCGAGAGATTTATTCAGTAAATGTGTTTCCAACATAGTTTGAGCACGTTATTTTGCAATTAAACGCATACTTTTTTAATGCACGTTTTTAGAATTTATGCGCATTTTGGCGTTTCCATTCAGGGTTTTTTCACGCGATGTCCCAAAATACGCATAAAAAATAGGATGGAAACATAGCTACTGACTACAATAGGTCATGAGTCCCTCACATGTAAACATTTTTATTTATATTAATCGTGTAGCCCTAGTCTATAGTAAACCAGAATGAAATACAAGTCATTATTCACTGAAAATACCCCCCTCCGCCACGGCTCTCAAATGAAATAAGGCAGCAAATGCCATTTAGCCACGACACATGAGAACCACTGGCACCATTTTTCTAGTCAAAATGACTTCTTGAACCATTTTAAATGGGAATATTATCAGTTAATAACGACTTTTAATGTTTTCCTCACACAAAGCTCTGACCTCAGAACACTATGAACATAGCACTACAACTAAAGACTTTGTACATCAGTCTAATGGACTGCTTTTGGTTTCCATTTTATAGCATTCTTCAAAGATTCTCACCTAATGACACAAAGCCAAAATAATGAATTTCCTTTCATTTCTCGACAAACAGTCATATTCGATAATCAAAACGATGGTTTTGTGTTACGCCCATGTTAATGGCATGCTGTTTTGCATGACCAGAAAAACTTGTTTCAATAGAGAGCGAAATCGCCCTTTCCTGCAATAATCAAAATGATAATGTCATCTGTCAGCTTTTACATCGGAAACGTGTCCACGGCTCTCTCTGGAAAGGCCGGGTTTGAAGAGAGAGAGGTGGGGAGGGGGGGTTCGCTCTGATGAGTTTATGGAGTCGTTCTGATGACACGGGCCATCTCACCGTGCCGGG
This sequence comes from Squalius cephalus, assembly GCF_949319135.1. NCBI lineage: Eukaryota > Metazoa > Chordata > Actinopteri > Cypriniformes > Leuciscidae > Squalius > Squalius cephalus. The sequence goes on from NC_137130.1 coordinate 34,644,527, forward strand.
CCCGTACTCAGGAACGAGAGAGGAGAGAAGGTTAAAATCTTTCCTTTCAAGGGCCTCAATCAGGCTTGGAGGAAAACAGTAATCAGTGTCTTTCAGTCCGGGGCCCGAACGCAGCGCGGCCCTTTCTCTGCCAGCCAGACCCGAGCAATCAACCTGCCAGGCATTAGCAGCGGAAAGACAATCTGAAAATAAGGGGTGTAATGCACCTGCCAGCAAAAATGCCCATTTGGAGAAAAGCAAGTGATCCTGGTGACCCCACAGAGAGGAGGAGAGAGAGAGAGAGAGAGAAAAACATTTAACAGAATTCACCCTGATGGCAGATCCCCTTCCCATCGACACCTCATCTCAAAGCTGCAGCAATTATAGCTTTTGTATCCCTCAAGAAATAAAAGCTTTTTTTGCAGGGGGGAGGGCGTAAGCAGAGAGAGAAAGAGAGCGGCCGGTAATCGGCAGGCTTTGTCAAAGGACAATGTATTAATGCGAGCGCCCCATGGGGTCAGAGGTTGTTCGAGAACAAGACTAATGCTCTTTGATGTCCTCTGCAGGTGCACAGGCTCCGTCGCACGCCCGCAGGAAAGAGGACACAGGGAGACCCTCCGAACGCTGACTTCCTTATTTGTGCTTGTGAAAGAGGACCGAGCAAACCTTAGCTCTGTGAATAAGACTACGGGACTTCTGCAACTCAATGAACGGCTTGTTTGTGATTGGCTTTACCCTTGGAAAAAGCAAAAGAAAGATGTGCGCTTAGAGCTCACACAGGAAGATCATTTGAACAGATCAATGTTCAATGCCACTTTTGGGCATCACAGGCCTGGATTTTAATGTCTTAAAGGGATAGTTCGGCCAAAAATGATATTTAACCCATGATTTACTCACCCTCAAGCCGTTAGAGGTGCATATGTCAATCTTTTTTCAGACGAACACATTTTCAGTTATTTTAGAAAATGTCTTAGATCTTTCAGAGGTTATAATGTGAAGTTATGGGGTCCACCTCCTTCAAGTCCCAAAATGCGCATGCATCCTTCACAAAAGTAATCCATCCGGCTCCAGGGGGATAAACGAAGGCCTTCTGAGGGTAATCCGTGCGGTTTTGTCGTAAAAATATACATATTTAAAACTTTATAAATGAAAATATCTTGCTTCCGGCAACGGTCGACGCTACGTCCTACGTCATACACCGGCATCCATCTCCCGTGAACGCACGTCGACCGTTGCCGGAAGCAAGATATTTTCATTTATAAAGTTTTAAATATGTATATTTTTACGACAAAACCGCACGGATTACCCTCAGAAGGCCTTCGTTTATCCCCCTGGAGCCGGATGGATTACTTTTGTGAAGGATGCATGCGCATTTTTGGACTTGAAGGAGGTGGACCCCATAACTTCACATTATAACCACTGAAAGATCTAAGACATTTTCTAAAATAACTGAAAATGTGTTCGTCTGAAAAAAGATTGACATATGCATCTCGAACGGCTTGAGGGTGAGTAAATCATGGGTTAAATATCATTTTTGGCCGAACTATCCCTTTAAGGTCACATTTAATGTCACATTTACCCTTGTTCAGCATATTTTTGTGGGGGCGAAATCAGGTTATTTCAATAGGAATCCACAGGATTTGGAATTTCACTAATGGTTGAAACGGCAACAATTTGCTGTTTGGATTTAAATTGACAAATGCGTAAGAGTCTATGATTGGATTATTATTACAGTAATTATTACGTTTCTAGCATGTTATATGTTTGGCAACAGTTCTTCTAGCCCTAATTGATGGAGTGTGTAGCTTCTCATTTCTTAAACAATCATGTAGGAAGACACATCATGGCCATATTCCAGGATGACCATGTCAGGATTGATCAGGCTCAAACTGTGAAAGAATGGTTGTGAGGAGCATGAAGAATCATTTTCACACATGGATCATCTCCTCTGAGTCCAGACCTTAAATTCATTGTAAGTCTTTGGGATGTGCTGGAGGAGACTTTACAGAGTGCTGGACTCTTGCATTGTCAATACAAGATCTGGACCAAAAACTGATGCACCTCTTGATGAAAATAAATGTTGTGATGTTATTTCCGTCAAGAGGTGCATACATTTTTGGTCAACTTGTATTTATTTCATTTTGATGTAAAGACATTATAAATAAATACACCTCTAATGCCACAATGTTTTAAAATCTCACGGTGCGGTCACATTTAACATTGTTCAGTGAATGTTTGCTGGCAAAATCCAGTTATTTCATGAGATCCAATGGGCGAAAGATTTCCCTATGCAGATTTCCCAACGGGTTAAAGTTGGTCATGCAGATTTTTCGCGTCGACCAACAGAAAGCTCATTACCAAATTAGTTCTGTCTCAGAAAGTTTGTGCAAGACACAAACTAAAAATAAAATGAGCAAAGCGGGGGCTTTATTATCCCTATGATCAATGTCGTAATTCCTGTGTCATTGACTGATAGCTGATAAATGATGAACTAAGTGTATTTAGGAGATGATGGACAATAGTATTCATTTATAGATGCTGGGATCAGTGAAGAGCCAGGCTGAGGGTTCCTCACTTTAAGAGAGATGCTCTCCATATGAGAGGATCCTTGTGATTAGCACGGGATATTAACCCTCCCGTGAGCACACGGGCAATTAAAACAATCATATTTAATTCAATTTCATACTCTCACAACCCCTGGTGCTGCAGCAAGCAGAGCTGTGGATCGGGCAGTAATGAACGTGATTTCCGTACACACATCTACAGCTTTTTTAATGCACACCAAGACCATAAAACGGACGGATGAAGCGCCACTGGAAAACAGAATCTCGATCTAAAACCTTCAGGTATTGGTCATATCAGGTCAGACTGAACATGAAGAAAAAATTCAACCAGAGTGATTTGTTATGTGCTGGAGGAGAGACAGAAGACAGCGTGAGAGTTGATGAAATGATTATACAGTGGCAGGAATGGAAGGAGAGATGGTGTGTGAGTGTGTGTGTGTGTGTGTGTGTGTGTGTTGAGAGGAGAGCTTTTGGACAGTCTGCAGATAAGTCTTATTTAACACTTTCAATACGCAGTGGGATGAGGCTCAGCGATACAGAAGGGGAAAAAATGTATAGCTTGATATCTTTTCAGACTTTTTACGATATTTGATATGTATCGTGATATGATCTTTATGTAATTGCTCTGAAATAGCTTAAAAATATATATGATTTTTTCCCCAATTCGAGGTAGCATCCTATCATCCAAACAGACATTGTAGCCAAATATACTCAAGTACAATTAAAAATTAATGCAAGAAGTAAAATACAGTAAAAAGCTAAATATATATATATATTAAAATATATGCTACTGTTCAAAAGTTTAGGGTTGATTTTTTTTTTTTTTTTTTTTTAAGGGGTCATCGGATGCCTATTTTCCACAAGTTGGTATGATTCTTTAGGGTCTTCATGTAAAGTTTGTAACATACTTTAGTTTAAATTCCTCAATGGTTGTGTAAAACAACACCCTTTTTACCTCCCCAAAAACAGCTGTTCACAGCGACCCGTTTCAGTGCATGTCTCTTTAAATGTTAAGGAGCAACTGCTCACTTTTTACTTTTAAAAGTAAAAGTCTTTACTCTCACTTTTGACATTTCTCATATATATTACATTATCTGTCTCAAAGCTGTTATACAAAGTGTTATTTCAGTTTTACCTTTGATTTTTGATTTTTAGTTTAATTTTTTTTAAAAATGTATGTATCTTGTTATTTTGTTAAGTTTATATATATATATATATATATATATATATATTGCTATTTAGGGTTAATTTATTAAATTATTTATTTTTAGTCTGTTTTAGTTTAAAAAAAATTAATAATAGTGCTTCCAATAAAACATATTTAACTTATAAAGTATTCTGTAATGGAGAGTAAGTTTACTGTAAGAATAGTAAAAATCTAAAATTATCCCTGATAATATCTGCAACAATTATCAGCCTAATCAGACAAATGGCAATTTAATTGTCCAATAATTATATAGTCATGATACCCCTAAAAATAGATCCCATAAACGGCTTTCATTAAAATGTTCTTTCATTATCTCCTGAAAAAACATCAACAGAATAAACATCTCAAAGATACACACACACACACACGGCAAAGCAGTGATCTTGTGTATTTGTCATGAGTGGGTCGGTCACACACATGCACGAACGGCCACATGAAAGGGCACAACTGCAATTACACAAATCCTGACCTGCCTTTGGACACACACACACTCCCGATATCTCCACTAACCTACTGCTCATTTCCTGTGCCCCCTCTCGCTGTCTCTGTAAACGGATGTGTGTGTGTGTGTGTGTGTGTGTGTGTGTGTGTGTGTGTGTGTGTGTGTGTGTGTGTGTGTGTGTGTGTTTAATCTTGCCTTGACGTCTTATGTTTCTCGAGTCTCTGCAATTTTCCCTCAGCTTTCATCTCCATGTTCACTATGGTCAGATCATTTCCAAAAAGGGTCACACACTTCTGATGTCTCTCTCTCTCTCTCACACACACACACATCTGAATAGCTCTCAGATCAGAGGCTTGCGCTCTAACTCTGGGTGCAAATGCAGTGCCAGTCAGCAGCCCCCCCCCATGACTGACATGTGTCAATCACGCTGTGTGATGTTTGGGGTTGCTTGTTTCGACCATGATCTGCATCCTCAGCATTATATAATCAGGTTCTACTTGTTTCTGAGACATGTTTCATTAGTAACCAAAAAGAATTCTGGGTAAAAGAGAGGATCCAAAATAGAGATGCACAATATACTAGTCCACAATCATAAACTATACCACAATCATAAATACTGCTTTATTCTTTATTAACTACTGGATTTTGATTATTTGCATTAGTTTATTTGTTGATTTCAAACAGTAAATTCAGTTTCTAAAACAGATTTTAAAGGAAATACACTATACTGTTTGTGATCTATACTCTACATTAGTAATAGACTAATGCCGTTTTGAGATTATCAGCATTGGCCGATTACTATGTTCACTTGGAGCATTAAAGTGCCCCATTATGCTCTTTCACATTTTACCTTTCATGTAGCGTGTACTATAGCTGTTTCTGACTGTCAAAGGTCTGCCAAGATCAAAGTACAGATCAACTGACTCCCAAAAGAAGAAGAAAACATTCTGAACTTCCTGAAATGAGTCGTCAGTGATTCCAGTCTTACTTCTTACGTAGGTTTGTAACACATTTGCATAACTCTGATCTTCATCTTCATACCCAGGAACAACATACACTTTGAGCCTCAAACACTGTAGTTGTATCTGAGACTGGAAGAGTTTGGTTCGTGTTGTTCATGTCGAGAAGACGCTGTTTTCTGCGCTGTGGAAGCAAATCCACTTTGATGCACTTTCAAAAGGATGAGGACTTGCGAGAAAAAAAAAAACGGAAAAACCAATGCCATCATTACTGTTTGCATCACTGTGCATCAAGTGCTGAGGAAGATTTGGAGCTGAAATTCAGATAATGGACATTTCGTTTCCGACACACTGTAAGTGGTTGACCAATCAGAGTGGAGTAGACCAATCACAACTGACTGGGTTATCTGACCAATCAGAGCAGAGTAGACCAATCACAACAGACTGGGTCATCTGACCAATCAGAGCAGAGTAGATCAATCACAACAGACTCATCTGACCAATCAGATCGGAGTAGATCAATCTCAACAGACTGGGTAATCTGACCAATCAGAGCAGAGTAGACCAATCACAACAGACTGGGTTATCTGACCAATCAGAGCAGAGCAGAGTAGTTTTGTTGTCTGCCATTTCAAATGCACAAGCTCTTTAAAGTTGGGTGGATTCAGATTGGCTGTCAATATTTTTATCAGCTGGAAAATATCATTTTGAAAGTGATTCCAACGATATTGTTCCTCTGTGTCGTTATCGCTATAGTTGTAGTTTACACTTCACTATTCACCCAGAATTAGAATGATTAGTAAATTACTCATCATTGTTAAAGTGTAATTATATATTTAAGTACTGAGTAATAATAATTAACTACATGTATTTACTATAAGGTTAGGGTTTGGTTTAGGATTAGTTGCATGTAGGCTAATTATGCATAATTTACTGTTATTACTGGTACGTACATGTAACATGCAACATGGACACTAAATATATAACAATATCAGAAATTGCTTTCTTTACTGGCCATAACATAAAAACTGAATGTTTTGAATGGTTTTAGTCATAATTCGTGCATGATCACAGCTTACCCTCTTTCTGCTGTGTCGTGGTGGGCGTCTGGGTCTCCTTGGTGTAGGACACCACCTCTTTGGGCGGGAAATCCACGTGGGTCGTCTTCGCCATTGCCAACTTCAGAGGACCACGTCTGGGAGAGCGCACAAACACACAAATCATACGGAGGAACTGTGCACACACTGCTCAAACATATACAAATTCACACAGGCTTTTAATAAAATGCTGCTGTCTATGCAGTAGAAAGGCTTTTTTTTTTTTTTTTTACTTGATGCTACATTGCTAGAGAAAACATAAAAAGGCCTGTCCCCTTTCGCCAAAAACACTCATAATGCACTTTTGATTTTGGCGCCACCCTTCTGTTGATCCGATTGTCTGTGGGCAGGAATACAAAATTGCAGTAGTTTTAATAAAAGTCCAGTTTCAGGTGTATTTTTATAACTACCGACATTGTAACAATACAAAATATTGTTAAAATTCAGCTAATGCATCCTTTAAAGCCTTATTTACACCTAGTTACAGCCCTCTCAGCTGATCTGATCATAAGTGAACAGCACTAATCACAGTACCGGTGTAAACGGGGACCAATGAGTCTCAGGCATGGTTTACAGCTGGTATTATGATGCGTTTTGGTCGATCGGATCACGAGTGGACGACGTTAAATACAGGAGTAAACAGGGTGTGAAACGTTTTAGTCTAGATGGGATTACCCAAAAAGTGAAAGTGAGGAGCATTTATGGGTACAAGTCGGGAACCGGCCTACTTTACATATTTCAAGGGTGCTGAATCCAAAAAAACTGGTTCCCAAGCAAAATTTTGAGTTTTTGACCTTCTAATTTGCATATCAAAATGGCCGCCAAATTGCCTATCTTGCTCAGTCGTTGGACCATTTTCCCCTAGTTTTTTTGTAAGTAGGCAATCAAGATGAGGAAATTAAGTTTCTAGATCGATAGTCAAGGGTCAGAGCAAAGATATAATGGAGGCTCACTGCCTTTTTTATGTATATATATATGCAAAATACCAACTTTTAAGGTGAAATTAAGCATTATTTGTGTCATTTTTTAAGGCCGACATACATATTCAATCAATATCACTCTTAAATGTTCCCAGTGTATATATGATATGTGATGTATTCCATATTACATAATAACTAAGAAAAACACCATTGCAAGTTGTCTGAGATTTCATTTTTTATGCAAATTAAGGCGAGACACAACAGGTGAATAGGGTAAAAATTTTAACTAGCAGATATCACCATGAAACTTTCACAGTTGATTACCTACATTAAGATGAGAAAAAAATGTATTACAAGTTTTCTGTAATTTAATGTTTAAATATGCAAATTAGGCAATATCTAATCAAATGTGTACTAATTTGCATATATTTACAAAAACGAAATCTGAGTATTGGATAAAGCCAGGTTAAAAATGATTTTTTCATTGTGTTCACATATTAGATGGGAAAAAAATTACAGAGGGATTTATGGATATCTACTTTTGTTATCCTGTAAATCAGAAAATACTGTCAATGATTTTCACCATGTTTTTTGGAATAAAATGTTATATAGCCTAAATCAGGCTAGGAATAATATATTTACAAATCCCAAATGTCTTCATAATATAACTAGGTACAAGACGGTGTATAGGTGCTACTGAAGTGGAGCGTCATCCATGTGGTTTCCTTAGTCTGCTTCCGAAGCCTTCACCGGCCCCAAGCAGGAGGACGGCACCGCCCGTCTCCGCCCCTTAGCCCGCCAAAACGCCAGGCTAAGCAGCACTCCTGAGATGGGCAGCTTGGAGTTAGGGCTCAGTTCTTCTCAGGAGCTGGTAGCGGGACCACTCCTTCCCCCGGTCGAGGGCTGGGGGAGAATCTTTTTTCTAAGAACTGATGCCCCTTCCTCCGAGCCCCAAGAGGCCATGGATGGCAGTGTGCGACGCTCTGCTTCGCCACTCTTGTCCCCCTCTGTCGCCAGACCTCTGTCAGAGCAGGCCCCCTGTGGAACACTGGTCCTTCCCTGGCCTCCTCTGTCAGGATGCGGCAATGGCCGTGCCCCCACACCGGGTCGCTACGCCGCCCACGTCCGGACCGTTCATTCCACTTCGCTGCCCTACCGAGGGTACGTCTGTGGGTCCCATGACCCCGCTGGTTCAGTTCTTGGGAGCCTGGCTAGAGCTTCCCAACCTGTCCCGCTGGGTTGAGAGAACCACCAGGCTCGGCTATGCGATTCAGTTCGCACAATCTCCTCCCCGCCTCCGGGGAGTCCGTTACATTATGGTGGGTGGCAATGCCCCTGTCATGCGTACGGAGGTCACTACCTTACTGGCGAAAGGTGCAGTCGAGATTGTCCCTCCAGCCGAAATGATTGTCCCTCCAGCCCTTACTTCATTGTACCGAAGAAAAACGGTGGGTTACGGCCAATCCTGGACCTGCACGTCTTGAACCGATCCCTTCACAGGCTTCCGTTCAAGATGCTCACGTGCTCTCATGGCTTCAGCCTCTCCCTGGAGAATGGAGACTCCATCCAAAGACGGTTCAGCTGATTTGGGATCAGTTCGGAGACGCACAGGTAGACCTGTTTGCCTCCCACAACTCGTCCCATTGCGACCTGTTTTACTCCCTGACCGAGGGCACGCTCGGCACGGACGCACTGGTGCACAGCTGGCCGCGGGGCCTTTGCAAGTATGCGTTTCCCCCAGTGAGCCTTCTTGCACAGACCCTGTGCAAGCTCAGGGAGGACAGGGAGAAGGTCATTTTGGTTGCCCCTCATTGACACAACCGGACCTGGTTCTCCAAACTAGTCCTCCGCGACAGCACCTCCCTGGCCAATCCCTCTGAGGAACGACCTCCTTTCTCAGGGACGGTGCACCCTATGGCACCCTCGTCCCGATCTATGGAACCTCCACGTGTGGCTCCTGGATGGGACGAGGCAGGTTTGAGTACCCAACCACCAGCGGTAGTGGCTACCATCACTTCCGCTAGAGCATCGTCCACGAGACATGCCTACGCGTTGAAGTGGAACCTCTTCGTCACCTGGTGCTCTTCTCGCAGAGAAGACCCCAGAAAATGCCCGATCAGTGTCGTGCTTTCCTTCCTGCAAGAAGGGTTGGACCGAAGGCAGTCTCCCTCCACCCTGAAAGTGTACGTTGCCGCTCCTCTGCGAAGAAACATATCTGCATGTTGCCAGCATACTTCCTTATATACCCATGAGGTAAGGCGGAGTTACGCAATGCAAATTCCGCAGACCCATGGCATTTCTTTGATATTGGCTCGTTTTATTTCTCGAAGATGAGAGGCTTTCTAAGCGAAACCCCATTCATCGTCATGATGTAACGTCTCCGTTCCCTACTCAGGGAACGAGGGTTACATATGTAACCGAGACGTTTTACGCCCCCCTCTCAGAAGCCTTGGACATTTGGGACAATGTGTCAAAAAATATTTTCTCTAATCTCAAACCCTTTCTCCCACATTGGATGTAGTAGCAGCAACCATGTGTGGCCCACTATAGTCTTCTATCAAATAGCAGTATTCATTGGTTCCATGAGAGTGGGGCCAGCCCATAAAAATATCTTAAATTTTAACGTCTAGTCGGTCCACAGTCTAATTCTGCTCTTTTTGGTTTTCAGCTATTGTTTTTGTCTGACTTTTATTATGAAGTTTTGTCTGTGGGTCATAATTTGTCATTTACTTTGCAGTTTCGTCTGAGATGCATCTGAAATCGGTCACAAGTTCACTTGTTCATTATAGTGAATGGCACATGTACTTTATGGAGAAAAGAGAAATGAAATTGAGTGAGCGGCTTAAGATGACGGAATTTGTGTGTGCCAGAGAGTAGAAATAACTATTTTACACCGTAAAAAATAATGACGATAATAACTTTATATAACTTTATATGGTATAATGAAAATAAATAACTTGTTCACTTGTTCTCATATTCATGTCATATTTAATAGATCATTCATTTTAATAGAATAATAATACAAAAACTACAAAAAAGAATTAACACAATGATATAATTTTATTATTTTTACTTATAAATTTGCCATAAAAAGCAATAAATAGAGCACATAATACATGAAAGCTGTATTCCTTTCAGGGTTATCTGGTTTTGTTTATTTTTAGTTTTCTCCACATGGACTCTGTTTGTGTTTTCACCTTGGTTAGCTTGTCTTCATGGTTGTTAATTTGATTCATTACTCAGTTCAGGTGTGTGTTGTGTTCAGGTGTTCATGTCTCATTATCCTCTAACTACTTAAGTTCAGATCAGTTTGTGTTTCGTGTTGGGTCTCGTCTATGTGTAGTTGTGTTTGTATGTACCTCTTTGGATTACTCTGTTGGAGCATTAAAGCCTAACTTTCGTCGTCGATTCTTTGGTGTTTTTGTTTTCCGTCTTGTTTGTGTTTTTGTTTAATTTTTTTTTTTTGGTTCATCATGGACTTCCCTGCTGTCAAGCTGCTTTCCCTTGAGCAGGGAGACAGCTCCCTCGAGGAACGGGCGGTGCCGTCCTCCTGCTTGGGGCCGGTGAAGGCTTCGGAAGCAGACTAAGGAAACCACATGGATGACGCTCCACTTCAGTAGCACCTATACACCAAACTTTCCAGTCTTGTACCTAGTTATATTATGAAGACATTTACAGAGGGATTTGTAAATATATTATTCCTAGCCTGATTTATATAACATTTTATTCCAAAAAACATGGCGAAAATCATTTTTTAAAGGCTATTGACAGTATTTTCTGATTTACAGGATAACAAAAGTAGATATCCATAAATCCCTCTGTAATTTTTTTCCCATCTAATATGTGAACACAATGAAAAAATAATTTTTAACCTGGCTTTATCCAATACTCAGATTTTGTTTTTTAAAATCTATGCAAATTAGTGCTTATTTGATTAGATATTGCCTAATTTGCATATTTAAACATTAAATTACAGAAAACTTGTAATACATTTTGTTTCTCATCTTAATGTAGGTAATCAACTGTGAAAGTTTCATGGTGATATCTGCTAGTTAAAAATTTTACCCTATTCACCTGTAGTGTCTCGCCTTAATTTGGATAAAAAAATGAAATCTCAGACAACTTGCAATGGTGTTTTTCTTAGTTATTATATAATATGGAATACATCACATATCATATATACACCGGGAACATTTAAGAGTGATATTGATTATGTATGTCGGCCTTAAAAAATTACACAAATAATGCTTAATTTCACCTTAAAAGTTGGTATTTTGCATATATATATACATAAAAAAGGCAGTGAGCCTCCATTATATCTTTGCTCTGACCCTTGACTATCGATCTAGAAACTTAATTTCCTCATCTTGATTGCCTACTTACAAAAAAACTAGGGGAAAATGGTCCAACGACTGAGCAAGATAGGCAATTTGGCGGCCATTTTGATATGCAAATTAGACGGTAAAAAACTCAAAATTTCGCTTGGGAACCAGTTTTTTTGGATTCAGCACCCTTGAAATATGTAAGGTAGGCCGGTTCCCAACTTGTACCCATAAATGCTCCTCACTTCTTATAGAAGGCCATTTTTCTGAAATCCGTCTAGTCTATTTTGAGCTTGTCCACTTTTGACCACTTCCAGAGGTAGTTGAAAACACATTTGACCGGATTGCTTTCGTAGTGTAAACACTCATGTGATCGAATGTGTTCAAACAGCCACAAAACACTGTGTACTATCCGTTTACTGATCTGATGAGTGAACATAATGAGAAGCGCACTAGCGAGACGGGATTTAAACTTTGTCGGCTGAAGACCCGAGTTTGGTTTGAAGATGAAAAACATACCAAGCACAATGTTCTCTCACCATTCCTGATTTCTAACACACACTCACAGCGTTCGGCTGGTCTTGAGCAGAACCTAAAGCTGATGATCTCCATATGTTTCTCCATCGTCTCCGTGTGCGTTCATATGTAAATTACACAAGCTTATTTTGTCCATTAGATCAAAAGTTTTTTAAAAAAATTACATTTACCCGCCCATAGACCCTCACCTCGAAGAAATCAGGACAGAAGTGTTTGAAAGTGGACAAAAGAGACGGATTAAAAATCCAGGTGTGAACGGGAATGAGTCTCCCTCGTCCACTAATGATCGACTAAAACGCATCGTAATAACAGGTGTAAACAGGGCCTAAGAAAAGCATTGTGATCCAATCACCCCTACACACATTTATAGGGGACTAGAAATACATGTAACATTCTGACATGAAAAAAAATATCAAAAATGTGGACACACTTGACTTAAATTTGTTACTCATGATCTCAAAAGGCTTTTAGTTAAATGCCTAAAAATTACCTTTGTACATACATATAATCGGTCTATAAATGAATTTCAAAACAAAAGCAAAAACCATATTACATTTTTTTCAGTTAATTAATTAATTATAATGGAAAAGACTGGGCTGTGAAGGAAAAGTTGCCAACATTGCACTTGGCACTTGGGAACTCCTTCAATACTGTTGGAAAAGCTTTAAATACAGATAGTTTTGATTTGTTTATTATAACAAATTATTATTATTTGTATTATTATTTGGTCATTATATATCACCATATATATATATATATATACACTTGCGTCATTTCATAATTTTGATGACTGTACTATTATTCTAAGGCCTGGTTTCACAGACAGGATTAGGCTTTAGATTTATTAGGACATATAAGTAGCTTTTATAAGCATGCCTTAGAAAAAACATTACTGGTGTTCATCTCGAGACAAAACAGTGGAACTCGCATATTTCAAGTGCAATATGTCAGTGCAAGTTGCTTTCAGTCAACAGCTCAAACATGCATTTAGTCTGGGACTAGGCTTAACCCATGTCTGTGAAACCGGGGGTAAAAATATTAACATTAATGAATAAATACTAAATAAGTATGTCCAAATTATTGACATGTAGAGTCAACATGCACCAAACTCACAGAATCACTCCCAGATGTTCATACAGGTGTAAACAGTCCCTACATGTCCTCTGGACATCACTGTGCTCGCTTTATAAGTCTGGTTACATTTACATCCACATCTGTGTGGCATTTAAACCATCTCGCTCTCGATCATATGCCACTCATGACTCCTCTACAGGTCTGAAAGAGTGAAGGAGAAAGAGCAGAAAGTGTGCAGTACCCCAGCTCAGAGTGAAGCAGAAGAGTAGAGGGGTCACAGTCCCAGTGCAGAGTCCTGTTAGTGTCAGAGCCACGGGACAGGGTTACAGACACAGACACAGACAGAGAGAGGTTGTTATATGACAGTTGGCTAAAAACACAATGTTACGACACTTCAGAGCAGTTAAGAGACACAAGCAGAAAAGCTTACACACACACACACACCACAAACACAGAAACAGAACCAGATGTCCATGTAGTGCTGTTTCTAAAGGAAATCATCTGTTCTGATGTCCAGGAGACAAACCACACTCTTCCAGTACATAATAAAATCCCATTTACCCTAAATGACACCATCATAGATGTACCATAAATACAGGAATTTTAAGTAAATACTAGAAATGCCATCAAAATCATGTTTCATGTGACCAGATACAGGAGTGCATATTATTTGGTCACTAAATTGGTGCAATGTTCGGCCGTCAGCTGTCTGTCACCTAAATAATTGTCTTAGGTAAGGTCTACACAGCAGGTAAATAATGTGTGTGCAGATTTGGGGTTGTCACAATTGGTTATTTTTAGGGGTCTGAGACCTCTAACTTCTAAGTATGGGTCATTTTAAAGTCAACATGAAATGAAATCTGCCACCTTTTTCCCTTAAAGTTAAAAATAAGAGGGAGTGACAAGTCAAAAAGGAAAGTAGCACAAGAGGTCTTTACATTATGATGAAAGATAAAAAAACGTATAAAACTATTCTATAGCTATTGATGAAAACTCTCTTGACTGCAAATGCAGCTGGTGTATAATGTGTGGTGTTCGATGAAGCTTCTGGCTGAGCACCAGCGCAGGGTCTGAAACTGAAGTCTTTGCTTTCTTCTATTAAGACAGTGGGGCATGAAATAGCCTTCATCTCTCAAAACAACAGACTGATGCGAATCTAGAGATTATTTTGGGCCATTTCTGATAGAAAAAGACATTGTATTGTGATTTCTCCACTCCATTAAGGCCCCGATAATCTTCAAGCGAAATCGGAAAACGAACTGGCGAAAACTAACTTTCTTTGAATTTCGTTTCTGGAGTTTGAAACAGCTTGCCAAAGTGAACTTCACAGAAAAGTTTGTTCCAGCTGATAAACACTGTTAGTCCGTGGCGATGACGTAACAGATAGCGTGTGGCTCTGAGGCTCCGCCTTCTTTGACGTGTAAATCTTCTCTGGTTAACTTCTTCTGTTCAGTCTGTCGAGGTCAAACGTGAGTAAAAACATGAACACACTGGAAAGGTGCTTCTATTCCAAGCATCTATTGTTTGAATAACTGTGACGTGACTGGAGTGCTGAATTGCAGAGCTGGTGCAAACATATCCACATCGCTATGATCAGATGCTTTCTTAAAGGCCCACTGAAGTGCCTTGAAACGCGCAGCATTATTCAATGTGTTGACGTAATTTCCACTGTAACAGGAAGACAGGGCGGGACATATTGAACAGCTCCTCCCCTTTTTTTAAATAGCCAATAGTCTCGCTCAATGATCCGCTCTGTGCTGTCGTGTCTCTGGACCAGAGCGGACTGTGTTCAAGTGACACTAACGTGAAACCAGACTTCATTCGACCCAATGGAAAGCATATTTACACTGTCTGAATCGTTCCCTATCCCCTATATAGTGCACTATGTGCTATTCACCATGTAGAAAATAGTAAATGTGTGAACAAGTGACCGATTTTAGCTGCAGCTTCTATTTATAATGTAGGGGGCGGGGCTTCAGATTCTAGAGAGCATTTGATTGGACAGAAAATCTGATGAGAAGCTGAAGTGCAGAGTGATGTCATCAAAATCTTTGATACATATTGGCGGAAGTGAGAGACTGACCGTTTTGAACGCTTATATCTTCTAAATGTAAATGTTGTCATTGTTTTGGAGCACACTAGCTTATAGATAACAGTAGGCTGACAACATATTCATACTAAAAGCCAAAAAAAGACTTTAACTGCTGTTTTCTCACCGCTGTAATTTTGTTGTGTGTTTATTTTGTTATTGAGAACAAAGAACACAGCACATATTTATATATATGATGAAATAAGCTCACGTAATTTACATATGAACAACCAGAGATGATGGAAAAACACACGGAGATCATCAGCTTTAGTTTCTGCTCAAGACCAGCCGAACGCTGTGAGTGTGTGTTAGAAATCAGGAATGGTGAGAGAACATTGTGCTTGGTACATTTTTCATCTTCAAACCAAACTCGGGTCTCCAGCCGACAAAGTTTAAATCCCGTCTGGCTAGAGCTCTTCCCATAATGTTACTCATTAGATCAGCAGACGGAGAGAAGACGGTGTTTTGTGGCTGTTTGAACCATAGACTGTAAAAAAGATGGACGACGCCCCTTCGCTCTGTTCCATTGGTGAGAACTGAAGCCGCCAGTGTCCCGATATGGCGCTGACATCTTGGGGCTTGAGTCTGCGCAGTAGCAATCTCGGGACCAGACCTGCGCAGTAGCGATCTCGGGACCAGACCTGCGCAGTGGTGAGCAGGAAGTAAAGCCGCGAAGTCAACGCTCCGCCCTCACTCTCGCAGAACGCACTCTCCCTGAGTCCACTTTTTTAAAAATTGATTGCAGTACGACAAGAGGCTTGTTAAAATAAATACAATCTCCTCAGTCCTCCGAAGATCCCAAAAAAAATGTCCGTTGGTGCTTCAGTGACTACTTCGCTCAGAGAACCTGTCAATCATGACGTTACACCACCGTTTTTATAGCATCACGTAACTAACTAAAAACAAACTTATTTTTGAAACAGACACTTGAACTTACACCAGCGTGATAAAAACGACAGCAAATTAAAGAAACCACCTTTGGAAAAAAGTGTAATTTAATTGTTTAGTTGGTCTCACGTCCCGTTGAATAACACGGGGAGGCGGGGTTTAAGACCTATACTAGGACCAGTCACCGGGGGGCGATCGAGACGTTTTGGCTTCACTTTTAAGGGCTTGTGCGGCACGCTTGGTTTGAACACATTCGATCACATGAGTGTTTACACTACGAAAGCAATCCGGTCAAATGTGTTTTCGGTGGAAAAGCTTAAAATGTTTTAGACCCCATTTACTCCTGTATTTAGCGTCGTCCACTTGTGATCAGATCGACCAAAACACATCTTAATACCAGGAGTAAACAGGGCCTGAATGATTGGAGAAATCCTGCATTCATCACCAGAGAGTAGTCTGTTGTTTTTACTGGAAGGTCTAGTCATGGCATTTTGATGAAACATTATGAGGTCAAAGTGAATATAAAAAAAAAAACCCACCAGGCATCAATGACTGGTTCACAATAAATGCATATCTATAATATGCATTTAGAAAATAAATAGGGTTCATTTTTATTTCATGCTGACTTTAAAAAGGCAATGAAATCCTAACAGATCCTGACACTAAACCGACCCACATCAGCGGAAGCACAACCTGAGGCTGTGTGTGGTCATGAGTGCATCAGACGGAGTGTGACTGTGATGAGGGAGAATGTGTGTGTGCAGTCGGTAACATGACCTGCATGTGTGTAGGAAGTGGTGAAGTGGTGCGGGATATGAGTGGACACGGAGCCCCGGGGGCATCTCCGTGTGTGTGTGTGTGTGTGTGTGTGTGTGTGTGTGTGTGTGTGTGTGAGCCTCTGCTGTAATCAGGGGTTAAACACTCTCCACAGCAGCTCTTCACTGCTCCCACAGGTCTTATTCCAGCATAAAAATCTATAACATTTCCATATTCATATTGTTTTACTAGCTGGAGCCATGGCCTAGTGCTTAGCTCATGTGCCTCAGAAAAGCATTGTGGGAAATGCGTGTTCGGTTCTAGCCAGTGTCGTCAGGGAATAGAGATCGCATTTTAACACTCCAGAATATTTTCCAGTTTCCCCTCTATTTTGACTAGCAATAATAAAGTGTCAATATTGTTTTACAACCAGATTTTTTTTATAACCCTAAACTAGAATCTGGTACTGATCATTCACAGCTGTCACCTAACAGATATAATGTAAGGCTGAGCAACACTATAGGCAAAGGGTTAATAAGACTGAACTGTTTTTACTATTCTGTTGGAGTGATGTAGGAATGATGTATTTTTTGTTTTTTTTAACAGGTTTTTGGTTAAATAAGGTCTTTGCTTTACACAAGCTCAGGATATTTTCATGTTTTATTCTACGACATAAAATGCATCAGTAATATGTGATTTTTAAAAAACTGCTAACAAGTGTCTAAAAGGGACTAGAGAGCTTGTCGGGGACATCAAACGTCATCAGCCGAACAGATAAACTCATCTACTAACTAGTCGCTTTCTGAGCTTTACCACAGTTTGCTTATAATCGAGCTCTTGCAAACTATTAGAACTCAAACTTTCAGGGAAAATGCTTTTTAGAATAAAGACTGAAAGAGTTGTTAGAAGCTTAATGGCAGAGGCATTGAAGTCATGTGATGTGACCGCAGTGTAGTTCGTTTATAGCATATGCTTAGCTTTTTACTTCTGCTGTTTGTTTTTAGGTTTCAAAATTCATAAAAGTAAATTGTGAAGATTATCGTGATGAACAAAACATGTAAAAATCACAGATCGTTTTGCCAAACTTTCAAACTGGCCTACAAAAACACATCGTCAGTGCACCCCTCAATACAATTACCATTGATTGGAGCTTTTTGCAGTGCATTCTGGGATAGCCTTCTTTGTAGATACGATTCTCCTTTAGAATATGGCTTAGAAGGCCGCATCATCATCATTTTGGAACAGCTTTTACATTAAGAGCACATCTATGGTGCTCTCAAACGCAGGCTAGATGGGCAGCGCACTAGGTGTTGGAGAACATGTTTTCCTCCTCTCTTCTCAGGGGTTTTCCAGCAGTAAATTCTCTTTTAAGTTACAGATGAAAACAGCTAATGACAGAGATGTATTCAGAAGAACCTTTCCCAACCTGCTCAGACCTGCACAGCACAGACACGACAATACAACAACCCTTCCCCTGACGGTTTGTCCTTCATGCAATGTCAAAGCCACACACCTCTCCGCTGACACATGCATGATATTTATATATATATATAGAGAGAGAGAGAGAGAGAGAGAGAGAGATAATACCTTGGTCCGGTGGCTCCTTCTCCTGAGTCTTGGCTCCCTGCCTCGCTTGGACTTCCCACAGATTTGGCCGTGGGAGACATGGGTGCAGGAACTAAAGAAAGAGAAAAAGAGATGAGCATACTTTCATCTGCATTTTTGCAGATTCAGTTCATTAAAAGTGTTTTGGCGATTTTTAGAGGATGTATGTAATACTACACACAAAAAAAGGATTAATCTCAACTAATTACAAACAGAATTATTTCAAAATGGATATAGATATCTGTTAAATGATTATTAGCTTGAGCATCAAACATTTGACCAAGATTGTCAACGTTTCTATTCCATTTGAGCAATGTTCTTAATTAAAAAATGACACAGTTCAGATATAGAAATGTAAGTGCTTGATGAAATTGCACCATCAGAACTAGTGTGGTGCACTTCTGCCCCCTTGTGTTCAATCAATGAAGCACACTACACTGGGTTTCTTCATTTGTATGAAGTGCACATACCGGTAGTCTTGCAGAGACAGATTTTGAATATTTAAATTTGCACAGCATAATTCCGGGGCCGAAATGAAGTCATCTTCATAGGAATCTATGTGACAAAATTGGGTTCCCTATATCTCTCTGAATGTATTACAAAAAGAGAAAGAGCACTTCCAAATATGTCCTTTATCTCTGAGCTAAAGTCTAAACTATATATTTCTTTGCCCCAACCCTTTATTGATCTGTGCATGTGTTATTTATATTTATTTTTCCTTTTATCCATGCTGTTTTTAGAAATATTAGTTTATATTGTTCAACTTATTTATTAAGTTTTATTTATGTACTTATTTAAATTTGCTGAGCTGAGCAATATAAAGCTGCCGACTTTAGAAGTCACCTATGAGTAAAGGCCCTTGCACAAATTCGCGTCCGAAATTTTCGCACGTTAAAAAATAAATACGACCTCACGTTATGTCAATCACACTTGCACACTGCCTCCGAAACTTTCGTCCATCAAAAAAAAATTTGGATCAGGTTCGATTTTCTGCGTTTTTCGCATCCGTAACAAGCATTTGAATGGTGTTTTGACAATTTTAGAGCCACAGAATGACAGATGCGGAAAACGCATGTGAAAATTTCGGATTCAGTGTGCAAGGACCTTAAGTGGTGCTTCATGCATTGCTAAACTACTGATAATGGACAATGGATTTGCTTTTTCCAAATTTCCGATAATATGACTGCACAGGATAAATTGTGGCCCAATAATATACCAAAAATAAGCTATTATTATTGAACATTGGCAGGAGAGGTCGTCTCACCGACCGTTCAGAGTTTGATATCTTAGGACAGGTAAATGTGAAACGGTCCTACCCGCAGGCGTGTCTGACGTGATGCCCATGCTCTGCAGAAGAGCGTCAGCCTCCCTGCGCTTCTTCTCCAGGTCCGAATCATCCTGCTGCGGGACGGCCTCCTTCTTCAGCTCAGCCTGACACAAACACAGGCGATCAAACACTTCATTCAAAAACTAACTTTCTATTGTTCCCAAAGAACAAAAACCAGCAATCTGACCCGCTTTTACTCCTTCAGCATTTACTCATAAATAAACAACTTCTTTCTTTTATGGGAAATTTAAGTTAATCAATAACTGCAAACTAACACCGTCCAAACTTCTTTTACTCGTGTAACGTGCCTGAAAATATGCAGATAGTGCTGAAGATCCTGGTGGATTCATCGCTTCAACAACATTGCTTCATATTACCATGACATATGTTAACCAGTGTAAATGTCGAGTATTGTTTCTATCGCAGTTATGCACAGTGTAGTATAAATGCACACATGCACACTAAAGACGAGCTGCTTTACAGACACATCTCAGAGCAACAGACCTCTGGCATGTGAGAATGAATGCACATAAAGTGGAACTTATTCTGGTATATTAAAGGGATAGCTCACCAAAACCATTTGCTCTCCCTCAAGTTGTTTCAAACCTGTATACATTTCTTTCTTCTGCGGATCACTAAAGAAGATACTTTGAAGAATATTATGGTATTATGGAATAATATTATAATTATAATATGGGTTACCAAACAGTTGATGGACCCCATTGACTTCCATAGTGTTTTTTTCCTCCATACTATAGAAATCAATGGGGTCCAACTGTCTGGTTACCGACATTCTTCAAAATATCTTCTTTTGTGTTCAAGAGACGAAAGAAATGTATACAGGTTTGGAACAACTTGAGGGAGAGCAAATGATGACAGAATTTTCATTTTTGGGTGAGCTATCCCTAATGCAAGTAAAAGTCTGTACCTCTTTTTTCTTGCGTTCCTCCTCCTTTCTCTTCTTCTCCTCTCTAATCTGAGCCAAGCGTTGTTTCTTTCGCTCAAGCTCAGCCTTCAGCTCACTTTTATCCGACATGATGCTTCACAAAACACACACACACACAAAGAAAATTTAGTCTCAGGAAGCCAGAATATATGTGTTATGCAAGGTTTTTCTGTATAATGTGCATTCAAAATGATAACATCTAAAATTATTTAGAGAGACAATGTCAAAAAGATAAGGAAAAACAGCCAGTCTCAGCCTTTTTTTTTTAGTATATTTAGATAATTAAAAAAATATATCATATTTGATCACATAAGGTTTTTTTGGCTAATATAGTTTGATATAGTGAGAATATGAAGCTCATTCTCGAGGAGGAAAAAAAAACAGTTTATTCAGAGGCACAAACTGAGCAAAAATTTTTTTAATTTTATGCTGTTACTGATATTTATATGGCCAAAAAGTAAAATTGTGATTGTAATGCAAATCAATGAGATCTTCATAAGCAGGCTACTTACATAAAATGCATATAAATACAAGTCGTCACTCTATATCTGCTATTAAAATAATGTCTCAGTAAGATGATATTTAAGTGCTTAGTTTTATGATCAAAGCTCTGTAGTGTTTATTGTGGGGGCAAAACATATAATGCAATGCAATACAATGATGATTGAGAGATGAACAAATAAATCCTCAAAAGCCTGAGGTATCATAAATGTTCATCTTCAATATTAAAAACAACATAAATGTTATTCTTTTGTCTACTTCATAAGAATTCACAGCAAAAAGACAAGCGTACAACAACCTGAGGCGGTTATACTTGATAAAAAGTATGAATTATCAACTACCCTATATAGGCCTATGTGTTAATGTAGAGGCTTTAGAATTGTGTATCAAATATGATATAGTAGGTTTTTAAAAAACTGACTGCTGAATTAATGTAACACACAACCTCGGGTGTGACTTATTTCTATTTACATCCTCAGCAAACAGTAAGAGAAAAGCGTAAGGCGCTGAGGGAAAGAAGACACCCTTCCTTCCCCTAGTCTCGTCAGACAGATGTACAGGAGTCGTGTCTGTGTGTCTCAAAGACCGCTCTGAACGACCACATTAAACCATGCACTTGAAACGGACTAGTTTAGTCCAGTAACCAGGCCAGTTTCCACTGGAGACTCCAGCACTGTCTGAGTCCTGATACAGAAACATCACGCCACAACTCGTGATCTTAGGAGCACAATATAACCACTGTTAAACTCAACACTTTAAAAACAAGATCACACAAGATCATTTTAGCCATTTCAGCATAAGAGAAGCACTTCTTTCAACCAGCTTGATCTAATGATCAATGAATGATCTAAAGTGGCAAAACACTGATCTTTTCTCAGAATTATATTTTCTTCTTCATTCATGCGCAATGACTTTAACAGATGTTTTTGTGAATTTAAGTGAATATATTTAGTCATTTCTCCTCGAGTTCATCACATTAACTATGAACATCTCTCCACTTACATCTGACAAGATCTCACAACATTACACCTAATGTTTTGAATGACACTGCATGCGAATGTGTTTATACAATACAATGGCATTTATGCATTTTAGGATTGAATTAACTGTCCAAGTCTAGCATTATCAGCATTTTCAGTGTAATGTTAACTTATAGCAAAGAGAGCAGAGACACAGCAACTCATGGGATCATAATATGCATTAATGATGATAATAATATCACTGTTTGTATCGGCACTACAAAACTGAAAGTCCAATTATCTATTTCAAGTCTGTGTACACTTCTCTGATTCTGAGAGCACATAAACATTTACTGTAATCCATTTTAAAGCGGATTAATCTGAATGAGATTAACTTCTGCCTTCTCACAGCAGAAACAACAAAACAACAACCACACAGTCTAACAGCATGTTTTATATATATATATATATATATATATATATATATATATATATATATATATATATATATAACAGAGGACTTTAATGTGTGTTACTGCCATCTGATTCACAGTAGTAACGTTAGTAGCCCCAGTAAAACCCTCGCGCTGGACTACACCCAACACATTAAAAGTGACATACTGAAGGATAAACAGTTGATTTGTATTATAAACATACTGCTGAAATGTTTTCTCCTATCTGAAAGCATGTTGTGAACAGACCTGATGGTGTTTATTGCCTGCAGAAAGCGATGCTTTTGTTGCACTGATCAGTTTCCGGGTGCGCGGATGCGGAGGAGGCGCGACTGACGGGTGCCGGGGAGGATCAATATAACCGAATGTCAAAAACGCGATTGTTTTCTCAAAGATGTTAAAAAAAAGGAGGAAAAAAGAAAAGGAAAGAGTAATGCTAAAATTCTCCATTAAAAGAAAACAGCAAACATGACACAGTTATTGCTTTTTGTTAACTCATTGCTTAGGCTACAGTTATTACCCTCTGCTCTGGGGGCATATACCATGTAGGTCATATATTGGTATATATTATGTTATGCTTTTATTTCATTTTATATTGCAATTTATTTTTTTATAAATCCCGATATGTGTGGGAAAAATTGCGACATTGCAACGTTTATACATCAGGCCTCTGGTCCCTGGACTGGAGACCACTGGGTTAGTGCTTGAAATGTCTGGCTTGAGTCCAGCAGGGAAGAACACAGAGTCTAGTACTGCACATTCCACCTGGCCATTTTATTCTGGCATTACAGCAAGAAGCAGAAGATAATGTGTGGTTTCTTTTTTTTCAAAGAACAAGAAAGTACAAAATGCTTAAAAACAGGACAAATATGAAACTACACAAATGTGTGTATGTACATGATTAAACATATAAAAAGATTACACCTGAAAAATCTAACCTATGTCTTCAGGATTGCTTAAAAATGACAGACAGGTTTGTGTTTGATTAGGGTTGGACTAGTACAGTATCATTCCCGGATCTATACCAATGTAAGTGTTTATAAAACAGAATGCTGTAATGATTGGTATTGTTAGGGGTTAACCGTTTAGGACCCAAGGACCAGATGTTTGAAAGAAGACCCAGAGTCAGAATTATAATAAATTAAAGAAAAGTTTTACTGAAGATAGTTTGCAGTTTCATCAGCAGAAGTCAGCTTCAAGACTCACACAGGAGTTCGTAGGCCACCCCGCTTACAGTTACAAATATCTCAGCAGTTATACCCTACACCAAGGTCTAAGATACGTCATTGCTTCAGGTTGCAGTTTCTGATTGGCTAAGAAATAGATAAACATAGTAATTTTCCACACATATACAGATAGACTGAAGCATGAAGCTGACACTCGGACCCTGAAGTTAGGCTCGTCGTGACCTTCCAGGTCACAGATTTGGGTTGCTGGGCACCAGCATGTCCCGAACAACAACTCAGTCAATGTCCAATAATGCCAGTGGTTCCTTAACCTGTAAGCAAGAAGACTAACACACACACCGACACACAGCTTTTCCCAGGTTGGATTTGGCCAGGCTCTAACTATAAACAGGAGAGTCGTCTCAAAACATCAAGATAATGCATTCATTCTCTCAAGGAGAGCTACACTTTAGTCTAACTGGAAAGTAAGGCTTTAACAAAGAAATGGTCCCTTAAAATATTGGCTTCAATGACCCCTATGTGTTTTAACACGTTGAAGACCTTTCTCAAACACAAAACATGTCCATATTTAATTTCTTGAAGCCGGGTTAAATAAGCAAGCACTGTTACTTCATTCAGATATCAAATACAGACATTAGAGAATACATGAGAATAACATTTCAGTAATCACACTGGTAACGTCAGTAATCACACAGGTAACGTCAGTAATCACACTGGTAACACACTGGTAACGTCAGTAATCACACTGGTAACGTCAGTAATCACACTGGTAACGTCAGTAATCACACTGGTTACTTCTATAACAAAGTAAAATCTCCAGAGAAATCATTCAACTCATTTGATAGGATTTAGAAGGAAAAATATTGATTAATACCTTGATTATAATCACTCATTACATATACATTGAAGCAGCAGTGGATTCCAGAGTCCACCCCCTTCAACACTAAAACTGAGTAACACTTAAATTAACTTAACTTAAACACTTAACTTCAGTAAGTTGGCTATATGAAAGAAATTGCTGAAGATTTTTTTTCTTTGGTGTTGATACGACAACTAGTAAATACACTAAGTTTCGTCATGCTAGCATATGTGGAAGCGTTTAAACCATGTGTAGCCCCGCTTTAGGTTGTGCCCCGCTCACCCCTACTATTTAGGACTAATGACCAAATGAGTTTGGGGATGTCGCAGTAAGGCAAAAAAAAACAACAACCTTTAATACATTTATCTTACATTACTATTGATCACTCTGATATTCGTTGTTTCTGCTAGTATTTTGTCCATATTTATTCATCACCGCTCTTAGAACATGATTCTAATGAGAAAATTTTACTTTGTTACTTTACATGTTGAAATACTTGACTTGATAATTTACTAAACACCATAATAATATCTCACTGTTCCCGCATTGTAGTAATATTTGCAGTCAGCTCTCTGTAATCTACAGTGTTAGATCGCACAGTTTTACTGCTGTCCCATTTATAACCCCAAACCCAGGATAGAGCGGCTGAGTGAATGTGGCCTGGACTCTGTGGATGAGGGTCATTGTGTCGGAGACGCTGTAGAAGGACAGAGTTCCTGCACTGTGATCCACATACACTCCTATCCTACTGCTGATGAAGGGCACAAGGAGTTCAGTATGACTGTCACTGTGAATGAAGGAGCATCTGGAGGTAGAGCAGATCAAACTCCAGGACTGATCATTATATCCGAACACACACTCATCTCTCTGTGCCTTCCTCTTGATGTACATATAAGACACTGCTATACCCACAAATCCACTCCCGCTCCACTCAAGCTCCCAGTAACAGCGTCCACACACACTCTCTCTGCACAACACCTGAGGATAATAATGAAATCTGTCTGGATGATCAGGATACTGCTGGACGCTGGCAGTGAAAGTCGCCACTGTGTTCCCCTCAGACAGATGGAGGTGTTTATTCGCTGTGTTTGGATCTAGAGTGAACTGGCTGGAATCTGATGGAGATAAAACACAACATAATTTATTCATCCTCCATTTTGGTGTGTCAATAGCTATGTTTTCATCCCCCTTATATTTAAGCACATTTTGTGATATGACATAAAAAACGCTGGATGCAAATGCCAAGATGAGCATAAATTAAAAAAATATGCATTAAAAACTAAGGCACTCAATTGAGGCTGATCATTTTTTTATCCGATAAGAAAACATGCGCATAATAAACTACAATGGAAACACATTTACTGAATAAAATTCCTTGATGTCCATCAAAAAAGACAGGTGACTTTGCGGAATGGGACGGCCCCCTCCTTGAACTGCCACCTTAACGTGGTGGAGGGGTTTGAGTACCCGAATGACCCTAGGAGCTATGTTGTCCGGGGCTATATGCCCCTGGTAGGGTCTCCCAAGGCAAACAAGTCCTAGGTGACGGGTCAGACTAAGAGCGGTTCAAAAGCCCTTTATGAGAAAAATTATATCGAGGACCGTGACGTCGCCCGGTATGGCGCAGCCGGGGCCCCACCCTGGAGCCAGGCCTGGGGTTGGGGCTCGTATGCGAGCGCCTGGTGGCCGGGCCTCGCCCCACGGGGTCCGGCCGGGCTCAGCCCGAAGGGGGCTGGTGTGGGTTTGCTTATAGCCCCCCAGCTCAGCTGCCATGTGTTGGAGTTCACCCCGGTGAACGAGAGGGTCGTTTCCCTGCGCCTATGGGTCGGGGATAGGTCTCTCACTGTCGTGTGTGCCTACGGGCCAAACGGCAGTGCAGAGTACCCGGCCTTCTTGGGGTCTCTGGGAGGGGTGCTGGAAAGTGCTCCAACTGGGGACTCCGTCGTTCTACTGGGGGACTTCAATGCCCACGTGGGCAACGACAGTGACACCTGGAGGGGCGTGATTGGGAGGAACGGCCCCCCTGATCTGAACCCGAGTGGTGTTCAGTTATTGGACTTCTGTGCTAGTTACAGTTTGTCCATAACGAACACCATCTTCAAGCATAAGGGTGTCCATCAGTGCACGTGGCACCAGGACACCCTAGGCCGTAGGTCGATGATCGACTTTGTGGTCGTTTCATCTGACATCCGGCCGTATGTCTTGGACACTCGAGTAAAGAGAGGGGAGGAGCTGTCAACTGATCACCACCTGGTGGTGAGTTGGATCCGATGGCGGGGGAGGAAGCTGGACAGACTCGGCAGACCCAAGCGTACTGTGAGGGTCTGCTGGGAACGTTTGGCCGAGTCTCCTGTCAGAGAGATCTTCAACTCCCACCTCCGGCGGAGCTTCGACCAGATCCCGAGGGAGGCTGGAGATATTGAGTCCGAGTGGACCATGTTCTCCACCTCCATTGTCGAAGCGGCCGCTGGGAGCTGTGGCCGTAAGGTCTCTGGTGCCTGTCGAGGCGGCAATCCCCGAACCCGGTGGTGGACACCGGAAGTAAGGGATGCCGTCAAGCTGAAGAAGGAGTCCTATCGGGCCTGGTTGGCATGCGGGACTCCTGAGGCAGCTGACGGGTACTGGCAGGCCAAGCGAACTGCAGCCCGGGTGGTTGTGGAGGCAAAAACTCGGGCCTGGGAGGAGTTCGGTGAGGCCATGGAGAAGGACTATCGGCTGGCCTCGAAGAGATTCTGGCAAACCGTCCGGTGCCTCAGGAGAGGGAAGCAGTGCCCTACCAACGCTGTTTACAGTAGAGGTGGGCAGCTGTTGACCTCAACTGGGGATGTCGTTGGACGGTGGAAGGAATACTTGGAGGATCTCCTCAATCCCGCCGTCACGTCTTCCATTGAGGAAGCAGAGGCTGGGGGCTCAGAGGTGGACTCGTCCATCACCCGGGCTGAAGTCACCGAGGTAGTCAAGAAACTCCTCGGTGGCAAGGCACCGGGGGTGGATGAGATCCGCCCTGAGTACCTGGATGTTGTGGGGCTGTCTTGGCTGACACGTCTCTGCAGCATCGCGTGGCGGTCGGGGACAGTGCCTCTGGGATGGCAGACCGGGGTGGTGGTCCCTCTTTTTAACCTGTTAACCGTTGCCAGTGTGCGGGCGCACTGAAGCGTTTTTTTTATATATAGTTCAAAGTTACTATCAGATTTAATGTTATACCTTGACAAACTATACATCATTAAAAAGATATAAGACTCAAGTTTCAGTATTTGACCACTATTGTATTCTGAGAAACTTATAGCGACAGTTATTTCTTAATTTGTGTCAGGAGTTATGAAATGAAAAAATGAGTCGATACCTTTAATATGAATTATGCGTGTCAGCCGCTTTCATTCATAAAAAAACTCCGTGCTGTCGTCATGACAGCGCTTGACAAAACAACGTCCCTCAGGGCTTTAGCTCAAAAATGTGCTGATTTGGAGAAATATTGATATATTCTCATAGGTTTACATCAGATTTCTATAGACAGGAATAATATTTATTGAATTTATACCCAAATGCGTCGATGTAATCATTATGAGCGCTTGGATACTCTGATACTGTGTTTTCAATTCATACCAATAGCCTGAGGGCGCTATATGCACAATAATAGTCCATAATATGGAACATGAAGAAGAGCCATGATCATGTGACATTCCAGGACGTCACTGATACACACAAAGCTAACAGAGATCGTGCTGTAACATGCAGATAAAGATGTTTTGAAGACAATAAACATGATTGCAATGATATTTGAGTTACCTGTGTTTTTCAAGCCATGCCAGGTATTTTCATAATAATAGATTATATTTATAATGTAATGCTAATCTATATAGACTATCATTGTGCAGAATACCATACAATAGTATATTTTCTGTCTGATTTTTTATCTGAAGCCAAATTAGATCACAGAAGATTATTTAAAATACTCGACTTGCGTTATAAAGTAAGTTTGGAGCACAAACATGGTTTTAATCTAATAAATTGTTGTGTATTGATGGTGTGCTAAGCTAACATGCTAGCTAGCTCTAGGTGCACCTGCAACCTAGAAGTTATCTTTTATGATGTTGTTTCTAAATAGGAATGCTTGCTGAAATGTTTCTTTATTCCAGAAGGGCATTTGATACAGTTAGATACAGTGAGAACTTTGATAAAAGAATTTTGGGATTGAAACCCTATGAATAGCCTGTGAATAGCCAGTCGTTAGTAGTTATAATGCAGACAAAAGAAATGCATATTTAGAGCCATAACCAGGCTGGAGAGGTGTGAATGTGTGCAGGGGGAGACTGAGACTGAATGGGGCTCGTTTGCACCACAAAACAATAGAGACAAAAGACTGAATAGATGACTTAGAAGATGACTATAAACATCAGCAGCATTTTAGAGTCAAATCAAAATAAAGTCATGACATGATCTTGAAAAACATTTAACTAAATACAGAGTTTTAGACTTATTATCTTCAGATTTTACATATAACATGGTCAGACATGTGGCTTTAGCTGCAGTGCATTTCTAGATTGCTACAGTGCCAACTTCAATTTTATTTTCATGAAAATGTTTCATAAAAATACATTTCTAATAACTTTACAACATTTTGAAGCTATTTATAACTATATTTTTCATTATGACAATAATTAATTCTACATTTACAATAAACTGCCAGGTGTCAGCTTTCTGAGATCATGAACTGTATCTGTTTCAGTTTGGGTATGTCATTTCTGGGGATTTTTCAAAAGTGGGGTTGCAGCTTAACAGGTTAAGAAGGGGGACCGGAGGGTGTGTTCCAACTATAGGGGGATCACACTTCTCAGCCTCCCTGGGAAAGTCTATGCCAGGGTACTGGAGAGGAGAATACGGCCGATAGTAGAACCTCGGATTCAGGAGGAACAGTGTGGTTTTCGTCCGGGCCGTGGAACATTGGACCAGCTCTATACCCTCTACAGGGTGCTGGAGGGTTCATGGGAGTTTGCCCAACCAGTCCACATGTGCTTTGTGGATTTGGAGAAGGCATTCGACTGTGTCCCTCGCGGCGGCCTGTGGAGGGTGCTCCGGGAGTATGGGGTCCGGGGTCCTTTGCTAAGGGCTGTCCGGTCCCTGTACGCCCGAAGCAGGAGCTTGGTTCGCATTGCCGGCAGTAAGTCAGACTTGTTCCCGGTGCATGTTGGACTCCGGCAGGGCTGCCCTTTGTCGCCGGTTCTGTTCATAATTTTTATGGACAGAATTTCTAGGTGCAGCCAGGGGCCGGAGGGTGTCCGGTTTGGTGACAACACGATTTCATCTCTGCTTTTTGCGGATGGTGTTGTCATTTTGGCCTCATCAAATCAGGACCTTCAGCATGCACTGGGACGGTTTGCAGCTGAGTGTGAAGCGGCTGGGATGAGAATCAGCACCTCCAAATCCGAGGCCATGGTCCTCAGTCGGAAAAGGGTGGCTTGCTCACTTCAGGTTGGTGGAGAGTTCCTGCCTCAAGTGGAGGAGTTTAAGTATCTTTGGGTTTTGTTCACGAGTGAGGGAAGGATGGAACGGGAGATTGACAGACGGATCGGTGCAGCTTCTGCAGTAATGCGGTCGATGTACCGGCCTGTCGTGGTGAAGAAAGAGCTGAGCCGCAAGGCAAAGCTCTCGATTTACCGGTCAATCTACGTTCCTACTCTCACCTATGGTCATGAGCTTTGGGTCACGACCGAAAGGACAAGATCCCGGATACAGGCGGCCGAAATGAGCTTTCTCAGCAGGGTGGCTGGGCGATCCCTTAGAGATAGGGTGAGAAGCTCGGTCACTCGGGAGGAGCTCAGAGTAGAGCCGCTGCTCCTCCACATCGAGAGGGGTAAGCTGAGGTGGCTCGGGCATCTGTTTCGGATTCCTCCTGGACGCCTTCCCGGGAAGGTGTTCCGGGCGCGTCCCACTGGGAGGAGACCCCGGGGAAGACCTAGGTCACGCTGTAGAGACTATGTCTCCCGGCTGGCCTGGGAACACCTCGGTGTCCCCCTGGAAGAGCTGGAGGAAGTGTCCGGGGAGAGGGAAGTCTGGGCATTTCTGCTTAGACTGCTGCCCCCGCGACCCGGCCCGGGTAAGCGGAGGAAGATGGATGGATGGATGGATGGATGGGACGGCATAACTGGTCCAACCAGCGGACCGATGAAATGCTGTTTTGGTCATTCTGAAATGCCTGAGCCAAAGTCTGTCGTCAAAGTGGTTCGGTATAAGTACCTCCCAGAACTGTCTCACACAACTGAAAACAGCAGGCATTCTCCGAAAGCAAGATAACATGACTGATTATAGTGCGTTTCATCTGTGCACTCTGAGGCGCAAGTCATTTATAAAACCCCACAGTGAATTTTACTGCAGCAATGTCTCGCTTACTCCCCGAATGAGGGACCGGAGACGTTACGTCGAATGACTGATGCATTGAGGTCTCACTTGGGAGCCCAATCACCTTCAAGTGGCAACAAAACGGGCCAATGGACATTGGGGAGTTAGATTTGCATGGCAAGCCACTACCCCGAACATACGGGTGTATAAGCTTGCTGGCAACTCCCTCATTCAGGTTTGTGCTGAGGAGCTGAGAGGGGTACAGGCATTGAGGGATACAGGGTTGTGGCAGGTGGGACGTAACGTCCCCGTTCCCTCCTTCAGTGAGTGAGGATTAGGACGTCATGTTCGACGTTACGCATTGAGGTCCCTATGGAGAGCACCACAACCTCTGACCCTTCCCAGTGCCCTCTGTAAGTCAGACAGACCTCCGTACTTGGTGGGATGGAAGGACAGAACTTTCTAAGGGGACGGTCGATAGCTGCTGTTTGTTGGACGTTACCAGGGATGAAATCACTGCACTTATCTGTGCAAGTTTGCTCTTTTTAGGCGAAAACACAGCTAAATGTGCCCTTTCTCCAACTGAAGAAGCTTCTCCTTCTCAATGCGAAGGCGAATGGCAGATCGCTGTAACAAATCCACTCAGCTCTGAAGCAAAAACCTGAATGAGTGAGTTGCAGCCAAGCTTATATACCTGTATGTCCGGGGGAGTGGCTTGTCATGCAAATCTAACTCGCCAATGTCCATTAGCCCATTTTGTTACTATCGAAGGTGATTGGGCTCCCAAGTGAGACCCCAATGCACCAGCCAATCAACGTGATGTTGAACTTGACTGACTGAAAGGGAACTTTTTTCACAGGTTTATCAGGAAGTGACAATTTTGTTCCTTGCGACTTGCTGGATGGAGATGGCGCTTTATGCGCAATTGTTTTATGCGATATTCCAATTTTGTGCATAAGCTAAATTCACAACTTTGGATGGAAACAATCACAAAGAAATCCCTACCACTAATGCACAGACAAGCGGAGAGTAAACAAACAGTAAAAGGCATTACTGTTGGACTGAAATACCAAAAATGGCCTCAGAATATTTGAAATCACAAAAATATCTGTATTGTGAGGACATCCCAATTGTCTTTGTAACATACTTAATAATATTTTAATGAAAATGTAAATGTATTCATTGTGTCTTACATTGCAGGAACTCCTCCCTGATCTTGGGTTCATTGGTGGGAATGATTTCAATGTATGTTACTAAAAAATTAAACAGACATAGTTAAAATATAGCTCCCATTAAAAAGTTTAAGAGTTCATAAATGTCCACTACTTTACCTCTGCCAGATATCTTGTCTATCTCCTCTCTACAGAAATCCTGCAGTTTTTCTTTCAGTTGAAAGACAGACTTTCCCACATCATCAAAAGCGAGGAGAGAGCTGACAGTGATGCTGGGTACATCAGTAGATTCAGGAGGTTCAGAGAGAGACTGGAAACTCTACAGGAAGACAAAAACCTTCATGAACAGATATTTACTCTGCTTGTTTATTCAAATCATCTTGAGTAACTTGTGTATACTTGAACTACCAGTTTGCTATTCATGGGCGTCAGTTTGGTTTGAAATGTGCATTCGGAAGTGCATTTTCAGAAGTGCTGGGTACAATGATGCATTCTTTTTTTTTTTTCTCTTTCGCGCAGGTCATGTTTTGAAAGACGATGTGCTGTAGCTTACTAATGTAAATAAATAAAAATGTATACAAAAATGTGAATGTGATGATGTCCGATTCTGATTTTATGAAGAAGAAAGCCTAAAGTTTTCAAAAAGCATTAGTCATATGACCCACTATTCTGCTTCATAAGTACCATGTTGACAATTTGACATGACATAGTTTAATGTACCTAAACAATTACCAAATTTCTCTCTCATATTGCTCCTCATAACCACTGAAAACGGTCAAAAAATCGAACCAAAAGTCAAATTATTATGGACGTAATCTGACAGTTTCTGCTTCATTAGAGCCTATTGTAAGGAAAAAGCTTAACGTGGTTTAATGTACCTAAACAACGATCAATGATGATCGGTGGACGTACCCACCGTCCCCTCCGAAATCGACGCCTATGTTGATATTATATATGCTTTATTTGCTACAGTTGTGTCTTGTATCGTTTTCATGGTGTTCTACTGGGCTGTTCAGGTCTAGTCGAGCACTTCTGTTCTAGTAATTTCCATAGATCTTAGAAATCCAATCAGTTTAAATGGAATACAATGTAAATGTTACCCCCTCTTTCAAGTCTTTGGGACTTTTTATGCTTTTTATCATCCATCAGGTGAACATCCTAATGGTTAAGAAAAGCAATAGTGTCACCTTTTCTCAAAAAGCCACATGATTTTATGTATCATATACACTCACCTAAAGGATTAGTAGGAACACCTGTTCAATTTCTCATTAATGCAATTATCTAATCAACCAATCACATGGCAGTTGCTTCAATGCATTTAGGGGTGTGGTCCTGGTCAAGACAATCTCCTGAACTCCAAACTGAATGTCAGAATGTGAAAGAAAGGTGATTTAAGCAATTTTGAGCGTGGCATGGTTGTTGGTGCCAGACGGGCCGGTCTGAGTATTTCACAATCTGCTCAGTTACTGGGATTTTCACGCACAACCATTTCTAGGGTTTACAAAGAATGGTGTGAAAAGGGAAAAACATCCTGTGGGCGAAAATGCCTTGTTGACGCTAGAGGTCAGAGGAGAATGGGCCGACTGATTCAAGCTGATAGAAGAGCAACTTTGACTGAAATAACCACTCGTTACAACCGAGGTATGCAGCAAAGCATTTGTGAAGCCACAACACGCACAACCTTGAGGCGGATGGGCTACAACAGCAGAAGACCTCACCGGGTACCACTCATCTCCACTACAAATAGGAAAAAGAGGCTACAATTTGCACGAGCTCACCAAAATTGGACAGTTGAAGACTGGAAAAATGTTGCCTGGTCTGATGAGTCTCGATTTCTGTTGAGATATTCAGATGGTAGAGTCAGAATTTGACGTAAACAGAATGAGAACATGGATCCATCATGCCTTGTTACCACTGTGCAGGCTGGTGGTGGTGGTGTAATGGTGTGGGGGATGTTTTCTTGGCACACTTTAGGCCCCTTAGTGCCAATTGGGCATCGTTTAAATGCCACGGCCTACCTGAGCATTGTTTCTGACCATGTCCATCCCTTTATGACCACCATGTACCCATCCTCTGATGGCTACTTCCAGCAGGATAATGCACCATGTCACAAAGCTCGAATCATTTCAAATTGGTTTCTTGAACATGACAATGAGTTCACTGTACTAAAATGGCCCCCACAGTCACCAGATCTCAACCCAATAGAGCATCTTTGGGATGTGGTGGAACGGGAGCTTCGTGCCCTGGATGTGCATCCCACAAATCTCCATCAACTGCAAGATGCTATCCTATCAATATGGGCCAACATTTCTAAAGAATGCTTTCAGCACCTTGTTGAATCAATGCCACGTAGAATTAAGGCAGTTCTGAAGGCGAAAGGGGGTCAAACATAGTATTAGTATGGTGTTCCTAATAATCCTTTAGGTGAGTGTATGTCTGTAACTGTAAGCACAAACGGTGCAGGACGAGATAAGCATTAAAGTTTAAACAGTTTTTCAGCTGTGTGAGTATAACAAATTCCTCCAATTAAATAGAATTAAAATGAAGAAAGTTTCTAATGGTAAGGTGTGTCTAAAACAACATGTATTCCAGATCTCTGTAACCTTGCGGAAACGATGTGTGTGAGAAAGCATCCCCAGCTCAGCGTCTCTCCTCCTCAGATCATCAATCTCCTGCTCCAGTTGCTCCACGAGTCCTTCAGCTCGACACACTGCCGCCTTTTCCTGATCTCTGATCCGCTGTGCCACCTTAGAGCAGATCATCTCAATGTTGCCGAACAGCTCAATGAAGATCCTCTCGCTGTCCCCCACCGCTGCCTCTGCAGAGCGCTGTATAGGACACACGACACACATCACAGTCAGCTCTTTCTGTTTAGCTCTTTCAGAGTCTAAACTACTGTTGTTCTCTAAACGCACCTTATGAGACTCCACCGCCTCTCTCAACTCCTCAAGATCTTTCGCTCTCTGCTGGATTCTCTGCTGGAACTTACTCTGTCGCTCTTTTACAATCGTCTGGATACAAATACAAGTAAAACTGTAAAAGTGAGAGAGGAAAAAAAACTATTTTGTGTACACTCTCAGAAAATAAAGTACATTAATGTACCTTTAGGGGTACAATGGCTTGTCACTGGGGCTGTTCCCTCAAGGGTACAACTTTTGTACCCTTGGCATAGGCCTTTTAATGCTTTTTGACCCTCAAAATGGTACTGTACATATACTGTATGTACCTTGAGGTCCAATAATAAGCCCTATGGGGTACGTTAGTGTAGATTGTACCTTAGGGGGAAAAAATGGGACTCCTACTGTACCCCTATTTCTGACAGTGTAGCACGAGTACATACAATATTGGATACTTATATTCATTTGATTTTATGTGAATGGGGTTTGCAACCCATATAGTGTGAGACGGTCACGAAGCAAAGACAGTAAGAGTTAAGGCACACCAGATGTTTTTTTCCTGGCGTTTTCTTTCCTTTCTTGCATTTTTTTCCAGTAGAAATCTCCACATCTTTCGGTCGAGCAGAAACATCAGCTTGAAGTTGCGTCTTCTTCAGTTGCTCCACCACTTCAGCCAGAATGGTGTTTTTATTCAGCGCAGGTCTTTCAGTGAAGGTCTGTCTGCATTGAGGACAGCTGTAGACTCCCTTCTCATCCTCCTGATCCCAGCAGCATGTAATGCAGATCTTACAGTAACTGTGTCCACAGGGAATGGCCACCGGATCATTCAGTAGATCCAGACACACTGGACAGCTGAACTGCTCCTGAGAAAAACTGGCTTCTGCCATTTCACTGTATTTACACACAGACAGTGAAAGACAGACATGACAGCCCAGTAAGTTTCATTTTCTCTGAACAGCTGAAACGGTTTCCTGGTTCTGTTCAAGAAACGTGTGCAAAAACTAACCTTAACCCTTAAACACCCTAAAAACTAACCTTAACCCTTAAACACCCTAAAAACTAACCTTAACCCTTAAACACCCTAAAAACTAACCTTAACCCTTAAACACCCTCACAGAAAACATTCTGCATTTTTACATTTACAAGAAAGAAAGAGAAACACATAATTTATGATTTATAATCTGAGCTCAAACATATATGTAAAACATTTCAGATTTTACTAACTTTGTGGGGACATTTGGTCCTCACGATGTACGTTAAACAAGTTCACTGAGGGGCTTTCATATATTAGGGCATAACAATAATAAACAAAAATCATTCATTCCAAAATATGTGCAGCATTAAAAAAACTGGCTGTAATGGTGTGAATTAAGTGAAAAAAAGTAGAGAGAGAAAAAATATGTAAAGGTTTGAATGTGTTATTCACTAGAAACAGTAACGTAGTTATTACATTGTTTTCACTTTGTTTAAACCATTTTCAATGAACTCAAAGAAACGTGTTGTTATAGTTGCAATGCATTAGCATAGAGCTACACGACTTGAATTTAATAAATATAATTTAGGCTAGAGTGTATTTTTAATCTTTTTTGTTAAAATATTGGTTTAATGATTTATCTGGAAACACATACTGTTTTAACCAACATGATATTTCCTCCGCATTCCGATTAAGATAGAAAGGAAACTCACTGTCAAACTAATGTTGATTAACTAACTGTATTTCTCAATGTACATTTCTGAAATGCACTTTCTGTAAAGCTGCTTTGAAACAATATGTATTGTGAAAAGCGCTATACAAATAAATTTGAATAATGTCTATAAATTAAAAACAATTTTCCCACAGTAGGCTTTACCTCCTCCTCCTCCTTCTTCTTCTTTTTCTTCTTCTTCTTCTTCTTCTTCTTCTTCTTCTTCTTCTTCTTCTTCTTCTTCTTCTTCTTCTTCAGTAATTTGTAGTGATGTTATGTATGACACTGAGGCTCCAATGTGTATCGAGTAGGCTATGCGGGGCAATTTCCAAAGAGGCTTCATATCAAGGCTTATTGTTGTCATAATATCACGTGGTCGATAACAAACCAAGCCTTTCTTGTCTTACTTTCTGTTCAGTGCATATTTCGCTTTGCGTGTCTGCTGAACTTTACTTGGCGACGGAATTTTAGGGACTTTTTGTAGTTTGGTGTTTTTTTTTCCCTCTCTTTTTTATTACAAAGACAAATGCTATTGGTTTGTACAGAGACTGTATTTTTACATCTTCAACCCCTCCCCAACCTACCTTTATTGGCTAAAGTTACTGCTTTACAGGATACTTAGCTAGGATGTTTAAAAAAAATACAAATAAAATGATGATGATGAAAATGAAAATAGTTATTAGTAATAATGAAGATGCAAGTAATATTGCAAATTATGCAATAGTTAAATAATGACAATATTTAAAAAGGGATGGATACCACAATCAAGGTGTAACAATGATACAACAGTAAACAACATAAACCATACATTATTGACATAAAGCTACCTAAGCATCAAACAACACCATGTAATAAAACCTTATTTTGGTGTAGTGAGGGAGTAACCATGTTTACAAAGGCGTATGAAAAAAAAAAGGTTCCTCCTTTTAGGAATATTTTCAGTTGGTAAAATATGCATTAAACTTACAGGACTTTTGTTGTAAATTTTACCAGCTTGTTGTCCATAGCCTACAATGAGTGGGGAGGCTGCAGACCATACGTCCCAGGCCCTGTTGTTCCTGATGCGTCCAGTAGGAGGAGGCTGTACAGCGACACGAACTGACTGAGGTAGGCCTCAGCCAAAGTTGCCAAAGTTATTGTTGTTTAGCATGATGCAACATTTATTATTTATAAACGATTAGCTAGATAGAGCTAGGGTAGATATCAATTCATTTCTATATATCAATGGATGGGTCTATAATTTATTTCGAGAGACAAAAAGTTCTTGACGGTCAGGTTGATGTTCTGTCTGGCTCAAACTTGTTTCCAGTCTTCACTACTCACTCTCAAAATTAATTTTCTTTTTAATTTTCTTTTGTTGCCTGTCTTTAGCTTGCGTGAGATGGCCTCTTCTGGTAAGACCATGTTTACTCCTTGCATTAAAACACACTCCACATGGTTTCTGGGGCAACATTACAGTAAATATGGAAATATGTGAACTTGTTTTTTTACAGTCTATGGTGTGAACACACAAAATACACATTTATAATAGGCATATATGTGTATAAATGTGTATGTGTATGTATGTAAATCTCTCTCTCTCTCTCTCTCTCTCTCTCTAAGTAAAGAGTTGAACTGCACACTCATTTAAATATTTTGATTATTTCCAACGTCATGCATGATAAAACCCACATTAAAAAATGTTCCCATATGGTTCGAATGTAGATTCTAGTTTGAGTTGTTTCTTATTTGAGATGATCTAATTATCTAATTTACTGATCTGGACTAAAATGTAGGCTATGTGTGCACTTAATGTGGGATTTATCATACTCTGTCTTTACCAAGTTCTCTTTAACTTGCATCTCATAAAGGTGTGTGTTTGCTTTAGCTAGCCTACTTAAGAAAATGAAAATCTCCCTATCTAAACTTGTATACAATTTGAACTGCATTCCAAACCAATAGCTTGTCTAGTAAATAAACGACTTACAGAGGAGATATACATGGACATGTTTTAATGTCATTTTTCATTTTCTCTGCACAGTCCATCATCAGTGGCCAAAAGAAATCAAAGTGTCTTGACAATTTTTCCAAAAGTGTTCCACCAACAAGTGCCTGTGCCGTTGTACTTTAAAGATCAGGAGCAAACTGATGCAATCCACACTCACCTGACATCAATTCTGCGCAGCACACACACACACACACACACACACACAGTGACAAGATCAAATTCACCATGGATGTCCTTTTTAAAACTTTTAATGTTTAATTTTTTTATCAGTGAGCAGAAGCACTTTGACAGGAGGATAGAAAAACAGTTAAAGAAGAGTGGCAAGCCATAGGAGTCATCATAATTCATAAATGGTGTTAATAAATAATTGTTTTTGTGAACAACAATATTGTCTCTTTCTTCTAAATGGCCTTTAGAATTTTAGAAAAGGGATAAATTGTGTTTGTCTTCATAAAATGCTATGTAGGACACTGTTTTAGCTGTGTGACGACCAATAGAGAATAGTAGAGCGGATATTTCATCGATGATCCATGCGATTACACGGTAGCTTAATACTGCAATATTTCAATCACTAAAGACTTGTTTTACCCCCCAGGTGGGTGTTCCTATGAGGGTGTCACATCAAGGGAATTGTAACTAACGCATTTCACTCCATAACGTTGTGTACATCTTATAATGTTCATTCTTTCCTATAATATACAGTTGACTGTATGCTCTGTGACCTTTTGCCTTGTTAAACAGTGCCTTTTGAGGCACCTTTATATGTAATTTATTGCCCTTGGCCCTACAGTATGTGTGTTTTGTTTGTCTGTTCAGTTTACGTTTGTCACTTTTAATGTTGTTGTTGTCAGCAACGGTTGTGGGAAAGCACACGAAGAAGAAGATTCAGGCAAACAGTTTTTAATAAACTCCAAAAACAAAATCCAAGAACAGGTAATCAAAGTAAACTCAACCTTAACACAAACGAGACCGGACAAATGAGAACCGAAAAGACTGCAAATAAAAGGCAAATGAGGGTAATAATGACAAACACCTGTGATCATTAAATTAATCTCCATGACAACTTATAAATGGCGGGAAAACTGGTCAAAGGAAATCGGGAAACGAATGAAAACTTGCTAAAAGTTAATGAAAATGAAACTAAGACAAAATAACTGAATGTCTGTGACAGTTGTATGCATTTGTGCTTTTGTTAAACCTAATAATAATAATAATAAATTCTTGTATACGTGGAAAAAAACCACAACTTTCGCACGTTCTGATTGACAGATTGTTGTTGTTAATGTTATTTCAACAAACAATTTGCTTCATACACTCATCGCCATTGTAAATGTTATCATTCAACTGAACTGGGCACATGCATTTTTTAGATTTTTTAGTTTAGGCTACACGACACTTTTTTATACATTTTGGCCGTTCATTTAGCCTACACGACAACATCGTTTTGGGGGCCTGAAAACACAAACTTTTGACTTTTGAAAACAATACCATAATCGTCTATGTGTAAATGACAAAAACTTGAATTTGTGAAAACAGTGACGTTTTCTTATTACATGTCTATCGGCGCTAGTGTTTCTTTACAAAGTGATATCGCCAACTACTGGCCTGACAGCAGAATACCTACAGACGTTTTCAAGGATCTGTGTGAACGAGGATCGTTTTGACCACGTTGTAGCCTGTATGTAAAAAATGTGCAAAGAAAAAACATTTTAGTACCTCATTGTTGTGTAAACTTACCCTTAGACATCATTATGCTACATTATGTTGCCCCACGCATCGCATGCAAATGCACGTCTCGAATGAATGAATGAATGAATGGGGTTTTATAGCATATTTACTTTAGCTGATTAATTAATAATTCCAGGGCAGCCAAAACTACAATGTGAAATCATTAATATTTAGGCTACAAGTAAATCTTCTAATCAAGAAGCTATTTCCATACTGTATTGAACTGTACATATGCATCTTAGGGGGCATTTACAAGACACCTTTTTCAACATACTTACTTCTGGGTATAAATGTATACCCAAAATACACACACACACACACATAATTATTTGAAAACATTTATTCAGCATTTACGTCTACGTACATCACGGAGACGTCTATTTGATGTGCGTGTTTACATTCGGAAGACACTTTTTTAAATGTTTGTTTGCTCATCTGCAATATGTCTAAGGACGTTTCCTGTCAGATGTCAAAACTTCAAAACTTTTAGAATGTCTTTAAGATGTTTATGATTTAGAATGCACGTCTATCAGATGTTAGTAAACAGATGCTTTCCTAATGAAGTGATCTATAACAGACATGATACATCTTGCAGACGTACGTGTAGGGAACGCCGCAGACAGTCACGTGATTCAGCGAGTCCCACAACGCGGAAGTAAACAGAAGTGGACGCTCTATGCGTTAATGAAACATCTATGTCAGTGCAGCCTTAACGCGAGTCAACGTGTTTACAGCAACCTGGCAAAACAAATAGACAATCAAGAAAACAGGTCAGAGATTACGGCTTTTTTCAGGGTGTGTTGTCCTCGGAGCACAGCCGGTGTTGTTTAGCGTGTGTCTTGCGGTCAGAGGCCCAGTGTGCGCAGATGCTCCTGCATATCAGATGAGCTCACACACACACACACACACACACTGCTGGAGTGCTTATCTGTCTTCACACACGTCAAGCATTACTCCGGGATTACCTGCATGTGTAGGGCCATCATATAATGTGTGCAATGCCATTACCGGGCAATACAGGACTGCATTTTCTACAGAGTGGAACTGCATTTTCCAGACAGCCCTGGACAAACCCGGATCACTGATTCTGGATGAGTGAACTGACGATGCATGTGCGAACATGACTGACATTCAACTTTACACCACGAGAAACAAGTACACAGTCTTCTGCTGACTTTATTTTGGACAAAAAAATATGAGTTCAGAAAACCAACAGGACACATTTATCTAGATTTTCTGAAGAACTAAACAGCAAAAGACGTCAATATGAGAATCTTCAGGACCTTGATGAAGGCTGTTTCTATTTCCAAGCAAATCGACTTTTACTCCAGATTCTCGCCTTCTCCTCTCTCTATGAAACAGTTCATAGATTTTGGTAAGTCTGGAATCAAGTGGATACAATTTAATATGTGAAAAGAACTGTAAAGTATCTAACATGATCCAATCCTAAAGTGGAGTAGAATCGAGAGACAACAAAAACAAAAGTTTGAATATTTAATCCCTGTTCTATTTTTGTCATTTTAAGTAGATTAGAATAGAATGATAGGTGGGGAAAGTATCATGAGATGATGGTATTTGATATAAATAACAGTCATTTTACATATGGTATTGTTGGATTACCATATCTATATATCTTTATATCATGGTGTTTACATTGCATTAGACAGGGGTTTTCTGGGCCCCTTGTTCAGTTTATTGGACCCCCAAGTGCCCATAACTCTGGGAATCCTGTACTCAGTCACACCTTTATCAATTAAATGGTGAAATCACCAAATGATGATTATGTTCTCATAGTTTTCTGTCTTTCTGTACACATTTTTCTCTTCAGGTTCAGAGAACGCGTGTGAGAAAACGTCATTCACGTTTCTAAGGCAGGAGCTGCCTGTCAGGCTGGCAAATATTTTGAAGGAAATCGATTTATTGCCTGATAACCTACTGAGAACTCCTTCAGTGCACCTGGTGCAGAGCTGGTCAGTGCGAATACATGCGTGTAGTGCTATTATTGGGATATGTTTGCATATCTGAGCTACATTTTTTTGGTTTTGTTGCATCTCTGCAGGTACATGCAAAGTTTCCAGGATATACTTGAGTTCAAGGACAGGAATATGGATGATCAAACGGTCACACAAGAGTAAGAGATTCATCAAATTCCCTGCAGTAGAGGTCTTCTCTGGTCCTAAGATCTGTACCTGACCCCAATCATTTCACACCCAAACCCAACGTGCATAATGGAATTTAAAACGAGACAAAAGTTATGACAGAATCCGCATCCGGCTCAAAAATATATTTCCAAAAATAAAGATGATTGGTGACTTTTTCAACCGGGTATGACCAAATTCAGATATGACCAATTAGAAACACACGGTAGGTTAGGGGTGGGCGATATGACCAAAATCTTATCAGTAATTTTATTTGCAAGGAAATTTATATTTATGTTAATATTAATAAGCACTCATTGTTAAATGAGTGTTTAGTTGGAGCTGCTGCATGCACCAATGTCAAGAAGGGATTGATTATTTACATAGAAGCACGAATTTACAGAGAAGTGGGGATGATAATAATAATGTTATAGAATTATTGATACGTATTTGTTTTAAGTAGTAAAGTATTGCTAAATGCTCAAAATGAAAAACAAAAGGTTTGCATATTTTAAAGTCCCTTAGTGGTGAAAATCCAGCTATGTGGTGTTTTTAATAGGCTTTAAGACAAACCATGTGCAAATTCATAAGTCGACACCATTGCTGAGTATTTTCTAAGACAGTCTCAAAAACACGCTTTGAAAT
This sequence comes from Squalius cephalus, assembly GCF_949319135.1. Classification (NCBI taxonomy): domain Eukaryota; kingdom Metazoa; phylum Chordata; class Actinopteri; order Cypriniformes; family Leuciscidae; genus Squalius; species Squalius cephalus. The sequence goes on from NC_137130.1 coordinate 34,687,785, forward strand.
CGCTGGTGTTTCTGACGTCACACACTACCTTGTAACCAATCAGATCAACATGTGATCGTCAATGAGTGGACCTCTGATCTGGTGTGAGTGAGTGGAGGCGGGGCTCATTTGCAAATTCATAGAACCGCGTATACTAAATGAGGCAAGGGTGTAGAGTTACATTCAAGCAATGTAACTCGATTAAGAAATTGCTTAATTTTGATGATCAAAGATGAGTTTTAAGGGATAAAATGGTTGACTACAGGGGGACTTTAAAGAATTTGTCAGTAAAAGCACATTTATATTAGATTATAAACATTATTTATGCCTAAAGGGGGAAATTCACACAATACATTTATTTAAAATACATTTTTTATACAAAAGTTTTGGACCCACTTGAACCCTCCCAGGTCCAAGTGGACCCATGAAGACCTCTACCTTCCAGCTCTGCTTGTGCTTACACACACTTTTACACACATTAACACACACCTCTGTTGTTTTAGCTTCACAGATGCTGTGATTAAGATCAGAAACCGCCACAATGATGTAGTTCCCACCATGGCTCAAGGAGTGGTGGAGTACAAGGAGACCTACGGCACCGACCCAATCACCAGCCAGAACATGCAGTACTTCCTGGACCGCTTCTACATGAGCAGGATTTCAATCAGAATGCTCCTGAACCAGCACAGTGAGACACACACTCTTCTAGTGCTGTAGTTTATAATAGGGCCCATTATGGACAGCAGAAATGTAAAGTCAGTTGAATGGGATCCTGGAATGTTCACTCGTAGTGTAGTTTGGATTAGCGACTGGTGTGTTTACGAGTTTCACAGCCACCAGTGCCCCACATTTCTGAATCGCATTCATTGATCGCCACCCTTTTATGTCAATATGTCAATAACATGATGATGTCTGTGTGTTTTCAGCGCTTCTGTTTGGGGGAAAGGTGCGTGTCAATCCTGCTCATCCCAAACAGATCGGCAGCATTGACCCCAACTGTCTCGTCACTGATGTGGTCAAAGGTGACCGGGATTTTTCTTTCATATAAATATTTTGCAATAGTTACAAATATTTTATTTGTGGGGTAATGACTCAAATAAGCATGAATTAAATTGAGTACAGCAAATGCTATCGTGATGGATGAATACTTAAATGTAGGAATACAATTTAGATAATATCATTTTTATACAGAAACTAATAAAAATCTCATGAGAAACATCACTGAGAATTGAAATTTGCCTAATTGTTATGAAAATAATATCAATGCAAAAAAAACTAATTAGTCCTAAATTAGACTTGTTCAATCAAATAGATGTGATCTTTCAGTTTTGGCAAGATACCATGGCATAACATGATATACATATTGTAGACTTCATTAAGGAAATCTAGTTAATTTTTTAGTATTTTTAGGTGAAATTTGATCAAAATGTCTTACCACCCAAAGCATTGCATTGACAAGCACCACCCATATTTCTTCAGTATATGTAAAAATCTACTTTTCTAATCAACATTCAAACATTTTTTTCTTTTATAGATGCGTATGAAAATGCCCAAAACCTGTGTGACCGGTATTACATGAGCTCACCTGAGGTAGTACTGGAAGAATTTAATGGTAACTTTCTTCTGCGCACACACATTCATTGACTTGAAGTCATGTGACTGCATTCATGATCGGTAAATCCATCAGCACTCGGCACTGATGATCGGAAGTGTGACTGCTGTTTCTCATGTGTTTCCTCTGCAGTTAAAGGACCGGATAAACCCATTGTTGTGGTGTATGTGCCGTCTCATCTGTACCACATGGTGTTTGAGCTCTGTAAGGTGCTGTACATCGTTTTACATCTCTGAAGTGTTGATGTATACAATCATCTGTAGTTCCGAGTGAAGTGTAAGAATTGAGTTGTGCGGCTGGTTTCCTGTGGTGTGGATGGCTTTGCTCTTTAGATGTGCAGCAGTGCTGAGCTATAAATATGTTGTGTGACTCCTGCAGAATGCCATGCGCGCTACCATGGAACTTTATGAAGATGCCATGGAATATCCCCCGGTGCACATCCAGATCGTCCTCGGACACGAAGACTTGACCGTCAAGGTACGGACAGACTAGCTGTGCTCAGATCTGTGGTAACGCCTCACCTCGACTTATTAAAGGATTAGTTCGCTTCAGAATTATAAAATTTCCTGATCATTTACTCACCTCCACGTCACCCAAGATGTTCATGTCTTTCTTTCTTCAGTTGAAAAGAAATTAAGGTTTTTGAGGAAAACATTCCAGGATTTTTGTCCGTATAGTGACTTCAATGCGGTCCAAATGTGAGTTTCAGTGCAGCTTCAAAGTCTCGACACGATCCCAGCCGAGGAATAAGAGTCAGTTAGAGTCAATCACTTCTTAGACCTTCTTCATAAGTCCAGGAAATTACCAGATTCCTCACATATTTCATCCAAACATTACCATCCAAAATTTGGTGTCAGTATTTTTTTTGTAGTACTTTAATTTGGCAAGTATATATTAAATTGTTCAAAAGTGACAGTAAATGCTTTTTAAAATGTTACAATAGATTTTTATTTGAAATAAATGCTGTTCTTTTGAACTTTCTGTGCATCAAAATATCTTTCTTCACAAAAATATAAAGCAGCCATTGATTTTCAACATTGATAATAATCAGAAGGGTTTCTTGTTTGAATGATTTCTGAAGGATCATGTGACACTGAAGACTGGAGTAATGATGCTGAATATTATGTTTTACAATTAGGACTGTTGAATTAATGCGTTAATATAATTAATTCGTTAAAACGATTAGCCCATTTAACTCACCAGTTCAATTATACAACAGTACAATAAATAAGAAGTTAATATTGTGTTATATTTTAGACATAATATTGTCTGTTTTTGCTCAGTTTTACCAACAAGTTTTGCCAGAACTGTTGTGTGTCTTCCGAACATGTTTTCAACTAATAGGGTGAACAAATGAGTCAGTGGCCATTCAAAAGGGCCATTTACTTCATTCATCATGAATGAATCAGCTGAATGTATGAATGGCATTTACCGCCACCTACTGGCAGTTTTAGTTTCTTATTTAGAGTCTCATTTCATTAAAAACAAAAAAACACATTTCCATATTAAGAAAAACCTACTAAAGGGATAGGTCACCCAAAATTCTGTCATCATTTATGATTCATGATCTTTTGCGGAACATAAAAGATGTTTTAGTTTTGGTCACCATTGACTTCCATTGTATCTTCTTTTATGTTTCACAGAAGTCAGTCAGTCATATAGATTTGAAACCACATAAGGGTGCACTTATTGACAGAATCCTTGATCGCTGATTGGCTATTAAACAGTAAAAACTAAGTTTAATCGCAGACTCTCATCTTGCTCTGTCATAGGTCAGTGATCGTGGAGGCGGAGTTCCACTGAGGAAGATTGACAGGTTGTTCACGTACACCTACTCCACTGCTCCTCGTCCTCAGATGGACACGTCTCGAGCCACTCCTCTGGTCAGTATGAGACACCACTGAAATATGAACATATAACCCAGTCCGCAATCTTTCAGGTTCATTTCTAATGGTTAGAAAGTTATGGATGTAGGACGTTCGAGCCTGCGTTTCTCGATCTCTTGCCTTCATTATTTCCTGCCCCGTCTCAACTTTTCGATCAATAAAAATGGCAAATGCATTGTTTTGAATGACATATTTCCTGTACAGTCTTAAATGAGACGTTGAAGCACCCACTAAATGTTTATTAAGAGTAAAAGTTTGCTGTGTTGTGTCGTGGTCTCAGGCTGGCTTTGGTTACGGGCTGCCCCTCTCCAAACTTTACGCCAGATATTTCCAGGGTGACCTGAAGCTCTACTCTATGGAGGGATACGGCACAGATGCCGTCATTTACATTAGAGTGAGTGACTCTTAAAAACTGTATTTCATCCACTCAAAATTATATACTTATTTTCATTATTATTATTACAGAAAATTAATTCTATTTTAAGTCCATTCAGAAGCTTTGCATTTCTTGTTAATTATGAAATATGACATTCTTTTTACTGTAATGCAAAATAACAATTCTCATCACAGTAATATGGGGGAAAAAACTAAAACATTGTTTTACAGTCATGAGAATGTGATGAGAAAAATATCTCCCTGAAATGACTTTTTGCAGGTTGGGATGTTTGTAATTGTTACAATCCAAAACTGTTCTAAAATAGATTTAAAAAAGAAAAATTTAAATAAATATTGCATTTATTGTAAAACACAGTAATTATAAAATGATTATTATTTAGATTCTAAAAATATATATTCACTACCATTTAAAAGTTTGGGGTTGGTAAGATTTACTTTTTTTTTTTTTTTAAGAAATGAATGTTTTATTCAGCAAGGATGCATTAAATTGATCAAAAAAGAATTAAAGACATTTACTAACATATTGTTACAAAAAATATTTATTTTCATCAAAGAATACTGAAAAAATATTAAGCAGTATTTTTTAACACTGAATGATCTCTGAAGAATCATGTGACACTGAAGACTGGAATAATATAGAAATAAAAATAGAAAAGAGTTCTTTTAAATATTAACATTTGACAATATTGCTGTTTTACTGTATTTTTGATCAAATAAATGCAGTCTTGGTGAACATAAGTGACTTCTTTCAGAAAAAAAAAATTCTAACCAACACGTATGATAAAAATAATACATATTATTATTATTATTAAAATAATTACAATTTAAGAACTGGACATGTATTTTTTAGGTTCTCCCACATGACTAGCTTTTCTTTTTCTGAAATAATAGTGGTTGATTTTTTTTCTTTTTCACTCCTGATTGAATTCCATTCATAATAACGTGTTGTTTTGATTCCTGAAGGCTTTGTCCACCGAGTCCATCGAGAGGCTTCCCGTTTACAACAAATCCGCCTGGAAACATTACAAAACCATCCACGAGGCCGACGACTGGTGTGTTCCCAGCAAAGAACCCAAAGACATGACCACCTTCCGCAGCGCCTAGACTCGTCCAGCGGATCTGCCCTTCATCCGTCTGCTAGTGTTGAAGAGTCAGAATAATACCAGTGTTAGAAGTTAGCACAGGTGTTGCTAGTGCCATCACATCCCAGATAGACGATGATGCAGTTGCTGTTCTGGTGTATGTTGAGTGTGTATTACCTTTGAGTGAGATCCAGTGTGTGTTTTCTTGCTTCTATATTTGAATGTGTTAGTCAGTATTTATTTATCCATCATCTTGAGATGGACTGTAATGTTGATCATTATTTAAAATGTTGGCACCAGCATAACTGGGACTTCACATTCCACACACAGTCCCACGTGTTACGTTGTTTTCAGAGACGATGAAAAGATCGAAAGGTCTAAAAAAAGATGTTTTTTTTGTTTGTTTTTTTAAAGAAACTGAGTGTAGCGTGAATAGTTTAAAGTGTTAAATGCTTCTCACCACCAGAAAATGTTAAGCTTCAGCCAAGTAACAATTCAGGAACTTAAGTGACAAATCGCATGTTTGTGTGAATTGTGTTTCTTTTGATGGGTTTAAACAAGTGTTAAGATGTTTGAAACTCACCCTGTTCAATAAAGGACTGAGTTTAATTCCAGTGGCCTCTTCTGGAGACGGACTGGAACCGCAGCCTCATTTCAAATGGATTGGACGCTTCAAACTGTCTGTCATTGCGCTTCCCTGCACATGCTTTTCTCATAATATCGAACTTTTTTAGCCACTTTTGCAATAACTTAGTCAACGATTGATTTGAGGATTTTTAGTGGATGTTAAGTCAGTTCATGCAGGTTTTCTTACAGTGTAACTAAAAATTAATCACATACCACAGTGTCAGAATGCATTTTTCTTTTTTCAATATTTTAAAGGTTTATGATTTTATTCTTATTTAATATTATTATTTGACATGTTTTATGAGACTCGTCTCATGTTCAGAGCACATTGCATTAGCATGCACTTTTTGGGTCGCTGCAAATTTTTATTTATTTTTTAAGTTGCCAGCCAGCACCAGCATTTTTGATCATTTTCTTCAAGTTTCATGGCCCCCAGAATATTTTGGTGCATATAATATAACAAAAGAAAGAACTGAGCCTCTGCTTTTTTTCTTTTATCAACTCTTGAATGTGGGTAAGTTTTATTAAAAAGCAACATCATGAACAAAAAGCTGAGAAAATCATGGTTTTGCCTAAAACTACATTTTTTTTTTCTTACTATGGAAGTCAGTGGGGTCCATCAACTGTTTGGTTACAGACATTCTTCAAAATATCTTGTTCAGCAGAAGAAAGAAATTCATAAAGGGTTGAAACAACTTGAGGGTGAGTAAATGATGACAGAATTTTCATTTTTAAGTGAACTATCCCTTTAAAGGCAGGGTAGGAGATTTGTTGCAGAAACATTTTTGTTATGCTGGTTGAAAGTCTCTTCACATCCTGATAGCAATCACAAAGTTAAGAGCTCTAAATGTATATATATATATATATATATATCGTCTATGTAAGGCGTAGGACTCTAAAATGTTCGTCCAATCATTGCATTGGGTCCGAATTTCCACACCTGCTCTTGCAGACATCACGTCATCAGAGCGTCTCATGCTATGCAGAGTTAGACAGACGTCAGTCACCGAGAGCCACAAACGAAACCGCAGCCGTCTTTTACAGTTCCTCCTGAACCAAAATAACCAGCTTATGCTGCGTTCACACCATAACTACTGTAATCTGGAAGAGATGGAAACCCCTGATGTTAAACTCGGAGCGACTCAAATTCATGCGTTTCAATGGCAACTCTATCAACACCGAAATAAATCTACAGCAGTCAGGTGGTACAAGAGCTCTTTAAAGGTGCAGTGTGTGATTTAGCAGCATCTAGCGGTGAGGTTACAAATTGCAACCATCAAAAGTTACGGTTGCCGACAGGAAAAGATTTCGTGATCTGAGACAGCAGAGTAGCCAGTTCAGCAATGAGGTTTCTTTACAAAGATACATTAAGAAATTATATTTACTTATTTATTCAGTAAAACAATGGTATTGCGAATATTATTGTTACTTGTTCATCATTGTGTCAGTGTTTTATTCGCTGATTTTAGCTAGCTTCTTTGCACGAAGAACAACATAGTGACGAAACGCGCTCTGTAGAGCAGTTTGTCCATTTAGGGCCACTGTAGAAACATGTCGGTGCAAAATGGCCATTTCAGTGTAAGGGGACTTCGCAGTGTGTGTAGATAGAAATGGCTCATTCTAAGGTAATAAAAACATAACGGTTCATTATGTAAGGCCTTTATACGCCACTGAAATCATAGTTATATATATATATTATATTGCATTTCTGTCTACAGATCCTCCTAAATATTACACAATGCACCTTTAAGTTGTTTATGTTCATTATTATTGTAATGTGATGTGCTTTGAGACATGAGGTAGATTAACGCCGTCTCTCTTGACGCTTTTGTTTGCTCCTGCTGTACGTGTTCATGTGTTTTAAAGGAGGTGTGGCTTTGGAGACGCTCTGAAGGGAGGGTGGGATCTTATGCTTTCAAAGCTAGCTCGCTAAATTGCTAGCCTCTCAGAAATTGCCTACCCTACCTTTAATAGGTAACTGAGCTGTGACTGAAAAGGCTTTCTAAATATTACACGATCTGAAACCGCATTTTGGATTGAACACACACAATCTTTTCTACGAGAGGTGAAAGCATTTATTTAGCAGTTTATGCGCTTTGTACCAGATAGAAAGCTTGATTTTGTCTTACAGTCTTTGTGTCCAAAATCATCTATTTTACAAGGTAGAAAAATATAACCACAGGACACAGAATCATGATGACATGAGCACAGGTGGCAAGCTTACAATCATGATAATCCAGTATTCATTACATCCTTTGTTATTAGTGAAATTCAATCTGGGTGATGGCAGCTAATAAAAGATGCTATATTTTGTAACAATTAAGTATTTTTGCACCATATCCATAACATAAAAAGCAGTAACCGTCCAAATAAAAACAACCAACAGTATGTATTTATCAAGATTAGATGTACAAACACCTTTCACTGAGTTTCACTCTCTGCTTTTCAGAATTAGCAAAATGGTTTTAACCAACAAGCTATTCTACTTAGTAGAAAATGTGTACAAAAGTTAATGTCTTTTCCTTAAAGCTATGCTAATAGTCGTGTATAAAATATTTCATTTGTACATTTATAAACCATGTTCCCCTTTGTTATAGTAAAAAATATAGTGCTCAATATCACTCGACTGTACAAGGTTCCAGCAAAAAGTACTAAAAATACAACATGAAATCTTTTTAAAAGCACTATTTGTGCCACAATGTTAGTGGCGAAGTTGTGAAAATAGGCATCTAAATATTTATATATCCCTTAGTGAGTGTTTTTAAAGCCCCTAGAGTGGTTTCATAAAATACAATTAAAACTAATAAAAGTTTTGGTCTGCTATACATTGGACAGCCATATTCATCGTCTCACAAGCTAGCCTAATAAAAAAATCACGGCAAAAAAATCATTTTCTTAATCAGTATTTTGTCTTGATTTCATATTCTCTGAAAAGAAGGAAAACCTATTTTCAGAGAATATCGATTAAATGTATTTTTCTTCACTGGCAAATTAACAAAATGTAACAAAATTTTGTTAGCTTCTTATGCATTTATCTTGCTTTAGGAGGTTTAGATTTTTAATGGTAAAAAGACAAAAATACGGTTTAAAAAATATTTTTTTTAACAGTGAAGGCAACAGGCCCACAAATGGGTAGAGTCTGTAAACGCTTTTCTCATTAAATTCACTACCTCTAGATGAACATGTATATTCTGCTCATATTTGTGTGTGAAGATGTTCTCATAAGCAGCTTCATTAGTGTTACAGCACAGGATATTACTGACCGTACTCCATATGTGAGGATATTCACTGACAGAGATTCCTTTAGTGTGTGGGTGTGTGTGTGTGTGTGTTGAAGAAAGTGGTCCCAGTCTGCCGAACATGAAGGAAAGTAGATAAGAAGAAAGCATGGCACTGAACATCATCTTCAGCAGAGCGAGTCAGTGCTGGCGGGCAGGCGTCCGCTGCGTCGGGCCTCTTTCTCACGCTTTTCCCGCTGTTTCTCCATCTTCTCCTGCGCTTTCTTCATCTCCTTCAGCTTCTTCTTGATGATGGCGCGATCATTCTGACTGGACACACCCAGAGCCTGTGGGAGAGCGTTTCAAAAACACACGAGCGAATCAGAAGACGACAGTGGCATTGAGGCCTTTACGGCTGGCGATATACAATTAAGCACGTCTTTAATGTAGTGATATTAATGCATATTTTAAATCTGGAGAGTTGCATTTTGAAATAAAAAGAAAGTGTACCATGCCTTCACTGACCAGCACAGCTGTCAATCATGATGTTACACCCCGTTTTAATAGCATCAAATAACCAACTGAACTAAAACCAAACTTAATGGAAAAACTAACACTTGAACATGCGCCAATATGATACCTACCTAAAATGACAAAAAAACTAAAGTGTAATTGCATATTTTAATTTGACTCGTGTCCCATTGGATTACATGGAGAGGGTGGGTTTATGAGCTATACTGTAGCCAGCCACCAGGGGGAGATCTTTCAAAAAGATTGTGTTTTCCTTTTTGCATTCATATCATAGGCTGTGAAGCTAAAATATCCCTGAAATAATTTCATGTCACTATTGTTAAGGGTGGGCTGATATACTGGTTAAAGGGATAGTTCACCCAAAAATGAAAATTAGCCCATGATTTACTCACCCTGAAGTCATCCTAGGTGTATATGACTATCTTCTCTCAGACAAATACAATCTGAGTTATATTAAAAAATGTCCTGGCTCTTCCAAGCTTTATAATGGGTATATTTTTTTGGAAGTCAAAGCATAAGGGTAACCAAACAGTTGATGGACTTCAATGGGGACCAGCAACTCTTTGGTTACCGACATTCTTCAAAATATCTTCTTTTGTGTTCAGCAGAAGACAGAAACTCAACTTGAGGATGAGTAAATGATGGCAGAATTTAGATTTTTGGGTGAACTATCCCTTTAAGATCAGATTAGAAACAGTTCTGACATCAAATCCTCCTTTGAGCGCTCCGCCCGCTCACCTTGAGTCTGTCACTGTCCAGGTTCAGGAGCTGCTGTCCATCGATGGCCTGTGTGCTGAACTCAGGTGTGTACTGATCCATGTTCATACCCATCAGCCAATGACACACCTGCTGGGACGTCCAATCAGAGACCGGACGGGTCTGCCAGTGATATTCCTTCCCTCCAGAGCAAGGCTCCTCGTCCAGCATCTAACACACACACACACACACACACATCAGCCAGGTGAATCTCATGAAACCTGGCAGATTTCAATAACATTTTCATCCCAAATTCTAACACCATAATGCAAAAAACACACAGCATGTGTTTAGGATAGAATGAATGCTATCCGCTTATGTTCACGCGACATGCATCCGATCCTCTCGTCATGCAAAACAAACACTACTGACGACAGACACATGAAATGAAACGGGGATCGCCATCAGCACACGCATGCAGCGCTTCAGAGTAAAAATAACTTCAACTCAGGAACTCCGCGGGGGATCGAGACAATACTTGACCTTCCAGAGGACCCTTCACACGCCACAGGAAAGCCATGCAAACGAACGTGACGTCTGATCTGCACTCACCTCGCTGGAGGAGAAGGTTAGTGTATGAGAGCGGCCCGACAGGTTGGGCTCCACCACCAGCCCAGAAAAATCTGAAGCAGGACTGCTATGGTTCGAATCATCTAGCACTGACAAACTCTGGAACGGGCACAGAAAGCAGGATTTGTTATCCAAACACAAAGACTGGGGGATTTTCAGCTCTTTACGCCTAGAGAATGAGCTGATGCACAGCCCCAGAGCATCTCGTAATCAATTAAGATTACTAAAACACAAACACATTCTAGTCCTGCTGATTGGACATAAAATGCCGCATGTGTGTGTAAGTACGGCACATTATTCACGGTATCATCATTTCTGTCTTACAGTAATTCAAATTATCTCAGAAGTACTGGGATAAAAGTTTATTGTATCAATTAAATCACCAGTAGGTGGCGACAAATGACTTAGAAATGTTTTTATCGTTGAATCATTCATTCAAGAGATTCATTTAAAAACGCTGATTCATCCAGTAATGAAACAAGTGGAGTCATTATGAGTGAATCATTGAATCATTCATTCTAAATGAAATTTTCCCCCCAAAAAATTATTCAATTTATTTATTTTTTTCTTTAAATAGACTACATCAATTAACATTTTGTCAGAACCTCTAGTAAATGACACATTATTTTAGTTTAGTTGTTTGTTCAGAATTGTGGGAGAATCCTGATCTCTATTTGAAACAAACATTTTTTTTTTTGATTCTCAGTTTATCCAGAATCGTGCAGCTCTACTTGTTACTGGTTTCTTGAATCAATTAGATTCCAATTCACAAGCTCAGATTAATTCAGTTTTGATATTGATTCATTTGGTTATACTGTATATCAGCTACAGTACATAATATAATATATAAAATATCAACTATAAACTAGACAAGAAACCCTGTCCGTTGGTACATTACAATAATATTAAAATGTTAAAATGAGTCCAAACAATCCAATTGCTATTTATTTTTTTAGATATAATTAAAACTGAGTTGTATACAAACATTTAAAACTGCACATAAGGCAGTTTTTATCTTAACTTCTTTTAATTAAATTATGTTTCTATAATCCATTTGTTCAAATAAACATTCAAACAATGGTTGTTTTCCTGAAAGATTTATTTGACAGCTTGAGTAAAAATATAATGCAATATAATGCATACATTTATTACAATTCTCCTCTAGTTATTTTTGTATAGCTCGAGATATGCTCATTTTCTGAGGTAAATGTAACATTACTCAACATTGTCTACAAGCTGTTTTATAGACTCTTTCTGCAGTTGAAACAGCGATTACATGAGACATTTCAGTAAGTTACCGTAAAGTAAAAGTACTGTTTCTTTCACCATTCCTTCTGATGTTCATTTATGTTTATTGCATGCTATAACTTGTAGTAAAGAGGAAGAGATGATCGGTTTATTTGCTGCTTGAAGAGCGACAAAACCACATATGTTTGAATTTTGTGATAAAATTGAGTTTGTGTCTTATCAAAACTAAACTAAAGCTCATTGCGATTACTGGATGGGAAGCGCGCTACAAATCATTTTTAGGTGTTTTCATGCATAAACAGAATCGATCTTGGGATTTAAGAATCAATATCAGCTCATCAAAATGAAAGTAATCAATATTTTCAAACCAATTAATATTGCATTACATCGCCCAACTCATATCGGTCAATCCCCACTTACCTACAACTACAACATAACAGCACATACTAAACCAGATAAGCAGCGTAATGCATCTACGAGCAACAATGTTGTTTTATTGACAACAGAAGCCTGTATTTGGAGGCTGGAAAAATAATCATTTGAGAAAAAAAAAAAAAAGAGTGATTGTACAATTAAATCTGATTAAATAATAAGCAGCATCATGCATCTAGTGCACTGCATTCAGAACAAACACACACACACTAATGTGATTCTACAACTATTAATGCTAGACACTAGGTCTGATATTCAGCTAGAATTTCACTACATTGCTAGATTCAATTTGAGCGTCTATAAGAGAAAATATACTGTACCAAATCTAAGGAGCGACTGAACAGAGAAGACCAGGAGAGGTTTGTCTGTTCGGGGAGAGGGGTTAATAATATGACATCACTGTCCCAAACACGCTTCAGCCGGAGGCGGTTCATAGTCATATTCTGAGCACACGCACGTGTCCGGTTATTGATCACATCCACATGCCTGCAGACTTCATCCCAGAATACTCTGACACTGCTTCTCCTTAGCATCTCACAATTGAAAACAAACTGAACCAAGTCCAGCTGGATGCCAGATATTTGTTGTTTAGTTTTAGTCGTGTGTTGTTAGAAAGCTGGTTAGTTCTCCCATATGACTCACTTTTACAAGCGATGATATAAACTAGACCAGGGTTCCTCAAACTCGGTCCTGGAGGGCCGCTTTCCTGCAGAGTTGAGCTCCAACCCTGATCAAACACACCTGAGCAAGCTAATCAATGTCTTCAGGATCACTAGAAACTCACAGCTAGGTGTGTTTGATCAGGGTTGGAGCTAAACTGTGCAGGACAGTGGCCCTCCAGGACCGAGTCTGAGGAACCCTGCGCTAGAAAGTGTCAGTAGTACATACACTACTTTTCAAAAGTTTGGGATCAACAATTTGTTTTATTTTAGTTTTTTTTTATTAATATTTTTATTAGGAAAGGATGCATTAAGTTTATCAAATGTGATAAACCATTATTCCAAATTATTTATATATTTCAGATTATATTCATCAAAGAATTCTGAAAAAATATATATCCTAGTTTCTATAAAGATATGAAGCAGCACAACTGTTTTTAACATTGATAATAATCATAAATGTTTCTTGAGCATCAAATCATCATATTAGAAGGATCATGTGACACTGAAGACTGGAGTAATGATGTTGTAAATTCAGCTTTGATCACAGGAATAAATTACATTTTACAATATATTCAAATAGAAAACAGTTCTTATAATATTTCACAATATTACTGTATTATTGCTCAAATAAATGCAGCCTTGGTGAGCAGAAGAGACTTCTTTCAAAAACATGAAAATATCTTACCAAACCCAAACTTGTGAACGGTATGTAGATGATGGACATTTTTTAATGAATATGAATCATATGATACACTTTGGTGTCCCTTGACTTAAAAAAGCCTTAAATGCACAGATCTCATGTTTTTGTTGTGAGAAGCATTAAAGAGAAGCATAAACTATTTTATAACATGATTAACTTAGCATGAATACTATTTAGTATTAAAAACTAGGTTTAATTTGATCAATTTTGCTTGATTTTTAAGCTTGTTTTATGTTTATTGCTAGAAATGAACACAAAAAAACAGCTCATATAATACTTTTTTGTATTCTATTTGTGAAATGTGCCACATGTGTGTTAGATTTGATATAATTAGACATTTTGATTTACATATTATTTAGATCTGAAACTACAAGGATCAATATATTAATTAAGTAATGATACCAGATAGTGATGTCAGAATTCACATTCCACACAGTAAGATAATTGTTTTATAAATGGTGTAAAATTCCCATATACATTCGAAGTTCTGTAACAGCTCTGAATTAGTTTTAATCCGTGCAAGCGAATCAAATTCAGGTTTCTTGCGCAGAACGGCCCCGTGAGAGAAGAAGTTCTCACCTTGTTCTTGGAGTTGTGTGTGTGTTCGCTGGCTTCTGCAGTGGTGTATGGGAGACTGCTGGTGGAGGACGACGGCTCTCGGTCTCGCTCTTTGTCCTTCTCTCCAAACCAGGAGAAGGGCATGCAGGTGGGGATGGAGGTCATGGACTCTGCGGGGGAGACTCGCCCCCCGGACTCGTCCAGTAACTCTGCTGAACCCCTGCAACACCAAGACCAGACATGAGAAGAGCCAATACACATACAGCCAATACAGAGTTGGCAGTCACATAAAGTTTGTGTTTAGCTTCAGTTGTTGTGGTGCTGATTCACAATGTTTCAAGTTTATTGTGAACAGATGCATTTTAAATAATTGCAAAATGCTTCATAAGCCAAAAATCTGTAACTTTTTCGAAACCCAAATTTCCCTGTTTTGGCCATTTCACTAATCATATCATCAGCATATGGGAAAGCGTGAACAAGTCTCACTCTATCATTCTGATTGGATTATCAAAGCAAACTATTAAAGGTTCCCTTCCAACCAATGTGTTCTTGTGTTTGCAAAGGTTACTTTCAAACAAAGACCTGCAGCCATCATCGCCTTGCATTAAAATGGCCTTGCATGTGTGGAAATAGCTGCAAAGAATATTGGACCTGAAAGAACTTTGGTGAAGACTTCTGGACCACGGCCTGGACTCAAGAAGGACGGCAAAGAAGCCACTTCTCTCCAAGAAAATCATCAAGGACAGACTAAAATTCAGCAGGAGGTTCAAGGATTGGACAGCGGAAGACTGGTGCAATGTTATTTCCTCTGATGAAGCCCCCTTTCGACTGCTTGGGACATCTGGAAAAATCGACTATCCGGAGAAGAAGAGGTGAATGCTACCATGAGTCTGGTGTCGTGCCAACAGAGAAGCATCCTGAGACCGTCCATGTGTAGGGGTTGCTTTTCATCCAAGGGAGCAGCAATTCTCCCCCAAAACACTCCCATGAATAAAGAATGGTCTCAAAACATCCAGCATGAGCAACTTCTCCTAACGGTCCAGGAGCAATCTGGTGATAAGTGCATTTTCCAGCATGATGGAGCACCATGTCACAACAAGGCAAGAGGGATAATGAAGTTCCTCGGAGATCATTACATTTAAATGTTTGATCCGTAGCCAGGCAACTCCCCGGATCTTACCCCATAGAGAACCTGTGGTCAGTCCTCAAAAGGCGAGTGGACAAGCAGAAGTCCACAAATTGAGCAAGAATGGATTGCCATCCGTCAGGATTTGGCCCAGACGCTGATATCCAGCATGACTGAGTGAATTACAGAGGTTATGAAGATGATGATGATGATTCAACACTGTAAATATTGAGTCCTTGCATACATTGAATGTTTTTGCCAATAAAAGCCTTTAAAACCTTCAAAATGAAATGCTGATCATTGTTTTCCAGCATACCATAAAAACGTGAACAAAAAAATCTTCAAATACAGAAGCAGCAAACTTTGCAGAACACCAAACGATGGTTCCTTACAGAGGACCAGATTTGGGAAAACAGCTTTCACACTGACAAACCTCTAATATCAAATGGATTTGATTCATCAGTGTGTGTGTGTGTGTGTGTGTGTGTGTGTGTTCATGTGTACCTGCTGTCCAGTGACGCCCTTGTAGAATCTTTGTTCAGTTTTTTCCCCTTTCCTCCAGATTTCCTTAAACCACTATCAGAGAAACAACATGCATTATATACAACACAATCCATAATGAACTTACAATTAGAAAAAAACAGTAACTTCACAGTAAATCATTCAAGGCTCATTTATTGATATTGTAAGACACTATGGAGGATGGTGGGGATTTGTTGTTTTGCACCAACCCAAAATCTGGGAATCTTCTTTTGGTTTTTCCAGCTGCATCATTAGACTCGTCTGAAATAAATAACAGAAATGTATCAGAGCACAAACACAGACAAACATCTGATGGCCAGGCTAACATGAATTGATTTGCACTCTCGTCGCAGTAATGAGAAAACTCTTTGAGGCAAAATCACTCAACAGCTGGACTACTTTAACAAGCCATTTCAGTGCAGCATTTCTAGTGATCATGTCTGCCAGGCTACAGGCCCGTTCACACCGAGAACAATAACTTAAATATAACTAATGATAACTATAGCAGCGTCTACACAAGCGGAAGATAACGTTCTGTTTATTATACGCTAAGTTTTGTCATCTGCCGCTTTAAATGCTCAAGCTCTATAGAGATTCTGATTGGCTGTAATTGTGTATCATTCATCAGCTGGAAAAAATCATTTGGAAAGTGATTCCAACGATATCATTTCTCTGTGACGTTATCATTATAGTTGTGGTGTGAACTCTGCTATTCTTTCATATCTTTATCGTTATCGTTATAGTCATCGCTCTTGATGTGAACTCTTATATGAATTCTTATACATTGTATGTATAAGAATTCAGCCATTATTTAGGTGCATTTCTGTGCATATTGTCCCATTCAAACATTGTCATGTTTGTGCTTTATTTTACATTCCTTTCATGAATTATGTCAGGAAACACAGTCAGGACGTGCAAACAAATGCCACTAGTAGTAGATGCAATTTAAAAAGTTTTTTTTGTTTAAAGAAATTAACACTTTTATTGAGCAATGATTAAAAAAAAATTACCCAGTCAGAATTTGGAGTCAGATCTATCTGTATAATAATTACTAAATAAGTCTTTTTTTGATCATATTGCTGTTGCTAGGCGGAAAATAGATAATTGTAAAAAGCTCCATTATAATGGAATCCTAAATCCAGCTAGTTACCTTTGACCTCTTTGACCTCTTTGCCCTTGCCTTTGGACTCTCTCTTCTTCACGTTCCTCAGGAAGCTGGAGGGGGAGGAGTCTTTGGGGGGTGAGAGGGCGGGGCTCTGAGGATCCCTCTGCACTGATTGGCTGCTGCTCGTAACAGATCCTTCATCCTTCGGGTGGTTTGCAGGGGAAGATATGGCCACCGGCAGGGACAAACTCTCCTGGATTGATCTCCTACGAGACGGTGGAGAATCTGGACTCAAAGACTCGCTCTCATCCTCACCCTGGAAAAGAGATAAGCGCATCCAACGTCAGAGACATTAAACAAGATGAATTTGTTTTTTACAGCAGTCAACTGCTCATGAATATCTCGAGCTCTTTGTGACCTGTGCTTGTCCCGTCGGAGAGCTGAGCGTCTCTTTCAGTTTGCTTCGGGACGGGGGCTGGCGTTTGGACCTCTGAGCCAGATGGGCTCTTGCACGATGGGCGCTGGTGTCCAAACGCTCCGTCTCGGGAACCACCTCACTCCAGTCCGCTCCTGGAGAACAACCCACCAATCATCAACCAACGCTTTTGGAGATCTTTGGAAAGCTCTCCAATTGTCTAAATTACTCACTCATTCCCTGTAAATGTATTGTACTATATACAGTGTGGGCAGAATTTAAGACGCTCTGGTCCATTTGTACACAGTTTTCTCAGGGAATTGAATTTGCGTATTCTGTATGTCTGGCTGAGCTCTGTTTGCCTGGATGAATACATATTTTGAAAAGATAGAACGGTGCGGTCACATTTGCCATTGCTCTGCAAAATTTTGTGGGTGAAATCCAGTCATTTCAATTGGGCAATTGGGAGTTTTGACTTAGAGCGAAGAAGTTCACCATGCCGATTTCGCTCGTGTTCAACGCTGATGTCAGAATGCTGCTTGGTTTGAAGGTGACTTCTGTGTAAACAGTGCTTCATACATTGCTACGCTACTGACAATGGACCTTTTTTTCCTACAAAATTTCGCTAATGTGACCGCACCTAAAGAGTTTAACTCGTTCCCCACAATTGACGGAATTTTCTGTCATTTATGAGACAAAGCTTCCCTGCTTTTCCCTTCCCTTCCGTGTTTTCACTGTTATATGGTAGGGAAAGGGCGGTTTCTTCATTAGGACGATTGGGCAACAATCACATTCGCATTCAACCACAGAGTTACGCCAGCCGTCACTGTTGTTCTGCCTCTGGATATAGTCCAATCAGCATCAAGTCACGTTCTGTGGAGATCCGCCTCTTTTTGGGCGATTTCAGAGTGTTCCCATAGACTTCCATACAAAGATTTTTATTTTTTGAACAGCAGGCATTGCAATGCATTCTCTATGGGAGGGCTCACACGAACGTGCTTTCGTCATCATACGTAACCTTAACTTGTGCAGCGATTGGTGGAAACAAATATATACCTCTCTTAATAATCTTTAAGCTGAAGTGGCACCCAATAATTTCCTCAGTGCATAACTTATATTTCACGGACATATTCTCCATCTGTAAATGTTAGAAAGTCAAGAAAATATTCCCATTATGCTGTCATGAGTGGACGAGCTTCTGAAAGCTAAACTTCCGTGAACGAGCGCCGCCGCGTGCATCCAGACGGAGCGCAATAGAATAGGAGCGCAATAATTCTGACTAAAATATACATTAACACTAAAATATAAATGTATTTTCCTAAAATATTTTTTGTTGAATATTTGTTGTTGTTGGTGAACATAAATGTGCTATAGAATTTCACACAACCTACAAGTGTATTTTTATGATATCAGTTTTGTTTTTATTTATTGTAACTACTACTTTAAAAAGCTTTATTATTTTGTGTTTAGATTGTAATGTTGCAATGTTAGAATGTAATGTGATTTGACCCCTTTTTTGGATAGACTGATTCACTATGTTTGTTTTCATAGCCTTCAATTTGAACATTGTTTGTAGGACAATGTAGATCAGGATATGAAATTAAAAAAATGTAATTAAATACTTTTTTTTTTTTATTCAAATAGAAGAAAAATTAAATACTGAGATAATACCATACATCGCCATTCAGGCCAAAATTTCAGATTTCTTTGGCAATTGTCTATTGCCCAACCCTACCTTATGACATGCTTTAAATGCTGAATTTTCCATTTTTAGCTAAGCAGTAATGATACATTATTATCATTGTTAAATGGTTATTTAACAATTAGCCTGCATTCAGTCCTGCATTAATAATTCAGTTTGTTTGTTTGTTTGCGCACCCCCAAACATTTCAGCACCAGCCGGCACTGGGTAGGGGGCGCCATTATCTTCTGAAAGAGTACTGAATATCCAATTTAAAACACAGGCAAAGAAGAAGCAGAAACAAGCCATAGCATATGTAAGCAGATGTTTATGTAAAATAACGCAATCATCAACATTAAACAGCATATAAATCAAAACTGCCTAATGTTACTGAATGAAATGTTGACCCAGGACGAGCTACAGGACTGTGAAGCTTAGACTCGATGGACTCGATTTACTCCATCTGTGTTTTGATCATGTAAAAAAAAAGCATAATAGGTCATCCAAACATTGAGAGTGGATTTCCCATATGAAAAGTCCATTTCATGCTTATTTAGCTTAATTGTATCTTTCTTGTTGCTACTCCTCAGTTTTCTCTGTTTCTGTGACTGATCCCAATTGTTTTAACTTCAGTATAGGCTCAGCATGACCTCACAATCAAAGAATCCTTCTCGGAATCAGAGAGCTATTAAAAAGGCAACGAGAGGTTTAACTCACCCAAAAGAAGTGAATCTGCAGACTTACTGCCCGACAGTGAAGACTCATGACGACCACCGCCGGATTCAAGCTTGGCCAACTACACCGAGAGAGATTGACAGGTGGAAGTCAGAGAACATGAAAGCTGTGTGTGTGTGAGTGTGTTTCTGTTCATGTTCAACTTCTCACCCTCTGCTGCAGATCCTCTATCTGAGTTTTATATGAAGCCTCTCTCTCCTCCAGAGTTCTCCTTAACTCCTCCTCCCTCTGCTCAAACTCCGCCTCTCTACAACACACACACACACACACATCCAGCCAATCAGAATCTCTGAACTCTGAAGGAACATTTTAAGCCCCACTCTAAAGGGTTAGTTGACTGAAAAGGATTCTCACTCTCATTTCATTCCAGATCTGGATAACTTTCTACTGTGAAACACTGAAGGGAATTGTTCATACAATTAAAACATACTGTGATTATCCCAGTGTAAAAAGGACAAAAAGCAGTAAAAAAAAGTCCATACAACTTGCAGACTATATTCCCAGAGTTTTGATGACAGCTTTGTGTGACAGAAGGACTGTAATCTGTTTGTTCCTCAACAAAAACTATTGTTTGTACACATTCAAAAGTCTGGGGTTATTTTTTTTCTTTCTTTCTTTCTTTCTTTCTTTCTTTCTTTCTTTCTTTCTTCAAAAACACAGTAAAAGCAGTAAATATTACAATTTAAAATAAACAAAAAATATTGTGATGGCAAAGCTGAATTTTCAGCATCGTTACTTCAGTCTTTAGTGTTAACATGATTCTTCAGAGATCATTCTAATATGCTGATCAAGAAACATTTCTGATTATTATCAATGTTGAAAACAGTTTTTGCTGCTTCATATTTTTGTGGAAACCGTGATACGGTTTATTTTTCCGGATTATTCGATGAACAGAAATTTCAAAAGAAATTATTTGTTTTGTTTGTTTGTTTTATGTTATTGGAAATATTTTGTAACATTATGCAGTACTTTTAATCAATTTAATGCATCCTTGTTGAATAAAATATACATTTCTTTAAAACCCCAAACCTTTGAATGAGAGCGCATAAACACTGCTTAAAAACTCTGTGGAATACTTGATTCTGATTGGTCAATCGCGCCATCCAGTGATATTTTATTCCCCGATAACAACCGCTGAAAATCCCTTACATAACAGACAATTAAAATGTCAGGTAACATTAATGGAGAGGTTAGTGTTGCTGTCTCCACTCACTTCTGCTGATAGTCTTTGAGCAGCTTCTTGGCTTTGCTGTATTTCTTATCCAGAGCTTCATATTGGCCCTGCGTGTCATTGAGCTGCTCGTTGATGCTTTTGCACAGAGCTTGAGCCTCTAGCCAGTTCTTCTCCATCTGGACGATCCTCTCCGAGTTTTCCTGAACGCTCCTCTCTAACTGAGCTTCCCTCGCTTCCCACGCCGCACGCTCCTCCGACGAATCCCTCAACTACATCATCAAACAAACATCACCGTTAAAACACACAGGAACTGCTATACGTTTGATACCAATGGAGACGATGGTTCGTAAGTTCGTACTCTCTCTTTTAGTTCATCTACTTCCGCCTCTGCAATGGTGTGTTTAATCTGGAGCTGAAATTGAAACAGAATATACAAAGAATTAAGAAATCATTCATGGCAAACTATTTAAAAAACAAGTAATAAAAACTCAGTGAGTGTTTTAGCGCAATTTTCTGACGTCATGGGATCACAACACTAAGAGATAGTAAATCTTTTTAAGTTTTTTTTTTTTTTTTTTTTTTTTTTTTGTGTGTGCGTTCCCGAGATTAGACCTTCCTTAACATAATGCCGAAAACCCGAAGTCTCTAGGTGGTCTGGTTGAGGAGGAGATAGAAGTGCAAGATTGGTGCGCACAGACAGAACAGAAATCATGAGTTAACAATCGCAATTTTGTCCGTAGGAAAATTGCGCTAAAAACAAGTGAAATGAAAAGCACAAGGTGCTACCTCTTTAAATCTGAACATTAGCTGAGTGGTGTCCATGTTTGATGGCAGGAACACTTCTTCGCTCTCTGGCAGGTCGTACACTTCCACGTTCCTCCTGCCGAAACTGGAACCCAGGATGACATCCTCCCCCCCTTCCTCCTCATCCTCGTAGTGCTCGTCCTGTGAAGACATCAGACACACACACACACATATTTCACATAGCTGGTAAAACATTAACCATTTAGAATTGACAGGCAAAACGTACCTGAAAAACAGAGTGACTCGACAGGTATAAACCCGTGAATGAACTCACAAATCTGTTTCCTCATTCAACATGGTGCATTTTTACATATAGTTTGCATACTTGAGAACATTCAACACAAAGCAGCTCTGAGGAGATTACAGCTGAAAAAGCCTGGAGATGCTTAAACTCGGCTGCGCGGTCTCTTCAAAATATCTTCTTTTGAGCTCAGCAGAAGAAAGAAACTAATACAGGATTAGAACAACTTGAGGGTGAGTGAATAATGACAGAATTTTCATTTTTGGGTGAACTATCCCTTTAACTTTTAAACTGAACGGCACGTTTTTTGAATGTCGTGTCATGCTTGAGATGCTGCAAAAGACGCAAGCGCAACTGTCAGACCCGTCCATCTTCTGTTATGGATTTTGCCAAGCAAAGGTAAATATGACTGCACCTTAAAACCCTCTGACAAGATTAAAATAAAGTTAAAAAGGTACGTCTGGTCCAAAGTTTAGCATGATCCAGTTAGCCCCTGCTGGTAGATCCCATAACTATACCAATGATGTATGACTGACATCATCAATAACATGCCGCAAACCACTAACTGAGAGGAAGTAAGCTAATTGGTACACTAATGAACTTATAATAAATACACTTTAGGAGACTTTAGGAACTACTATAACCAATAATTAACAATTAACATCACCAGGAACATACAGAAGTGGACTTGACTTGACTTGACTTCACTTGTACTGATACTAAACTACGGTACAAAAGTAGCTCTGTATACTCTCCACAAAATCACTTCAAACTTGTAGAAAGCACAGATGTAAGCAGAAAGGCCCAGTAGATGTGCTTGACTGACCTCCTCAGTAGACTGCTCGTACGCGTCGTCCACCTGCTGCTGCTGGCGCTCCTGCTCGAGGGTCTCGCTGATCAGACGCGCCACCTCACTCTGAGCGCCCGGCTTCTCTCGGCCAATCAGAAACCTGCACGGGGGAGAGTGACAGGTGAGCAAGACGGAAACAAGGATGATTATGTGTGTAACGTATACTGATCTGCTGATCAGGTGGAGAGGAAACAACAGAGCCTGTGTGAGTGTGCATGTTGTTTATTTGCATGTGGGGAACTGGTAGCCCAGAGCCTACAGAGAAATATGAGCATTAAGAGCATTCATATTTTTTTTAAGCAATTGCTAGAGATCAAATAAAGCACAACTGTAAAGCCATTCTTGGTGTGTGTACAGGCCTTTATAATTAGGAATTTAACAAATCCGGTTCCTTCATGTTTTCATTAGTGATTCTTCTGGGGAACAAAACGCATGTGTACTTAAAACATAACTGACTGTGTTCGCGTGAATACTCGCCAAAACCGGCATTTTGACATTGTTTTGTGTGTGTTTGACTGTTTAAGTGCAATAAGCAGTGAAAAAGAACTCAATTTAGTACTGACAGGCGGCTTTATGTGCCGCACTTTGGGTGTGAGCACAAAATCTGTGGGAATGAGTACAATTATGTACCCTGGTAATCCAGAGTTCTCGCGAGAGCACAAGTTGAATTTGCTCAGCGAGTTACTCTGGCGTCGAGTAATGATGCTCATTAAATATGCCCTTGTATCCGAGCAGCACCAATCACATCGGGTTATCTGATATAGGCGGGCCAGAGGCGAGCTAAACAGATGACGACAGCGCTGTGACGTCAAAGTCATTAGTAAACATTGCAAGATGGCTATGGATGAACACCAGTTGTTTGAAACGGCTTTGGCCGCTACAATGAACAAGTTAGACTTGGCTTTTTATCTAAAAGAGGAACAGAAGACGCCACTCGAATCGTTCCTTTGCAAGAAGGGCGTTTTTGCTTTTTTGTCGACCGGATCCGGCAAGAGTCTAATCTACCAGTTAGCTCCGCTGGTAGCTAAGCGTATGGGGCTTGTTGTGATTGGTCGCAGTGTTATCCAATTGCGTGCAGTGAGATATTCAAATGCATGCTTGATCCCGCCCCTCGAGCTGGGCGATTTACATTAGTCGATGCTAGACCATTAATCTTTTAGATTTAGGTCTGGATTTCCAGGCTAACAATTATGTGCAATACGTGCAAACTCATGCCGAAATTCAAGCCCTGTAACACCAACAATATTCATCCGGAGCAAATGAAACGAGTGAGTGAGGGGAAACGGGTTTGTGTGTAACTCGCTGTCTGAGAGATGAGAGAGCGAGAAAGAGCAGCTGCTATCCTGTATCTATTCAGTATCAATATGTATCGATAAATCTTTTGACAACACTACATTGCACTTAGTTTATTATTTCAGAGGCCTTTTTAAAAGACTACAATTGAAAAATTTATATATTATATATAAAATTCAACCCGCCA
Source organism: Squalius cephalus (assembly GCF_949319135.1). NCBI lineage: Eukaryota > Metazoa > Chordata > Actinopteri > Cypriniformes > Leuciscidae > Squalius > Squalius cephalus. The sequence continues at coordinate 34,712,175 of NC_137130.1, forward strand.
AAGTGGCTGGTAAAAGAGACTGCATAACACGCCGCTGCTGAAATACACCCACATTTGGTGGGTTGGCGGGTGTTAATGTCAAGCCCTGCTGGTAAACGATAACCAGCTGATCCCTGATGTCATGAAGTACATGAAACTCATACCGCCATTTAGAGAAGCTGAGGTGGGATCATACTACAAGCTTACCACCAAGGCTTCCAAAATTTAAGAAAACCAGCCAAACAAATGTAGGTAGAGTCCGCTAGATAGAAGAAAACACTTTGAGAAGTGGTGTCTCTCTTGTAAGGTCACAAATCTTCAACAGTTGAGCAAGAGCTTATCTTACTAGAAGAGTTCAAAGCATGTGCACCTGAGAACATAGCTGTTCACTTAACTGAGCAAAAGGTAAAGAACACTCAGTCTGCAGGCGTTGAGAAGTCTAAAAGAGAAATGTATGATCCGTCGGAAAGAAGAGACACAGTCAGTCTGTTGTCAAACGCTCTGATAACAAGCATGTTTGTGATCAAGGTCGCGCCCACACTCCCTTAATGCTAACTCTCTTAGTAAGTCCATTACAAATTTAAGAGACACTGGTGCAGCACAATCTCTTACTTTAGCTAATATTATGCCGTTCTCTGTCAAAAGATACTCTGGTACTGATGTGCTGGTCCACGGTATTGAGCTAGGGTGTGCATATGGTGTACCTTAAATCTGATCTGGTTAAAGGTGCGGTTTCTCTTGGTGTGTGACCTGTGTTTCCAGTGAAATGGGGTAAGCTTTTGAATGTACTTCATTCTGCTAAACCTGAGTTGGTTCCTTCTGAACCTATTGACCCAGATCAGGAAGCAAAGTCCCTGAACACTGCTTCATCTGCTGTCCAGCATTCACTTGCAAGAATGGGAAAAGCTGTTTGAGCAGTTATTTTTTATCATGTTGGGATCTTACATAAATTCAGACCTGTTGTACGTGTCAGCAGGGTTGTTTACTGTGTGTGTGTTTATTTGAAGCACACATTGGTCGTTTTCAGGGGTTTGTTCTGCTAGTTTGGTGCGGACCAGGGTTCAGATGGCAGCATTAACAGAGCAATCGTTTGGAAGTCGTGTCTTGGTCCGCTTGTTTGGTGCACACCAGGGTTCGGATGGCAGCATTCTCACACGCATTCAAATGAACAACACAAACAGAGCAATCTCAAGTGTGCCAAGTGTGAACACACCCTAAGTCTCATGACCAATCAACAAGCCCCTTTTTATAACAGCTATGCTAGATCGCTTTACATGTCAGGTCTCTTCTCGTCTATTTGGAGGGTGTTTAAGGCCAGATTAAGTTAAAACAGTTAAAAGTCTGCCAACACAAGACTATTAGAAAATTCTAATGACCACACTTAACCCAACTAGACTGAATGTGAGGTTTTTCCCGTCTTTTCTAAAACTTCTAACCCATAACAGAAGACTTTATATTTAAAGTAACTCAGTGGTTCTCACACTCTTCTGGTTACACTCCCCTTTAAACCTTTAAAAAGAAATATGGCGCTCCCCAACCCCACCTCTGCCTACCAAATAATTTCACAAAAAAATGATGAAAATGTAAAGATTTTCAAATATTTCAGTGATGCTGATTTGTATGAACAATGTGCAGTGAGCTCTTTTGACGGCTGCGTCACGAGCTCAGCTTCTTGTACACGGCAGCAGAGCGGCGAGTTCACAGCTTGCGATGCCGGTCGCTGAAGAGATGCAGCTTTACGGTGATGATCTTGGGCTTGTTCAGACAGTGCAAAGTCAACGGTCTGAAGAGGAAAAAATCTGAGGAATTTGGCATTTGGTGCCGCTTTATAAGGCACAGAGCCAACCACCATTTACACACTCGAATGCCTTTTCCACAGCAGTTCTTGTTTTTTGTTTTCTTTTTCTGCCCTGCAGTCGCCGCCACACACTGAGAAGCGCTGATGTAACAAACAGACGGAGCAGAACTGACCTGACAGTTCCCTTCGTGTTCTTGAGGACGGTCGCAGCAAAGTGTTGCGTCACACCAACCAGACTGATGCCATCCACCTCCACAATCTGATCATTCACCTGGATCCTGGAACAGAACACGATGAGGTTTAATGTGTTGCATTGACCAAAGTAATCTTGATTTCATGTGTCTCATTAAGCAACTATTAATGTATACTTAAGTTACAAACCAAACAGCAAACAATATTAGTGACACCTCAAACCAGTGTAGTGAAATGTTACTTTCAAAAGTTACACATTCTTGCATTGTTATATGTAGATATTCATCATTATTTATTCCTAATAAAAAGTAGCTTAAACAATAAACATTTTAGTGTATTACTGTAGCACTTGCGTCATTATACACTACCGATCTAAAATTTGGTATGATACAATATTTTAATGTTTTTGAAAGAAGTCTCTTTTGCTCATCAAAGCTGCAGTTATTTGACAAAAAAGAAAAAACAGTAATATTGTGAAATATTTTACAATTTAAATACCTGTTACACCTGCGCAGTTATTATCAATTACTTTTTGATTCTCAATTATTAACAATGATTTTTATTATTACATTTTCTTGTGGAAACCATGACACATTTTTTCAGGATTCTGAAGGATCATGTGACACTGAAGACTGGAGTAATGATGCTGAAAATTCAGCTTTGATCACAGGAATAAATAACAGCTTAAAATATATTAAAATAGAAAAAGAATCTGGGCTGTATAATTAATTTAAATTAAAATTATATTAAACTGAATAAAAAAAAAAAACAAGTTCAATTTTGTAAAACTAATAAAAAAAAGTTGAAATTACTTATTTTTATTAGCTTAAGTCATGTAAAACATGTTGCCATGACTTACTGATCATATAATTTTTTACAGGCCTTAGATATGGCAGCATACTTTTTGCAGATGTTTTGAAATGCATTTGTAAGTAAATGCATGAAATGAAATTAAATGCAAGTCAAAAAGTAACAATTTACTTTAATATCCGATTACAAAACACACATCGCCCTCAACAAAGCTCCAAACCCCACTGTAATGTAATGTTAAACATCTGGATCTTTTCATTGTATGCACTTCACACTGTTGTAAAAGTGCTGCTTAATGCTGCACTGTGACACGTAAAATACAAGCTAAGCGCATGTTCATGACTCACTGAATGAGTAATCGCACCTCTCTGGGCAAAGACAGACTGCTAACACTTCTCACACCTAATCTGCACTCGAACTACACATCACAACATGTTTACGGCTGACACCTCTGAGGCCTGATACCCAGCTGGGTTGCTTTTTCCACACATCACCGAGTATTTCAAAGAGTCAGCAGCTGGCAGCGAACGCTGAGATTCACAGGGAAGAGGAAGTGTGTTTTCTGTGCTGTGACAGAGACATAAATGCAGTGTGTTTGGAGAGAGAACGTTCGACAGCCGATCAGAGAGATCAAACGTGTGTGTCCTGCTTCAGTTGCCCTCAGGAAGCAGAACATAGACATGCCCAACTCGACTGCAGCTGCAACATGACCCGAAACAGGGTTCACCAGCGCGCACACGCTTCAAAAGCTTGGGGTCGGGGTCAGACTTTTTCATGTTTTTGAAGGAAGTCTGTTATGCTTATCAAGGCTGCATTTATTTGATTAAAAAAACAGAAATATTGTGAAATATTACAATTTAAAATAACTGTTTCGTATTTTAATATATTGTAAAATGTAATTTATTCCTGTGATAAAAGTTGTATTTCCAGCATCATTACTCCAGTCTGCAGTGTCACATGATCCTTCAGAAATCATTCTGATATGATGATTTGCTGCCAAAGAAACATTTATGATTATTATCAATGCTAAAAACAGTTGAGCCTCTTCATATTTTTGTGAAAAACATGACAATTTTTTCAGGATTATTTGATGAATAGAAAGTCTAAAAAAAACACAGTTATTTGACAGAAATCATTTATAAAAATCTAAAAGTCTTTACAATCACATTTTATCATTTTACTGCATACTGGCTGGAAAAAGTATTAATAAAAGAAAAAACTTGCTGGCTCCAATTATTTGGACGATTGGTCTGATTAGGATGATATAGCCTAATATATGAAAGAGCTGCACGTTTCTGGATAAACTGACTTTTTTTTTTTTTTTAAACTAGAGATCACGATTCTCCCCGTGATTATGGACAAAATAAAACAAAATGTAACTTACTAGAGGTTCAGACAAAATGTTAATTGCTGCAGTCCTGATTTAAACGTTACATTTTTGTACTTAATTTGAATGAATTATTAAAAAAAAAAAAACGGTTTGAATGAATGATTCAATGACTCACTCAGACTTCACTTGTTTCATTCCTGGATGAATCAGCGTTTCTCTTGAATCTCTTGAATGAATGATTCTAAGACAAATACCTTTTGTAACAGTCACTTCACTTGTCGCCACCTACTGGTGTAACAATGTAATTGATACAATCGTTAATTTGAAGCGTCAAGTTACTTTCGAAAGGTGATTTGCTCTAATTTAATCACTACTGCAGACATCAATGTTTATATCCAAACTACTTTTATCCCAGCACTTCTGTGACAATTTGAATTATTGTAAGACAGAAATGATTGAAAAGACTGTTTGTGAAGCAGTTTCATATCTATACATGTCAACTGCTCTCTGGATCAGCAGCAACGCAGGTCTGAATGTTCACTGTGATCGTACTTGTCAAATGTTTAATAAACATAGCCGAATTGTTGTCATTTAGGAATAAGATCCATTGTGTGTTTGAATCGAGATCACAATCTTTTAATAAATGATTGTGCGGCTCTAATATAGAATATCAGGACCTGTTGAGGAGAGGTGTGTGTTTTTTCATGTGCTGGATGAAAAGCAGGTGTAAAAACCCACAGTAAACCCCATGTAAAGGAGGCTACATGTGAGGTTCCAGATGTGTCACAGCTGGTAACTAATAATTACTGCCCTGCTCAGTAATTCACTGCTTGTTGTGAGAAATTCTACTGTACCGGTGCAAACTTATAATCTTTTGATGAATCAAAAGATCTCACCTCCCATCTCTCTCTGCGGCTCCATCCTGCGTGATGGTCTTGACAAAGATGCCCAGTTTCTCCAGACCCTGGTCTGCCCCAACACCCATCCCTATAATACTGATCCCCAGCCCTTTATCACCTACACAAAGACAAGTAAAAAGAGAGAAAAAGAAAGGCAGAATGATTAAATGACTCACTCATAAATATTTCACTTGTTTCATTCCTGGATGAATCAGCGTTTCTCTTGAATCTCTTAAATGAATGATTCCAAGACAAATGCCTTTCGTAACAGTCACTTCACTTGTCACCACCTACAAAAACAGTGTAAAGGCCCGTTCACACAAAGAGCGATAACTATAAATATAACTATAACAATAACTATATTAACGTCCACACCAGCAGACGGTATCGTTCTGTTAAACGAAGTGTGTGTTGCAGTTTTCCAGTCTGCCACTTTAAATGCTCGAGCTCATTAAAGTTGGAAGGATTCTGACTGGCTGTCAATGTTGTTATCGTTCATTTATCGAAAAAAATTGTTTTGAAAGTGATTCCAACGATATAATTTCTCAGTGTCGTTATCCTTATAGTTGTGGCGTGAACTGCTATTCTTATATATTTAGAAAGATTTTTAGAACTATATCTTTATCGTAATCTTCAGAATTATCATTCTTGTTGTGAATGGGCCTTAATTTAAGGGTCAGTGAGAGGATGGAAAAAATGAGAATTAAAACTAATATTATGGCTGTTTCTGGTGCGGAAAAACCCTGTATGACATTTCAAGTTGATTTATAACAACAACAAAATATGGTCTTTAAAAGTTAAACTCAAATTGTTTTGACTGTTGGTTTTTTAATCAATAAATCCAAGAAAGAGTCAAGAGTATTTTGTGAAAGACACATCCTCACCTTTCTCTATCTCCACGGGAAACACGTCCATCTTCTCCACCCGTTTCTCCAGCTCGTACTCCGCAGACGCCGCCACAGGATCCACGTCGTCATTCCTCCGGTCGTAGTCTTCATTGGAGAACGTGCTGTACACCTGAGACACCACAAACATAACTCAAGATCAATTACAGCTAATAACACACAATAACTGTTCATTTACTTTCATAATCTTTAAGACTGCTTATTATGTGTATTATGAAGATGAGACCCCTTCCTAGATAACAGGTCAGTATTCAGTTATTGCAAAAACAGTGGACATTTCACAGAAACCAAAACATCAAAGCTGTAATCAGTTTCTCTACAGTCTTGCCAAAGAAGGGCTTCCTCTCTGCTTTAATATCAGCCCGGTGAAAGCAGCCCTTGTCTACTAAAAATAAAATCACTTCAAAACAATAACTGCACAGACACAAAATCACTTTTACAGATTTAGTCATTCTTTAGTCAATTTTAGTCAGAAGGTTAAAAAAAATTGATATCTGATTAATCTTTTCCATGGTTTTACAAAATTATAGGGTCACAGTTCTGCTCTTACAGCAACTGTCTAACATTAAACAAGCAACAAATATAATCGACATTGGACAAAGTTTTTTTTTCAGCCACAAACAACAGAAAATTCTTTCTAAACAAAACAACAGAAAATTCTTTCTTGTTGCAGCTCATGGTCAACTAACATGTATTACAAAGTTGAACTTTTAAGCAATTAAGATCATTAAAAAAATAGTTCACTCAAAAATACAAATCCTACCAGAAACAAGACTTTCGTTCATCTTCGAAACACACAAATGAAGATATTTTAGAGAAATCTGAGAGATTTCTCTCCATTGAAAGTGCATTACTATGGAGCCCCTAAGGGGACATGGAAAAGAAAAAAGATTGAAGAAAAATTTGCTCGCAAAAAGCTCAAAAGCTTTCACGAGTGAACTCAAAGATTCTCGGGGGAACGCAAAGTTTTTTCGAGCAAGCGCAAAGTTTTTCGTCGGAAAGCAAATGTTTCACGAGTGAACGCAATGTTTTTCGGGGGAATGCAAAGGTTTCGTGAGCGAACGTAAATTTTCTTGGGGAAACGCAAAGTTTTTTAGGGGGAACCCAAAGGTTTTGCGAGCAAACGCAAAGATTCTCGGGGAAATGCAAAGTTTTTAAGGGGAATGCAAATGTTTCGCAAGCGAACGCAAAGTTTCTCGGGGAAACGCAAAGGTTTCGCAAGCGAACGCAAAGTTTTTCAGGGGAACGCAAAGTTTTTCAGGGGAACGCAAAGGTTTTGCAAGCGAACGCAAAGTTTTTCAGGGGAACGCAAAGTTTTTCAGGGGAACGCAAAGGTTTTGCAAGCGAACGCAAAGTTTTTCAGGGGAACGCAAAGTTTTTCAGGGGAACGCAAAGGTTTTGCAAGCGAACGCAAAGTTTCTCGGGGGAACGCAAAGGTTTTGCAAGCGAACGCAAAGTTTCTCGGGGGAACGCAAAGGTTTTGCAAGCGAACGCAAAGTTTTTCAGGGGAACGCAAAGGTTTTGCAAGCGAACGCAAAGTTTTTCAGGGGAACGCAAAGTTTTTCAGGGGAACGCAAAGGTTTTGCAAGCGAACGCAAAGTTTCTCGGGGGAACGCAAAGGTTTCGCGAGCGAACGCAAAGTTTCTCGGGGGAACGCAAAGGTTTCGCAAGCGAACGCAAAGTTTTTCAAGGGAACGCAAAGGTTTCGCAAGCGAACGCAAAGTTTCTCGGGGGAACGCAAAGGTTTTGCAAGCGAACGCAAAGTTTTTCAGGGGAACGCAAAGGTTTCGTGAGCGAACGTAAATTTTCTTGGGGAAACGCAAAGTTTTTAGGGGGAACCCAAAGGTTTTGCGAGCAAACGCAAAGATTCTCGGGGAAACGCAAAGTTTTTAGGGGGAACCCAAAGGTTTTGCGAGCAAACGCAAAGATTCTCGGGGAAACGCAAAGTTTTTAAGGGGAATGCAAATGTTTCGCAAGCGAACGCAAAGTTTCTCGGGGAAACGCAAAGGTTTCGCAAGCGAACGCAAAGTTTTTCAGGGGAACGCAAAGGTTTCGCGAGCGAACGCAAAGTTTCTCGGGGGAACGCAAAGGTTTCGCAAGCGAACGCAAAGTTTTTCAAGGGAACGCAAAGGTTTCGCAAGCGAACGCAAAGTTTCTCGGGGGAACGCAAAGGTTTTGCAAGCGAACGCAAAGTTTTTCAGGGGAACGCAAAGGTTTTGCAAGCGAACGCAAAGTTTTTCAGGGGAACGCAAAGGTTTCGCAAGCGAACGCAAAGTTTCTCGGGGGAACGCAAAGGTTTTGCAAGCGAACGCAAAGTTTTTCAAGGGAACGCAAAGGTTTCGCAAGCGAACGCAAAGTTTCTCGGGGAAACGCAAAGGTTTCGCAAGCGAACGCAAAGTTTTTCAGGGGAAACGCAAAGGTTTCGCAAGCGAACGCAAAGTTTCTCGGGGGAACGCAAAGGTTTCGCAAGCGAACGCAAAGTTTCTCGGGGGAACGCAAAGGTTTTGCAAGCGAACGCAAAGTTTTTCAAGGGAACGCAAAGGTTTCGCAAGCGAACGCAAAGTTTCTCGGGGAAACGCAAAGGTTTCGCAAGCGAACGCAAAGTTTTTCAGGGGAAACGCAAAGGTTTCGCAAGCGAACGCAAAGTTTCTCGGGGGAACGCAAAGGTTTTGCCAGCGAACGCAAAGTTTCTCGGGGGAAAGCAAAACATTTCCGAGAGAGCCCAAGGGCATTGACTTATTATTTTTCCTCCCATCTCATATTTTTTTCCACCACCATGCCCTTTAGGGGCTCAGTACATTACACCAAACCTTCATATGGATCACTTTTATCATGTCGTTATGAACTTTTTGAAATGTCAAATCATTGGGTGAATGGCCTAGGGACAGAAATCTCTCAGGTTTCACTAAAACATCTTAATTTGTTTTTGAAAGATGAAGGGTGAGCAAATTTTAACAATTTTCATTTTTGGTTGAATATTCCAAATAATTCTAATTGTGTAGAATTGATTAGATTTTATTCATAGTTTAGTTAAAAATGTACTTCTCCCCAATTGTAATTATGTATTCACCCCACATTTCATTCCTAAAATATTAAGTATGCCTTATTTTCTTCTAAGCATGAGGGCAAATAAGATTTGGGAACTATGACGGTGGTAGACATTTTCAATAAATATCGACTTTGGTCTTCCCTCATATAAAGGACTTAGTTTTTTTTTTATTTAGGAGTTTGACAGTCCAACAGTCCCCTTTTATTTTTGTTTGACAAACAATCCTCTAGACATTTCAAAATAATTTGTGTTATTACAGTCACACAGATTTGGAACGACATACTGTAACAGTAAACAATGACGATTGTCTTTTTTTTTTTTTGGCTGAAATATGCCTTTAAATAGTATGTGATCTGTTTCTGAATAATGGATAGAGTTAAATATGTGAGTGAAAGCGGATTAAGTCGGATCACTGTGAGAGAGTAACAATAAAACTTTGGGTTTGAGTAAAATGATCTCACTGGCTTCCACTAATTATATTTTATCAGTCTGAGAGAAGAAATTGGAGGGGAAACTCAATATAAAATGAATCCAACTGTAGACAGAGTCAAACTATCCTAAATTAAGTATTATTTTGTTGAGAGACACACAGACCGGACTCCAAACTTTGAATGAACAAAGTCAAAGCACAAATCCATGCCATCTCTCTCTCCCTCTCTCTCTCTCTCTCTCTCTCTCTCTCGCTCTCACACACACACACTTTTTCCACTAAGGCTCTATAGATCTGAAGAGAAACTCAGGTATGTCTCTCATTAAATTCAATTCATTCAGTGTCGAAGAGGGAATGCGATCAGTCCACTGATTTGGACTCTTTGTGAGGTGTGATTTCACCTGGTAAACATGTCCTGTGTGTGGAATACCAGGAGCATGTCGGAGCTTGAGCGACTACACATGAACATACACAAAGCAGGCCAACAGCAGTCAGTCAGCTCATCTGAGTCGCGTCATACTTTCATCAGACAGGAAATTGATGTTGTTATCATCCTATAATCCGTCCGAGAGCCACAAACTTTTACTAAGACGGAAAGACACAGAGACAGATACCATCATAACTAACCACTCTTTCTGTGGAGGTTTAGAGAGCTTCTCAAAATACAGATCTGCAGTTTTAGGGGGAAAAGAACATTTCTGAAGGGTCCAAAGTATTTCGCAATCTGGGTTTATATCATTGAGGGTTGTGGTTTGAATTAAATAGCTTTAAAATTAGGAGCAGAAAAAACTCAAAAAAGTAACTTTATTACAGAGAAATAACCGCATCACTGCACAGAAAACAGCGCTGCAACTCACAGCAAACGTGCTGAGCTCTCATGTGATGAAATATATCAATATATCAGGATGATGCCAAATTCACACGAGGGCCAAAGTCAAATTACAGCACAGATTCACTGGATTCATTTTAGAAAGCTGCATGTGTTGGAACAATGTTATATTTATCAATACATTTTAAAAACACTATCACACTTTACAGCAGACATCAGTTTGATTTAAAAAGAAAGTCTTATTGTAGACTTTTCTTGCTCTTTTACATAAGAGTGCAGAATATTTACTGAAGCTAAACTGAAAAGCAGATCATGATGATTATGATGTCAAAACCATGATTCATTACCATATGACCACAGACATTTACATATTAATTACACATCACTTATTCCGCATTCACTGACTTGGCGAGTCCTGATGAAAGATGAGAACTACAGAGTGCAACAGTGTGCGTCCACTTTTTCAGATACATTGGTTCCTGAAATATTTTTCCCATAGGGATTTAAAAAAAAAAAGTCTTCTTAAAAGATTTTATAAGCCATGAACTTAACCAACCAGCCATGAGGTGAATCACAACATTACAAACTTTTAAAAAAACAATCAGACAAAAAGACAAAGTTACTCTGCTTTAATGAGGGAAAGAACTACAATCCCATGAAGCATTGCAAATGACAATCAGATTAAAAAAATAGGTTTAAATTATGCAGATTGATGGTTTGATCAAAAGCATATACCATCAATTAGCAACACCGCAGCTCACAGTACGTGGGTCTTTAAAGCCTTAAGTTATTAAAAATCAATTTCCCTAAGGAGAACTGTTGCACTCTCTTCTGGTAAAAAAATACTTGTCATTTACATATAGAAAAACGGTATGTTTAATTAATTACAACTTCTTCTGGTGCATGAAATCTTGACTAACATCACTTAGTGGACTTAAAAAAAAAAGTCTAATATGACATCTCTAAAAACAGTGTGTGTGTGTGCGCGCATGTCCGTGCATGTTTGTGTGTGTGGTCCTGGTAAACCCTATGTTGTGGGGACATTCAGTAATACCAGACATTTTTTACCTTGAGGGGACTTTTTTTGGTTCCCATGAGGAAAATGGCTTATAAAAGTATGCTTTTTTTTCTCTTTTTTTTTAAATGTAAAGAGTTTTCTGTGATGGGTAAGGTTAGGGGAAAAAAATACAGTTTGTACAGTATAAAAATCTAAATATCTATGGAAAGTCCCCATAAACATGGAAACCGAACAGGGTTGGGTTGGAGATGGTGATATATAAATTGATGTAGTCCAAAAACTGGAAAAAAGTGTTCAGCTTCCTGACCCTGAACATAATCTCCAATCCACACGACTAGACGTCTCTCGGTCTACACACACACAGTCTCCTCTCTCAACCACAGGGACTAACTTTCCTAACCAATAATAATTGGTCTTAACTACAAGCTAAACAAAAACACACTGCTTTTGTACCAAATGTTTATGTTTGAATGAAACTTAAGGCATTATAAGACTTAATAGACTAATACAAAAAAAAACAAGAATTTAAGGACAATTTGATATATATATACATATACATATATATACATACATATATATATATATATATATATATATATATATACACACACACACACACACACACACACACACACACACACACACACACACACACACATATATATATATATATATATATATATATATATATATATGTAAATAAATAAATGTATAACCGCACTACAACAATACAAAAACAGTAATGATTGACTGAAATGGACAGTTCAAAAGAACTGATTCACACATAGTGGCTTTACAAGTTGTAACTTCCATCAGTGTCCGACTCGGTTTCAAACATGTAAGTCTGAACACCGCTACTGACAATTTTGGCTGCGTGAGATTCTCCAGTTTTGTTGTTGCCGGAGTATCCGAAGCTCGTGTAAAGGGAGCGGGAGCAGCAGCTCATTTGCATTTAAAGGGACACACACAAAAATGGCATGTTTTTGCTCACACCCAAAAAGGGGCAAATTTGACAAGATATAATAAATGATCTCTGGGGTATTTTGACCTGAAACTTCATAGACACATTCTTGGGACACCAGAGACTTATTACATCTTGTGAAAAGGGGCATAATAAGTTCCTTTTAAATTCCATGTCCATGAATCCTTTCAATTGATTTATTAAAAAGAACCAGCTCATAAGAGTCATTCTCTTCAAAGTGGTTGCACTGTATGTTTAACAATGCAAGAGAAATACTTGTAGCCATTTAATCACTGCTTTTAACTTATTCACTTTAATTCAGACTGCATGCACACAACTCGTGTAAAATAGGATTTCTTCAGCCATGGCGCTGTAGATTCCTCCACACTCCTCACAGGATTTAATCTAAACAACAGTCTGCAAATGTCGGCTGGGCGGCACATTAGAAAAGAAAAGCTCAGCATGAATCTTCACGGAAGCGACTGAACAGAAATCTCTCAATGCAGTTCACCCACTGACTCAGTGTCTGCTGAACTTTAGAAGCTTGTTACACTGGAGGGAAAAAAAAAATCTAAATCAATATTTGTGTCTTGATTTAAAGAACAATATCTTATCCTTAAAACAAGATCAAATTCTCTTGAGAAGCTTCTAAGACTTGTCTTCAGAGAATGTATCTTTGAAGTTTATATTTGAAAATGGAGAAACAATAGCATTGTTCAAGATAAATTCTCTGAAAACAAGTCTTATCTAATCCAATTTTGCTTCTCAAGTAAATGTATTTATTTATATATTTTCCTGGAAAGCGAGACAACATCCCAATTTAAAAACGACTTACACCCACCAGAGAATAGACCTGTGAATCTCCATCTAGAAAAATAATAGCGAGACTGAGAAACTGCAATGATTGCGTGTTAATTAACTGTTAAAATTATGAGAGTATGTGTGTGCGTGTGTGATGAATAGCAGGCCTGCGCTGACCTCACACTGCTCTGTGGTTACACTTGGCCTCTTTTTCTCCTTCTCTTTCTTTCTGTCTCTCTTCCATCTCTCCGGTTGCCCTGGACGACGCCAGCGATTCAAACAATGTTCCTTTTCATTGCTGAAACCTGATCACTCATGGTCTCTGAGAGTGAGGAAGAGAATCTGTGCTGTGCTGTTCACACCTGCTTCAGCTACACTACAACATTCAAACACCTTCCTGTCTGACTTCTGACCTCCTCTCTCGTCCTCATGTAGAGAGCAGTTACAGTTTGGGAACCAAAAAAATGACTGTTTATACTAATATTGTTCCAAAACTTTTATGTCCCAAAGAAGAAATAAAGTATCACAGGTGTTAAAGATGATACGACTCATGTTCTAAATCCACTACATCTACCATAGTCATGTGACAGCTTTGTGTGAGAGATTCAATTGAATGTCATTATTTACTGATAATCTTCCTCTCCAGAGAGCTGTTAACCACTGTAAAAGGGTTTGGCGATAAACAATATCATATCAAGACTGCGATAAAATTTACGACAATAAGATAAGCTCTAGACGCTGCTGCCACTGTTGAGAGACACAGACTCAGGTAATTCACACACGCTTAATCAGTTTATCAATCTCTCTCCGATTACTGCATTAGTCTGCATATCAAAGGCTTAAGCCGTTTTTTATTATTGAACAAACACTTTAGGAACCAAAAAAATGACTGTTTATACTAATATTGTTCTAAAACTTTTATGTCCCAAAGAAGAAATAAACTATCACAGGTGTTAAAGGGATAGTTCACCCAAAAATGAAAATTCTGTCAGTAATTACTCACCCTCATGTTGTTCCAACCCCGTAAGACCTTCGTTCATCTTCGGAACACAAATTAAGATATTTTTGATTAAATCTGAGAGTTGTCTAACTCCTCCATAGGCTTCTAAGGGACTGAAACTTGCTGGCCCAGAAAATATATTAAAGACATCGTTAATATAGTCCAAGTGACTCCAGTGGCTCAATCTTTAGTTTATAAAGTGACGAGAATACTTTTTGTGCGCAAAAACAAACAAAAATAACGACTTTATTCCACTTTTCATTTCCTTCTCTCTGGGCCTCGGGTCTTTTCACGTAGTGTTTAAGCGTAGTGCGTCTGTGTTGCACGTCAACACGTAGGCTCACTATTGTCACTATTGTATAGTCATGTGACAGCTTTGTGTGAGAGACTAGATTCAATTGAATGTCATTATTTACTGATAATCTTCCTCTCCAGAGAGCTGTTAACCACTGTAATAGGGTTTGGCGATAAACAATATCATATCAAGACTGCGATAAAATTTACGACAATAAGATAAGCTCTAGACGCTGCTGCCGAACACTGTTGAGAGACACAGACTCAGGTAATTCACACACGCTTAATCAGTTTATCAATCTCTCTCCAATTACTGCATTAGTCTGCATATCAAAGGCTTAAGCCGTTTTTTATTATTTTTTATTATTGAACAAACACTTTAGAATTAGCTATGGGATGAGATGCATAAGAAACTAGACCTACACACAAAAGCTTGACTTCATCAGTCACCAGATGTGCGAGACCCAATGATGTCTTGTATTAACATCATCAAACCTGCCATGACACATCTTAATGTACAAAGTTTTGAGATGCTGCAAAAGAATGCATGAGATTTGAGAACTACAGAGGAAGACACTACGATTTTAGTGATTAACCAATTTGGATGCGTTTCTCTGAAAAAGTGAATAGGAATCATCAGAAAGAAATCACATGGAGGGCTTTTTTGATACTTTACTTAATACCTGTTTGGAGTTTTAAAGCCCTTGGTCACTGAATGCTTTCAGTGTATGGGAAAAGAGCAGTGTGAACATTCTTCTGAAGAGCAGAGAAGAATTTGGGGCAAAATGAGGATGAGCAAATGGAGACAGAATGCTTAATGCCTGACCACTGTGCATGTTTTATGTCCTGATATTTGTAATGTGGGTAAATTAATACTTATACTGTACATCTGCTTCACATTTACATTTATACAACTCCAGTCCAGAGAAAGTCTGGAATTCTAGACCAATCTCCTCTGTATGTCTCCATCTCTCCCTTCAAAGACAATAGCCTACTGTCCAACTCATTTAAGCTTCAACAGAGAAGTGTCTTACACACACACACACAAGCTGTGTGAGGTGAAGCAAACTCAAATCATGTTCCAGGAAACATTTCCCAGATTTCAGCAGGGATTGGTGGAGCAAGAGATGTGATCACAGTTACAAAAACTTGAATGGAACACACACATGCATATTTGTATGTATACTAGGTGTGTAATGAAACACATATTCGTATTGAACTGTTCGGTACAAGGCTTTCGGTTCGGTACGCATTTCAAACCAAACGATTCATTGGACCATTTTTCCTGCCAACCAAAATTTTGTTAGCATTCGCGCTGGCGCGACCACCACAGCATTGGCCAACATCAAATGGCAAACGTGATGAAAGCGGAACGAAACCCCGCAACTCATTTCTGCTTAACAGTCCGTTATGAGTTTGGACATGTCAGTGCAACGCGAGCCAATCTTGATCAAGCACACTGTTACTACACAGCGCTAAGAGATCCAGTAAAGAAAGCATTTGAATTCGCCACAGAAGTAATATAACATCGCTGCGAGATCTAGTGAGAAGCATTCAAATGTCTCCGTTATTATTTCCACATTATGAATAAAATTGTTGCCCTCAAATGTTAATCTGGAGTCTTGCCCACTTAAAATAAACCTGAAATAAAATAAACCTTTGTTTAGGCCTATAACTACTGCAATGGCCTATTACATTTAGTTTTTGTTTTATATGCTGCTAAGAAGAGTCAAGTATAGCTCCATCATTGTTCAAAGTAAAAAAAAGATCATACTTTATGATGTTAGTTTTAATAAATAAATAAAAATGTAAAAATCAAGGACATTTTTCTGCCATTTCTTTCTTTTTGCTGTATTGAAAACATACCGAAAAGTGTCACCAGTGTATCATACTGAACCGAAACGTGAATTTTATGAACCGTTCCACCTCTAATGTATGCATACAAACCATACATATGCCCACAAACAGAAGCAAAGATGATTCAAAAAATATATTATTTCTTAAATTGAATGCTGCTTTTTCATGAAGCAAGGAGGCTAACACTTTAACCAGAAACTTAATAGGAAATTTCTACAAGTCGTGTACAATATTGTGTCTGAAATATGCATTTTCTTTAAAATCTTTTTTTTTTTTTTTAACAAATGATGTGCAAAATAATGTCCTTGACCTTTAAAACGCGCTGATCATCAAACTCAGAAGCGCAACATGATACAATTTATTTTTTTCTATTCTTTTTTATATGAGGTTGATATTATGTCAACTTGATTTTTTTCCATCGGGAATTGATTGGTTACTAATTGCTGTGACAATTATGTTTTTGATTAAAAATTAATGTATTATAAATACTATTAAATATGTATTAAAAAAATTGTCCATTTTGATTTCATGGTGAATTAAAAACTATATACTTTTAATGCTAGATTCATTTTTTGGTTAAACGATAAAAGAAAAAGTAATGGGACACAAAATAAGACACCATTTCATTATCATCTCTACATGACACCATTCCAGTTTGCTTATCGGACAATCAAATCCACTGATGACGCAATCGCAATGGCCGTACACTCTGCCCTGAAACAGCTGGAGAGTAGAGACACCTATGTGATTACAGCTATGCATTCAACACCACCATCACTACCAAACTTACAGCCAAACTAATGATCTGGGACTAAAGAATCACTTATGATCTGAGTCACTTATGTAACGGTGTCTTGGAATTTCCAGACTGGCAGACCCCAGGTGGACAGAATTGGTCTCCACAGAGCCTCTTCACTCACACTCAGCACTGGTGCCCCACAGGGGGGTGTACTCGGCCCTCTCCTGTACTCCCCGTTTACTCACGACCGCTCTGCTAAGCACAGCTCCAACATCATATTCAAATTTGCTAATGATACAACCATCCTAGGACTCATCACGGATGGTGACAAGGCATCCTACAGAGATGAGGTCAGTACACTCTCAGTATGATGTGCTGACAACAATCTCTCTTTAAACATCAGCAAGACCAACGGTGCTTCTCATTTCTTATTTGTGCATCCTCGTTTCATTCCCTCGCTTCCTTTCCTCGTGTCCCAGGATGTGAGGGAAGGCTGCAAGGAAAGAAAAAGAGGGCGGAGGAATTGAAGGAAAACGTGCGCCACTTCAAAGCGTCATCAACTGTGCTCAAAGGATCTGCCCTTATGTTGTTAAGTTAGGTTATTTATGAAATAATAAAGATAAAGCAAGATGCTCTGTTGATTTATGTGTGATATATGGTTTATTTAAACTGCAAAAGTAAAGCATAAATGAAAATGATTGCGACAGATGTGAAGGGGGAGGAGAATTTATACGTGCATCAGGTTTCTCGACAAGAAAGACTTCCGCATAGGATACACCAGAGCATCCTCGCTCATCGCTCCTCGCGGTGCAACTAGAGAATTGAGATGTCCTTCAACATGGCTGAATTCGATCGGTTTCCAGGTCATAGGCTGGAGGGCAGAGGAGCGAGGAAACGAGGAAGCATCTATTTGAGTATTGAGAAGCATCCAAAGGAGATGATTGTGGACTGCAACAAGTCACAGAGAGGTGGTCACGTTCCCCTTAACATCAATTGGGTGGAAGTAGGGCGAGTTAGGAGCTACTCTACCAGTTCCTTGGCATTCACATCTCCATGGACCTTTCCTGGAGCCTACACTAAGACATCATTGAGAACAGCCCGTCAGAGTCTCTATTCCTGCAGAGGCTGCAGAGATTTGGCATCTCCGAGGACATCATGTCAAACTTCTATCGCTGCACCACAGAGAGCCTTCAGACCGGCTGCATCACTGTATGGTATTGCAACTGCTCTTCCTCCGACCAAAAGCTCTTCAGAGAGTGGAGAGAACATCTAAGCTCATCACAGGACACAAACTCCCAGCCTCACAGGACTGCTTGAGAAAGGCCCGCAGCATCATCAGGGACTGCACTCACACTGCTCACACCCTGTTGTTACTACACTGTCGTCTGGCAGACGCTTACGATCCATCCAGACTGAAGAACAGCTTTTCTCTTCAAGCCATCAGACTGCTTACCAGCCAGCTGTCCTTCATCTAGATCTGCAACACTGTACTACCGACACTTTATTACTGCCACTTGGACATTGAGACGACTTTTTCTCACTCAGGTCTACTTACTGCTCTTAATACTTTTACTATTTATTGTATTTATTACTGCACTCTTGTATTTATTCATCTAGCTCTGCGTCAATTCAATGTCACTTTTTACTGCCACTTCGGACACGAAGATTTCTACCTCAGTATTCTTACTCAGTACTACTTAAAGCTAGGGTAGGTAATCCTGTTCAGAAAAAAAAAACATTCCAAATTTGTTTAAACTGTCTTTATATACCAATACATAATTAAAATGTAAGTACTCTGAAAAAGAAAGTATAAAAATCGAGTGTCTGTAGACCTCTCACGACTGTTGTAAACACAGGTCATTATTTCCATTCACTCCACCCCCTCCCTTCTGGGCTCCTTCCAAAGCCACGCCCCCAAAACACATGAACGCGCTGACGCCAAACGCTCAGGCTCAGCTGAAGACGCATTTATTATTTACCTGAGATGAGCGGAGAGGAAGGAGCGCAGTGCATGCAGTGACATCATGTCAGAATCACATGTAATAAAATACCTAACTTTATCACTATGAATATAAACAAATATGATGGGTTTTAGTACTCACTATCAAGCTAGCATATCGATACTGGTAAAGTTTAAAATATATTTTGTTTGATTCGGTAACGAGCTATATATTTAGGCTATAGGTAACGAGCTATATTTATAAGGCAAAGCTAGGTTGCATTGATACACGTTTTTCCATTACCATCAGTTAAACTGTGATGAAGGTGAATTTCGTGTAAGAGTCATAACATATACGGTGTTTTGCATGTAAGAGTTTCCATGATGAAAACATTGTTGACTCCGATGAGGACTAACGTTACACTCCGGTGACAAGTACCGCATCGTCGGTTCGAGGACAGGTCCACTCCGGGGTCGGGGACGAAGCAGAGGAGGTCGTTCAAGAGTGCGGGCAGGGTCCGAGGAAGTAGTTTAGCAAAGTAGCAAAGCTGGCATTGGTACTTTTTGCTGCATTTTCTCAGCCATTGTGCCGCAAACTCCTGCTTACTCGGTGTAGTGAGCTGAATATTTCCGGGAACGGTGACATGTGATGATGAGTGCACGCAGGGCTGTGCACGCAGTGGTGCTCGGGCACGAGACATGAAGGCATCTGATTGGTTCTTTACATTCGCACCGAATGGCAGTGATTGGTCAGAGTTTTTACTGTCCTACAGCTGCTACAGAGGTCAGATTTTTTCGATTCCTTTTTCTGAACACATAATGTATTGACTACTATCAGAATGGAAGGACCATTTCACCCAGTATAAAAAAAAATGTTTCTGAACAGGATTACCTACCCTACCTTTAATACCCTTTACACCGTTAAAGGCCCATTCAACTTCACACCAAGAACAATAACTATAGATAAATATATTAGCGTCCAGCAGACGATATCATTCTGTTTTTCTAAGCGTGTGCTTGTCTGTCACTTTAAATGCTCAAGCTCATTACATCAGGATGGATTCTGATTGGCTGTCAATGTTTTTATCATTCATATGCTGGATAAAATCATTCTGAAAGTGATTCCAATGATATCGTTTCTCTGTGCCGTTATCGTTACAGCTGTATTGTGAACTCTGCTATTTAATATTGAGAATGATTTTTAGAACTATATCTTTATCGTTATCTTTATAGTTATCATCCTTGGTGTGAACGAGACTTTAGACTTGATTGTATTTGTTACTGCAACTTATTATTATTATTGCTTGTGCACGTTTTATTGTTTTTATTGCTTTGTCTACCTTTTATTGCTCTGCCTGCAGAATAGCACATCTCTTTAATATCCAAGTGCTCCACTTGTATGTGTGGTCATGTTTACTAAATTTGTGGGTTTGTATTTGTGTATGCTCCTGTTAATATTACTGTATGTCTGAGCCTCACCACCAGTATTTCAATGGCCAGTTTTCCCCAGCGTTAATTATGCAAATGATAAATAAATGCCTCTTGATCCCTAAACACCAGCAGCACACCTGTACAACACCACCTCACACACTCCTGAGAATTTACAACATGACATTTTGATTCATTTCCACCTGCCATAACGGGTGGAATTAAGCTGATTTGGAGATTTGTGACAACAGGAACATTATTAATGCTATATTCTTTCTGACCAATTTAAACTGCACAATTTCATGCTCTTTAATATTTGACTGATTGTCAGCATGTGTCATGATTGTGAAAAAGAAAAGCGCCAGTGAACCGTACCCATGCTGTACTTTATAACCAATTATTAATGAGTAACTGTTACAGTATTTCTACTTACAGTGGCCCCATAAACTATTTGGACACTGAAGTCTCACATAAAATTGAATGAGTAATAAGTCGTTGTATGTGACAACATAAACAAAATGACTTCACATGTAGAAGTTGAATTGATATAATGTTCTAAATATTTTTACACTTCTCATAATATAAAATGCCTGTAAGTTTTAGTCATTTACAATAGTATTTTATATTTCTGTCTCACATTTATTCTCACAAAATCATGTGGGAAAGGCTTTGAGTCTGTTGATTTCAGTTTGTTGGTTGTACCGCAGTCTGCTTGAAAAGGTGGTCTGGGATACAATTCACTGATGGTATGAATGCAATCCGTCCAATATTGTGAAAGTCCACTGTTATTGATGATGCAGACACCTTACATGGCCACACTTGTGAATTTCTATAGCTGCTTGTCTCTGAACAAATAGACTTCCATAATGCATTTCCTCTCTTGCAAAAGTAGGGCTCTATGATTTCCACAATGCGGAAAACACGGACTGAATCAAAAAATGTCAAATCTTGGATGAATAAATCAAAAGTAGGTCAGTACACTTAAATCAAATCACGATATAGACTATTATACTCTCCAAGTGAATACACTCCAAGCCGATCATTTTGGTATATTTTGTGTGTATTTGATCGTTTAGACGCACACACAAGGCCTGTATAATTTGCTTGTCTAGTTGCGGTCCATTTCGGAGCGCACACACATAAAGCCTTGAAGTTGGAAACGGCGTCTCCTGTGTGGAATATATTTTTAATATCTCTTTTTATCATCACACATGTCCTGCAATTTAGCAACAGTAGAGATTGAATATTACACCAATCAGTAGCCTATTCTACATTGTTACTTGACCTTACTGTTGCAATGTGTAATTCAGTTTAATAAAATCTTTTTCTTTGTTAACATGAATAATTTATGATCACTCTACTTCTCAGCTACCAAAAAATAAAAATATATGCATATTTCTGAGGCTTCATTGAGGAAATATGCAGACTTTCAATCATTTCAAGCTTTGATTTAAATTTCTTCATACAAACACTGCACATTATCAGTCTCATCTGCGTTTAATTATAAATAAAACGAAAGTAAAGATCTTTCACTATCATTTACTTATAAACTACAGCGAGCGACTGCTGTGTGCGTTCACAATAATCACTAATATTTCCAGTCAGCTCTGAATGTTCAGCTTTAAATATTAATTCATATCTGTGTGTAAACTAATATGTGTGTACTGTAGAATCAAGCAAGTCACACAGGTTTGGAGCAACATGAGACAAATTTCCTTTCTGGGTGAACTATGCCTTTAACAGCCCTAGTAGTTAACTTTTGGCAGTGAGATCAAATGATGAGTCAAGAAGGAGATGATATTACTTCCAGTTCATTGATCTCACTGTCAAGTCAAGCGCACAGCATTGTGGGATACACAGTGAGTTCTGGTTGTTTACTGCACATTTGGCCAAATATATCATCTGAGAATGCCATCCATACTGCTAGTAGTGCACTGTTTTACACATACCCCTTGATTAGGGTGAGTATTTCCAAAATATGTTCAAGTATGTCAGAGAGAGACACAAAGAGAGAGAGTTACATTCCTCAGGTGACGGTGGATGTGTGTCACAGAAACATGAGTATTCCCGTGTTTACACCACACCCGTGTGTTTGTTCAGACTTTTGTGTAGCTTTGAGGAGAGGCTGTTGAACTTCCTGGAGTGAACGGTAAGAGGTGGGGCGACCGGCAGGTGCACTTCATAAACACATGGGACACACACACACACACACACACACACACACACACACACATGCTACAACGGCCAAACCAGGACACGACAGCACACAAATGCACATTAAAACCCTAAACAGGAGGAACACACCTTGTGTTGCTAAATATAACAACAACAGACATGTGTGAGGATGAAGGAAATATCCTGACTCGATAAAATAGAGCAAGAGACACATTTTATGTCGAATTTTGAACCACTGAATTTGTTAAGCGAAATAAAATGGACCCAAAATGGGCCTGTCGAATATTATAAGTTGTAATTTTTAAACAGAATGAATATTTTGGAAGTGAAATCTGAAAGGTGAATATGGATTACTGAATTTTTAATCTTGAAAATGTGTGTGAACTGTTTTGAATTGAAATATTCACAGCTTAGATATAAAAGCAAGCCCTAAAAATACAATGCATTAAAATGCAAGCACGGTTAATGCAATGCATATTTTTTTCAAGTAGTGCAATTCAACAAGCTTTTTTGTTTAAAAGACTGTTGGCATTATTTTACTTCCATAGTTTACGAGAACACTTGCCGAGATAGGAAGCCTCTTTGTGTGTGTGCTCGGATACACAGATAATAGCACGCATAACAAATTGAGTTGTTTTTTGCCTCTTCTTGTGTTAGAATGGTTTAAAATCATGTGAATGTGTAAACTGGCAAGACAAAAAAATTGCAGATGATAAACTTTAACTCTATAATGATTAAACTTTGCAATTAATCCGCGAATCACATGCGTTCTGAACCATGGGGTCCGTACGGATCACGGATAAACTACGATCCGTTTAACCACTAGATAATATTGCTCAATTTGCACTATTGCCACTTTGTATTTTTTTTCTTCCTTTAATTTTGCCATGCCAAAGCATTCTAGTTTAGACAAATAAACAGCGAGTGAATCAAGAGCAGAAGAGTTCAGAGATTCAACTCACACTTGAACTGCCGATGTAATTTACGATTATAACTATTTCACACACAACAACAAAAATAACCCTGTCTTTCAGAGAGAACATGACAGACAGACAGACAGCTGTTACTGTCCAAATATACTAATCTCACCACTTTTAAAAATACGCACCACCAACAAATGTTTAAAACTATAATAACATGGAATGTGCAACGGTATTTGTGGTTTGAGCATTTGAGATGCCAGCAACTGAGTTACACCCAGAGTACATACTCCAAACACACAGTCAACGGCTCAGGAAAGCTAAGCGCTAACTTACCAACCTGTCATTACCGCAGTGAGGTGTCATCACACGCCAACTAACTATGTGCTGTCTGCTCTTTACTATGGCCCTAGTATTAACATCTCCAATGATCTGAACACAAGTGTTCAGCAGAGCTGGATAACTGTTGACACCTGCTAGTAACACGCATCTCACTTGTGAAGGGTTTTGAGGAAAAGATCTGATGTTGATAAAGCACCAAAAAGTGGTTACGTTGTTGCCTCAGATATATTCAAATGTATGCAATGCTCATCGTTTTTTGTTGTTATTGTAAATGGTCAGACAGTTAAAGTCACACGTAACCTGCACTGTTTAAAGTGCTTGTTTTAGTACAGTGAATGATTGACAGATGAGTAGAACAGTCTTTCACTGTTATCCGGGAAGCATCAGGATGCATTAACGTTTACACCACAAATACATTTAACTGCTTTTAAATTTGGTTCAAGTGAGCAGACACTCAAACTCTTTGGACTCCTTCTACATCTACCTACAACATTACATACCACAATCTACATGGGAAAACCGATTCAAAAACTACTGAAAGAATAGAAAGGATATTTGATTAAAACAATGGTCCTCGTTCACTAATCAAGTGTACGCACAAATTAGTGTGAAATCTGCATACAAACTCATAAATCCTAATTTATGAATAACTTTCATTCATACTAACATTTATTCTAAATTCTAAATTATAAACAAATAGTGGCATATATTCATCCTCATTACATTCTTGAGAGATTAGCCAATCAGACTGGAGGAGCTTGTGATTTTCAGAACACATTTGGCATTCTATACATGTTTGATGAGAGAAATGAAAGCAGAGTAGATCACATCACAACAGATTGGGCCATCTGACCAATCAGAGCAGAGTAGACCAATCACAACAGACTGGGCCATCTGACCAATCAGAGCAGAGAAGACCAATCACAACAGGCTGGGCCATCTGACCAATCACAGACTGAGCCATCTGACCAATCAGAGCAGAGTAGACCAATCACAACAGACTGGGCCATCTGACCAATCAGAGCAGAGAAGATCAATCACAACAGACTCATCTGACCAATCAGAGCGGAGTAGACCAATCACAGACTGGGCCATCTGGCCAATCAGAGAAGAGTAGACCAATCACAACAGACTGGGCCATCTGACCAATCAGAGCAGAGTAGACCAATCACAACTGACTGGGCCATCTGACCAATCAGAGCAGAGTAGACCAATCACAACAGACTGGACCATCTGACTAATCAGAGCGGAGTAGACCAATCACAAAAGACTGGGCCATCTGACCAATCAGAGCAGAGTAGACCAATCACAACAGACTGGGCCATTTGACCAATCAGAGCGGAGAAGACCAATCACAACGGACTGGGCCATCTGACCAATCAGAGCAGAGTGGACCAATCACAACAGACTGGGCCATCTGACCAATCAGAGCAGAGTAGACCAATCACAACAGACTGGGTCATCTGACCAATCAGAGCAGAGAAGATCAATCACAACAGTCTCATCTGACCAATCAGAGTGGAGTATACCAATCACAACAGACTGGGCCATCTGACCAATCAGAGCAGAATAGACCAATCACAGACTGGGCCATCTGACCAATCAGAGCAGAGTAGACTCTTTGGGAGGAGGGGTTTAGAGAGACTGAATCCTTTGTCGAACCGTTTCAGACACAGTGAGAAATGAGCTCATGCTGCAGAGTATATTATGAGAAAATTCTATTGTTTTTTGACCTTGCATGCATGTAAAGGAGACTCCAAAATAAAAATGATGAATGTTTAAAATAGCATAATAGAGGCACTTTAGTAAATGTATAGGTTTAACTTACAAGATGACATTTATATGAGTGTTCCAATAAAAAAACAATGAAATGTATATAAAAATAAATTCTGGAAAAAATAATTATTTTGGCTTGCCATCTATTTTGCTTGTCTCTTTTTAGTAGACCGTGATGATCATTTTCTTTGGTTGTGCAACATTCATTCCCAGAACACATCAGGCTCTAGATGAAGCCTTCCATGACAAACCAGCAGACCACATTAAAATAATGGCTATAAATACAGTTAATCTTTAGTAATTCCTAGGATAAATCACTTAATCCTATCAGTTCTTCGTACATATTTGCCAGAGACAAAACAAGCACCAGTAAGAAAGTTTGACAGCGTTAGCAACAGTAACTAACGGGGCATGGCAAGCGGATGTGCCAATCCCACACAACAGATAATAAACGTATTATTATGATCTTCTTTGTGGGCGTAAAGTACTACCGTCAACATCTATAGACCTGGCTCACCCAAATGAATGGTAGTGTTTACTAGCTTTGTGTTTACTTACTGAATAGCCAATCACAACAGAAATATTTACATATATAAGTCTTAAAGGTACAGTAGCAAAAACAGCCACTAATTCAAAGTCAAGGTCAGTGCACACCAAGTCCGAAATTTTTGAACGTTAAAAAATAAATACGACCTCACGTTGTGTCAGTCACATTTACACACTGCCTCTGAAACTTTCGTCTGTCATAAAAACTTCGGATCGGCTTCGATTTTCTGCATTTTTCGCATCTGTAGCAAACATTTTGAGAGGTGTTTTGACAATTCAGAGCCACTGAATGACGAATAAAAAAAAAAGTGGACTTAGAATGTGGTCCTTTATGGATCACAATGACTTCAGGAGCAACAGAGACATCTAACAGAAGAGAGTGATCAAGGGAGTTATTCTTCTCTGCCTACAAAGAGTCTCTCTTTCTGTCTCTCTGTCTCTGTGTCTCTTCCTCTACAGGACAGTCTCAGGTTACTGTGAGAGCCGGATCAGAGCCCGAATCCTCCCCCTGGAACACGGGACAGACTGTTTCTGGTGCACCCTGACTCCAGGAAACCAATGCAGCCAATCACAGTGGACCTTGCGATTGTCAGAAGACTTTTGTGTGCAATTTGCATCAAACTGTTCGTAAACCGTATGAGGCTGGCAATGTGTCCTAACCATGTGTGACAATTTGAGCTCTCTCTCTCGTCTATATTAATGAGTGTCTGTCCCAACCAGCTGCTACTGTGACGACAGTTTTGTCTGTCGCTTGGTTTCTATTTCTGCAGCGATGTGCTGGGTGGCCCAGCCTCCAGGAAAATGTGATTGGCTCAAAATCTTGTACGCTAAACGGAAAATGTGTTCTGATTGGCTGTGATTGTGGGGCCCTATACAATCCGCTTTGTTTTTTTCCCCTGCCCAAAATTTTAAAATTCCGTTTTAATAGGTAAAATAAATTTGAGTAATTCACTGAAATCATGAAACTAATACAATAAAATAAAAAAATAAAAAACTTTTAGGGCCCGAATATTTTTCCCCCCAAATAATTCTGTTCTATTTTGTCCAATTTCTGTTTTGTGCATTTTAATTTTACTGGATTCTAATTAAATGATTTAATTAAATGTCAATCATTTAAAAAGCATGTCTAATCAACTGAATTTATAAAACTTTAACAGTTTATTTATTTATTTAATAATAGGGCCCACTGAATTTAATCTCTTTTTTTTTCAGAAATATTGATGTCTGTTTTGGATTTATGATGTATAATTTAATATCAAAAACTGTGGTAATCAAATTAAGGCATACAATAATCATTTAATTAATCTTTTAAAATGTAATCAAGTGAAAATTGAACTTGTGCCAAAAATCTAAATTTTTGCCAAACAAAATGCCACACAACAGAGGTTAAAGAAAAATGTAATATTCCTTACAAAATAAAGTTAATAACTGTATTATTATTATTACTTTGAGAAGTACATTCTTCTTCTGAATTGTAATGTGTCACAATTTCTTCAAGTTAAACCAAAGTTTTATTTTGATGGTTTGTCGTGAAGACCTTTGAGTTTGTGTGTGTATAATATAAGACAATAGTTCCATCAACGGAAACATGCTCGTGAAGTGTCTCTCGTTGAAGGAGTTCATGTGGATTGACCTCATATGACCGTGACAATTTATATTATTTTCCATTTTTATGACTGGATTACACTATTCCACGGAATGGTGTCTGGTTGTATGGCATTTTCATTTTCAGGGTTCACAAGAAAGTTACTTGTATGAAATGTATCTGGTTAGGACACACTGTGAGGCTGACAAGATGCATATTAATAAATACTGTAAAAAAAAAAAATTGTAAACTTGTCAAATGTTAGATTTCTATGTCTTCACTCCAGATTATATCACAGATAAATCACAGTTGTGTGAACCTCCAAAAATACTTTTCCGAATCTGACAGACAACAGATTTCTGGTTTAATTTGTATATTTTTAAATGAAGTCATAAAATATCCCTCTCGGCTGAGAACACATTTAATGACTGAGTGTGAGGGTTGTAAAATATCATCCCCAAAAAAAACTGAAGGTTTACAGCGGTCCGCAGACCGTCTGCAGTGTGTGTTGATGTTGGCTCGAGAGGTTCACAGTACCGTGTGAACGGCCAGAGTAATGTCTGATTGTTCAGTGTTTGTCTGTTAAAGGGAGAGTTCACCCAAAAATGAAAATTCTGTCATCATTTACTCTCCCTCACCTCGTTCCAAACCCATACGTTTCTTACATTTATGTTTGGAACACAAACTTTAAAAAAAAAAATGTATCCGAGAGCTGAGTGCTTTCCATTAATAAAACAATTTTGTGGGAAAAAACTAGGGTTGTGAAACGATTAATCCCATAAAAATAAAAGTTTGTGTTTAGAAGAAAAATGTGTTATTTATATATAAAATATTTATATTTATATATAATATAAATTATATATAAATATATATATACACAGTATGCAAATATTTCTTAAATATGTACATGCATGTGTGTATATTTATACAAAACAATTATACCAAGTACACACACATATGTAACTCTGAATCACAAAACCAGTCACAAGTAGCACACGTAGGCAATAGCCGACAATACATTGTATGGGTCAAAATTATCGATTTTTCTTTTATGCCAAAAATCATGACTATATTAAGTAAAGATCACTTTCCATGAAGATATTTTGTAAATTTCCTACTGTAAATACATATAACATTTATTTTTGTGAGTGAATGCAGCAATCGCAAATCATAAATGCACAACTTTAAAGGCGATTTTCTCAATGTTTTGATTTTTTTGCACCCTCAGATTCCAGATTTTCAAATAGTTGTATCTCGACCAAATATTCTTCTTATAAGCTTATTTATTCAGCTTTCATATTATGTATAATTTATCTCAATTTAAAAAAATATATACCCATGTGATTGGTTTTGTGGTCCAGGGTCACATATATTATGTAAACACAAACTTTAATTGTGGATGCGATTAATCGCGATCAATCATTTCCCAGCCCTAAAAACAAAACAATAGTGTGCAATTTTTAACCTATTGTTTGTTATATTAATTTTCTTGGTCAATGTCGTTGTGCGGTCAAGAACTGTCTGGAACTACTTCAGCTTTCCATAAATCTCACTGCTGCTCCATGTCCATATTGTTAAATATTACCCATATTCAACGGTTAAAAACCAAATGGGGGTCTCTTTGCTCATAGCTGATAAGTATTGTATTTAAAGGGGAACGTATGATAAATAAATAATGTTGAAACTGTAGCTTGTTTCATTATACCAGTTTGAGTGACAGAAAGACACTGAAATGGTTGTGGCACATTAACTTGTTCCCAGAAGTCTGTAATTAAGATTCTAGATTTGAATCAGTTTCAGAGATATTTGGTGGAAGGGATTTTGTTGATTTAAACAGTTTCTGAAGCTATCGAGAGTTCAAATGTGCAGTATTGTAACTACATGTTTGAAACAAGTGTCATGCCTCTTAGGAAAGTGTGTTTGCTCTCCCCACACATTGTATTCACATCAATAAACCTAGAATTGCCACGCCTGGATTAAGTATTACAATTTCCTATTGTTATAGCATGTGAAGTATAGTCATAGATCGAGTAGCATCCACGGCTAAAGGGCATATTTGGTGAAATAACTGATAATACATCAAACTTTAAAACATTTAAGAGCTCTCACACTTGAAATTGTCATTCTAAACCCCAGGTAAATGGGATCCTGGGTTATCTTATTTTATGTTTCAATTCAGACTGCTCATACTTTACCCGGAGTTAAAAATTAATCCTGGTTATTCATAATCTGACATAACCCTGGGTTACCGTTATTATTTGCATATATGCCATCAGTCATTATGCATTATGTTCTATATCCAGTTGTTTTGATAGAGGTAGACATGATATATTTCTAATTTCAATATTATTTGTTCTTCAGAGATTCTTCTTTAAATACAATAATTATTAGCTGTGTGCAAAGTGACCCACATTTTGATTTCAACCATTGGAAATTGGTAAAATCCAATAATTTGAACATAGTAACATTGGGATCCCCATATCTCTGGGATTTGACCATATAGGGCCTTTTTAAAATGAAGATATGAAGCTTTCAAAAGAAGTTTATTAAGAACCAGAATCTAAAAGAATATGGTACTAGGAATGTTCTATGCAATTGTTTTGATAAAGGGAAACAACAAGATACATTTCTAGTTTCAACATAATTTGTTTTTCAGACATTCCTCTTTAAAAGAAAAAAAATTATCAGGTAAATGCAAAGTGACCCACGTTTGGTTTTTGACCCCTGAAAATTAATAGGCTACATTTAACAATTTACTCATGGAGCCACATTGAAATCCCTCTGGAATCTTAACTGTAAATTAACCATATAGGGCCTTAAAATTAACACATTAAAAGAAAAGTTTGTGAAAGAACCACAATCTAAAAGGATATTAAGATATATTGTGCTTTTTCACATTTTTGCACTGTCACCGTTGGCATACAATGCAACATAAAATGGCTAACATCATCTGATACACCTCCTAATCCGTGTAAAAATAAAACAATGATCCTGCATCTTTCTAAAGTCATTTTGATTCCCTCCTAAGGTCAGCTGAAAATTGTCATTTTGACTCCTACAAAATAATGGATTACTCAGTAAATATTCATCCATGACATTTCATATTTTGGCTTTCTTCTTCTCGTCTTTCACCAGAAAAGAAAGTCAACATTTTTAGCCAGGGACCTCTGGTTCAGTTGACACGGAGTGACCCAGTAAATACAAATGTGTTCAAATTTTACATGATTTTGGCATGATTTTACATTTTGTGATTGGTAATGGTGTGATTTTTGGCAATACCTTGCTTTTTGCAAATAGTTTTTTTTAATACTGATCATTTAAATTTTCTAAAATTTCCAAAATTAATAATGGATTTGAAAAATTATGCATATCCAGGATGCATTTTTTCTAGTTTAATCATGCATATTGTATGTATGTATATATGTATGCACTCTTAAAGTGACAGCAGCCTAATAAACTTACTGCTGTTTGAGTCATTAAAGGGCCCCTATTATGCAATTTTAAAGTTTCCTAATTTGTGGAGTCTCCTACAACATCTTTACATGCATCAAAGTAAAAAAAAACTGTTTAATTTCCTCATTATATACATTTGCACATCACATTTTCAATGATTCTCAAACGACTCGTCAAATGAATCACTCTCTCTAAATCCCGCCTTTCCACAATATACTCTGCTCTGATTGGCCAGACAGCTCAGTCTGTTGTGATTGGCCTACCGTGTACAGCGCGCGTCGAAAACAAAACCGCTTGTCCTGAGGCTTCCTACACTGTAAACTAAACACAGTAACGAACAATGACGTCGATTTGACCATATCAATGCGAGCGCGAGTCCGATGATGAAACATTGGAAGAACTAGTTATTCAACCCGAACCTCCATCGCAAGGACAACTCGAGCAGGACTCAGTTTCTCAGTGATACACTGTGTTTGAGGTACATTATATGAGATGTTGCAACTGTAATTCCTCACCATCAGCA
The DNA here is from genome assembly GCF_949319135.1 of Squalius cephalus. Classification (NCBI taxonomy): domain Eukaryota; kingdom Metazoa; phylum Chordata; class Actinopteri; order Cypriniformes; family Leuciscidae; genus Squalius; species Squalius cephalus. The sequence continues at coordinate 34,743,753 of NC_137130.1, forward strand.
TTAACAAGTGCATGTCCATCAACAAACCGATTATTTTACTTGTACTAATTTATTTACTGAGTATTTTTCTAATATATTGCGGTGAACATGTGGGAACTGTATCAATAACAGTGCATGTATACAATATACATTAGCCGAGCTCTAGAGTGAATGATCTGATGTAACATAAACGTTGCTAAAACAAATATTTCCTCAAAGTAGTGAGAACGACAGACAATCTGCATTAATAGACACAGTTATAGGTAATCGTGGCCCACAAACTGATTAGCAGAAGTATTTCAGTAAGACAGTAATAACATGAGTTAGCCAGTTAGCAGGAGACCTACACATTATAAAACTCAAAACTAAGCATTTTGAACACCATCTTTCAAGAGCAAGCGGTTTGTGAATCCTGTATTGAACTCTGAGATTTGAGAAGCAGTCGTCAGTGAAATAAAGGGAACACAGCAAAAGTTTAAAATTATACTGCTGTGATATCGTGGTAAAGATGAATTTTAACCACTGATTCTTCACAGGCTCGTCCTTGGGCAGAGAAAAACTGAAAAAAAAAACTGGCTTTACTTTCACATTGTAGAGCACAGCGTCTTCTCGACATGATGCTATCCAGTATCCACAGGAATCAGCTGCTGGTTTGAGGTTCAAGTTTTCCCTGGTGTCGGCGCGCGCAGTAAGTGGGCGGGCAATATGCTAATGTTTCGTCTTGACGTCACAACGAAACGGCTTATGACTCGTTTGAAAAACAATTCATTTCATTGACTCAGAGTCGACTCTTACTTTTGAAAGACAATAACTTTATATACGGTGCACTTTCAGATTTAAAACTTTGCAGGATGTTTTCATTCACTTAGAGCTATGTCACACACTAGATGAAAGGTCATTTTCAAAAATCCATAATAGAGGCCCTTTAATATTTATCAAACAACAAAAGACAGAGAAAATCACTTTTGTAGCTTTAACAACGATTAATTATATTTAATTTATACAGTGAAGAACATGCAATGGTATTTTACATTTGATTATTCAATGTCTGTACCTGAATACAGTTAGATTTACCTGAAAAACAAAGCACTGTTTATTTCATTTGTATATTTGTTCTATTGTCTATGCTTGTAATTTAGTTTTTTTTTTCTATGCAGATTCACTCCCTAACAAAATCACCCCAATAAATCATTCTAGACTGATTAATTAATCTGATGAAATGGTTTTCATATCGCAATATATATTGCAGAAAAACAAAATATGGCAAAATTAGTATACTAACTTACAATACTGTGACAGACCTGACATTTTTTCTTATGTACCAGTGGACATTTAAAGTGGTCCACAGCTATAGGACTCCCAAAACAAATCTACAATTCATTTACAATTGATTTATATTCTATTTAATGACAATTATTACAATCATTATTACAACAGAAATGTTAACTACAGCCAGAGGATCAAATCTTTCACTCTGCTTTTCACTTTCCTGCCTTAAATCTACCAGAGATGCAGACTGCCGGGTCTTTATTATGTTTCATTCACACAATTCACCAAACCGGTTCATAAAAAGACTTAAAGAAGTCTGGCCAGCCATGTAGGAAACATCTGAATCCCTATGAACCCACATCAACAGCAACAATGCAAGCACTCTGCAGCTCAACATGTTAAAACCAATACAATGGTGGAAAAATTCCTCCCTCAAGCCAGGACAAGACCTGTTTACACAGTTACACACCTTCATTTCACAATCACAGAGAAATAAGAGATGGATGAGTGTGAGGTGGGTCCTAGAAAGGTTTATATAGACCTTAGCCAGGGTAGATCCCATATTGAATTGTATGTGGATGAAAAGAGGCTGTGAAGGATAGACTTTAATGGCATTCTCTTCATAAACGTCCTGTAAATTTCACAACATTTGTGCCAATAAGCAAGAAACCACCTAGAATACCCTACCAACCACACAGCATCATGCTGAGATGTTCTGAGTGGTTTTACCATGTCGATTAATCGAAATCTTAAAAATATTGCAATGTTTCTAAACCGCCGAAAGCATGATTTTCCGCCAATTGTGTGCAATCTGAATACAGAGCGCCTAAATCTAGCGGGAGAACAGAACAGAGAGGGTTTACAGTTACAACATGAAAGAAAGCACAGAAACAGGGATGGTGAATTCAGGGCAGGATTAGGACTTGGCCAAAGAAAAATCAACATCCGTGGTTTGGGAATATTTTGGATACAGGAGAGTAGGGATGCAACAGCATGAAAATTTCATTTCACGATTATAGTGACCAAAATCATCACGATAATCAATATTATCACGGTTTTGTTCAAATGAGATGAAAATGTACAAAAAGAACTGATACGCACACTGAAAACATTTCAACAAGTTTTATATTTGGAAATCAACAAACAACAAATAAAATTAGCAGCTCTAGGCACTTTTTTTTAAGCATAGACATTCAATTATATGGCCATAGTCAATAGCAACGCATTATACCCCGGCGAACATCTCTTCTATCACCACGGACACGCTCTCGTTTAGGGCTGCACGATATTGGAAAAAAAAACACATTGCGATATTTTTTCCCCAACGATATATATTGCGATATTGCGAGCCATCAATCCAGGCTAAAGTCAATAATTACCATTCCATGATATTAATAATTTCACTAATAAACAAGCTTCATTACAAGTGACAAAAAGGTCACTTAATATTTTATTCCAAAATTAGAACATATTTCTGTAAGAATTCGGTGAACGTTCTACGCAATCCAACGTGGCGGCGCTCTTAACAGATGTTTGTTTGTTCATTAGGCTATAGCCTAATTCCTCAGAATAAGTAAAAAAAATCTTATTCTCTCTCGATACTGATGATACTGACTCGCGATCTTCACAGTAGTGAACACGCCGGAGAGAAATGCACATTTCATACAGTTTTATTTTGTTTTGAATGGTTATTTTTAAAAGTAGAGATTTCTGTAGATAATAGATATATTTAGATAGATAAGCTACCGGTTTCAGTTCATGGATGATAGCTTAAGCTGTTCAGTCGCTGGCGCCTCCGTGTCGTGATTATTTATTGTCTGCTATATTAACTTTTTATTTATTAAATCCAGGAAATTGGATAATGAAACAGATTAAAATTAAGATACAATTAATACAAAACGAAATTCGCTTTAAAGAACGGCTTTGTGCTTTCTGTTTGAGGTCTCTGTGAAAGTTTTAAAGCAGTCTTTTAGTGCCGCATCATAACGGTCGCGTCCGTAATGGAGAACTGTCACGTAACATTGTTTTTTCCTCATAAATGCGAACACGAAAAATAAAAGACAAAAGACTTTTTAAAAAAGACAACCATCCACGACTTTATAACACTCCAGGCAAAGTAGCCTACCTCTTTTTGGTCAACATCCTCCTTTTTGGAGCCGAAATAGTTCCAAATAGCTGATTTTTTTTTTTTTTTTTTTGCGGCGGATCCTCTTCGTCGCCCATTTTTAGCTATAGGATTGCCAGTGAATGTTGGCTGTGAGCGGTGAGCAGCAGCACAGTGAACCAATCACTGTGCAGGCACGCGGAACGTGCAAATGTCACCGCAGCAACAAGCCATACAACAAACTCGTGTTTGCAGTGTGCTACCGTTCTTTTAATACACCATGAGTGCTACTACCCTTCACATCGCATGTTCCGGCGATGTGACTATCGCTCATGCGCACATCGCGATGTCGATGTTAAAACAGAATATCGTTCAGCCCTACTCTCGTTTCATTAAAACGCTATTATAATGCATGCTGCGGCTGCGGCAGACTGATGCTGCCAGTACAGGATTTACAAAAGGTTTTCGCGATAATCGCGAAAATCGCGATAATCGAACACGGTTTTCATGACAATTACATTTTAAACGAGAATACTAACCGTCAGGACATTTTATCGTGGTTTATCGTGAAACCGGTAATCATTCCATCCCTACAGGAGAGATGATGTATCACAGAGTCAAGAAATTTGCAAGACCCGTCAAACAATCATTGCGGCAAAACAGAGCGGCCATTCACACAGAACGCGATTTTGTTAAAAACACGAGACGCAGGTTTAGAGATCCGCTTAAAAAGCTGAACTTGTTTTACCTTGTTTTTGCCGGCTGGAACGGCGAGTCAACGCGCGAGATGCTGCAAAAGACGCAAGCGCAACGGTTAAATACGTCCGTCTAGCACGTACACATAGAAAAACAATGGCACATTCCGAACCAGGTAAACTAAAAACCGTTAATGCAGGCATTTGCGAACTACACAACATACGAAAAGAGTTCAAAAAGGCCTAAAGAAATAACCAATGCCGCCACGCGTCATTAAAGGATTAGTTCACCCAAAAATGAAACTTCTGTCATTAATTACTACTCACCCTCATTTCGTTCCAAACCCATAAGACCTTCGTTCATCTTTAAAACACAAATTAAGATGTTTTTGATGAAATCCGAGAAGTTTCTGAACGGTAGTAAAGACATCGTTAAAATAGTCCATGTGACTCCAGTGGTTCAACCTTAATGTTATAAAAGGGCAAGAATTATTTTTGTATGCAACCCCCCCCCCCCTTCAATTTAAAATTCTGATTAATGTCTCACTGAACATGCAAATACTCCAGTTAAAGATCTCCAAACAGAGAGAGACAGAGAGATGAATGAAGATTGCACAGAAGTGAGGGTGTTTCACTTCACACCTGTTTTGAGCGCAGGAGTTTACAGTAGTTTTCCTAGGATAGAGGGAAAACATCCCAGGTGCTGGAACGCCCCGGGAACGGGCAACTGCTAGGGTTTTGTCAAATTGCTGACACTATGGCAGTGCTCGGTTTATTTTATTTTTTCTAACAGCCCAATGGAAATGGAAAACACACTGTGTTGTTGATCATTACCAGCGAAGGTGTGAAAGACATTCCAGAGCTCAGGAATGCATTACATGGAAATGATGAACTTAAAATAGATTAATAAATGAAGAGTTCAGATGCAAAAGCCTCTAAGTGCCATCTGAAATTTTCTTCTAGAATGATAATTTTTTTTCAAGCTTGTATATTTAAGTTCAGTAATTTCACTTAAATGACAATTCATAGGTAATTTTCATTGCCATTTAAGTGAAATTACTGAACTTAAATATACGAGCTTGATAAAAATTATCATTCTAGAAGAAAATTTCAGATGGCACTTAGAGGCTTTTGCATCTGAACTCTTCAAATATTAAGCGTATGAAGGCCTGATCAGACAAAAAGAGCAGCGTGGCAAAGTAGATCAGGACCATATGACCCTGGCAGGCTGCCATAGGACTGGAGTGCTGTCTGATCATTGTGTTTCAGGGACAAAATCAGATCTGAGCAGTGTTTGTGCATGCAGTAATATGGTAAAACTCACAAAACATATCCAGGTCATATTTAATCCCCAAAACAAAACAAAAATTATACTTGAAATATGTTTCATTAAGAAAATGTGAGCAAAAAGGGTAGATATTTTTGAGGAAAAAGTTTCGGTTACTTTGGCTGAGACATTTTTCAAATTATCTTGATGTTCCGCAGCAGAAACAAAGTCATACAGGTTTGGACCGACATGAGGGCGAGTAAATGATGACAGAATTTTCATTATTGAGTGAAATATCCCTTTAAATTCTCATTAAACAATCACATTATTAAATAGTCCCATCTCTGCTTTTGTCTTTAATTTTATTACGTTTTAGGCTCAGATACGACCCAGACATGTTCTTCACCCATCAGGAATGTTTCAAAGGAATGCTGTTCTAATGAGCTTTGCTTTGCTATGCCAACATACTTCTCTATATACCATCCGCATTTCAGGTCAGGCCTCTGTCCCTCATTGGGCCACAATGTCAACAATATTTCTAAAAATATTCCCCTTTTTCAACCCCCAAACAAATGTTCTGCAGTGAGCCCTTCTGTTGCCCAACTGTTGGCAGAACTTTGACCCCAGACTCACAGAGAGCAGCTTTCCTGCTCTCCCAAAACTTCTTTTCAAAGACACAATCATGTTTCTGACTGCTCACAAACCATAAATTGAGTGTTTTCCTTATAATCCAATTTAAAACTAAAGCATTTTACATTTCAAACCAAAGTCATGTGAAATGAGAACAATGAATTTTCAGCTGTCAATCATGGACTTGTCACAACTGTAAAAATATACTAACTAACTAATATATTTTTGTGAGATTTACCCAGATTTACTGTTGCTTACCCGTATCGGCTCGGTGGAGAATCTGATTTTCCTTCTTGGAGACCGTTCCTCATCCTCAGACAAACCAGGAGCATCATCATACTCCTCATAGACCTCATCTTCATCCTCATCCTCCTCCACCTCATCCTGCTGGTCCTGAACCGATTCCCCTTCCTTATCATCCAAAAACGCAGCGTTCTCAAAACTATAAAACACAGGAGAAGATTTCCCACATTCGTCTGGATCTTCCTGCTCGCTCTCCTCGTCATCATCTTCATAACAGCTATTCCTCTTTTGTATGACCTCCTCCTCTTCTTCTTCTTCGTCATCTTCTTCTTGATTCGGTTCCTCTTTCTTCAGCTCTAATGATACACATACATCCTTCTCCAGCTGTTTGTCCTCAGTATGGTTTTGAGGTGATGACACCTTCAAAGAGTTCAGATCTTCTTTTGGAGACTCGGATTTAAGTTCTCTTTGTAGCTTCACCTCTGACATAGCATCCTCCAAAAACTCTTCGTCGTTCTCCTCGCTTTCTGAAGACTCGTTCTGGACCACTACCAGCTCGGCCCGTACCACTCCCGCACCAGCCGGGTCCAGGCATTGTGTGGCGGTCTGCTCATGAGAGACGTCCCTAGATGGACTGGGAATTATGTGGTTCTCACTTTTTGGTTCCTCAGGACTCCAAGGCCGTTTATAGAGACTGGAAGGAGATTTGAGATCGTTCGCAGGAGGACTACTTGGTTTATTTGTCAAGGAATCTTTCACTGAGTCACTTCCAGAAGACGGAGAACGTTTAAATGGACTCTGAGCCGTGGGCGAAAGAGGCTCGCCGGTGCTCCTGCCGGTCGGGGAGGTTGGTTTGTATGAAACCGGGCTGATGGACTTGAACGGAGGGCTACCGGCTACTGGTTCTGTTTTATGCGGGAATGATTTGGGTGATGCGTCAGAGTTTGGGGATGTGGGTTCGTGTGCTTGATCAGTAACTGTGGAAGTGGGTTTCTGGGATCTCCCTCGTAGAGGCGACGCCAGCGAGTGCTCAGAGGCGCTGCTCAGTTTCTCAGGGCTTTTAGCGGAAACTTGCATCGACTCTTTATTATCACCGTCCACAATGAAGTTCTCCAACCGCCTGGAAATAGGCCCCGCATTCAGCGATAGCCTATTGACCTGTTTTGAGTCCTCAACGTCCCTCTTTTCCTCTGCGGCGCTACTCACAGATGACGTTGGGCTTTTGCTGACACTATTGTTGCTGGTGTTTTCAGAAGATCCGAAGGACCTCCGGGTGACTGAGGTCCTTCTCTCCGCGACGGGCTGCTCTTTTATCCCTCTTTCAAAGAGCTTCCTTGTCACTGAAAATTTCTCCGCCAGGGCGACTTTATCTATCTCGCCTTCTTCTCCCTTTGGAGTTCTGTCCGTGTTTTGCGGTTCTTGGTTGTTGGCAGTACTGAGGGGGGTTTTGCTGGTGCTGACTGGGAACTTGGACACTGGGGACACAGGAGATGATGCATCTGTTTTTTGAGCAGGTTTACTCTCCTGACTCTCCTGCAATTGCTGGCCATCCATTTGCAAAAAAATGTTCTTGATTTTGTTTATCCGGTTGCCAAGCGGCCTCCCCCTGGTGTCCTCTCGGGGGTCGCTGGCTCCATTAGCATAAGATTTGGCCTCGCTGTCGGATTTGGTCCCATCAAAAGTGCACTTAATGGCGTGGAAGTCCGACTTGTATGCATTTCTATGCGGGGACGCGCTCCGCAGGGTGCGTTCACCCTTGATCATTTTCAATGACTTTAAAAACTTCCTACTTTAAAACTGTATTTTTAGGTCCGTGGTCCTGTAATCCTTAATCGGACAATGGAAATGAGCCCTTCAGAGTCACTCTGATACATTGTCTCGAATCCCCGCGAACATCTGAAAAGAAAAGAAACAATGTAACACTCAAATCAAACTAGCGTTTACATTTTAATGCGATTTGAAAGCACGCGCGCGTTAAACGTTAGTTATTTCGGCGCTCTTTTGTTATCAGATAAAAACTCCACGACACTCATCCGCCTGATCAAATAAACTTTTTCAACTCAGAGCAAAACTTTCCAACAGTGATTTGCAGGCAGATCCATTGGGCTTCATTGATTCAGTGCTCAATATGTGACAGCGACTCAGAATAGATATTATTCAAAGAGTCGAATCTAGATTATATAATGTTCTTCAAATGATCAAGAACTACCGCGATTAGTGTTAAACCTGACTACTAACCCACTAAAGATGACTCGCCGTGGAACAATAGCTCAGCATTAGTTCCAACAAATGATCAAAATAAAGTTTCGGAAATCGAGTAACAAACAATTACAGCTTCTGTAACACTCAAGTCTTCTGCTTTTCTTACCTTCACGGATATCTCACTGTCTACGGGCGCCGGTTCTTCTGCTGTGTGTAATTTAGATCCTCAACCATGTCATTTGTTTCACCGCCATGGTTCTCCAACGCAGTGCTATCCGATTCGCGAAGGAATCGTTAATTTGAGTCAGTTCGTTTAAGTGATTCGATCGAAACGATTCAGAAAGCGTTCGTAAATCAGTCAGTGAGGGAGACCTCACTTGTTCGGCAGTAAACCTTTAGTGACACTATAAACAAGCAACATTAGACACACTTTTCGAACAAGTAGGAAACTATCTATCTGGACAATATAGAAACAACCAGGGTATCAAACAGAATGACACAATCAAACTAGAACAGATAAATAAGCATATGCTCTTCAGGTAGACAGTAGGCTGTTTAATTTTAATTTTATTTTTGAGAAGGACATGGGTTGTAATGGGATATCGTACGGATATCGTAATGGGATATACGTACGTCCATTTTTTGGAATTTTACATTTAACCAATTATTGTTTAAAGAACTTCTGGGAACACTATTGAACTGAATGACTGGTGGATTGTTTTATTAGAACCGGCTCGCTGAAATTAACTGACCGAAAGAATCGATTCGCCAAATGATTCGAACTCCCTAAGCGTCTCTTCCTATTGAACTCCACTTCACAGACCTGTCGCACCGCTGCGCGCTCCCGACGCTACACGAGCACATTCCAGGGCTGCTAATAATCCCAACCCCCTTCCCGACTGCGAGTTTGCTAATGCTACTATGGCGAAGGATTGGATAATAATATTAATCAGCGCATGCCGCACGCACGGTGACGTAATTTGGAAACCTGCGTGGAGCGTCCAGTCACCAATTCAAAGTTACTATTCATCAGCGTTTCCCGACCACAAAGTTGATTCAGCCCAGGTTAGGTCGGGAATGGCGTGGGAAAGAACCGATTCAGTCGCCGCACCTCTGTGTTCATGTGCAAGATAAGTGTAGCCTATTCATAACCAACGATTACATTTAAAAATTAATAATTTTTATCTGTTTTATTATTTATAATAGGGTAATTCCTGGGATTCGGTGCCTTTTGTGTCCCCAGTAAAGTATTAAAGTGTTAAACAATATCAATTTTAAACCTGTCTTAGTCAATCATTAATTACATAATTTGAACTATAAGCATATTGAAGTTGATTAAAAAAAAATATTTGAAACATTTTACAGCATTTTAAACCATATCATCAGTTTTTCTAAGTCACCAGGCCTGTGTATCCAATATTTCATGATAAATATAGGCTACAACAAAAAAATAGTAGAAAAATCATATTTTTAAAATTACGGTTTTAAAGACCATGCAATTTCTTTATTAGAGAAACCTTCTATGTTAGCTTGTTTTTGCTCAAATACAGTCCAGTGGCTGATTTTAGGTCAGAATGTCCGACCTGTTATATCTGAAGAGTGATTGTGAAAGTAATGTGTGTTTAAAGTTCGTTGGCAGTGTTTTACATATTGTTTCCCATCAAAATCCAATTGAAACTTAAGTAATAATAACTGGTTATTATTACACCCTGTTATCAGTTTGTCACAATCATTTTATAAAATCAGCAAAAAAACATACTAATAATTCAATAATGAACTAATAAGTGTCAATAATGAAAAACAATGTAATGTAAATATATATATATATATATAGGCCTATATATATATATATATATATATATATATATATATATATATATATATATATATATATATATAAACAAAAATGACATTCAGGCATTTGTATATCTGTCCCTAATGGTGGACATTTTTGATTTATTTTGTTTAATAAATGTTTAAATAGCCCTGAGCTTGACCAGAATATGTTTTCAAATCTTTTACACCACCCTATATACACACAAAAATGTTTGTTTGAGTTTGATTTTCCAAATTTCTATGATGACCTAAAGGCACAGAATACCAGGAATGACCCAATGATACAATAGTGTATTTTATTAATTTTAATTAATTAGATTTTTCAATTTAGTTTATTTTCATTTTTTATTTTATTTTATTTTATTTTAATTATCTATTAATGTATTATCCATATTTGTTTTGTTGAAAATATGTAGGCTAATGTTCGATATTGGAGGTGATTTTAAGTTTCAGAATCGATGGATTGACCTCTGATCTGATTCTGAATATGTGTCCAAATGAATGCTTATTAGATTGATTTGGTCTTGAATATTATATTGCACAAGTTCATAGGTCAGAGCAGAGTTCAAATCACAGAATTCTTTCTGCTGTCACATTGATGATTCAGTTATTTGTGCTGCTGAAATGAACATTAATCTCAGTGAAAGAAACATTTGGTCAGCTCAGTCTCTGAATGCATGTGAGTTTGTCCGGGTGATGTGGCAGTCTCATTTCCCAGCTCTGTTCACAGATGTCTGATGATATTTCCTCCAGTTCTCTGTCTGACAGTGTGTGTGTGTGTGTGTGTGTGTGTGTGTGTGTGTGTGTGTGTGTGTGTGTGTGTGTGTGTGTGTGTGTGTGTCACTGATGCGCCTGCTTCAGTCAGAATTTTAAGGGCAAGTTTTCCGCTGATACTATTAAGCATAACAGATGCGTTTGTTGTCTTTAGTGTGTCTGTGTGAGTCCATTAAACAGCTTTAATTTCAGAAACTGCCAATGAAACAACTAGGGAATAAATATTGAAAGAAAAAGGGAGAGTAAACTGAAAGCTGCGTAGCATATGATGAAAAATATAGTTATTATAATTTTATTATATGCATAAACAATTAATCCAAGGTAATGATCATGAAGAGACTATATGAACAATTTTCTTATACAAAACAGTTTTTAACTACAGTTATAACTCATCACATTGTAATTGTGTTTTCCTCATATGTCTTAGCATTAACCCCATCTATTTGACCCCAAAGTGAGTTCTTCTCTGTGGTTCTTCTGAAAGTTTCACTCAAATGAAGACCTAGTGTATGTGCCTGAGAAATATGAAAGCCAAACAAAAATGAGCTCATCTAAAAAGGACCTATTTTGTCCTTTTCAAAGTCTTGATTTGCTCTAGGTTTTCACGCATGCTTGAATGTTCAAAAAGCACATTATTTTCCCCATATTCTCCACTGTTGCAGCTCCTCTCGTCCCAGTCTGTCAGTAACGCTCTGTTTAGTTCCTGTCTTTATGAAGCCTCAGCCAGGGTTGCCAAGTCTGTGCAACAAAAGTAGTCCAATGGCCCGTTAAAAGTATCCCAAAACTAGCCCAATGCAATTGTCTCCACTGAATTTGTAAATCTAGGTGTTTTGAGGGTGTTGGAACGGCAAAATCGTATCAACCTGCAAAAAAAATAATTAACCAGCCACAACAACTTAAAAATATAGCCCAGTTCCACAGGAGAACCACAGACTTGGCAACGTTGGCCCCTCCTTCTGAAAAGCACAATGTGCTCTGATTGGTCGGCTGGAGCAGTGTGTTGTGATTGGTCAAGAGCTTGTTTTGGAACTGTCCCGCCCCTCACCATAATGCCAGTTTCAACACACTAATAACTAACTCAACCAGGCCAGCCCCTTTATTCTGCATATGCCTTAGGCGGGAATTATTTAAATGAGGAATACTGTGGCATGTTCATTCCTGGAAGAAAACTCAAGACTACGATGGAGGCGTTTCAGGGAGTTCAGAAACACTGACACTGATGTAGAGAATAACTCCCGCTGGAGGGACTTTGTGCTTTTGCAACTTTGCATAGATTTTTCATGCTCAAACAGCAACATTAGACTAAAGAAAGATGAACATGCAAAAAAGCATAAGGTCCTCTTTAAGCATGCATCCAAAATCACATAGACATAATTATACTGAAATTTGCTTCAAGGCTGTTAAAAAAGCATGTTCTATGTTCTATGTAGTGTGAATGTGTGTAGTGTAAAAAGAAATCGGACATACGCCGTCAGTTGCATCTCTTCACTGCCATTCACAAATCTTCTCCCGTCGCCTAATGGGATTGGAAAGTTTTGTTTTGTTTTTTAATTGAAATAACAATAGGGGAATACAGAGTCATACAAAACACCAGAACCTATAAAACAGTAAAATCAAAATTCAAAAAACAATCGTCTACATCAAGAATCCTTTTCAACAACCAAGATTTCTTAACAGATTTGCGACTGTTTTGTATTGAATTTAGAGAGTTGTAAAAAAACAACAACTTTAAGGCATTGGAAATTAGTCTACCACTTGGTACAGTTAACATGCACTTTGATATTTATGTATAGGCATATTCGGACGTTTTTAAGAGGAGCACATTTTCTTGACCTACTGAAAGTCGTACAATGTTTGTTTTGAAAAGCTTTGAAAGAGCCGCGTTCAGATCAGCTTTTTGAGTTTGAGTTTGTTTCGAGAAACAGAGATGATGACGTGTGTCAAGGGCTGTCGGATTACTGGCATTTCCTGCTCCCTCATTCCAGCTCGTCCTGGGCCGAGTTATCTGAAGATCACACTTTAGACAGACCCTCCACCCTCCTCTACATCTGACTCAAGATAAGCACAATGACCATTTACATCCTCACAGACACTGACTGCTCACTAATGAATCACTCAGATCACGGATGACACTTTCAGCTTGCTATGATCATTTCTCACAGAATTATTAGTCCAGGTTGATAGAGTCATCTATAGGCTATATCTGCCTGCCTGTTATCAAAGAAACAGAAATTGTACATTAATGAATGTCAACACAAAACTTCACATGTACCAATCAAATAAACATGATTAAAACATTAACAAAGGACAAAGAAAAACCGCTCGGCTACTATAGTAGTATATTATAGTTTATTTTACTTACTTGCTCAGACAGCATACTGCATTTATGAATATGTCTTGGAGGACTTTATTCGTTCTGTGAGTTGGTCTTTGTGTATAAAGACAGATTCGCTCTGATATGGTTGATCACATAAACAAGTCTCAAGTCAAGTCACATTTATTTAGGCTTATATAGTGCTTTATGCCTTCAATACAGTTTCAAAGCTGCTTCACAGTAATAAAAAGGAAAATAAGTGTTATTAATTAATTAATTTTGAAACGACTTCAATTTCAGCTGTAAAGCAGCTCTACAGAAGACAATAGTGTCATTATTCAACTCAATTTAGTTTAGTGTGGATTCAGTTCAGCGACAGTGCTGGGGCCGTTCACACAGAACTTGTTTTTCCAGTCCAGTGCGCTACGTTTCCATTGTTTTTCAATGTAAACGCGCTAGACAGACGCAGAGGTGAAAAGTCCAGGTTCAGAAAGTAAAAGTCCTCCTCAGTATTTTGTTCCAATCACCTGAATTTGCTAATTAGCACAGTTTTTCAGCCAGGAGAAAGAACTAATTAGTGAAATCAGCTGTGAAATGAACGCATGACACTGCATTCTAAAACTGCGACGCTCAAGTTAAAAGAATTTCAACTTTTAAAGTCCACCTGTGGTGAAAATCAAGCTTTTAATGATGTTTATATGTCTATGTGGTGTTTTTAATATGCTTTAATACAAGCCATGTGTAAATTCATAAGTCGACACCATTGCTGAGTGTTTTCTAAGACAGTCTCAAAAACACACTTTGAAATCGCTGGTGTTTCTGACATCACAAACTACCTTGTAACCAATCAGATCAACGTGTGATCGTCAACGAGTGGATCTCTGAGCTGGAGTGAGTGAGTGGAGGCGGGGCTCATTTGCATAGAACCACGTAGGCCTATACTAAATGAAGTCAAAAGAAGTTCAACTTTTAAAAACCACGTCTCTAGACCTTGCGTTTTTTTCAAACCCGATCTCACGGCAAATCGTATGTATTTTACGAGGTGGCTAATTCGTATGATTTTTCAAAAAGCGGCACCAGGAGGGACCATCCCCTAACCCTGCCCCTAAACCTACCCATCACTTAAGTCTAGACAAATTGTATGAAAAAGTACGAGTGAGGTCGTACGAATTAGCCACCTCGTAAAATACGTACGAATTGCCGTGAGATTGCGTTGTTTTTTCTCCATTTTACTGCCCGCATCTCGCGTTTTTCAAAACAAAAACGCATTCTGTGTGAATGGCCCCTAATGTTGCTTGCAATTTTATCTTTCGACCACAGATGGCGTTAGAGAGGCTATAAAGATCCACAGTGTGCTGTGATTTCCGTGTAAAACGTTGTATTGAATGACAAAAAAGGGTGAAGCTTGATTTTTAGCTCAGCTCCTCGCCATCTCTGGCTCACAGCAGACAATTATTTTTCTTTATGGAATATTTATAAATAATTTATCTGTGCACATCTTTTTTTGTATTTTTTTTTAGTGTGCCCTCTTGCAGCGACATCTCTCCTCTTCTCTGATGACGTGTCGAGTGCCGGACAACCTGTCACTCACATGAGATCCACCAATAACAAACCACAACCATCCAATCAATTCCCCATGGACAAAATCAAGCCCCGCCCTAAATTTTTTCACGTTCAAGAAGCCATTTCACTCGGATATGCTTCAATACATAGAGAAGAAAATACTATCGCAACTTCCATTAATACCAGAAATAATGTATAAACTTCCAGAAATAATGTAAGAAATGTCATACTTGACATTGAGGCCCAAATAAAGTGAAGAAGTGAAATTCTCTTGTGCAGCATGTCATATTTTGAATTGCTTTTTTGGTCCACTTTATTATTGTAAAGATATATCCTTAAAGTCCAATCATTTTATCCCTTAAAACTCAACTTTGATCACAAAAATTACATATTTAAAAGTTTTTTCTTTGAAAAAAAAATTATATAAAGGTAAAGGTAATAAAGGTAAACAGTTTAAGTGTGTTTGTTGAAAAGTAACTGAATGTAACTATGTACGGTTCTATGAATATGCAAATGAGCCCCGCCTCCATTCACTCGCACCAGGGCTGCGTTCAGCCCCGACAAAAAGTTGCAAAGCGTTTTTTAAACGGAAATGGTAGTGTGTTGAACACCCTGTTCTGATGGCGCAAGAGTTGCAACTATGGCAGCTGAGAAGGCCATTCTTGGCCATTCAGAGCCTGATGAAATCGGTATAAATACGTGTTTGATACTGCAAAATACACTCAATACGTTACAGTCACTGCCCTTGCCGTCCAGAATAAAAGAGAACATCCCAATCGAGTGAAGGAATTTGTGGAAACTGTGGTTCCTAATTATTGTGATCCAACATTTGCCTTGCATTTCATTATGAAAAGACAAACATTTCGGGTGAAGGATAATCCACTTCTTACTTCTGAGACTGTGTTATGATCTATATGACTTTATTATTTTTATTGTGAGTATTAGGCTTATCATTATTGCTGATCACCGTTGATATGCTATATTTTTACTATAAAACTCTTATGACAAACATGTATTCTAATATCTTCAATTGTTGCGTATGCCGAGCTGCAGCGGACACATTTGTAAACGTTGGACTCATTGTGTGAGCTGTCTCTTTAATAGCGTTAGGTTTATATACATGTTGCTGCTGATTGGGCTGACATTTCTGACACACCCACCAAACAAGAGAAAACGTATATCTCAAACCCGTTGCACAACGTTTCCAGGAAACAAGTCGTTCAACCCGGAAACTGTAGCAAAGCGTTGCGCACCGGTTTGAGCCTTAAAGTGCCCCAGCTCAGAGATGATCCACTCGTTGACGATCACACGTTGATCTGATTGGTTACAGGTTTGTGACGTCAGAAACACCAGCGATTTCAAACCGTGTTTTTGAGACTGTCTTTGGTTCACTGCAGTTTTAAGGAGAAAATACTCAGCAATGGTGTCTACTTATGGATTTACACATGGTTTGTCTTAAAGCATATTAAAAACACCACATAGACATATAAACAACATTAAAAGCTGGATTTTCACCACAGGGGGACTTTAAAAAAAAACAGTACAGAAAAAAACTATTCCTTTTAAATAAATTCTTTCGATACTGTTATTTCATGAAATTTCAAGTGGGTGATGTGGTCTAAGTCGAAGTATGTAGTTTTTGTTGGAACTGTAAACTGTATTGTATGGTTCCAGTGCTCTGATGATATCTGTGTATTCCCATAATAAACAGAGCCGTTCCCCACCTGTGAGTGAGCTCTAGTGCTGCGGTTTGCACACAGGACCAGCGTGGCAAAGCACAGATTACATGCCTGCCGCTCCTTCACCTGGCAACCACGCAAAGCCCTAAAATGCAGACGGGCATTTGTTTAGGACTCCTCTTTCTTCTTTTTCAAGTGTTCCTTTGTCATGGCAACCTTTCAAACAAACCCTTTATCTCCTCTGTGTCTCTGTCAGGTCCTGCTGATGTGATCATTGAGATGAGCAGGTTTTATCTCTCGGACACATGATCAGTGCAGTCTTGTGGTGTCAAAGTACAGCTTTAAAGGGTTTTCGCCTTCGAAGCATTTTAGGGAACGAGCTCAAATGGCTCAAAATCAGTCATTTAAAGCCACGAGTATTGAGTCTTGTCTCAGGGCAAGCTAATTCATTATTATCCGTCTGAAATTTTGATGTTTTGTTTCTCTGCCATGTTTACTGATGTAAAAACTCATTTTTTGAGTTTTTAAAAATGGATCTATTTGACTATTTCTTACTTCTTTACAAAGTCTGGCTTTTTTAAAAGATTGAAATGGAATTTTTTCTCTCAACTTTCATGTTTACATACTTGTAACACTGGCTGATAAGAAGTCTTCACATTTTTGGCCTGTTTTCAACACTGGAGGAGTCTGTGATCTTTAGTCCCATTAATGAATGGAAATACTTCACTATTTAAGTGCATTCTATTTTTTATAATATTTATGATGAACTGATGATATGGGCTTCAGCAAGCATTCATTGATGACAACATTTTCATATACTTCTGGATGACTATTCATATTCAAGTTCAAACTTTGTTTTTGCTAGTCATTACTCTTCCTCGTTCACATACACAGTAATCTGACTGGGAAGTAGGCTACATTTAAATGAATAGAAATTCAAAGAAATTCATATAACTGACTTTTTTTTTAATTCCCCCAAATTGCCCCTAATTCTCCCTCAAATTGCATGCAATGTTACAGGTGATCATGCTTCATGTCTGTTTTAGGTGGATTTCAGGGTGTTTACATGACAACGATGTGCTAAAAACGGAAAAGGTTTTTCGTGTACGTGTTTTTCGTGCACAGAAGACAACGTTGTCAAAAAGATCCCCATTCACACAGATCCACGACTAAAAACGTTGTATTATTCATGCCAGGCCAGTAGGTGGTGATGTTACTTTGTAAAGAAGCACTACTCCTGGGCACGATTTGCATTTTTGTAGTTTACACATAACGATAATATCGGTCTCAAAAACTCACTCTGTGAAACTTGTTTTCCAAAGTTTGCATTTTCAGGCCCACAAAATGCCATTGTCGTGTAAATGAACGGCCAAAACGCATAAAAAGCTTTCTGTTTTTAGTTGAAACCGCTGTCGTGTAAATGGCCCCTTAGTTCTGTTTGACAGAACAAGACATAATCAGGTTATCACAGATGTAGTCTTCCTATTTCATTACAGTCAAAAGGGGTGAATTTAGGAATAAGTTTGTACTGTAAACATGTTATATACTGCAAACAGAAGAGAGCGGCTGTCATTCTTGTTTGGTAGAGAAATACCAGTCGTTGGTGTTTTTTAGATATTTGTTTAAGTGTGTTTGTTGAGTGAAACCTTTGCTTGAAGAAAGACTTGATTTGAGACATGAAGTGTTTTGGTGCATTTTGGATATGAAATTTACAGCTGTGCTAAGCTGACACTACTGACAGTGCTTAAGTAAACGAAATTATACTACAGTGTCTTTTCTATTGAAACCTCATTTAAATATTTATAACTACACATTTTATTTGTACATTTAAAATATAACTTTAAATTTAATATGGAATAACACACTACAGATTATAATCAAGTATTTTACATGTGCTTTAGTAGGCTATGTTAGTCAACACATCAGAATAAGTAGGCCTACTGAATTAAACACGACAAAAAGTATATGAAGATATATTTTATAGATATTTATGTTATTAATTTGACGTTACTATAAAATGCATCTTTAAAGTGTACTTAAGAGTAAGAAATATAGTTATGAAATAAGTTTTATTACATTAATATATAATCTGCAAATATAGATTTATATATAGGCCTATATATTTATATATTCTTTAGGATTTGAAGTACAACAAGTGCATACTCAGTGCAGTTAAGCACACTTCTTTTTCACAAAGGGAATGTCCTTTGTGGCTATTTTTATTTATGTATTATTATTATTATTATTATTTAAATCTACCATAATTATATAATTGACTCTTTTTTTATTGTACAATAGTGTGATTTTATTGCATTCATGTGTTTACCTAACAACTATTACAAGATGTATAGGTGTTTATTTAATTTTTAATTTGGAAGACAGAACATATTTTGTGAGTTGTTTGCTACTACCAACCATTGTACATTTCAAATGACAGGTTCAATCTAAAAGCATTGTATTTTTGTCTCTGAAAATAGCCAACAGTAATCAAAGAAAAGAAAAATACAGTACCAGAAAACCATAGGTTTAGTTCTTGCAGTAAACACAGACTCACAGGTGAAAACTGAAATGGTCTTTTAAAGTCTATCATTGGAGCGTAGGCTAAACAAATGAAAAGCTCTGTACAATATAGGTCTAAAAAAACTTTTAAATTTCCAGCTCTCAAAGCCAAATGGAGGTGTTGCCACCTGGTGGACTAATGACTTAATGACGTCACCTTCCGTGTACACTGACCGCGTGACACTGAGTGCTTTAAATTAAAGTAACTGCATTGCAACCTAAACATTAATAACAGTTACATCAATATATCATAAATCAATGATAACAATCAACATTCAATTAATCTCTTTACAGAGCCTGCGGTTTTGCAACTGAGAACTCAAAGCACAGGTTGCGCACAATGTTTGATCTAATAAAATCAATGTCTTCTTTTGTCCATCTGTTACCAAGGATACAGTCAGAGGAATGTGGAGCGTTGATGTTCAACACTCATCTTTGCTGTTAATCACCGTTTGTGTCCATGAGGAAAATTAAAACACTTACAAGTATATTTATAAGTGGAAATGAGGCTGACTAACTGTAAATCGTATATTAATACACTGATGTATTTATTTAAATGTTTTGTCAGTAACTCAGAGTGTCACTGTACCCTGTGTCTGCCTCTCCCTGCAGGGCTGTTTCCTCTCGGCTGCTGACTGGACATCTTTATAATGAGACAGAGCTACAGTGCGTTAATGTGCTTGTGTCTGGGACTGCAGAAAACAGAGAAACACCCATTTTCCTAGAGTTACACCCACGTACCACTGGCTTTAAACTGCGCACCAACACTCACTGTTTCCATCTTGGTCATGAAGAACTTGTCTTTCAGTCTTCTTTCATTCTTCATAAATGTGAAATGTAGATGTTGAATAAACACTGCCAATGTAGGCTACTTTAAATGTTTTTGGTAACACTTTATTTCCCCATGTAGCCTACATACTATTCTTATAGTAATTGCAATAACTGGGTAATAACTAGGTACTAACACTGAACCTTTCCCCTAAACCTAACCTCAACCCATAGTTACCTTATATTACTCAGTACAAAAGTACACGTAAGTGCACATATACTGTAAAATAAAGTGCAACCGTTTTTCTTTTTACAGTTATTTGGGCTAAAAACTACTTTGTTTAAACTTCTCTTAAATTAACAAATATATAATTAACAGACAATTACAATCCCCTAAAGATTTATAGTGTATAGTAGTTTAACAATAATAAATTAAAAACCTGCAATAATTAAATCGGTTAAATTACACAAAAATACTTTATACCACTTTATTAATCAATGTCTTTGCTGCTGACCTTTTGTAACGATGCAGGCAGGAATGAAGCGGAGAGTGAATCCAATCGCAAGCACTTTAATAAACAAACAGGTAATCCAGGGTACACGACAGAACACTCAGAACAGGAACCGGGAACTCAGGACGGGAACAAGGAGACAACAGCAAACGTTACAACATCAGGAACTCACCAGGACTGAACTAAAACACAGGGCTTAAATACAAGGGAACACAAGCTAAACAAGATAACAAGGGGGCGTGGTTAAACTGAAACACCTGGGAAGCCTAATCAACATAACGGGGAACAGCTGAACATGGGACAAGACACATGGCAGGATCACATGACAAGCAGGGAATTACATGACAGACAAGAACAAGGAACAAGACACAAAACCCACACCGTGACACCTTTGATGATCTGTTTGTAAAAGGTCTTACTGGGTCATATATTATACCATATCAACAGTGTTGGGGAAAGTTATTAAAAGTAATGCGTTACAATATTGCGTTACTCCCTTATTGCGTTTTTACTTTTTATGGAAGTAATGGGTTACTTTTGTGTTACTTTTTCCTCATGTGGGCTGGGCTTGCTTGTTTGTTGTTAACAACAAAAAAGTTATATTTTTGGCAAATGTAAAGGCCCTTTCACACTAAAAGTGAAATGAATAAGCCTCAGGCTGAAGGAAATGTAAATTGACGCCTGTACAGTAGAGGGCGCCGTTCAAACAAACCTTTCAGCTGCTGTCATTCTGGATCACAGAAGAATAGGATACAGGAGAAGAACATTTGGCCCTGTCTGAAATCAAATGGCACACTTCATATGCACTTACGGTCTTGTGGACTTATCAAACTTAACAAACACACGTACGGCGGCCATATCAAACTTAACAAACACACGTACGGCGGCCATTTTAAGTCTGCAAGACCGTAAGTGCATATGAAGTGTGCCATTTAATTTCGGACAGGGCCAGATGTTCTTCTCCTGCATCCTATTCTTCTAGGGTGTCCCAATTGACATTTTAGGTGTCAGAAGAGTGCTCGCCTTATAGGTCTAATTGTGCCCTCAATGTGCACTTTTGGCGAGCCTGCACTGAAGCGAGATCCACAGCAGATTTCTACCCGACATTCAAAGCGGCATTACGTCACGAATTGTGGACTTGTAGAAAGACCACAAGCAGGGTATATGCAGGAATCTTGAAGTTAATTTTAATACCTTTTCAAGACTTTTTCAAAACCTTCTCAATATTTTTTAATACCTCACCGCCACTTCAAGCGTGGCCACGAATTAATAATACCTCAGCAGGATATACTAATTTGTTCCCTCGTTTTACTGTATTGTGGCCACGTTGTAAATTTGTAAAACGTGCTGAGGTATTATTAATTCGTGGCCACGAAACAATTCACCTGAATATTCACCAATTCACAAAAAAAAGGAATAAAAAGCTGTACGAGAATAGTCGGCCTTCACTGAAGAGCTATCTTCACAGGTAAGAAAAACAGTTTAATAATCATTAATTCGTGGCCACGAAATAATTCACCTGAATATTCACCAATTCACAAAAATAGGTCTTTTAAATGAGGGAGGGAATTAGTTCAACGTGTCCACGATTTATTAAAACGAGGGAACAAATAAGTCGTCGTGACAACTAATTATTTAGATCAGTGGACAGGGCGCATAAGAACAAACAGAGAGAGAGAGAGAGAGAGAGAGAGAGAGAGCCCCGGCCGCGCGCGCGCGATCACCGCCTTCAAACAACACGAGCGCTGTATTGCTCTCTCTCCCTCACGCATATCAATACAATAGTAAAAGGTCGGAAGACCGATTGTGTTTTATAGATTAGTAGTTTGTTCATATAAAGTGTTTGATTAGCAAATACATGTTAAGGAAATGCATAATACAAATTGTATGGGTTAATGTAAAGGTAAACGGACTCTGCGGGTAAAACTGTTGTGATGAAACTGCGCATGCGTGGGGTAAAACTGCTGGGGTGAAACTGCTGGGGTAAAACTGTGGCTCTGCGGCTCTGCAGACAGATATTATTGCATTCTGTTCATGCGTTCACCAACCTTCTCTTAAAACATTTCGGTGCATTGTAATACGCACTGGGAACGCCAGAGCGTACATTGTGCTTTTGAACTTCCGCCCGCCTGCCCGCTCTGGTGCTCTCAGGCAATTTACGAACGCACCCACAATAGTCTAGTTTTTTATGTACCTGTTCGTTTTTTTAATAAAAATGACTAAATTCACACACTTTTACGATGTTTTTGGGACTCAAACTGTTGTACAGCTAATTTTTTAATACTTTTTAAGGGTCTTAATTTTCCCAAAATTGATTTATCACCTTTTAATACTTTTCAAGACCCCACGGATACCCTGACAAGTGTTTAAGGTGCCATCTGGGACAGGGCTTTTGACACCTCAGCAATAAAAAACAACAACAAAAAACATGATGTTTTGTTATTAGTAGCCTATGGTTCAATTGGATCATCAAAGGTCAGCAGAAAAGACATTGATTAATAAAGTGAGATTAAATACATAAAGTATATTTGTGTAATTTAACATTGAATTATTGCAGGTTTGTGTAATATTCTGAGTTTCCATTTCACTGTTTCCATTCATTTTGAGGAATACTGAATCTGTTTTTGTGCCAGTGAGAGGAGTAAATGCTCTCATTTAGTCAAGATCTGTAATCATCATGTTCACAAACAGCGAACACACAACGCCTCTGTATTACTCCTGATTTACTCAACATGAGGACAGGAGAGCTTTCAGTCAATACATGGGAAACAAGGTAACTTGCATTACTTATTTGAAAAAGTAACTCAGATATTGTGTTGTAAATTTAAAGGTTATGCGTTAGGCTACTTTACTAGTTACTTGAAAAAAGTAATCTGATTACATACTCACATTACTTGTAATGCGTTACCCTCAACACCATTGGTAAACGGCAGAATCTACTACATGCCTTCTGTCATCTGACCATTTGTTTTTAGACTTTTTAAGCAAGTAAAAGGCCTTTTAATATAATTGTAAAAACATCCACCTTCAAGTCACGGTACATGTGTTTTAAAATCCTTAATGATTTTTATAAAGTAAATGTAACTTTTATGGACTCGACTGATAGCTACAGGACAGAATCAACTTTTCTCCATACATTTGTTTTTGTAAAAAAATCATGATAAAAAAGCAATTATGGCTTTGTAGGGACTTTTATTTGTTAATTTCTCAATTATCATTATATGTTATATAGGCTGCTACATTATGTTTTGCCCCCAACAATAAAAACTCGTAGGTTTTAGTAAAAATGTCTTAATTTGTTCGAAGATAAACAAGAGTCGAATGGGTCTGGAACAACAACATGAGGGCGTGTTTAATGACAGAATCTATGTTAATTGATAACATGACCCGTTTGATGTCGTTGACAATTGTTTTAGTTAATTGTGTTCACTTATTTATGTATAGCAAATGATGCTGGAATTTTAGACCAAAAAAACATACAAAACACCACTGTATATGATAGGCTACGTAGGCTACTTTTGACTAAACACCTTATTGCTCTTCCCCGTGTGACAACTAGCCCCGGTGTGTTTCGGTGTGTCAGCAGTGTGGGCGGCAGCGGTCGCTCATCGCTCAGAGACTCGAACTCGATCTGCCTCAGTAAAGTCTCATGCTGCTCATGATCAGGTGCGGGCGATGCGAACTGTAGTTTTACTCCATGATTTCACCGAAGATGGTCGCGACACACTCCTCCAGCCACCCGTCCTCTTCTGCTGAGTGGATCATCTGTCTGGATAAGAGGTAGCTATCATCGTTTCCCCGACACAAACTTCATGGTGTTCTTCTGATCGACCTGCAGCAATCTTTTACACATCAGTGCCTCATGGAAAACACATTTGATTTGTTAAACCATATTAGAATATAAGTTTCATGTCATATGTCAAATGCGATTGTCAGTGTAGATGCAGCATTTCATTCTCAGAGCGACTGATTTTAGATGCCAGATTGATTCATTGCAAGCTTCACGTCTGTGAATCTAGTGTGTGTGAGTGTAGTTTGTAAAGGGTTGTTTGTTTGTCTCCTGGAAGAGGTCACCACTGCTGCAGTGCTTGTGTTACTGCAGACGCTTTCTGCTGTGTGTGTGTGAAGGGCTTTAGTAATAGAGACGAAACTTCACCCTCATGTCATGCCAAACCCTGCTGTATGCATTTGTTTCTTCAGAGGAACACAAAAGGAGAGGTTTAGCAGAATGTCCAGGGTGCTCTTGATGCAGTAAATAATAATTAATGTGATTTGGTGGCTCAAGACTTCTTACCAGCATTAATGAGGGAAAGAACTTAAATCCTATGAAGCATTGCAAATGACATTCAAATGAAAGATGACAAAGAAATAGGCTATAAAACTATAGATTTATAGATGTTGCTTGTGTATAATAGCAACCACTTATTTTACATTCATTGCAAAGTAAATATGTATGCATATTTGTCAGGAGCATGGGTAACACTTTACAATCATAAGTTAACATTAGTTAACTACCTAAGTTAACATGAACTAAGAATGAACAATACTTCTACAGCATTTACTAATCTGAGTTAATATTCATTTCAACATTTACTGATATATTATTAAAATCAGAAGTTGTATTTGTTAACGTTAGTTAATGAACTAACATGAACAAACAATGAACAGCTGGATTTTTATTAACTAACATTAACAAATATTAATAAATATTGTAACAAAAATGTATTGATCATTGTTAGTTAATACATTAACTAATGTTAGCAAATGAGACCTTATTGTAAAGTGTCACCGGAGTATGCTTTGTGTTGTTTCTGTATCCGGTGACCTAGTTTTCTATAGTCATCCTCATTCAGTTCACCTGTTGTTAATCAATTATCTCATTAGTCTGCTCATTAGTTCTGGTATTTATACTCCCTGTTTTTGTTCAATCCCTTGTCCTGTCTCATCTACGATTGAGGGTACGTTTACCCGACGACATGCTTAAAATGGAGAAGTTTTTCCTTTGAGTTTTCCACATACAGAAGACACCATTGTCAAAACGATCCCCATTCACACAGATCCGCGAAAAAGACTAAAAAACGTATTCTGCTGCCAGGCCAGTAGATGGCGATGAAACACAAACACTATAGACTGAACACATAATACGCATGTGCATGTCATCGTTTTCAGAGATTCGCGTTTTTGTTGTTTACACGGAGATCGTTTTCAGAAATTTGCACTTTGAAACCCGTTTTCAAAACTTTGCGTTTTCAGGCACCCAAAACGCCATTTTCGTGTAAATGAACGGCCAAAACGCATAAAAAGTTTTACTTTTTTAGTTGAAAACGGTGTCGTATAAACAGCCCCTTAATGTGTTTTCCTGAGTTGGATTTAGTTTAAACTGTTTCCTTGGACTATTCCTGTTGTGGGCTTCGTTCAGCACAGCCACCCATGACAATATTCTGCAATAAACATTAAATTTAGGGCTCCCTATGCTCAAATTACTAATATAGTATACAAATATTAAAGTATTCCCAGTGCTTCATGGGAGTGGGTTGGCCCTAATTTTTTTTTTTATGTGATTTGCTAGTTTCGATTCTCTGATTCTCTTTGTTAAACAGTTATTTAAGACTTCTTTTCATGTCACAAATAAAGATATTTGTAATATTCTTTCATAATTTTATCCATCCATTAAAAGTTTCCTAGCAACCAATATTTCCAAGCTTCAAAAAGTACAAAAAAAAACAGTAATCCATATGAATCGAGCGGTTTAATCCAAGCCCTCTGAAGAGATATTATTGCTTTGTATGATGAACAGTTTCAATTTAGGCTTTTCTTGACATATGAACAGTGACAAACACACATAGAGCACATCAAATATGGCATACGGAAGTTCAGATGTGCTGAACTTTAGTGAGTCTATGGACTCTGCCCATGATAGCCTAGAAACAGGACATCTAGTATATATCCAACATTATAAAGCAGTTAACAAACATTATAGTCTCGTTATCAAACACGGAGCAGAGATTTGTGTGTAATGTGTTTATGACACACTCTAATGGGCTCCGACCGGCTTTTCCTGCAATGAATGGCTCCATCTTGCTGTAGATCAATATTTACACATCTATAGCAGGTGGACACATGCCCACTGAAATTAGGAAATATGCCAGCACTCAACTCTCCATTCCTGTCTTTATCTCCTTTTACCTGACATTGTTTTGATGGAGAGATGGATGCATAACAGCAATGTCCAGATGTGTTGAGTGGAGCTGTCTTTGATTTTCACTGCAGTGGTTTCCCCTCTGACTCAGACGACTACAGATTGATTGCTGTTTGAATTATATGAACGTCATAAATTGAACTATTGAGGCTGAAAGTATAGTTGAGTGTTTAACTGTTTCAAGTGAGACTGTTTTAAAATGCAAATCTTGAGTAAAAGATTGAGAATAAGGCGAGGAAGTCCATAAATGCCCAAGTTTAATTAACACCTGAAGTTAGGAGGCTGTTCAAATCATTAACCCTTTAGTTTGAGCAAAAGTACTTGCTACCCAGCTGACAGGAAACAGAACGTTGGCTGCACTGTTAATCATTTTGGTTGCTCTTTATTTTACAGTACGTTCACTTACAATATGTGTACATGTGTACTACATGGGTTAAGGTTAGGTTTAGGTGTAGGTTCAGAGTTAGTACCTAGTTATTACCAAGTTATTGCAATTACTATAATAAGTACATAGTTTGTACATGGGGAACAGGACTATAAAATAAAGAGCTACCACAATTTTAGTGTAAAATTACAGTATATTTCAGGTTAATAATTGCATTACTTTCACAGTAGGACTTCTCCTATATCTAACTGCTCTTTCTGAAATTTCTAGTGAAATCTACTGGCAATTTCTGTCAAGTTTTTGCATTTGTACTGTAAAATTGCTTGGTTTAACTGTGAGTTTACAGTGTTGCAAAAGAAAACCCGCCACAAAATACTGTAAACAAACAGCATCATACTGTAGTTCTGCAGTGCATGTACAATGAAGGCACCCATCATGCAGTGCGGCATGAATAGATTATGCTGTGGAGTTATTTGATATGTGTTGGCTTTATTTCTTGGCTCACTTTGTGTTATTGGTTTATTTTAAAATGTCAATTTATGTTGCAAGTGTTTTAATTATTTGTTGAGTGGCACCATTTTTGTTTTGTATGTGGAATATTGATGTCTGTGCATCATTAGGTGATGCTTATTAGAAAAAAAATCGTGTTGCAAGATGTCACATCTTTCAAAGAAGTACCTCAGCATTTGCGTCACTATTGTGAAATACAAACAGTTACGAATTTGAAATAATTTATTAGAAAAATAGAATCTTCATATTCATACTAAAATAGTTTGACTGACTTAAAATCAGCCAATTAGCCAATTCATTTCATGTTCTAGCTTGTCTGAACATGGCTTGATCATAAATGTGAATTCCCATTATGGTGACTTCAAAATTACAGTGGTAAACAATTAAATTTCTTAAAGTGGCATGGTTAAATATAACTTTATAATGTGAATTCACAGTAAAACGAGCAGTAAATTACTGAGATATTATATCATCATTCTGCTATTGTTTCAAAGTAACATGACCCAGCATGACCATTTCACACTAAATGTTTGACTACAGTAATTCTTTTTGTAAAATAATACTCTTTGATCCTGTAAATTCCTGGCAATTTTGTAATTTAATTACATTTACTACTGATGTAATTGCATTAAATACTGTATAGACTATAGAACAATTTCATATAAAACAATAGTGGATTTAACATCAAAATTCAATATCTAATGTAAAAATGTATGTTTTTGTTTTAACCTTCTCCCTTTACACATTTTGGTCAGTTCAAGAATAATTTATGCAATTGTAAATTGTTTATTTGAAATAAATCAGAAGTGCAGTTTCGTGTCTGTTCTTGTGTTGTTTAAATGGTTGAGGTTGATATGGGATTTAGAAAGTAATTGGTGAAAAGTAATCCAATACTTTTGAGAGACAGTAATTAGTACAGTAATCTAACTACACTGGTTAAATATGTTTTGAATGTTAATGTTTTGAATGTTCAGAGAACAATCAGAAATAACGTTTTCATAACTTAATGGGAACTTTAGCAAAACATTCAGAACATATATTTTGGGTTAGGACTGTGTTGTTCCGATGAAACCTTTGAGTTAATCGTGTTGGTCAAGTTTACAGTGTTTTTTTAGGTTTTGATGTAGAACTGTTTGCATAGTAAATGGATTTTTAGTCCCTGTTAAACACGCACAGACACACACTGACACATGCTCACATACGTAGCTTATTGTTTGCACAGGTGTGTCTGACCTTTAAGTGGACATGTGCTTTTTAGTAGAAAAAAATGGACATCTAAATTTAAGCTTAGACTAACCTTATATTTAAAATGTTTAGCTTTAAATTAAATTTAGTTTCAGCTTCAGTCTGTTCAATGACTGTCAGATTACTTCACTGCAGTTGCGTGCGCACTATGGTGACAGAAAAACAGCAGTAACGAGTGGAGGAAGATGCCCTTTGAAGCTAAACGCAGAAGTTTATGGTTGCAAGCCATTAAATGAACAGTCTGGACCGATAAAACGACTGATGCAACGATTATCCTACTGCTAAAGCATGAATTTGATGTAAAAAATAGATCTAAATATTAAAGAATATTCACATATGCAGTTCACAGAGGACATAATGTATCAGCCCCACAGTCACAGAATTATATAATATTTAATCATAACATTTTACATAGAAAACATTTAAACCTATTTTCGTTTTATTTATTATTATAATAAATGTGTCACGACTACCAGTCCCGCAATCTCTCTCAGTAACCGCCAACTTGGAGGAGGAGGGAGTGGGAGGCTGGACGGGACTATCAGCGACGAAGGTGATTTGGAGCTGGGCGGAACCAGTGGTGGTGAAGAATACTTGGAACTGGGTGGATCCAGATGCGACCAAGAAGACTTTAGGGCTGGGCGGGGCCGGTGAAGGAGAAGCTGAAGAACTCTTGGGGCTGGGTGAAACCAGCGGAAAAGGAAGGGCATGGACACAGGAAATCATCAGTCATCAGGAAATCGATCACTCAAGACTGAGGTAGTCTAAACTCAGATTTTGGAGGATGGGGGCGACCACAAACTTCTTCATCCAGCTCCACCAAAACTCCCACTGGGACGGATGTAGGAACCGGCTCACACATGGTCAGACTGGGCAGCAGTCTTTGTCTCCGGAATGGACGAGGATTCGTTTCGGGCATAGGCTCTGGCATTGGGTCTGTGGTGGATTCAGGCCCATTATCCGCGGTTGGTTTGGGCTCTGGATCCATGGTAGTCATGAGCAAGGAAATGGAATGGAAATGCTGCTGCTGTATCCATTTTATTATCCTTTCTGTGGTCTGGTGTTCTGTAAGGTTCGGGCTGATGAAGAAGACAAGGCAAGCGTAGTGGATCAATTGGCAGGAAAAACTTCCAAAACGAAGAATCAACAAAAAAGTGTGCTAAAGCACATTCAAAATCAGACAAAGAACAACTGAAACTGAGGACTCTAGGAACTAATGATCTAAATGAGGAACAGGTGGGTGAAATCAATCAACTCAAGTCAAGTCACCTTCATTTATACAACGCTTTTAACAATATGGACTGTTTCAAAACAGTTTTACAGTGATAATAGGAAATGAAAGTAACAGAGATTGTTTTGGCTTTACAGCAGCTCTAGAATAAAGTTATTGTCCAGCTAAAGTTAGTTTTGATCGATTCACTTCCGTTGCAAAGATCATTAGTTATTAACTTAGGGCCCGCTTACACGACACCGTTCTAACAGAAAACCCTTAAGTAATCCCTTTGTAAGTAATCAGCAATATTTTTTTATATTTATACAATGTTTATTAGGGAGCCAATGCAGTGTTGACAGAACTGGGCTAATATGGTCATACTTCTTGGTTCTGGTAAGAACTCGAGCTGCTGTGTTTTGAACCAGCTGTAGTTTGTTTATTAAGCATGCAGGGCAACCACCCATAAGAGCATTACAATAATCTAGCCTTGATGTCATGAACGCATGAACTAATTGTTCCGCATTTGTTATTGAGGGCATATGACGTAATTTATATATATTTTTAAGATGGAAGAATGCGGTTTTATAGATACTAGAAACGTGACTTTCAAATGAAAGATTGGTATCAAAGAGCACACCCAGGTTCCTAACTGACGACGTAGAATAGAGTAGCCATCAAGTGTTAGACAGTATTCTAGGTTATTATGTGAGGAAGTTTTTTGTCCAATAACTAGAATCTCTGTTTTTTCAGAATTAAGAAGTAGGAAATTACTAGTCATCCAGTTTTTTATATCAGCTATGCATTCCGTTAATTTTGTGAACTGGTAAGTTTCGTCAGGGCGTGAAGAAAAATACAGCTCAGTATCATCAGCATAACAGTGAAAACTAATGCCATGCTTCCTAATGATATCTCCCAAGGGTAGCATGTACAGAGTGAACAGCAGCGGTCCTAGTACTGAGCCTTGTGGTACGCCATACTGAACTTGTGATCGATATGACATCTCTTCATTTACTGCTACAAAATGATAACGGTCAGATAAGTATGATTTAAACCATGCTAGTGCAATTCCACAAATGCCAACATCATTTCCGAGTCTATTTAAAAGAATGTTGTGGTCAATAGTATCAAATGCAGCACTAAGATCGAGTAACACTAATAGAGAGATATAACCACGATCGGATGATAAGAGCAAATAATTTGTAACTCTAATGAGAGCTGTCTCAGTACCATGATACGGTCTAAATCCTAACTGGAAATCCTCGCAGATATCATTTATTTCTAAAAAGGAAGATAGTTGTGAGGATACTGTATTTTCTAGTATCTTTGACAGTCAATCAAACAATAATTAAATATTACAACCAGGACACATGCTTAGCAACCATGACAAACAAAGAAACACAGGAAACAATGAAAAACAAACTAAAAGTACATGAAAACAAAACTAAAACATGACAATGATATTAGGACAGTTGTATCAAGTTGACAGAAGAAATATAAAAATTATTTGTAATTTTTTTAATAATAAAAATATTTAAAAAAAATATATTCTCATCATAGAAGAGGTGTATTCAAGTCACTTTGTATTAATTGTATTTTTAGGGTATGTTTTAATAAATTAATAAATAGGACAAGAAAATCTGCATCACGTTGTTGACCCATGCATCACAACAAACGCTGTTTGAAATTATGACTTTATGAATTCATGTCAGTCGTAAAAGTTCTCTCCGTGCAAGACTGATCATGTTGTTGTCACTTTGATCTGAGTGAAACCTAGAGATTCGGTCACACAAACTTGTACCTCTTTAGTTTGCAAGACATGCTATGACTGCAGTGTTATGCTTGACTTGCTGTGTGTGTGTGAGGTGTTAATTAGCTGGTACTGTCAATATCTCATTACTCTATGCTGCTTAAACCTTAAACATTCACACGTGATCGATCTCAGTGCCATTCTGATGACATGGTAGTTACTAACAGTACCTACACTGTATCGGCCAACATTCAACCTGCTCAGTCAGCACTAGCATTAGTCATCAAAATCCCATATCACTCCACCACTAGCTTTGTGTCACATATACATCATGATTTGTGTGATATTGTGTTTCTCACTGATTTGTGAGCAGTCCATGAATAATGTTCATTCTCTCTCTGAGCTGCTGCTGAATAAATCAGGCCTGCTGTATTGCAGGTCTTGAACGGCTTCAGGCGACAGCAGCAGTCAGAGGTCCCTTAAACATTTATAAACCCAGCCTCACATATTGATAGGTTCATTTAGCTCACTGTATTGGCACATATTTTTGGATGTGCTCTGGTTTTGGTTCATGATCAGAACTTCAAAGGTGCTGTTAGCACACAGACCAGCTCCACCATAGTGTGGAATTAAAAATGAGGAAAACACTTTTTTTTTTTTTTTTCATGCACTGATCAGTTTTGAGATTTTGGATATAGCTTTTCATAATGTTTTTGTTCAGACTAGTGGAAAGAAAGCATGCAAATTACGTTTATTTTATTGTATTTTATCTATTTCCGTCTGTGGATTTGAATTGCATTTCTTTAAAGGGGTGGTTGACTTATGATTTCACTTTTCTAACTTAAGTTAGTGTGTAATGTTGCTGTTTGAGCATAAACAACATCTGCAAAGTTACAACGCTCAAAGTTCAAAGCAAAGGGAGATATTTGCTTTTAAAGAAATTGCTTTTTAAAGGAACACTCCACCGTTTTTTCATATTAAACTATGTTATTTCCATAACTAAGACGAGCTGATATACATACCTCTCTCGTCTCAGTGCGTGCACTCAATCGCTCTGGCGCACGGCGACACTTTGATAGCACTTAGCTTAGCCCAGTTCATTCATTAGGGACCAAACAGAGATGAAGTTAAGGCCTCATTATACTTCTGCGTCGGACCTACGACAGAGCCTATACGCCGGAGCCTATACGCCGTAGGCAACGTGTTGGTTTTAATTTATACTTCTGCGTTGTTGTCCGCGTTGACGCACCTAGGGAGCATGTGAAACCCCGAGGGAGGGGTTCTGGCAGACCAATCACAGCGCTTGCGTCCGCGTAGAATTGACGCGTTGTTACATTTTTGGAGAGGTGCACGTCAGGGTACGCCGTAGGGTACGCGCGCTACACACAGCCTACGACGTAGCTACGGCGGCAGTTCGACGCAGAAGTATAAATAGGCCTTTAGAAGCGACCAACTATAATGTATGGCGGAATAGCACTTGGGACTCGGGAGCACTTCGACTCGGCGCAGTAAAAAGTCACGCCTGAAAAATCCTCTGCCCCTCTCCCTCTCACTTCTGTCATTAGACTTTTTACTGCGCCGAGTCGAAGTGCTCCCAAGTGCTATTCCGCCATACACATTATAGTTATCCTTTTTACCCGCTTAGAAAAAGCGCCACGTTTTATTTTGTGGCTGCGTCCGAAATCGCGTACTTTGTGAGTAGACTACATTTAAATTAGAACGTACTTCACGACCGTTAAAAAAGTACGTTCTATATAGTATGAATGCGGGTAGTATGAATGGAGTCCGGACGTACTATGTTGGTATTGTCACGTAACATGCACAGTCACATCAGCGCGAATATTTAAAGAGCCCATTCCACTGACTGCAATGTTTTTAGTTCTTCTTTCCGCTTTTGTCTGCGTTTTTACGTCGTTCGTGCTCACAATTCAGAGGAGTCGTCGGTCAGCTGCTCGCAGATCACGCCTTTGTCGAGAGCTTTTGTGTGATTTCTCAAATAAGATAAATATCATTTGGCCAATACATTTTACCTCAGAAAAAAAAACACACAAAAAAAACACACAAACCTGTGCACAATGACAGATGTTGATTTTTGGTAAGGAAAAAGTAATTTATTTGCTTGTGATATTACCATCAATGAATAAACATGAATGAATCAATAGTATGTGTGTGTATCTCTGTTGATTCATTCATGGATGGCAATATCACAAGCAGTGTGTGTGTGTATACAAATATACATGTATGTATGTATGTATATATATATTTACACACACACATAAGAAATGGATCATATGCATATAATACATACATACATATTATATTTATAAATAAGCCAACACAGAAAACAAGTGTCTTGTCGATTCAAATTTTATTCTAAAATAAACTATAAACACGTTTACAGATTGTGAGCCCTACAACCTACTGCGCCAATTCTTCATCTATATTTTAAAGATGGAGCTGACCTCCACCCCGACCTCCACCCCGACCTCCACCTTTCACGGCAGTCCATCCAGTCACTGATTGCGACCATGGGTGGAAAAAAAGCACATCAAGCTGCTGACGTTCATTTTCTTCCCTCAAGATGACACTTTAATAAAAAAAAGTTTTAAAACTTTTGCTTTTGGTGGTGCTTTAAGCTCTATTATACTACTGTGTGCCAAATTTTTGTGATTTTGTTTTAAGCTTTGTATTCTGTATCCATTTAAAAGTTAAATAATATACAAAAATAAAGCAAATACATTTTAAAGGTGTATATATAAAGGTGGACTCATTTTTTAGATATACCTGCAATTTGCTTGTTTAAAAAAACATCTGGAATCTGCCACAAAATAAGTGCACACACAACACACTTTAAAAATATGAATTACTCAATGCCACATATTAAACACTTTACAGCTGACAATCTAACTACTGTAAATCCCTGGGAATTAAGTGTTTTGAAATAAAACTTGCTAAAACAGCATGACAAAATGAACTTACTAACAAATAAATGGAAAGAGAGTGTGTAACATTTGTTTTCTTTATTAATATTTTTTTTTTAGCAATTATTTCTAAAAGCTGAAGGAATCTTTCCTCTCTCTCTCTCTCTCTCTCTCTCTCTCTCTGGCCTCCTGTTCTTGTCTCTCCTCGTGCTCTCGTCGCTCTCTTTCTTTTCTTTCCTCCCTTTCATTAGCCACTCTCCACTCTATAAGAACACAGGTGTGTTCATCAGCCCCCTGCAAAATCAACACAGAATTTAACATTAGTGATGAACCATGGTCAATCTATATTATTACATTAATATTAATGTTACATGGACAAGTTGAGGTACAGTAGCTTGCTACGTAGCCAACACATATTACATATCAACAATGGTAAAGGAGAAATAAAATCGTTGTAAAATAAAAAATAAAAGTTTTGTAACTATCTCATTTAACTGAGAAACAACGTCGTTGTTGAAATAAAACAGTGTTAGCTAGCTGACAGGCATTAGCTCGTTCTGTTCGGTAATAATAATGATAAAATTGTCATTTTGCAGCCAATTCACAAAATTGTACCCTCGATTTACATTATTTAAAGTTTTAACCAGTCAATCGTTTACTTATATGATGTTAAACAAATACAATTTAAGCACAAAGAAACAAAAAGTGTTTTGTAAAGTACTTACACTTGAAAACATCCGTGTCTCCGTTTTCTGCCATTTTCAAATATAACGACGACAACTCCTCTCCCGTGGCATCATGGGATAGTAAAGTGTCCATCGTATGCGCACTTCAGAATCTCGCCGGAAGTAGTAGGTCAGATGTTTGGCACTTCTAACTTCATCTCTGTTTGGTCCCTAATGAGTGAACTGGGCTAAGCTAAGTGCTATCAAAGTGTCGTCGCGCGCCAGAGCAATTGAGTGCACACACTGAGACGAGAGAGGTATGTATCAGCTCGTCTTAGTTAAGGGAATAACATAGTTTAATATGAAAAAAACGGTGGAGTGTTCCTTTAAGGACTACAACAAATGTCTGGTTGGGACTACACAACATTCCTCCCGGGTTAGTGACATCACCAACCTTAAAATTTACATAAACACGCCCCCGGGAATGGGATTTATAGATTATCAAGACAGAATATGCTAACCAATGACTATAAGATAACTACACATGAGCTACATAAATTCATCAACTAACCATTCAGAAATGTTGTCTACATATTGGCACTTCTTCTTGAGTCTCTCCATCTTTCTGACTCTGGTCTGAACATAAAAGGCTAAAAGTTTTTGAAATTCAGTGCATGTCTGTGTGAAGTAATCGAAGCTGCTTAGGACATGAGCTCTTGAAGCTCCGCCCTCTGTGCCGGGAGCAGCAGCTCATTTGCATTTAAAGGGACAGACACAAAAACAATGCGTTTTTGCTCACCCTCAAAAAGTGACAATTTTAATATGCTATATAAAAATATCTGTGGGGTATTTTGAGCTAAAACTTCACATACACACTCTGGGGACATCAGAGACATATTTTACATCTTGTGAAAAGGGCATTATAAAGGCCGTTTTCTCAAATTAGTTTTTTTTTTCTTCTCCTGGTGCATGGGACCTTTTAATTTTGGCTAGAGTATTCCTGTAATTTGATTTGTGTGTGTTGTTAGTCGAGAGGAGCGTTCGGGGGAGGATGTGGACATTATCTTGGCGCGTCTGAAAAGTGTGAAGGCCTTTGAGAAGTTCCACCCTGCTCTCCTTCAGCAGATCTGTCTGTGTGGCTTCTATGAATGTCTGGAGAAAGGCATAACATGTGAGTCAAACACACACACACACACACACACACACACACACACACACACACACATGCATACATGGTATACATTTTTTTTTGTTGACAGAATTACCTCTATTTAACTTGAAAAGTTAAATACTGTAAGGTTGCATTCTGACTGAGATTGGTGTCACAAGATGATCTCTCAAATAGAGCAAATAAACTCCTCTGTTTGTTTATGTGTGTGTGTGTGTGTGTGTGTGTGTGTGTGTGTGTGTGTGTGTGTGTTAGTATACAGGCAGGGTGACATCGGCACTAACTGGTACACTGTCCTGTCTGGTTCTCTGGATGTCAAAGTCTCAGAAACAGCAAACCATCAGGTACATTATCACTTCAGATAGTTGATATTAAAATAAATATGAGAGCATGCGGTAGGCCTAGTGAAAAATAGCAATATTTTACGCATGATTTGACAGTTTATTTTATTAAATATCAGAAATCTAAAAGGTGTGCACCTACATGAACTCTTTAATTGGTTTTATGACTGTAAGTCATTCAAATGCTATTGAAGTTATATATCACTGGAGAAGAGAACAAATGTGAAACTCAAATCATTAAGTAACAATGGCAGGGATCACAGGCAAACAGGAACAGAACAAAAACAAACAAAGGGCACATTTACACAACAATGATGTATTAAAAAAATGAAAGTTTTTCCTTCGCGTTTTTCGTGTATAGACGACAAAGCTGTCAAAACTAGCCCAGTTCACATGGATCCGCAAAAACAACTAAAAACGCTATATTCTGCTGCCAGGCCAGTAGATGGCGATATCACTTAGTAAAGAAAAACTACTCGCCTATAGACTGTCACCGTTTTCACAAATTTGTGTTTTCGTTGTTTACACAGAGACAATAACAATATCGTTTTTAAAAACGTGCAGTTTGAAAACCGTTTTCAAAAGTTTGCGTTTTCAGGCCCCATAAACGGCATTATCGTGAAATTAACGGCCATAAAAAGTTTTCCGTTTTTAGTTGAAAATGATTTTGTGAAAATGGCCCCTAAAACACAAATGAACTAACAGAACTAAACATAACCCTGACACATACATACAAAACACTCACGTAAAGTATATATACAGTGAGGAAAATAAGTATTTGAACACCCTGCTATTTTGCAAGTTCTCCCACTTGGAATTCATGGAGGGGTCTGAAATTGTCATCGTAGGTGCATGTCCACTGTGAGAGACATAATCTAAAAAAAAAATCCAGAAATCACAATATATGATTTTTTAACTATTTATTTGTATGATACAGCTGCAAATAAGTATTTGAACACCTGTCTATCAGCTAGAATTCTGACCCTCAAAGACCTGTTAGTCTGCCTTTAAAATGTCCACCTCCACTCCATTTATTATCCTAAATTAGATGCACCTGTTTGAGGTCGTTAGCTGCATAAAGACACCTGTCCACCCCATACAATCAGTAAGAATCCAACTACTAACATGGCCAAGACCAAAGAGCTGTCCAAAGACACTAGAGACAAAATTGTACACCTCCACAAGGCTGGAAAGGGCTACGGGGAAATTGCCAAGCAGCTTGGTGAAAAAAGGTCCACTGTTGGAGCAATCATTAGAAAATGGAAGAAGCTAAACATGACTGTCAATCTCCCTCAGACTGGGGCTCCATGCAAGATCTCACCTCGTGGGGTCTCAATGATCCTAAGAAAGGTGAGAAATCAGCCCAGAACTACACGGGAGGAGCTGGTCAATGACCTGAAAAGAGCTGGGACCACCGTTTCCAAGGTTACTGTTGGTAATACACTAAGACGTCATGGTTTGAAATCATGCATGGCACGGAAGGTTCCCCTGCTTAAACCAGCACATGTCAAGGCCCGTCTTAAGTTTGCCAATGACCATTTGGATGATCCAGAGGAGTCATGGGAGAAAGTCATGTGGTCAGATGAGACCAAAATAGAACTTTTTGGTCATAATTCCACTAAACGTGTTTGGAGGAAGAAGAATGATGAGTACCATCCCAAGAACACCATCCCTACTGTGAAGCATGGGGGTGGTAGCATCATGCTTTGGGGGTGTTTTTCTGCACATGGGACAGGGCGACTGCACTGTATTAAGGAGAGGATGACCTGGGCCATGTATTGCGAGATTTTGGGGAACAACCTCCTTCCCTCAGTTAGAGCATTGAAGATGGGTCGAGGCTGGGTCTTCCAACATGACAATGACCCGAAGCACACAGCCAGGATAACCAAGGAGTGGCTCTGTAAGAAGCATATCAAGGTTCTGGCGTGGCCTAGCCAGTCTCCAGACCTAAACCCAATAGAGAATCTTTGGAGGGAGCTCAAACTCCGTGTTTCTCAGCGACAGCCCAGAAGCCTGACTGATCTAGAGAAGATCTGTGTGGAGGAGTGGGCCAAAATCCCTCCTGCAGTGTGTGCAAACCTGGTGAAAAACTACAGGAAGCGTTTGACCTCTGTAATTGCAAACAAAGGCTACTGTACCAAATATTAACATTGATTTTCTCAGGTGTTCAAATACTTATTTGCAGCTGTATCATACAAATAAATAGTTAAGAAATCATATATTGTGATTTCTGGATTTTTTTTTTAGATTATGTCTCTCACAGTGGACATGCACCTACGATGACAATTTCAGACCCCTCCATGATTTCCAAGTGGGAGAACTTGCAAAATAGCAGGGTGTTCAAATACTTATTTTCCTCACTGTATATATATATATATACATACGGTATATACCTGTATATTAATTCTCAACTGCTTGATTGCTTGTATCATTGCAAAGTGTTTACCTTTATTATTGCCCTGGTCCTCATATAAATTTAGATACAAAAGTATATCCAACTTTATATGTGAACTCACATTAAGCAAAATGTACTATATAGCCAATCCCAACTGCTTGATTGTGTATATCGTCGCAAAAAAGTAAGGTATATTATCTCCGAGCTCTAATCTGCTAAATGCAACGATAAGGCATAAATATTTAAAAATGTAAACATTAACGTCATGGAAAGCTGCTTTGAAACAGTTTGTATTGTGAAAAGTGCTATACAAATAAATTTGACTTGATAATAGGACATATGCTTGCTCATGTGTCCACTAGTTTAATCATCATGGTTAAACAGAAACTTTTGTAATTCACACAACTGTAATATATCACATTAACAGGCCTCCTTAGACTTAGATCTCACATCTGTAAAATATATATTTGCTGCAATATCAGTGTGTGGACAATACATTTCTTTGTTCAAACCCCCCCCCCCCCCCCACCCCCCCCCCAAAAAAAATGTAATGTAATGGATTCACAAAGGTGTTTCAGTTGTTAGGTAGAATCTGAATCGGATCCAGAATCGTTAAACTCTCCCACAGTGAACAGTATTATGAACGTACATTATTCAGCTGCTCACAGTGGAAGTGCTCTATTGAGTGCAGCTGCTTATTATAGACTGCAGGAGAAAACTAGAGCAACTCCTAACAGATCTGCGTCTTACAAACCTCAGGGACAAATGAGCTGACCTCTCTCTTTCTCTGTGTGTGTTGAGTCCTTGAGATAGGCCTGAATCTAAGTGGAGGTACAACACACTCTCAGTCAGGAACATCTCAGATGGTCATATGACCCCACTCCTCTTATCTCTTCCTCTCTGAAAGAGTTTTGCTCTGACCCGTGTTCTCCCTCATGTTAAGGATGCTGTCACCATCTGTACTTTGGGCATCGGCACAGCTTTCGGGGAGTCCATCCTGGACAACACGCCACGGCACGCCACCATCGTCACCCGGGAGTTCAGTGAACTACTGCGGATTGAGCAGAGGGAGTTTAGGACCCTGTGGGAGGTATGCCAGTCTACCGACAATATATACCGATGACATAATCATATTAGAGAGTTTGATGTATCTGCGTTGTATTTACATTCACATATTCCACGGTGTTGTTGAGAAGGAATACCTTTAGAAGAGTTATTTTGTGTTTGTCTCTATAATAAGTAAAGGTTGGTTTACACCGCCAGATTACCACCTGTTTGAAAAATAACTACACTTTAGCATAGTTTTAAAAATAATGCACTTTAAAAGAATATTCTTAAGTGCAAACTCAATGCATGCTAATTGCAATTAAATGAGAATGTTTTATTTTTATATTAAATGCAATTAGTTTACCAATTAAAGAGTGTTTTTGACCCATTTATTTAGGACATAAGTACATCTTTATATATAATTTTATAATTCTTTTGTCTATTTGTAATTACACAAGTTGCAATACAATAGTACATTTAAAATATACTAACTTTAAATGTAATATTAAATAACACACTACAGTTAAAATTATAATTAAGTACTTCACATGCGCTTTAGGATGTTAGTCAACACATCAAAATAAGTGCACTTCTATAAAGCATGACACATTCTGATTTAAAATTTACCTTAAAGTAACACTTTTAATTTGACTTTTAACCATTTTTTAATTTTTTAAAATGTGCTTAAGTGTGTAAAGAAACAGTGGTGAAAGTGTACTCTCTTTAAATACACTTACTGTGTGTGGCCTTTTATTTAATTAATATCATATTATCTGCAAGTAGAGTGTTTTAAAAATATGTACTTTTAATATTTGTAGTACACTACAAGTGCACTTTCACTACAATTAAGCACACTTATTTTTCACAAAGGCAGCCACATAAAAATAACAAGCCACAAGAACAATGTGAAGTCAATATGAAACGATGTTCCCAACACATTTTACTTTTGTAATGCAATTCTTCAGTTGAACAGGATATTGAACGGGAATATTTTTTAGAATGAGCCTTGATATTATATTCTTCTAGAATTAATTCGATACTGTTGGATGTAATTGTGATGTCAGA
This sequence comes from Squalius cephalus, assembly GCF_949319135.1. Taxonomy (NCBI): domain Eukaryota; kingdom Metazoa; phylum Chordata; class Actinopteri; order Cypriniformes; family Leuciscidae; genus Squalius; species Squalius cephalus. The sequence continues at coordinate 34,785,048 of NC_137130.1, forward strand.
TGTTTCACTTCATACAAAATTGTGCATGTGTGTCCTGAATCCATACTGGCTCTCACGTGTTTGACCTCACAGCAGCGGTTACTTAAGCACGCTTTTCAAGGCAGGTCCTCTATCTATGTTCGCCAAAAAAAAATTTTTATGTCATTATTATGATTAATCAGTCCCTCCAGGATTTCACGATTTTTTTGTGTGATTTTTGCGATCAAAATGACTGATTTTGTGGTGGTAATTTCCAGAAATTTGTGAAAAAATTTGCGATTTTTATATTTTATAATTAGGAGGACATCACATTTACCATAAAAGTATTATGTCAGATGCACAATAGTCATACATGACACAAATCACAAACAAAATGCATAAAGCTTGTTTATTTTGGTCTAATCAAATTCTCATTAACTTTTAAAACAACCTATGGGCACAACCAGGAACATCCAAGTAAACACTCAGTAATGAAATAAGAACAAAGGAACAAATAACAAAAAGAAACAAGACAGGACAAATAAATACAAGGATACAGTTACAAACAGTGGATAATTTACGTTTTTTAAAAAATTGTGCTGTACTATTGTTGTTGCTTGATTAACATTAACAACACTGACAACAGCAGGTAAATTAGGTTACTGTCACTTTAAGACCTACTACAGTAATGACAAACGTCCCAATCAGTTATTACTGATAGTTTTACGTAAATACTCGCCAAGATGAATATTTTGAAGTAATTGTTGCTATGTGTATTTGTTCAAGCGCTATAAAGAGAATTTACCCTGACAGGCGGTGACACGCAGTCAGTCACACACACGCACACGCACGCACACACACACACACACACTGCAGTCAGGCAGTCACTCGGTCAAAACAAAACAATTTACCCCCACTCTCGTGCAATATATCAGAATATTGCTTAGCCCGCTCCTTGGCGCTTATGTGAGAGGGCAGGTGAGACTAATTTTCTTTCGCCATGTTTCTGACAGACCGCTCACAGACATAACGTTGCGTGCGCAACATCTGTATCCACGTAAAATGCATTGAAACTTTAATTAAACTAGAGATATTTCAATTGGGTGATTTATAATTTAATGTTTTGTGAGGTCTTTTTCATTTTTGTGATTATTTTGCGGTTAAATTAGGAATTATGCAGGATCGCAAAAAAATGCGACAATTTGTTGATTTTGCGTTGTATTCAGCGATCGCGGAATCGCGAAAAACTGGAGGGACTGATTAATGCAATCATTTCATGAACATTGACAAATGTGCACTTTGCAGTTTTTCTTAAAATAAAGTTAATTTTTTCAGCATGTCACATTATTTATGACTTATCAGAGCTGTTGAAACTGGATTCACACTTGAATCCATTCAGCATGCTTCTGTTTTTCAAATAATCCACAGATAATATGAAATCAACAGATGATCTTGGATGAAGACTATGTGCATTTAATGTTAATGTACAGCTGTTTACTCGAACAATTACTAGAAATTTATGGAGTAAATCCCGCTAAATGTTTTCTGACTTTGATAAAACTCCTTGCACTGACTGCTAAAGTTCATCTAGTGGTCATGAAGACTGTCCAAACAGACAAGCTTTATACATACACTGTTTTTATTTAATAGATAAAACATCACAGAATCACGCTTCTCAGTGCAGTGATTTGATTGGCTATTTGGGCTGTCACTCATTCATCTGTCCTAAGGTCAATTTCCAGACTGGGACAACTTCTGAAAAAAAATAAAATAAATAGAAATGTATTTTAGCTGCTTTATCACCTTTAGCCAGCAGGGGGCGGTGGAAGTATAAGAAATGTAGTTTTTTTCTCTGATCTTGATATTTTGAAGTCATCCTCTAAGTGCAGTGGTTCTCCCAGGGGGCAGAGCACAGTTTAAGGGCCACAAGAGGGTTTAAAACAAGCTTTAAAATAAGCTAAAACAGCGAAAAATCAAGATGTTAACTAAAAAAAATTCAGTCTTAATCCGTAATCAATCACAGACCACTAGAAAAGTGTAAATTCATTGCTTATAAAGAACTCTGAAAACCATTTTGCTCTTGAAACTTCTGGAACATAAATATTTGAATTGTAATATATTGCCACTCCTAGTCGGTTGAGAAAAGGAGCTTTGTTGTTACAGCAGACGTACCAGAAATATCTTAGTCTACATGGCTTTGAGTGGTGTCATGGATGATGGGGAGCCTTGGAGTCAAAAAGGTTGAGAACATTGTCTCTATGTGACATTAGAAATACATCATTTACTTAATTCCCAGAACTCATACTGAAGGAATTTTCTATTACTCACTTCCCCATAAGCGCAACAGAAGAAGAATAGAGAGCTTTTCTATCTTTGGCAGAAAAGACGGCAGTGCTTCTGCTCTTTAGGGCCGTGAGTTTATTTCTGCCGTAGTCTTTCATTCTCTCGTTTTGTTCTTTCTGGCCCGTGGGCAATCAGAAATGGTGTGCCTGATGGGAAGCTTTTACTGGAGCAGGTCGGAGAAGGACAGAGCAGCCTCGAGCTTTAGCAGAATGAGAGGAAGACACGGGGAAACAGGAGAAACAAACACAAATAGAGTTAAGGAAGAGAGACGGAGACGCAGAGTTTCCCCTGAGAGGGACTGTCCCATGCAGAGTGTGTGTGTGTGTGTGTGTGTGTGTGTGTGTGTGTGTGTGAGAGAAGCACACTAGGGAACTGAGAGGACCAGCACGAGATCTGCTCTATCTGATAACTCCAAGGTGATTTCTTATCTCATCTTTTTTGTGTCTGACTGACTGTATTTATGGTCAGATTTATTTGTAGCACTTTTCACGATATGCATCATTTCAAAGCAGCTTTACAGAAAGTCGTACTGTTATGTCTATGATTTCTCAGTGCTTTACCCTTGAGCAAGTTTTAGGACTGGGTGATATGATGATATAAAACGATGATACGAGTGATTCTCCGGGTTCGGGTCTAGATTTATTGTATTTATAGCACATGTATCAGTGACATACATCTGAGCGTTTAATTAAGAGATTTAAGTGTCAGTTTTGTGCTAAGCAAGAGTAAGTGTTTCTCAAAAAAGTATTAATGAAAATAAGGTCTGATGAAAAAAATCTGAAAAGTGATGCTAGAACTAAATTTAGATTTAAGTTTTGTTGTAAGCAAAAGTCAATTTTGCATAAAGCATCACGGAAGATACGACTTTAAGTGGAAACTAGCTGGTTATTAAAGAGTCATGTGTTTAACATTTTACAAATTTAGTTAAAAGTCATTTAATGTTAAGAAATATGGCTAGCATCTCTGATTTCAGGCAGAATTACTGTAATGCAATATTGTTCCTTACCGTGGTTTAAAATGACTTACTTTGCGGTAAAGATTGAAAGATTCAGGTCTACACCAACCTATACATCACTTAAAAAAAGGGAGCTGATCCTTAATAATATTTTGTCATGCTTTGAAGAAGTGTACTTATTTTTATGTGTTTGATGTCTAACATACTAAATTGCATGCAAAGTACTGTTAAGTAATTTTAACTGTTATCCAGTTTTACATTTAAAGTTTATATATTTTAAATGTACTAAATTACAGCAACATCATTACAAATGTGTAATTACAGTTATATTTAAAACATGACAGAAATCACATTCAGATATATTTTACTTTACCATAAATGCATCATTTTCATTTAATTTTTGTTTAAGTGTACTTCTTTTTCACAAGGGTAATGCTGAATACTGAATAGGTGTTGATATGTAAATGTGGGTGGTCATATGTTAATGAGCTCATGGCCGTGATAGTGTGTGTTGTTTTTGCAGTTTGGTTTCATTAAATCTTCTGAGTGGGAGGGTGTTTTTTATTGTGAATGATAGAATAGATCATAAAAAACTATTTTATTACAAAACAGCAAGAAAAATACTTTTGTCCATGATTTTAAAGTTGTACAGAGTCAAAACAAAATAGCGAATGACTGCTCAAATGATTTATGTCTCCTTTCCTTTGTACAATTATAGATTTTAATCACATGTCTGCTGGGAAAGAGAGGTGTTTTTTTTTGTATGGGTGTGTGTGTGTGTGTGTGTGGTTGTGTGTGTTGTGGTGTGTGTGGTGTGTAGTGTAATGCTGGGTCACTGGGTGGGATGTAGAGAAAGCTGACTAACGGGAAATCAGAGAGACACTGTGTGTGTGTGTGTGTGTGTGTGTGTGTGTGTGTGTGTGTGTGTGTGTGTGTGTGTGTGTGTGTGTGTGTGTGTGTATATTTTGGGATGGGCAGGATGGCCATGTTCCCATCCCACCCACACCAGGTTACACACAAACACGTATAAACACACATAGGAGATTTAAAACAAATGTTTCTAGAATGTTTCTTTGAGCTTTTGAAATGTTTTAAATCTTGAGCTGTACATGCCATCAACACATTACATTATCATTCACGTTATCATCATTAAACTTTATCTGAATGTGAAATTGATAATAAACTGATATGACAACACAGATTTGGTTCCCAAAACACTCAAATCATATCATTTTTATGCAATATTTTGCATCAGAGAAAAAGAGTAAACAAAGAGCTGAAAAAAAAAATAGAGAAAAAGAACATGAGGGTAAGATATTAATCTATACATCAGTTACATTGTACAAAATTAAAGTCCTTACAAATTGAAGACGTTCTACTTGCTTTTTTATTTAACTGTTTCAAAAACACAGGACAAAATGGTTTGTTGTTGGTAAACTTACATTTATGGATAAAAAAATGTAAAAGAAAATTAATTAAATTTATAATAAAGCAAGCATTATTTTTTACATGATTGCAAGACACATGAGAAGCAAGGTAAGCACATGACAAACAGGAAGCATAACGAAGCATGAATTACAAAATAAAAGACATGAACACAAACAAAACCCAAAACCAACCGTCACGTTGCAATATATTTACTGTTTTAAAGCATACAATTACCATCATATTCAGAGATTCAGAAAACAATACTACAGGCATATTTTACGGGGGGGAATTATATATATATAAATTATATGTCAAATAATTCATTTTGATAACCAATATGATGGCTGATATAACAGTTTTGGTCAATACCAAATGCATCCCTAATTTGTATTTATTTCTCTATATAATTATAAATGTATAACGCCGTTATAAATAGTACCCGGTGTTCCTGTTTTGGCTGCTCATTGGCATTTAGAGGAAACTATATTCATAGATAAAAGAACGCTTTGGCAGAAACCAGCAGCACCTGTAAGTAACTCATTTCTATTTCAAAGCCTGAAGCTCTGCGCTGGGTAATTGTGATGTTTGCTTGAATGACAGTTGTCTCTTTTGAAGCAGCATGTCTCTGTGCCTTTATAGAGGGACAGCTGGCCTTTAATCTGAGGCAAACACAGATCCTATCACAGCGCAGACTCCGCCTGTCTCTGAATTAAACCCGAATCCAGACACAGCGTGTCCGTAGGAACCGCACAAATTGAATGTGGCTTTGCTGCTCCGATATTTCTAATCCAAGGTTCGAGGAGGGTTAATTCACCCCAGAATATTTCCCCAAACCTTTTAAGATCAAGAAGTTTGTGTGTCAGCATTTTGTTGTCAGTTGACGTTGTTGAAAGTTTATGGAAGGACTGTTAATGTGACCTGGGACTCATGAAAGACCAGCATACAGTATACAGTATATGCTTTATTTTGATGGTCCACTTTAGAAATTCTACTGAACACAAAACAATATATTTTGAAGAATGTGTGTAACCAAACAGTTGATGGACCCCATTGTCGTCCACAGTATGAAAAAAACACCATGGAAGTCAATGGTGTCAGGGTTGTCTGTGTTTGCTTGAGTTTGAGTTTGACTGTTCCTAGATCTGTGTTCGTTAGTTACTATGGTTACTCATAGGTTAATTAGTGTTTGCACCGGATGTTCATTTAGTTCATTAGTTTGTTTCAGCACTCTAAAAAATGGCTGGGTTAAAAACAACCAATTTGGCAAACCAGCGATGGGTAAATATTGGACAGAACACTTGCTGGGTTAAAGTGCTTTGGGTTACACATTTTTACCCAGTAGGTTGGGTTGAACAATTTAACCTAAACTCTGCTTTTTTGACTAAATGCTGGGCTAATTTGACCTAATTAATGGTTATTTTCATTTTCTTGCAGAAAATGCTATTTATATATTTAGGCTACCAGTAAGTTTTCTCTCAGGACAGAAGACAAAATGGCAGTTACAAATCCAGTTTAATCAAGTTTGGTAAACCAGCAGTGGGTTACTTACTATAACCCAGCAGGCTGGGTAGTTTATGAGGGGGTGCATCATTTCTACTGTCAGTGAAATTTAACCCAGCAGTGGGTTACACACACAACTACCCAACAGTGGTAAAATTGAAAATAACTCAATGAAATGACCCAACATGCAGAAACCCAGCAGTCTGGATAAGTGTTCATTTCAGCTCTTTTCCGTTGTCATCACGTTTAGCTTAGTTCAGGGTTTCTCAAACTCGGTCCTGGAGGGCCACTGTCCTGCAGAGTTGAGCTCCAACCCTGATCAAACACACCTGAGCAAGCTAATCAATGTCTTCAGGATCACTAGAAACTCACAGCTAGGTGTGTTTGATCAGGGTTGGAGCTAAACTGTGCAGGACAGTGGCCCTCCAGGACCGAGTTTGAGAAACCCTGGCTTAGTTGATTCTGTTCCTATAGTGTTTTTGAGTTCTTGGGCCCTATTTTAACGATCTAAGCGCATGGTCTAAAGCGCACGGCGCAAGTGCACTTAGTGGTGCGAATCCACTTTTGCTAGTTTAACAATTGGGGAAAATGGTCGGCGCTCCCGGCGCATGGTCTAAAAGGGTTGTCTCTATTCTCTTGAGTAATGGGTGTGTTTTGGGCGTAATGTACAATAAACCAATCAGAATCTCATCTCCTATTCCCTTTAATAGCCAGTTGCGCTCGCGCCATGGCAGATCATTTTCAGACCAGCAGCCCATGTGCGCACAAATGGGCGCAAATGCATTCGCTATTTAAACAACATGGCGTAGGACGTGAAAAATAAAACTGCGTCGGGCTGAAACTAGAAAATTGCACTGGGTTTGTGATAGGGCCCATTGTGTAAATAAAGTCCAGCTGCTGCATTTAGATCCTTTTCATTCATCTTTATTTTCAACAAGCTGTGACAAATGGGGTCCATCAACTGTTTGGTTACTGAAATTCTTCAAAATATCTTCTTTTGTGTTCAGCAGATTAAATAAATTCATACAGGTTTGGAACAACTTGAGGGTGAGTAAATGATGGCAGAATTTTCCAATAATTGTTTTTTTTTAATAGATTTGTACATATACATTTTTAAAATTTCAATTTGTATACATAAACAAGTTACAGACAAATTAATTTAAAATAAAAGCTGTTCTTTTGAACTTTCTATTTATCAAAGAATCCTGAAAAAATTATCATGGTTTCCGCAAAGATATTAAGCAGCACAACTGTTTTCAACGTTGATAATAATCAGTAATGTTTCTTGAGCATCAAATCATCTTATTAGAATGATTTCTGAAGGATCATGTGACACTGAAGACTGGAGTTATGATGCTGAAAATTCAGATTTGATCACAGAAATAAACTACAGTTTACAATATATTCATAAAAAAAAAAAAAATTTAATTGTAATAATATACTTCTCAATAATACTATATTTTTGATATAAAAAATGTAGCCTTGCTGAACATAAAAGACTCAAAACCATTAAAAGATCCCATGAAGCCCAAACTTTTGAACGCTAGTGCACGGTAATGAATGTCCATGATGAATGACCTCTCTGGGTCACTGATGCTACTTTTGTCCAGTGCTTTGATGATCTGTGATGGAGAGCAGGTGTGTCTGATGCCAGCGTCTCATCAGCGCTCACGGCCGTCGCCCAGAGCAACGCTAACAGCTGCTCAGATGACTGCCATAATAGCAGACATTTCCTTTTACTGCAGAACCTGAAGTTCAGCCTCAGTGTGAAAGAGCATCTCTGTGTCTCTCATTCAGTCTGATCATAAAAGTTCTGCTTAAGACAGAAAGTGTGTTTAATTGCACTGAATATGCACTTGAAGTGCACTTCTTTTTTTTAATTACTTGCGGATAGTTTTAATGAAGTAACTTAAAGAAAGTACGCTTTCTTTACTGTTTCTTAACACACTTAAATATGCACTTTGTAATGCCAAATTAAAAGTTTTACTTTAAAGTACATTTTAAATCATTGTTTTAATAATCTTGCCTTGCTTTATAGAATTACGCTTATTTTGATGTGTTGACTAACAGGCGAAAGCACATGTAAAGTACTTGATTATAATTAATAATCTGTAGTGTGTTATTAGATATTACATTTAAAGTTAATATGTTTAAGATGTACTAGCCAATTAGCTCAAAAGGGAAATATGAATAATTGTTAATTATAAATATTTGGATCAGTCAATAGAATTAACTTGCAGAATTGATATTACAATAAATGAATCTGTTCCTCCAGCGAACTTATTAATTGTCTATCAACTCTCCGAAAGGTTATTTTCGTGGCCACAGAAAAATAACTCTTTCTCACTGGGTACAGTGGAGTGAGTAGCTGTGATCGCATCGTTATGAATGTGCACAAAAGTTTTATTTGACTAAATCATGGACGCATAACTAGTCTAAACACGGCTGCACTTTATTTTACAGTACGTGTATAGTGTACTTCTAAGAAAGTACTGGTAATATAAGGTGACTATACATGGGTTAAGGTTGGGTTTAGGTGTAGGTTCAGGGTTAGTACCCAGTTATTGCAATTACTGTAATAAGTACATAGTTTGTACCTACACATGCACACAGATCACACATACATGGGTAAAATGGAGAGAGAATGAATGAAACAGAAACAGACTGAAGCTATGGAAGCGTAAGAGTCAGTGAACCACCTGAACAAAACTATCAGTTTCTTAATTTAAGTTTGTATCAGTGATTTCAGGCCCAAAAAAAAAAGATCACATTCATCTAATCTTTCCTAACGATCCGCTAGCTGCCGTGCACGAGCACAAAACCTCACAACACCCACCCCTGTCAGTGATTGGTTGAAACACAATTTGTTTTGGTTTTGAGTGGTTGGTGAAACCATTTGTTTTTGTGTGCAGATCTCAGAGCCTAGGCTGCCAACAGAGACGCGGTTTTTTGACGGCATGCTTATGGGGCGGGCAGCTAGCGGATCGTTAGGAAAGATTAGATGAATGTGATCTTTTTTTTTGGGCCTGAAATCACTGATACAACCTTTAAAGTGTCATGAAAACTGGTTTTGGCTCAGTCGCTCACACCTCAAATTTGAAGAAGATTCGAAAAATGGGCACTTGTAAATCTGTGAAAAAGTGGGAGTGTAGAGGGCGGGAAGAGGTGAGAAAACAAGCAATAAAACACAGACCTGCAACACACTCATTATACACACAAATGAGTATTTAAATGTGAGCAGAGAAAAAAATTGGTGGCACCTTGATGTGTTTGAGAAATACAACCCTATATGAGAACGCAAATCTTATCATTACATACTACTATCAACTATAATCAACATAAATATAAATGCATATGAATATAAATACGATACATTATTCTCAGAAATATCAACTAATCAGAGCTGAGCTATTGGAAATGAAGAATGAGGGAGAACATTTAAAAATAACAATAATGATGTGCATGGATAAATCATTTATTATAAATATTGAAATATTCTATAAAGATTTAGAGTAGTCATTATAGTCATTTTTCATGGTGACTTTAAAAAAAAACCTTTTAGAAAAAGACTTATTCTGGGAAATATTCACTGGAGTTAAGCGTGCCACCTTGCCCCAGTCTCCCCTCTATAAATGCTTGTTTGAATAGGGTTTGATCCACTAGATTTGATGTTCAGGTGGTTTAAAGAGATTTGATTAAAAAAAAAAAATCTGAATGAGTCTCATCATATAAGACATCAGTACAGATGGAGGACTTGCACTGCATGCCTGTGTTCATCTGTGTATGAAAATACTGAATTATTGAGCAAAGCCCTGTTACCTTTAACATGCTTGAAGAAGCAAACACAATTTTAAGCGTGTTCGGCTGTGAAAATGCTTGTTTTTGAGTGTTTAACTTTATTTGTGTGTAGGGGTTCATCTTAAACATGAAATTATTACTTTGAATTATTACTGAAGACCTTTTTGGACAAAACTATGATGTCAGGTTGTGAGTGTGCTTGTTTTTGTGTGTGTGTGTGTGTGTGTGTGTGTGTGTGTGTGTGTGTTTGTGTGTGTGTGCACGCGTGTGCAGTCGGTAGTCATCAGACCATGATGATTGGAGGAGTACTCCAATCGCCTAGCAACCACTCCGCTCTCAAAGGGAGGGGGGGTCAGCTGCCCGTTCAGCCCTACACACACACACACACACACACGCACACTCACTACATCAGCACTCTTCCTGGCTGCCGCTCGCCACACACACACACACACACACACACTAAAGCATGCTTGAGCTGTCATAGAGCTCTCTGTATTACACACTAATAGCTGAAGTGACCAGAGAGAGAGAGAGAGAGTAGCACTGACTGCTTCAGTCTCACTCATGGGTCGGTCACTGCTCTAGGTAAGTGTCAGTGTCTGCTTTTCTGTGTTTTTGTGCGCTTTTTGATCTAAGGATGTAACTTTCTTCACTCACAGGTTCAGGACCGCATGCATGCGTGTGATATTGAGGTTTGATTTGAGGAGGTCCTGTGTTTGCTTTCGATGAGTTGAGGAGAATAGGTTATGCTGAGAGTGTCTGGATGTGAATTATGTAATGAATGTGTTTTAAGCGGGGGAAAAGGTGCAGTGAAGCGCAGTTATGAGATGCATTTGTATGTCAAGCATGAAAGAGAGCCTATTTAACACCGTTCTCTCATATTGATGTAAACACTGTAGGAATAAAATCAGTGGAAAATCACACTAGGCACTGGTGATATTAAGTTGATGGACATTTACTTTAACCCTAAAACACAACAGAATGCAATTCAAAATACGTGTAAAACACTTTTCACACACACAAAATTCCTTCATATTAACACAGTACATTGGGCTCTGTTTTTATTGCACTTTCTTAGTGCATAATGTAATGTTTCTTGTTAATTGCTAAATAAAAAAAATAAATAAAAAATATATATATATATATATATTAGAAATAAATCAAGCAATATGGCAAACAGACAGTTCTACTCTTCTTTATGCCGTGGATTCAAGTGCTTTTAGGTTTAAGTCATCTAAATGTTTGGTAAAGAGCTGTGTGCTGATAGTGGAATAGACAGTTCGTTATTGTTAAAGGTTTACTGTCAGTTCAACTCCATTACTGAAGAAATTCTTCCAATTACAAAACATATTCATGCTCAAATATGACAGCATACACCGCAATACAGTGCGGTATTATAAAATGCAGTAATAAAATTTTTATTTTGCATATAAAAAATCTACATTAATTAATTTAATGAAGTTTTGTCTTGTACAGAGAGTATGATTAGCAAAACAGCAGCCTGAACACAAAATCATTTTTAATAATTATATTATATTCTAATATATTTTTAAATATTTTTTAAAAAATTAGGTCACACTTTAGTGTCTACGATATTAAAAACCTAATTACTGCTTATTAATAGTTGGGTAGTTGTTAAGTTTAGGTATTGGCCAGGAATAAGGGATGTAGAATATGATCATGCGGAATAAAGCATTAATATGTGCATTATAAGTACTAATAAACAGCCAATGTCCTAGTAATATGCATGTTAATAAGCAACTAGTTAATAGTGAGAATTAGACTAAAGTGTTTCCAAAAATGTATTCTGTGTGAATAGCATTCAATGTCCACATTTTTGCACGTTAAATAACACAAAGTGAGAGTACTCGACTGTCTGTGCTGGTGTATAATATACGAGACACTGTCTCATTCACAGTAATATTCAAACAAATCACTGGGAAATCATCTAAATCTACTGGAGCAAAACTCCTGTGAAAATTTCTCAGGGTGAGTCTATTTCTGAAAGTCAATTTCTGTATTGACACAAAAGTAAGCATATTCATATATCTTTTTTCTTTTCTTTTCTTTATATATTTTGTTAAGTCACATTTTTTGACAGCTTTCTGAATTTTGTTGTAAATAAGTACACTGTGAGTTTTAGCCTATTTTCATTCAGGTTTGGATAACAATGCAGGTTTGGATAATAATTCAAGTTTTGTAATAATGTTGGATATTGCTGTTTGAACTGACATTTATCTATTGGTTTCTGAGCCAGTTCTGTGTTAATAAATGTTTCCATATATCCAGCATCAGCCATATCTCCTCCATATTTGACTCTGGCCGTGTCAGATTTGGTCCACACACACACTGTATGCTCAATCTTGCTCTCATCTCACTCAACATCTCAGTTTGTCATTATTGTGCTTTTTAGCCCCAGACAGGGATCTTTTTGAGTAATGGCATCTTTCTTATGGTCGATCGCAGCATCTTTCATACGTTCTCAGCTTCTGAACTTTGCTTGTTCTGGATGATTTGGCTTTTGTACCTTCTTCCTAATTAAAACTTTACTTTTATGTTCTGCCCTGCAGATTTATAACCTGAATAATGACCCTAATGATCAGCAACTGGGTTCATCCAGAAAATACAATAGATATTTTCATTATTTATTGGTTGAAATGATTAATTTTAGGTTTTGTTGTTTAGAGAAACATATCAAAGAGAGGTGGGCTACTGAATACTCTATATTGTTGTTTTCCAGTAAGCAGAATGTCTTCTAATGGTCAGACTGGTGCCCCGCTGATGCTGGAAACAGTCCTTTGAGTCCCTCAAAAAACTCCAAAGTCAAACTCTAATTATCCCAGTGCATGAAGCGGGCTGCTGTTGTCATGGCGATGATACACTCTTATTGCTTCTGAATATTATTGTCAGGGTGGCATATATCTAACAGATGGTCTTTGGTTTTTCATATACTTTTTTTGTATAGCATTTGTTGCAGACACAATGGCTCGTTTCAGTGAAGAGCTCTTTAATTTCCTGTTGATATATTGGGTTTCTGCATTAATACAGATGCAATCGACTCGAGTTTACAGTGAACACATGCGGCAGCACTAATGAGGAGATTATTGAATATGAGCTTTCATCACACTCACAAAACTCGCCTGATGATTTATATGAGAGCGGAGAAATCTCAGATCTATGAGACAAGCAAAACCCTTAAAAAACTGAACCAGTGTAGAAGACCTAGAGCACAAAATACCCCTTTCCAAAAGAAAGACAAACCATAAATATCATCTCTTTAGTTATCTCAAGGGTTTCTCTTAAACTTCATGAGATAAAATTTAGCAAATAAAGACTTGTTTAAAGATCCTATTAAATCAAAATGTGAATTTTGTAGCTTTTAGGCATTCATTTCTGTTAGCTTTTGTAAGATTTTGTAATGTTTTTGAGAGAAGTATCTTATGTTCACCTGCGTTTATTCAGACTGCATTTATTTGATCAGTATAAACAGAAATATTGTGCAATATTATTACAATTTAAAATCATTACTCCAGTCTTCAGTGTCACATGACCCTCCAGAAATCATTCTAATATGATGATTTGCTTCTCAAGAAACATTTCTAAATATTATCAATGTTGAGAATAGTTGTGCTGCTTCATAGTTTTGTGGAAGACGTGATGCATTTTTTCAAGATTCTTTAATGGATAGAAAGTTCAAAAGAACAGCATTTATTTGAAATAGAAATCTTTTGTAACATTTATAATCAAAATTTTTAGAGTTTTTAAAGTCACTTTTGATCAATTTAATGCATCCTTGGTGAATAAAAGTATTCATTTCTTTAAAAAATATTTTACTGACCCCAAACTTGTGTATGTTCATATACACTTTTAGCAGTTAAACATATTTAAAATTTGTATGAATGGCATTTCTATTTAAAACCAATTATAAAAAGAAACAAATGCATTTATAAAACAATCAAAATATACTTCTTCGTCATATTTTGAATATCATGGAAAATATGGAGTTTTTTTAAGCTAGATCACTCTGGCCTACTCTTGATCTGTTTTCACTAATCTGGCAAGTTTAATATCTGTGTTGTTTCTGTCTGTTCAGAGATTGGATACGCAGTGGCTTGTGTGAGTGTAGTTGTGGGTTATGTAAGAGTTTGCTTGAGATATTCACACACCCTGAGCACGAACGCTTCATTACTCATTACTGTGCTCAGGTTGAATGCCTGCAACTTAAAGAAACAAAGCCTGCCACATTCAGTATCACTCTACACTGCACACGTGTGTGTGTGTGTGTGTGTGTGTGTGTGTGTGTGTGTGTGTGTGTGTGTGTGTGTGTGTGTGTGTGTGTGTGTGTGTGTGTGTGTGTGTGCACCTAACTATGCTTGTCTAGCGTGATTGTATTTATTGTGTCTCATAGTTATATGTTTTGAGTGAGTGGACATGAGTAAGTGATATGCTGTATTTCACACATAGTATTTCATTGTCTCCTTCCAGCTTTGTGTGTGTGTGTGTGTGTGTGTGTGTGTGTGTGTGTGTGTGTGTGTGTGTGTGTGTGTGTGTGTGTGTGTGTGTGTGTGTGTGTGTGTGTGTGTGTGTGTGTGTGTGTGTGTGTGTGTGTGTGTGTGCGCGTGTGTGTGTACCTACTGAACTATATTTTGGAGACAAATTTGAACCCAGAAGTGGCCAAAACCTGACAAAATCTCAAAAAAACCTCCCTTTAGAGATGTCCTCATTTGTAAATCTGGTATAAAAATAAAGTTATTAAAGTTTTTTTTTAAATGTAAATATGCAGAAAGTCTTGTGTGATGGTTGGGTTTAGGGGTAGGGTTAGTGTAAGAGGAGAGAATATACAGTTTGTACAGTATAAAAACCATTACGTCTATGGAATGTCCCCATTTAGATAGCTAAGTAAACGTACGTGTGTGTGTGTGTGTGTTTTGAGGGTCTGGCTCTTCCTGCTATTGAAAACTCAATTTAAATTGAACTCATTACTGTCAGGCTGCTAGTCTAAATTGACAGCACTGCACAGCCAGTGATCTAATTCAAAAGAATTTTTTTTTTTTTTTTTTTGTATTTAATGCTGCAGAAACACTGTATAAATCAGTGGTTTAGTGTGTGCATCTGACTGTGTAATTATATATCAGCCTCCACTAAGCACCTCTGGGCTGTCAAGTCTCCTCCAATCACAGCACCCCATTCAAGCCCCTGGGGATGCTGGGTAATCTGTCATGTTCTGTTGCTGTTTGTACATAATTAAGGTCATTAGTGTTTATTGTATAACATATATGCTATATATGGTACATTTTTACTGGGTTATTATAATTAAAGTGCCCCTATTATGCTTTTTCGATATACCTTAGTTTCGTGCACTGTGTAATACAGCTGTGTGTGAATGTAAAAGTCTGCAAGTTTAAAGATCAAAGTGCTCAACAGTTAAAGTAATTGTAAAAGTAAAAGAAATAATAGATTCTGAACTGCTGAAATGAGTCATAAGCAATTCAATCACTTCCTGTTACATACCTACATAATAATGTAACAAATTTGCATAAAGCCAGCCTATGGTCTTGATTGGCAATGTCTACTTTGCCCCGCCCTCAAACACTGTAGTTGTAGCTGAGACTGGAAGAGTTTGATTCGAATGATTCAATGATTGATTTGAATTCTGCTGGAATTTATACGGTAAAAGAAAGAAATCCAGACTACTTCAAGCTGATTCTCCCCAAATTCTGTGCAATCACCATGGAAATGACTAAAGTGAAAAAGCAACCCATGCTCAGCTCATCAGTGCTAAAAGACAAAGTCTTTATAAAGTACATTTTTGGGGATTTGTCTCCTTTACTATACAGGACAGTAGGAGTGACAGGACACAGTGGTAAAGGATCAGAGTCTGGACTCGAACTCCAATCACAGTTGCACCTTATGTTGGAGCGTGACCAAAAAGACAGTCGGTTGTTTGTTTTTATGAAGAGTCTGTTCTTGCTGGAATTGTAACCTTTGACACTGTGCCTGGTGCTTGTATACTTCTCCAAACCCACACGCAATCTGTATCTGCAGGAAGCAAAGCAAAGTTATATAGTCAGTCACAATTCTACATATCTCTCCCTCCTTTTGTGCTTATAGTGTATTCAGTCTAATTTGAGTGTGCTTTCAGCTACCAGTAAGTGTATAGTACTCTCAGGTCTGTTATACATGGTTTAAAGTACAGTATGGAAAGTTCTGTATATATTCTTTAAAAATCAGTACAAAAATGTGAAATTTTTTGTAAGTCTGCCCACTGTTGACAGAAACTCTGTTAACACTACTGAGTTCACACAATCATACAAGAGACCTTTTTTATGATCTGTGGAATAATGAGCTTTTACACACAAGCTGTCTTTATCATCATTAAATATAAATGTTGCAGAAGCTCCTCATATGAAGAAGCGCTTTGTGCAGTTAGACTGATTACCAATAAAAGATAAATCATTACAAATACAATAGAAACATGACTGAGAGGCAGAGCAGAGTCATTTTCAATTAGCGCTCTGCACTGGACTGTCAGACGCATTAGCTGTATAATGTGAGCCATTCCTCTCCAGAGATGCAGAAATGATTGGAACATGGATGACTAGAGTAATTTCATAAAAAAAGTACTTATTGCAGAAATAGTATACTTTAAACGATTAAAATTACACTGAATGTAATCGTTTTGGACACAAAACTGCACATTATTTGCAATTAAAAGCTAGATTTATTGCAATTAAAATCTTTTGAATTAAAAATTAATGAAGTTTAAATGAGTTAATACATCATCAATCCTTCTACCAAAACGTGCTTTTGTCTTACCCTGATTAACTATGATAATATTATAAGGGTTTATTTTTTAGACTGGGCAGGATGGTTTTCACAGGAAATTTGCGTACATTTACGAAGAGGGAACAAGACGCTGCGTCAAAACGATGTGGAAACGCCTCTGCGTGATTGCATCGTGAAGCACATATAGAATCAGTCCAATGGCGTGACGGAACGTCATAGTCTGGTGACGTCATCGACCAGGAAACTATAAAGCACACCTGAACCAAATAATGTCAGCTTCTGATAGACCTGAAGCAAGTCGATCACGGGAATGCCGGTAGTATGGAAGGGGTCTCGTTCCCTCTTCAGGGAACTAAGGTTACATATGTAACCGAGACTCAAGCTTCGTCGAAACAACGCTGTGGGAACACTATACCCACGCCGCCATAAGAGCAAGTGTCCGTCTGTGAAATCAATGCGCACATTCAGAAGAAAGCACCTACGCCGTTGGAGTGGAGTGGTCGAGGTCATAGAACCTCACGAATGTTTACGGTGAGGATCAGACTGCCGCATCACAAACATCTTGGAGGGAAACTCCTGACTGTAATGCTTTGGATGCAGCCATACTCCTAGTCGAGTGAGCCTGTAGTTTCTTTTGGTCTGACTTCTGGAAGGGAGGAGGACAGAAAGCCTGCAGTACTATAGGTCTTACAGTATTAGTTGGAACCTTAGGAACATAACCTGATCTAGGGTGAAGAAAAGCCTTTACCATACTGGACGCAAATTCCAGGAGTGAGGGATATACCGAGAGTGCTTGAATATCTCCAATTCTTTTGAGAGCAGAGGTAGTGAGGAGAAAGACAGTCTTCAGAGTGAGAAACTTCTCAGGAACCTCCTCAATATGCTCAAAGGGAGCCAAGGAAAGGCCCATCCAAAACAATGGCCAAATTCCAGGCCAGCACCCTCGTGCGGACTGCAGGTCTAAGACTCAAAGTGCCACCAAGGAAATGGGTTACTAAGTGGTGTATCCCCAAAGGCACACCACGTAAAGGGACTTGGTAAGCTGCCAGGGCCGCCACATACACCTTCAGTGTGGTGGGGGATTACCCTGCAGAAAATCATTCCTGCAGGAATTCCAGCACTGCACCCACTGGGAAGTTAACTGGGTCCAACTGGTGATTCCCACACCAAGAAGTGAATAATCTCCACTGCAAGGTATAGAGTTTCCTTGTGGACGGAGCTCTGGAGTAGAGGATGGTCTCAACAACCTCAGTTGAGAGACTTGAACTTCATAGGCCAATCCCACAGTTTCCACAACTTTGGGCAGGGGTGAATGATCGACCCACTCACCTGAGAGAGAAGGCCCCTCCTAGGCAGAATATTTAGCGGAGAGCCATCGGGAGAGATACTAGGTCCGAAAACAATACTCGGGCTGGCCAGAATGGGGGTACTAATAAGAGATGGACCTCGTCCCGGCAAACTCTCTCCAGAACTCCCAGGAGCAGAGCGATCAGGGACGCCTCGGCCATGCCTGTACCTTAGTGTCCAGTCCAAGAGGAGCTGGATGAGTGAGGAAGAACCAAAGTGGACAGTGTGTCGTCTCTAGAGATGCAAACAGATCTACTTCTGCTTGACCAAAGTTTAAATACCCCAGGATATATACTGCCCTCAGAGAGAGCAGTTTCCCTTGGGCCCACAGGAGGATCTGTTGAGCCAGCTTGAATAAGGGGCGCGACTGCAGACCCCCCTAATGGTTTATTTAAGAGACCACCAATGTGTTGTTGGACCAAACAAGCACATGATGGCCTTTGCCTCTCCAGGCAGTTTATGTGCTATGAGAGATGATGGTCTCGCCACAGACCTCAAACCGAGCAACCACTCATGATCACCAACCCCCCCCCCCCCCCAATCCATGAGGGATGCATCCGTCGTTAACGTGACACGATAACAAGGAGCTCCCAACACAGGTCCTTGAGAAAAAATCATCGATCACATCGTTAAAGATTTGTTTTGCAAGTAGTGACCACAGAATTCAATACTTCCATGAATGTGCACACAAAACTTTTATTTTACTAAATTATGAATACATAACTAGTCTAAACATACACATACACACAAACACACATACATGGGTGAATGGAGAGTGAAAGTGAATGAATGAAACCGAAACAGGGGAATGAAGCTATTGTAACGAGTCAGTTAACCACCTCAACAGAACCATCAGTACCTTGGTAACAAGGGGTTATACGAGCTTATACTAAACCTCTGTTTAATTAGTTAAATGTATGATATACTTGCAATGCCTTAGCCATTGAACGAGCGTCTGGATATGAAGTCTCAGAAGAAAGTCTTGATGCTTCATTAGTTCGATGGTGGTGAAGTTGCTACTGGTTATTTCGGGTTGAAGAATGACAAACTTCAGCGGTGTTAGTCTGACTCGTTTACGGTCGGCAAGGTTACAAACGGGCTGGTTATAACTTGAGGCCCCTCCGGCTGCACACTGGGTCCTGCGGTGTCGCGGTCAGACCCGATGTCTCCAGTCTTTTCACATGAACAGCAATCAGAAGAAGAAAGAGATAGTGCCATTTAACCTCTGTGGAGGCTACACCTCTTGAGTTTGTCTTGACCAATGAGAAAGTGGTCATTTTCAAGCAGGAAAAGTTCCTTTGTTTGAAAGTGAACTCATTTGCATGATTGCATCAGTGGGTTGGCAGTGTTGTGTCCCTTTATACTTTAATTAATATAACAAGCATTCAGTGCATAAGGAGATGATGTCTGTACCAATGTGTAAGGTACTAAATGAGGATTTTTTTATATATCAAGCATGATATAGAAGAGGTTACGTTAACTAGGTGTTCAATCATGGAGCATGCATAAAACAGTACACAATACAAAAGTCAATATACAATACAGTAATAATACTCACAATGTCCTGAGGATATGCATGTTCATCCATAGAAAGGTTTGTCTATGAATTAATGGAGAGAAGTCCATTATATAGGCCTGTGTCTTTCGCACTGGAGGAACCTTTTCATAGTTCCTAGAACTAATGGCAGAAGCACCCGCTTTTTGTCATTTTCGCACCGCATGAATTGGGAACAATTTTAGGGCTGTATCACAATGTATGATGGGTAATTACATACGCTGCTTGAAAAGCAGCCGTATTTGTTTTGCTAATGGTTCTCAAAATGAATTCTGTGGATGAGCACGTTATCACCATTCAAAACTAAAGCGCACCTTTTCATTTTAAAATTCCAACTAATTGCTCTTATTCAAAATATGTATGTGGTAAGAATGTTGCCTTGACGAAGCCTTGATTAAATGAAAACGACAGCTACAAAGAAAGGGTCGACACTCAAGGCACCTAAAATTATAGATATGATATGGATAATAGCGGAAGACATTTACTGGATCTTAATTTTAGTTTTAAACCACTCTTAATTTGCCAGATTAAAAAAAAACTTAAATTACTGGATGTAAATAAGTCAGCTGGTCCTGACCAATTAGAACAATTTTTCTTAAAATTAGCTGCAGATCACATAGCTGCCCCTTTGACATATATCTATAATCTTTCACTAAGTTTGAATGAAGATATGGAAGTCTGCATTTGTTTTTCCATTGTTAAAAGGAGGAGATCCTTCTGATATGAATAACTATAGGCCGATTTCTAAACTTTGCATTCTGTCTAAGGTTTTTGAATCTCTGAGAAAACTATACTGAGACTAACGTCTAGGTTACGACTGTAACCTCTGTTCCCTGAGAACAGGGAACGAGACACTGCGTCGATTGACGCTTTGGGGAACTCCTCAGGCGTGACAGGTGTCTGAAATCACTATCAAATCATGGCAATCCTATTGTCCGGTGACAGCCCATGACTTCATTAACGTGCAATCTGGAAGTACTGTATATAAGGGCGCATTGCAAACATGACAATCACCTTATCGTCTGAAGGGACTGTTAGGTAGGCAGGCACGAGGTATGGCGAAAGACGCAGTGTCTCGTTCCCTGTTCTCAGGGAACAGAGGTTACAGTCGTAATCTAGACATTCCCTTTCGAAAGGGAACTCGCACTGCGTCAATTGACGCTTTGGGTAACGATATACCAATGCCACCATGCTAAGGGGAGTGCATGCCCATTGGCAGTGACAACTGTCAGAACCAGCAAATTCAAATGAAATACCAGAACCACTCACCCTCAGGTCACACTGGGCTGTCAGTGACAGCATTCCCTATGGTCATAGCCCAAGCTATACGCTTCACAGGAAAACCTCCATAAACTTAGTTTAATGAAAGGCTTACCTGGGCCTTCTCAAGGGCCTAGGACCACAGCTTCAAATTAGAAGAGGTCCCTTCTAGGGAATGTGGCTTGGGACCCCGAAGGAGCCCCAGCCAATCACTATTCAGGGGAACGTACTCACCCAAAATGCCACCAGGAAGGCCTGTCCTGGCATCACTTACATGGGACACTTCAGTCTGGCCAACTTCCTGTCTATCCGAAGACAGAGCCTCTGGACACTTGCCTTTAGGTAAGGCATCCAACCCGAGGGACTGCGAAGCTGACAGTGATCCACTTGGCCCGGATCTAAGAGACATGGCCTGCTAAGGCCAGTGCCTGACCATCAATACTGCTGGCTGTGTACCCCGTCACTCGAAAACTCATTTGAGGATTGAGAGGTCTACTCTGCCTGAAGCACGCCAGTGCTGTCAGCTATCTACCCATACTGCTGGGGACTAGCTTTCAAGGAGGCCTTGTAGGGCCTACTAGCTGATAGCAAGTCTATTCTGCTACGAACACAACACCGTTGGGAACCATACTACGCCACCCTGCCTCAATGGAAGCCCCAGATTCAGGGGCCTACCATCTGTACACATGGGCGTCAGCTCATGGAAATGCTCTGGCTTCAAGGGAGCGTACTTCGAAAACCAAAATGAAGTGAAGGTTAGATCTTTCTGCTCAACCCGAGCCATAGTGGTGTGAGGTAGAATGATACAGAGCTGAAAGTGGAGTACTCAGAACTACCTTGTATCAACAGGGGAGTACCAAACCTGCCCCTGAGAATTTAACAGGGTGTGCGGGCCTGCCAGTGGCTCTAGAGGTGACAGAAATTTTCCTGCACCCAGCCTAGGGGAGTGGGGCTTTCTTGCAAGCCAACCACCTTCAACCCATCGCTTGAGCAGTAGCTCAGCGAGCTGAGTGGAGCCTACTCTGGAGGCCCAAGTCCATATGCTAGCTTTGCACGGCGGGATCTGACAAACAAAAAACGGTCTCTTCGCAGAGCGAAAGACGGCCCTTACCCTACCCAAAAAGACCCATTGTACTGGGGAGGCCTTATTGAAGGCCTAACCCTAGGTCTTTATCAATCATGCTATTTATTGGACACGACACAGTGTATGCGGATGGACCTTCCATCCGCACCTTTAAAGATTATGAGGAGTGTTCCTCAGGGGTCCGTTCTAGGGCCGTTACTTTTTATCATTTATATTAATAATCTTGATCTCAATATTAGTAATGTCAATTTTCATTTTTATGCTGATGACACCGTGATTTATTGTAGTGCACCCAAATTACACCAATCTGTGTCTTATCTACAGTGTGCTTTTGATGTTGTGCAACAAAGGCTTTGTGACCTAAACCTGACTTTGAACGAGACCAAAACTAATGTTATTTTCACGATCAAAGAAACAAGTGGCAAATCAACTATCACTTAAATACCTACAGGGTACTATAATAGAGGTTGTGACAGAATATAAATATCTTGGTTATATATTTGATGATTCCTTATCTTTTAAATCCCATGTTAATCAATTAAGGACTAAATTAAAAAATAAAGCTGGGATTTTATTATAGAAATAAATCATGTTTTTCATTTGAGGCAAAAAGAAGACTAGTTTCGGCCACTTTTATGCCTGTCATTGATTATGGGGATATTTTGTATAAATCGGCAACTACTAAAATCTTAAGCTCTTTGGATACGTTGGGCTCTATCTTGCACCCAGCGCAATTGACTCTGTACACCGACGCATGTACCATTCCTATTTTGGACCCGCGCAAGGCGGACTTTTCCCTCCACAGATGCACATCAGTAAACTAGGAAATACACTTGCGCTCCCCGGGGCGGTTCAGCACAAAGAGGAGGCGTGTTCTGGCGCAAACGTTCCCTCATGCTATTTTGCAGGTTTAGAAAACAATTCCGCCACTGACCGAAAAAAACTAGTTTAAAGTCAGTGGCGCGTTGCGCATGTTATTCATGTGCTATTTTAAGGGCGCATGCTTGGCCATAATCAATGTAGCGTGTGCACAACGCGCATACACTTTGCTTATCTCATCTACACACAGACGCAGCCGTTTTCATTTTTGCAAATCATACATTATTACGATAGATAGATAGATAGATAGATAGATAGATAGATAGATAGATAGATAGATAGTTTATTATAAAAGCATACATCTAGCTTACACATTAACCCAAATTATCATACGCCTGTTTAACCGAAGCTAATTTGGGTGTGTTTCTCCATCCACAACATCACTTCTCTGTCTTTTACGGCCCTGATGAGAACGTCGGTCTCCTCGGCTGTGAACCGCTCCTGGCGTGCGTCTGGCAAATCCGCCGTTATAATAGCAATCCGCCATGGAACAAGCGCGCCTGCTCTTAAAGGGAATGTGAGATGTCGCTCTGATTGGTTTATTTCACGTTACGCCCAAACCACACCTATGAATAATGAAGCTACTAAGTTCAGACCAACCCATTTTAGATTTGCATCGGGCGCAAGAGTCATTTATCCCGCCGGTCTAATAGCCGAGACCCGCCCACAAAGTTACTTGCGTTTCGCGCTTGATACTTGCGTTTCAGATCGTTAAAATATTGTATCATTGTGCACTTAGGTTTATACTAAATTGTAAATACAATACTCACCACTGTGATCTGTACAACAGAGTTGTTTGGTCGTCATTATAAATACGCAGATGTAAACATTGGTACCTGTTTATTTATAAATCAATTTTGGGTCTATTGCCTCGATTTCTTTGCTCTTTTACCCAAGACAGACCTGTTGGAGTTTATTCTTTGTGCTCACACGATTTGTATACCCTCTCAGTTCCACCCGCCCAAACTGAATTTGGAAAACAAGCTTTTGTCGGAATGCCGCACCCAGTGATTGGAACTTTTTACAAAATGACCTGAAATTGGAGACCCTGGTGTCAATGAATATTTGTAAATCTTTGCTTAGTGAGCTGTTGAAGGAAAAAACTATTTGTAAATGTTTTTAATTGATATGGTTTAATGTCATGGTGATTTTCTTTCTTCTTTTATTTATTTATTCTTTTATTTTGTTGATAATGTTGTGCTGCTCATCTTGGCCAGGTCATTTCTGTAAAAGAGATTTTTAATCTCAGAAAGTTTTATCTGGTTAAATAAAGGTCAAATAAATACAAAAAGTAAAAAAAAGAAATGTGACTTGTATTAACAGATTTTGGTCTATTAAGAAATGTTGCCTTGTGAAAGCGAACTGAACCGAGAAGAAATTGCAGCATTTTAATCCATATTTTGGACCAAAGCAAACGATCTAAGAACGCCCAGACTCTGAAGACACACTTCTGATGTTGTTGCATTAGATAACAAATGACAATCTGAAATGATTAATTTACCCTTATGTCAGATCAAACTCATATGATTTTCTTTTATGCAACAAAAGGGAAAAAATTAAGACTGTTTTCCATTCAAGAACAATGAATGGGGACTGAAGCTTTCAATCTTCAAAAAAGAACAGAAAAATATAAAAAAAGTGGTTCATGATTTTTGAGTGAACTATCCCTTTAAGTGTCCAAACACATTTTGAAGCCCACCACATGCAGACTCTCTCTCTGACTGTTGTGTTCATTGTTGTGGGATTTATCGATAGACATAATGACATATTAGGTTAGGTTTGTGTGATTTATGAGATGTATCAGTCAGAGATAATGACTTGTCCTCTTTTAGAGAGACTTCCACTCCCCAGAGAGCGGGACACTCACATCTGTGCCCCAGAAAGGCCGCATTAACTGTCCCAGGTGTCCTGGTTAATGGCTCAGGCCGCCTCTGTGTCATTAGTCACTGAGATTCATTTATTGGCACCTCTTGTTACTAAAACATTTTTTCTTTCATCGCTTTGAGAGTGATAAAATCTACTTATTCTGTCACATTCCTTCTATATGATGATATGTATGAAATTTATTGAATTGCATTTTCTCAATTCTAAATCCTATAGAGACAGTGATGTATAAAGTTAAGGTCTTCCGTTCTGTATTGGGTTTGATGGATCAAAACAGATACAGTATTAATCGAATTAATCGACATATTGAATATGGTCTTTGGGGATGTACGAAACCTCTGCATGTGGTGGGGTCTTAAACACATTACCTGACCTCGCTGGATGAGCTGGACTCTCTCGCCAAACATTAAATGGGCACTAATCTCTCTCATGTGACTATAATTAGCAGATGATTTTGTCTAAAGCAACATAAAGTAAACTAATGCCTTCCTCCAGAGAAATCCAAGGTTAAGTGCCTTTCCCAATGGCACTATCTGTCTGTCTATCTTGAATTTGCTGTCTGCTGTAGATACTAACTGAACTGTCTAATAACTTTGACTGTTTTGTCTCTCTGATTATCATCCTTTTTTCTGCAACATATTTTGTTTGCAATATTTTGCTTCAAGAAAAGGAAAATAATAAAAATCAACACTGCAATATTTCTTAATAATTTGCTACTTGTTGTTAGTGCAGAACACCAGACAAATGACAAAATTGAGATTCTCTCAAACTAATGAAATTAACTTAATCAAAATTCTTTCAACACTATGATCATTTACCTGTAATATTATATTATTCAGTTCACACTTAAGTATATTCTTTTAATGTATATTATATCCATAAGTACTTCTTTCTCACAAGGGCTATCTTTAACACTAAGAAGTTAAGATTTGGTCCATTATATTAAAACATTTGATAGAGGTATAAAAAATGAGACTACAGGTATAAGAGGTGGTACCTGCAATAGGATTTGAAATGCTGCAAGTGTGTGTATGTCATGAGCTCTGTGACAGAAATGTGCATATGTGTGTGACCTGTGTGTGCTGTCTGGTCTTTGATTCAAAAATATTGATTTAATCCAGCTTAATCCCTTCTGATCTGCAGTCAGAGCTGATTTAAGAGATTACTGACGGTACTGCCTCCTAACTCTTCTGCAACTGCTTTCCTTATGTGTTCTTAGATGAGTCCATCGTTCTGGGCTGCAACTCTAAAGAAAAACTAGATTTTAGGCGACTATGGCAAGAAACTTCATTGGATGTTTGGGTACTAAAAAGAAAAAACAGACTCAGCTGGGGGATGAGGTTTATGTTTTTTTTCATGTGTGTATTATGTTATCTCTGATTTACATAGCACTGAGCATGTGTGTATGTGTGTATGTGCATATATTATTCATATACAGAACGACAAACTATTTTAGCCAATATGCTTTAAGGTAACAAGAAATGGTGTTTACAATTCATTTACCTCTGCTATCTGATGTATTTCCAACTGAAATAGGATATTTAACCCCCCACCCCCCAAATCCTTTTATTTTGAAAAGGATTTGATTTTATCCAGGAGGTGACTGGATCATGTCATTAAAAACAGTATCTATATAGCAGATGATTTGTAGGGAAGGATTGAAAATAAAAGGCATTGGTGATGCTCAACAAAAAGGAAAGTTATGATGAAAGATTGAAAAAACAAACACGTTTTTCTTTGGAATAGCTGATGAAGTTTACACAAAAAGATTAGGAACATGTACTAAGACATTATTTTAGTAACTTATTTCTCATTTACTCAATTTCTTTGTATTTGCTGTCTTGTGACTGCACTGTTTGTATCTTTCAGAATTATCGTCAGTGTATGGCTGGTCTACTGGTCCCTCCCTATGGTGTGATGGATAGTGTCCCAAATGCTGACAGTAAGTACAAACACTTGTCTTTGTTCTTAAAGGGCCTGTTAACCATGATAATTCTGTCAAAATGTACTCACTGATGTTGTTCCACACATGCATGACTGTCATTCTTCTGTGGAACACAGCTTTTCAGAATCTCTAAAGTGCTATTTTCTAAAACTAAAGCATTTTGTAAACAGGGTCTGTCAAGCAAAAAATTCCTTGAAAGTATAATTTAAGTAGTGCAACTTCTGTGCTTGTTACATGTCCTCTGAAGTCATACAATAGCTTTTTTTGAGGAAAATATCAAAACATACACTTTTCAAAAGTTTAGGGTTGGGATGTTTGACCATGGCTGTACATTTATTTGAACAAAATACAGTAAAAACAGTAATATTGAAATATTATCAGAATAAAAGTTAAAATGTAATTTATTTCTGCGATGGAACCAGCCATCCATCTTCAGTGTCACATCAATGTTGAAGACAGTTGTGCTGCTTCATATTTTTGCGGGAATCATGATATATATAAATATATTTTTTTATATATTTATATATATATATAAATATCTATTTGCTGAATAGAAAGTTAAAGGGACACTCCACCCATTTGCATTAAGCTTTGCATTGTTAGAAACCCAGTCATACTATTGAATGGTCGTGCAACACTCTCTCATTTTCCCCTGAGACGGGAGAAATCCGTTATTTACCTTTTACACTTCCTCCTACAATGACGCAAAAATCGTCATTTTGCGTCATTGTAGGAGGAAGTGTAAGAGGGGGGGGGATTTCTGTTGAGACTACAAGCTCTAGTTCCTCATCTTTCCCAGGGGGCGGGACCCGCTCACGCTACAGACCTATTACAGATCAGTGGGTGGGACTTTACTCTCTGAAACTGAAAGCAATATCCTCCATCTTGTTTGAAGCTAAGCTAACAGGCGCTGTGGAGACAGATGTAAAGTAATGACAATAGCGGAGGAGAGTGCTCAATATGATATAGAAGAAGAGGATTTCGGAAGTCTGATGCTTGAATCAGGTGTTTGTGGCTACCTTTACAAGCCGCATTATAGCGAAGAGCAGCCGAGGCAGAAGACCTGCCTGCCGCGGACGAGGAGCCCGGACTGGCTCGAGTTAGGGCGGACTGGTGGCGCCGGTGATCTCACTATGCAACTCATAGACTGTAAGATGCAACTACGAACACAGAGATAGAGTCCGTCTGCGGCAAAGAATTTCAACGATGACAATTTCTCCTGGACGAAATCTCTGAATCAGACGAGGACACGGACGTTTGTGTTGAGAACTATCCTAGTTTCGCACCGCATATGTTCTGACTGAACATCCAGGTACCATGCAATAATTCACCTTTTCGAAAGAAATACAAACGAGGAGTAATGCACTAATGAGTTCGCCAACTAACTAGACATTTTGTGTGAATGTGAAATGAATTTCAAGCTCTGGTGGTAGCTAGCCTTGTAGACGGAAGAGTGATTTCTCTTATAGGCAGATATGCGCTTTCTGGATTAGTGGGAGTGGCTTGCGGAGCTGTGCAATGTGGTGCATTGTGGGAGTTGTTGTCTTTCATACAAATGCGTCCTGAAGTTATTTTTTGTCTTTCCTCGGTCACGAAGGCACCAAATTCAAAATTTATTTTACATTTCGACTACATATATGACCCACTTTAAATAAAAAACAATGTTCAAATGGGTGGAATGCCCCTTTAAGCATTCATTTGAAACAGAAATCTTTTGTAACAATGTAAAAGTCTTTACTTCCCCTTTTCAATATAATTCATCCTTTGCAGAATAAAATTATTAATTTCTTTTAAAAAAAGGCAGCTATGTTGTAACTCTTATTCTCAGTTGTGCTTCAGTATAATCAATTTTGGCACGTTGCGATCAGTTCTTGAGGGTTTTTGCTGAAGCTAATGTTCTCAGTACTTTCGAGAGGTCTTTACTATATAAGGTTCTTTATATCTATAATTTATCGTTTTTTAAATAAATTAGCATTTTTTAAAATTGCAAAGCGACTCTTTTTGTCTGACTTCCGGTCTCCCCATATCAGAGGGACCCCCTCACCTCTTCCACTCCAGTTATAGGGCCTCTTCTGAGTTTTCAAAAGAAAGGTTTTTTTTTGTTTGTTTTTTACGGCTGAGTAAACCTGGCTGTTAACGTTGGGAAGCGTTTTCCTTCTCGTTGAGGAAGGAACACTACGGAGACCACATCCTACCCAAAGAGGGAGGTTAGTATGTGGAAAATACATCCTCACCAGATGGAGAGTACTCCATAGGGAAGAGTCCCTGTGGAGGACTCCACCTGATAAGGGGGAGACTACTGGGCACTGCAACACTACATATGGAGTACAAGCCAGATTACAAGGGATCACCTGAAAAGGGCATACCATGAGTAATGGGCCTGGTAGTGAGTACCGAACTTACTACTGATGAGTGCTTGGATGTAGAAAAGATGTCCCGGGTTCACCAACCTGGGGAACTCTTTTTGGACGACAAGGTACACGTTACCACCTCAGAGAGGGGGAGGGTGCCTATGCAAGCTCTACACCCAACCACTTGTCCAAGTTTTGCATGTTGTTACCCAAGACTCAAGATGAAACTGGTTCCATACTGAGATTATAGAATCTCGCTAAGGTGTTGACTGTAGCCCAGCCTGCAGCTCTTCATACAGTATGTCTGCTAGTGAAGCACCGTTTACCAAAGCCGACCTGGCTGTGATACCCCTTGTGGAGTGAGCTCTCACTCCCAATGTGCATGGTACACCTTGGATCTGATAAGCCCAGAGAATGACGTCCACAATCCAGTTGGCCAATCTCTGTTTGGAGACAGCCTTTCCATTCTGACCTCCGAAGCAGACAAAGCGATGCTTAGATCTTCTGAAGCTCTGTGTGCAGTCCAGGTATATGTGCAAAGTGTGCACTGGACACAACAGTCTGGGTCTCCCTCATCAGGAGGTATTGCTTGCAAGTTCTCCACTTGGTCCCTGAAGGGAGTAGTGGGAAGTTTGGACACACATTCGGGCCGGGGTCTCAGGACCATGTGAGAGTGTGCCGGCCAGAATTCTAGGCACGATTCACTTACAGAGAAGGCTTGTAGGTCCCTCACCCTCTTGACAGAGGTGAGCTCAATCAGCATGGATCTTTCTTTAAGGCCTGTAGGTCCAAAGAAAGATCCTATGAGGGGACGAGGCGATTCAACCTGCATGCATTTCCCAGGAACATATTTATCATGCTTCCACAAAGACCTGCCTCTCACAGTGTCGTGGTTTGCTGCTATCGGAGAAACGTACACTTTTAGGGTGGAGGCAGACAGGCACCTCTCCAGGCCCTTTTGGAGGAAGGAAAGCATAGACCAGACACCACATTTTCATGGGTCTTCACATCAGGAAGAACCATGTAGTGAAGAGGTGCCACTTCAAGGCATACAGCTGCCTGGAAGAGGGGGCTCTTGCCTGAATGTGATAGTATCTATCATTGCTGGTGATAGGCCTCTGAATTCCTTCTCGTCCCATCCAGGGACCAGACATGGAAGTTCCAGAGGTCTGGGCACGTGTGCCAGATTTTGCCCTGCCCCTGAGAAAGAAGGTCCCTTTTGCCAGGAAGAGGCCGACACCATCAGCATGAGCTCCGAGTACCAAGTTTGGTTGGGCCAGTATGGCAAAACCATTAGGAATTGTTCTTCTTCCCTGATTTTGCACAGTGTCTTTGCAATGAGGCTCACTAGGGTAAACGCATACTTACGCAGGCCCCGGGGGCAAGCTGTGAGCCAGTGCGTCCGTGCCAAGGGGACCTCGGTCAGGGAATACCACAGTGAACAGTGGAGGATTCATGGGAGGCGAACAGGTCTGCCTGTGCTTCCCCGAATCGACTCCAGATCAGCTGGACCACCTGGGAATGGAGTCTCCACTCCCCGAAGCGTAGCCTAATGCAAGAGCAAATCGGCTGCAAGATTGAGGTCACCCAGGATGTGAGTGGCTTGCAGTGATGCTGACTCCAAAGGAGGAGATGGCGGGACGAGTTGTGGCATGCGACGAGAACGGATACCGCCTTGGTGATTTATATATGCCATTGTCACTTTGTTTTCCGTCCGGACCAACACTTGCTTGCCCTGAATCAACGGACGAAACCTCCACAGGGCTAACAACTCAAGGTATTCGATGTGCCAGTGCAGTCGGGGCAGAGTCCAGGGTCCCAAGGCTGTGTGCCCATTGCATACAGCGCCCCAGCCTGTTGCAAGCGTCTGTTGTAACAACAACATGCCTGGACACTTGTTCTAGGGGAACTCCTGCCCGTAGAAATGCAAGGTCTGATCAGGGCCTGAATAAGTGATGGCAAATCAGCATGATGGCCACGTGATGTATGCCGTGGCACAATGGCTATCTCAGGACTCGAGCCTGAAGCCAATGCTGAAGTGGTCTCATATGCATCTATCCCAGCAGCGTGACTGCGGCCGAGGATGCCATATGCCCCAGGAGTCTCTGAAAATATTTCAGTGGTACTGCTATTTTGTGCTTGAACAATTTCAAGCAGTTCAGTCACGACTGCGCACTGTCTTGTGAAAGACATGCTGTCATGTTGATCGAGTCCAACTCCACACTGAGAAAAGAGATGGTCTGCACTGGGGAGAGCTTGCTCTGTTTTCCCGATGTCATAGCGGGGTGCTAAAGTGCCAACTCATTTCTCCTTATGGAGGATCCCTTTACCACTCTGCAGATATCACCGTGAACCAATCTTGATGTTAAACACATGAGATAATCTGTTTCTGTGTGAAAATCTCAGTTCATGTTAAATTCAACATTTATTTAATATTTTATTCAAATGAAAAGTTGTATCTGTTAATAGTATTTAATGACCTGAGCTAACATGAACTAACAATGAACAGCTGTATTTTTTAACGCTAATAGAACCTTATTGTAAATTGTCACAGATATTTCTATGTTGCTGTGCAGAATTCAGGAAGAGTCATTGCTCTCTATTTACAGTGAGGAAAATAAGTATTTGAACACCCTGCTATTTTGCAAGTTCTCCCACTTGGAAATCATGGAGGGGTCTGAAATTGTCATCGTAGGTGCATGTCCACTGTGAGAGACATAATCTAAAAAAAAAATCCAGAAATCACAATATATGATTTTTTAACTATTTATTTGTATGATACAGCTGCAAATAAGTATTTGAACACCTGTCTATCAGCTAGAATTCTGACCCTCAAAGACCTGTTAGTCTGCCTTTAAAATGTCCACCTCCACTCCATTTATTATCCTAAATTAGATGCACCTGTTTGAGGTCGTTAGCTGCATAAAGACACCTGTCCACCCCATACAATCAGTAAGAATCCAAGTACTAACATGGCCAAGACCAAAGAGCTGTCCAAAGACACTAGAGACAAAATTGTACACCTCCACAAGGCTGGAAAGGGCTACGGGGAAATTGCCAAGCAGCTTGGTGAAAAAAGGTCCACTGTTGGAGCAATCATTAGAAAATGGAAGAAGCTAAACATGACTGTCAATCTCCCTCGGACTGGGGCTCCATGCAAGATCTCACCTCGTGGGGTCTCAATGATCCCAAGAAAGGTGAGAAATCAGCCCAGAACTACACGGGAGGAGCTGGTCAATGACCTGAAAAGAGCTGGGACCACCGTTTCCAAGGTTACTGTTGGTAATACACTAAGACGTCATGGTTTGAAATCATGCATGGCACGGAAGGTTCCCCTGCTTAAACCAGCACATGTCAAGGCCCGTCTTAAGTTTGCCAATGACCATTTGGATGATCCAGAGGAGTCATGGGAGAAAGTCATGTGGTCAGATGAGACCAAAATAGAACTTTTTGGTCATAATTCCACTAAACGTGTTTGGAGGAAGAAGAATGATGAGTACCATCCCAAGAACACCATCCCTACTGTGAAGCATGGGGGTGGTAGCATCATGCTTTGGGGGTGTTTTTCTGCACATGGGACAGGGCGACTGCACTGTATTAAGGAGAGGATGACCGGGGCCTTGTATTGCGAGATTTTGGGGAACAACCTCCTTCCCTCAGTTAGAGCATTGAAGATGGGTCGAGGCTGGGTCTTCCAACATGACAATGACCCGAAGCACACAGCCAGGATAACCAAGGAGTGGCTCTGTAAGAAGCATATCAAGGTTCTGGCGTGGCCTAGCCAGTCTCCAGACCTAAACCCAATAGAGAATCTTTGGAGGGAGCTCAAACTCCGTGTTTCTCAGCGACAGCCCAGAAGCCTGACTGATCTAGAGAAGATCTGTGTGGAGGAGTGGGCCAAAATCCCTCCTGCAGTGTGCGCAAACCTGGTGAAAAACTACAGGAAGCGTTTGACCTCTGTAATTGCAAACATAGGCTACTGTACCAAATATTAACATTGATTTTCTCAGGTGTTCAAATACTTATTTGCAGCTGTATCATACAAATAAATAGTTAAAAAATCAGTATTATAAAAAAATATAAAATTTCTGTATTTTTTTTTTTAGATTATGTCTCTCACAGTGGACATGCACCTACGATGACAATTTCAGACCCCTCCATGATTTCTAATTGGGAGAACTTGCAAAATAGCAGGGTGTTCAAATACTTATTTTCCTCACTGTATATGAAGAGGGGTGTGCTGTTTTATCATAGATAAGAGTCTTCCAGGACTGGATACTTCAAGAGAGTTATTGTTCCTGGAGGAGAAAGCATTTGTGGTGTGGGTAATGACCCACCCCTGCTCCCCGCGGCCCCTCAGGGCCCATTACTGAAGACTACATCCCCATGATGACTTTACATACTATATTTAATCTTCTTGCTTAACCATCGCTTCTGCTGAATCTCCTGCATTTTAATCTTGCCTTGACTAAATGATTGAGGCTCATATTAGATTTTAAAGACTTGATCTTTATTTAATTAATTGTATTTGTCACATTTTTTTTTCCATAGGAATGCCTGACAAAGAGAATCTGAGTTCACCCGGATCATCCAAACACTTAAATAAGGTTTGTTTTAACTCCAAAATACAAGCATCTATCTTTGAAATCTTCCACTGTTCATCAGGACACATGTTCACTATCCTGTATGAAGTCATGACCATCTGATGACAGTCTCTGTGATTGTCATCTTGTGGACCCCAAAAGTGAAAGGTCTGTCATCATTTACTCATCCTAATGTCTTTCCAAATAATTCTTCATTTGAACACAGAAGTTAGGCAAAATGCCTTGAGTGCGCTATCCATGCAATGAAAGTTAATGGGGGACTGGTGCTGTCGATCTCCAGAATAGAAAATAAAATACCATAAAAATATCAAAACAGTGACTCTTTCACCCTATTCTCAGAGTTGTTTGTAATCATATATTATAATATGTGAAGAACCGGCTGAAACTTAAGCAATTCACTGATAATCTTCCCCTCTGCCACAGCTGTCAAATCTCCTCTGTTAACTTGCATTCAAGTATGGCATGTAAAGATGCACATACCGTATTTTTCGGACTATAAGTCGCTCCGGAGTATAAGTCGCATCAGTCAAAAAATGCCTCATGAAGTGAAAAAAAACATATATAAGTCGCACTGGACTATAAGTCGCATTTATTTAGAAATTTATTTCACAAAATCCAAGACCAAGAACAGACATTTAATCAGGAAAGGCAAGTTATTCAACTACACAGTAGCACACAGAACAACAGGCTGAATGTCCAGTATGTTAACGTAACACATTAACGCCCGTTTCACTCATACTCCGTTTGTAGTGCGTATATTTTTCCGTACCCTTGTTAACAGGTCAGAGCTTTCACAATGCACGCGGTTGCAGTCCGTCGATCCGTTCCAGGAGCGGTGCGTATACAGCAGTGCAGAGATCGTTTCCGCACCGAGTCTATTTTTGCTGTGCTGCACGCGCTGAATTAAAGTGACAGCACACGGTTTGTGGTCAAAATGAATACAGATTGACCAGATTGACATGAAAACGTAGTAATTTCATCATAAATGCATTTAATTAAATACTAGCCTACTATTTTTCACAGTCATCTTTTTACTTAAAGCGTTGGTAAATCAAGGAAAACTACAATTTACTTCAACAAGGCGACATAATGAACAACACTCGTCTCATTCGTGGAGGTGGAAAAACAAGTTATTTGTGAC
This sequence comes from Squalius cephalus, assembly GCF_949319135.1. Lineage (NCBI taxonomy): Eukaryota > Metazoa > Chordata > Actinopteri > Cypriniformes > Leuciscidae > Squalius > Squalius cephalus. The sequence goes on from NC_137130.1 coordinate 34,819,866, forward strand.
ATGCAAGATTTATTGTATAAAGATTTAAATTATGCAAAAGAAAGGGTATGAGTCTGCTGTTTTTGTCAATTTTAAGTTTTAATTTAAAATGTATGCGATTTTAATATAAGTGCATGGTTAAATATTTTACCACTTGCTTGAGCAACTTAATATATAATTATATAGAAGTAATGCATTGAATAATAGTTTGTTTAAATTGTGTTTAAACGTGAATACGTCTATTAAAGAGTATACGTATAAAGAGAATCGCAATGCTGACAAAAAACTTTTTCTTTTTTTTTAAATAAAATTTGCTGATAACTTCTGGATTTGAAATACAATGTGTTTGGGGTTACAGCCGCGGGTCAGTTACGCACTGCAAACGCAGCTTATGTGAAAGCACTTTAGCGCGTGCTGCTCCTGCACAGCATATGCACCGCACACGCTATTCAGCTACACAATAGCATAAAGAACAAATATCTGGGAGGCTGAATAAGCTAAATTAACATAAGCCAGCGAGTCCAACAAGCAAGTTACCAGTAAACAAGTTCACCAAGCTCCCGCGATCTCATTCCTCATCATTTTCTTCATCATCCGTGTCGCTTCTGAACAACTCCGCCAACTAGAGCGCCCCCTCGCGGCTGTGGACGGTAATGTTTTCTCTTGGTTCATCTCAGTCTGAATTAATTTTGATATATAAGTCGCACCTGACTATAAGTCGCAGGACCAGCCAAACTATGAAAAAAAGTGCGACTTATAGTCCGGAAAATACGGTAAGTGAAATACATAAAAGCTGATTGAGTTTTTTTTTAAATGTTCCTCATTCAACAATATTATACTATTGCTGTGTAGGACTGTGCATGTTCACGTCTGTCTGCATAATAACTTTTTTTCAAGACATAATTTTTGCCTTCATTTTGAGGTGGTTTGTGAAAAATCTAGTGCTCTGATGCAAACACTCTGCGGCTTCATGCCTGACACCAGGAAGCAAACTTATAGTGAAACAACTTCAGCCTTTCTTTTATAAATAAGCAATTTCTAAAAACTTGCACAGAAAATGAATTCGTCCTATTTTAAGACAGTGTTGGACTCACCTGATGAGCAGAGAGAGTTTGATTATTGTTATTCTCCTTGTTTGCGTCAGTTCCGATAAAACTACATCCTTCCTTCCCAACATCTCCTCTATAGAATACAATATTTGTTTGAAATTTAAAAATGAACTAGGCAGCTCTGGCATCCTCTCTCCCATTTCTGAGCATGTGCCCATTTGGAGTTCCTCTTCCTCTGACCTCTCAGGTCATTTCCCGTCCACTACTCGTTTTTACGGTCACAAGTGCTTTGTTTTTCCATTTTTTTTTTTTTTTTGTTTTTTTTGTTTCTATAATGATGCATCCAAATAGCAGGTGATCAATATTGGCCACAACAGAGTGTCTGTGATTTGCATAATGGTGTTGTTTTATTCACTTAAGTCTGTTTGGGGCTTTGGTGAACAGAAGGCAGAATCTGTCTTTCGTGATGCACATAATCGTTATGTTATGTAGGAACACACTTCCTCCGAGTGTACAAATCATGCTGTAAGATGCTGAAGATCTCAGCAGACTGACACACTTAAATTGATTTGAACTCGGATGAGTTCACTGTTAATACTGCTCAGAGTCTGTTCTGTACTAGTTGAGCTTTGCATAGATTGGCTGGATTGCAGACAGAATGTGTTTCTTTGGAACAAAAACAAATTTGAGATATTTTTGCTTCCTAGCTTTTAGTTTCAATTAAATAGTCATTAAATAGTCAACACTATTAGCAGGGATGATCACTTATTGCAAAAGTGGTATCCTATCACAGTACCACACTTGTATTCACTGAGCTCTCAGAACGACCCCTTTCTCCCACAAATGTTAGTTAAAACAGATTGAAACACCTGTGCTGTGTCCGAAATCGCCCCCTATACCCTTAAATATGGCACTATTTGAAGGGACAGCCATTGTAGTGGTGTCTAAAACCATAGTGGACATTATCAAGTGCACTCATTCAATCCCACAATGCACTGCAATAATGAGTGTACAACCAATGTATGCTCAATTTGCACTGTGATCTGAATCATCCATCCATCCATTTTGAACTAATGTAGGTAAAAGGGAATGAGGGTATTGGGGCGATTTTGGACACAGCCCTGAATTCAAGAATTAAGAGGTGTGTCCCAATACTTTTGTCCACATAGAGCTGGTAAGTCCCGCCCCTTCCGCTAACCCCACTGGACCTCTAGGTTGAAAAATCGTCAATGCAAGTGAATGTATTTATTGTGAAATAATTATTTTCTGGTCCCGTTTGAATTGTGCCATGAATGTGAACATATGTTGTCTGTGAATTTTTTACATAATCTTTCGTGTGAAGAATGCTACAATTTAGCGGGTAGAAGTTTGATACGGTTAGACTTTGTGTGAGAGCACTTTGTGGACTACAACTCTTCGCTGCTTTCGACGCGTTTGAAACGTCACCACCACTCGCACACGGACACTAGCTCACGGATCCCGCTAAACATGGCTGTGTCTTTGGTGCACTTCACCGCCTTCTTTCAGGGAGAGGGCAAAATCGTTGAGGTTGGTGAAAACCATGGGTAAGTCAACTTTATGGGGTGACGTCACATAGGCGACATGTAGTCTTTCTCGTTATGTCTTTTCCACAACTGCTAGCCGAAGAATCATACCATATACTGTCAAACTCGTAACATGAAAAATTATATACAAAATTCACAGACAACATATGTTCACATTCATGGCACAATTCAAACGGGATCAGAAAATAATTATTTTCTCCCATTCACTTGCATTGACGATTTTTCAACCTAGAGGTCCACTTGGGGTTTTACGGATGGGCGGGACTTACCAGCTCTATAGTGTATCTCAAAAATTGAACAGTACTTGAAAAAACAATGTATATGCCTGTAATGTCTTGCCTCAAATATAATGTGTTAATTCTACTGGCAAAACAGCACCCAAGACAATGTGTTGTTGTAGAAGTACAGCCTGGGTGAGGATTGGAAAAATTTTGTTAAAATACAGTTTGGTTAAAGATACAGCACACTGGCCTTGGCCAAGAGTTGTTCCTCCAGTGTGACAGGAGGGAAAGCAGAACCACAGACACACCTTCTGTTCAAAGCCCTGATAAAGACGGCAGTATGACACGAATCTTGCTTAACATAATGACATGTACATTTTTATGAGAAGAAGACAGCAGAATTCTACACAAGCTGCTTGTGATGACATTTGTTCTGATATTAAAGCATGCTAATGGATTTGTTATGATAAATTGGCACATTCCAAGAATAGGGTACAGAGTAATCAGTGTATGTTTGCAACCATAATTTACTTATCTTCACATCAGTGACATGTAAATATAGTTTAAAAAGTCGATTCATGGGATTTCATTATTCTATAGTGAACAGAAATTAATGAAAGAAACTTGATTATTAAACATATTATAGGTTCAAATAAATAGGTGAGTGAGTGAGTTATTTTTGGAAATGTCATGCCTCAGCAAATGAGATGTTATATTGCATTTTCCCATATATAGATAGTTAGTCTGAATATATTCTGAATTTTTCACAGAAAGCCGTCCTTTATTATTCAGAAGATTTAAAGTTTACTCTCTTACTATTTCACTGTGTATTTGTGCTCTATAAAACTTAAAAAAAAAAAAAAACACTGAAGAATAAACCTAATAGTCCCACATTCTCATCCTTTTGTTTTCCAGAAATTATTAATTCAAAGTCCCATCAAACATCACCCCAAATCCATTACTCAGGTATTCAACCATCCTGTTTGTTAGTCCAACTCCTGTCAGTCACAGTGCTGAATTGTGTAACATTATGTTATGTATAGAGTGGTTTACGTCTCTCTCTTTGTTTCTGTGCATTAATGTTTGTCTCTCAGGTGCCGTCAGAAAAGATCTTACGGGCAGGTGAAGTGTTACGAAACACCATTTTGTTCCGAGCACCTCAAATGATCAGAGACAGGAAGTACCACCTAAAAACATACAGGTAAATACAGGTACAGTATTTTATATATATGTATAAAATATATGAAATACATTTTATACTTAATATCACATTCTCCAAGAGTCAGACGTGGATGTTGGTCAACAGGAAATATCAACAAAAAGACATGCCCAATTCGCTTATCCTGCCCGTAAAGACCATAAACATTACTGATAACATTACTGATTATCAATTAATGTACATGCATGTATATTAAAAACTATTCATGTATGACTGATACGTTGCAAATCTGGTGATTTTACATTTTTTGTTAACTGGAACCTTGCTCTGACTTGATCGTTTGAATCAGTGTGTTGTTGACTTGAGAATAATGCAGAGAATAATCACTCCACTTCACAAATGAATCGTTCAGTACGATGAACAGTTCAGCAATGAGGTTTCTTTACAAAGATACATTAAGAAATTATATTTACTTAATTATTCAGTAAAACAATGGTATTGCGAATATTATTGTTACTTGTTCATCATTGTGTCAGTGTTTTATTCGCTGATTTTAGCTTGCTTCTTTGCACGAAGAACAACATAGTGACGAAACGCGCTCTGTAGAGCAGTTTGTCCGTTTAGGGCCACTGTAGAAACATGTCGGTGCAAAATGGCCATTTCAATGTAAGGGGACCCGCGGTGTGTGTAGATAGAAATGGCTCATTCTAAGTTAATAAAAACACAACAGTTCATTATGTAAGGCCTTTATACACCACTGAAATCATAGTTATGTATATTATATTGCATTTCTGTCAACAGATCCTCCTAAATATTACATAATACACCTTTAAGGACAGTAACATAGTGAAAAATACTTTTGCTACTGTCCACCAGTGGTGTTGAGTGGCTTAATGGATTATTTATTTTAAAGGGTAACTCTCGCCAAAATGCAACCTTGGGTCTTTTTGTGAATCTACCCGAGGCAAACTTTCGTTTAAAAGCATAATTAGAATGGAAACGCCGCTTTTAAGTTTGACCGTATTTTCGTTTTTGGTCAAATTGCCTTGTGAATGGGAGAGCTTGGGGCACGACTATGATAGCATCAAAAATCGCTATTTTTAAAACACTAAGAAGGCTCGACACAACATGAAACTTTGCTCGAAGTATCATCAGGGGCTCTACACATGAACTCCAGCATTGAGAACATTGTTTGTGTACACAGAGTTTACTAAAAAGAAAGATTTTGAACAACTCACTGTAGCTGTGTCCGCCGGCATTTTTAAAAGTCAAAAATAGTCGCTCTCCAAATGTGAATGAACTGACTCTGAATTTTAGTATTGCTTCTTATATGAGGATCCTTTTTCAAATACAAGGTCAATACTGATTTTCACTAATGAGAAAACAACAAATTATCTGTGAATTTATATGGAACTAAGCTTTAGGAGCTTTCCATATTTACTCTGCTCCCTGTTACGTTGCATTTGGAGATCGACTGTTTTTGACTGTCAGTATGCCGGCGGACACAGCTACTGTGTTCAAAATCTTTCTTTTTAGTAAACTCTGTGTATACAAACACTGTTCTCAATGCTGGAGTTCATGTGTAGAGCCCCTAGTGATACTTCGAGCAAAGTTTCATGTTGTGTCGAGCCTTCTTAGTGTTTTAAAAATAGCTATTTTTTATGCTATCATAGTCGTGCCCCAAGCACTCCCATTCAAAAGGCAATTTGACCGAAAACGAAACTACGGTCAAACTTGAAAGTGGAGTTTCCATTCTAATTATGCTTTTAAAAGAAAGTTTGCCTCGGGTAGATTAACAAAAAGACCCTAGGTTGCATTTTGGCGAGAGTTACCCTTCAAGTGTCCTGCATACCTGTGTTTGTTGTAGGCGGTGCTGTATGGGCACAGAGCTTGTTGATTGGCTGTTACAGCACACTTCCTGTGTGCACTCTCGTGTTCAGGCTGTGGGGATGTGGCAGGTGTTGCTGGAGGAGGGAGTCTTAAACCACGGTGAGTGTGTCATACTCGTTCATTTTCAAAGGTCAGTGACTGCTTAAGGCAGTAAATCACTGCACAATATGACATATATATATATATATATATATATATATATATATATATAACCACAAACCAGTTTGAGAGAGCTCTTAATTAAGATCTATTATCCAGATGATAATTTCGCTTTGGATTGCCTCTATAAATGCGATGTGGTTGAATGTTTTTCTTTGTTTAATGGTTGATTTGTTCTTTGTGGTTCCTGTTCGGTGTTTTGCTGCAGTGGACCAGGAGCTGAGTTTCCAAGATAAGTATCTGTTTTATCGGTTCCTGGACGATGAGACCGAGGAGGCACCCCTCCCCAGTGAGGAAGAGCAGAAAGAGAGTGATGAAGAACTGCAGGACACCCTCCTGCTCCTCTCTCAGATCGGACCTGACGCCCATCTTCGAATGATCCTGCGGAAACTGTACGTTCTTCCTCAGAAACATCAGCGCCTGCTAATATGAGTCATTACGTCCCCCTGTGGACTCTGGGCTATAAAGAGAAGTGCCTCAACGTGATCTGATCTGTATCTGCTACTGTTTGGCTGCTTTCCTACGAACTTTCCCACAATTCTCCAAAGAGAGATTAGACTTTTATATGCATGCTGAAACTGAAGCAGAGACCTTTTAAAGGTCCTGGAAGATGTAACATCTGCACTAGGACTTTTTTTGGTGCACAAATTTGATCCACAAAAACTTTTTAAAATGTCAGAATAAGTTCCAAAGTCATTACTGCTCAACATCATTGTCCTCTCTGCTCTTCTCTGCAGGCCTGGCCAGAGGACAGTAGATGACTTGGAGATCATTTACGAGGAGCTGCTGCATATTAAAGCCTTATCACATCTCTCCACCACTGTAAGTCCGCATAATGGCCTCATACACTCTGTAAAGTGTCTGGACTGACAACCGCATTTAAATACGGGAGTGAGTCCCCTGTGTGAACCGAACACGACTCACTCCCGAAACTGCGAGAACTGGCAACACGAATGAGTCAAGGCTCGTTTCACTGTGAAAGTGATTTATTGCATTGCACATACAGACAACAACTAGCTAACTAACTACATATTCATAAACAACTAGCTTTTCAGTTTGGTTTCGTACACAATGTAGAATTTTTGAAAATATCACTACATGCATTTTTTGGAGTTTATTCCAACAGTGGTAACCCATGCTTGGAATTTGTCCGCTGCATTTAACCCATCCAAGTTAGTGCACACACATTAGGAGTAGTGGGTAGTGAACACACACTGCAAACCATGGACACACACACACCCGGAGCAGTGGGCAGCCATTTTGCTGCGGCGCCCGGGGAGTGATTGGGGGTGAGGTGCCTTGAGAATCGAACCCGCAACCTTCGAATTACCAGTCTGACTCTCTAACCATTAGGCGACGACTGCTTTAATCGCTAAAAGGTAAATGCTAAAACAACCGAACCTATATGAGGTTATTTAGAGGAAATAAGAATACACACATTTTAATTAAAAGAACAATTTAGACAAAAATGAAAATTCTATCATCACCTGTAACACTTTTTTCTTTTGTGCAAACTGATTCTGTTCATCTCCATAAAGGACAAAAAAGAAGCCCACCCATGCTCTTGTGAAAAAGAGGAGCCCTTTATTATAGTAAATGAGCAATTTTAGTGTGCTTCAAATCTTTTTCTTTTTTTTAAAGAGCATATAAAATATGTATAAAAGTATAAAAAACTGTACTTTGGGATAATATATTTGTTAATGAAATAAAAGGCCACTTAAGTGACTTAATACGCTTAAGCACACTTTTACAAAGTGCACTTTGTAGTAGTCAAATTAAACTTTTACATTAAAGAACATTTTACTTTATTGTAATTTTAACTATAGTGCATTACTTGATAATACTTTTTAATTTTATATATTTTAAATGTATTTTATTGCAACAACATCATTGCAAATGTGAAATTTCTAATACATGAAATGCATGAAGCAAGCATCAATATAAATTGCACTACAATATATTTTAGTTCACATAAATGCTTGTCAGTACATTCAATATTACAATTTAACCCTATTCCCAAAGTAAATAGAAGTAATTTAAAAAATTACATATAAAGATGTACTTAAGTTCTACTTAAGTGGGTCAAAAAAGTACTTAAAAGTTCTAAGCACACTAATCTAATTGAATTTAATATACATTTTTACTATAATACATTTTTATTTAATTGTAGTCAACATGCAGTTAAGTGTCTGAAAACATTATATTTGGTTCACACTTAATTATATTATATCCATAAGTACTCTTAGTACTCGTAGCTTGTGTGAAGTCATTATTCACTGAAAAAGACCTTTGAGCCAGCTTTGACTTCAGTAATGAGATATGCAAGAACAAACAATGTCAATAACATCAAACCTGGTGTGGCGTTTCTTGACACGCCACATGTGAATGTACATGAATGAGATATAAAAGGTATGATTTTCAGCAAATAATGAATTTATGTCTGTTTCTTACATTCTCCTTTTGTGTTCCTTTAACTATTCCTTTAATGCATGAATAGCACGCTGAGCATTAATGTGTGTATTGTTAAAAATGTCATTTGCTTTGAAATAAAGCTTTTTCTTCATAATCACAGGGTGGCAAGTGTTTCATCTGTAATATAGAGTCTATTGTGTTCTCTCTCCTCCTCAGGTGAAGAGGGAACTCGCTGGTGTTCTAATATTTGAGTCGCACGCAAAAGCAGGCACAGTGTGTAAGTGTCGAAATGATTATACTGTACACGTACATGCTAACTTCTCCAAATCACGTCAAACCATACAGAAACAAACAGATTTAAATGTCTGCTGGTAATCTGAGTTATGAATAATCTGATAAATGTTTCTGTGCTATTATAATCAGACAGGTTTCATGCTGATTATTGATCTCTTTTGTTCCTAGTGTTTAATCAAGGGGAAGAGGGGACGTCATGGTACATCATCCTGAAGGGCTCCGTCAACGTGGTGATCTATGGAAAGGTCAGACTAGTAATTCCCTACTAATGCTTTACATTCAACAGACTAATTAAGCGTTTAATGTGTGGTAATGCTGGCCAGTAATGACTCTCAAGCCAATTATAGTACATGCAAACTGTGCCAGAAAAGTGTGTGTGTGCCAATTCAATATGTTTTCATAAGAGTCTGTGCTGTTTGCTGGTTTAGATGAAATGTGTCTTTGCAGGGTGTAGTTTGCACGCTGCATGAGGGAGATGACTTCGGGAAGCTGGCTCTGGTGAATGACGCACCTCGGGCAGCGTCTATCGTTCTGAGAGAGGACAACTGCCACTTCCTGAGAGTGGACAAAGAAGACTTCAACAGAATCCACAGGGTCAGTGTGTGCTTCATAGCTACAGCTAAACTCATGGCCTAGTACTGCAACTTCAACTTTATTTTTAGTTAGTTGCCAGAGCAACATTTCTATTTTTTATTTTTTTAAGTTTTCATCTAATATTTTTTATTTATTTATTTACTAAAAATATGTTTAATAACCTAAGTTTTAGTTAACAACTTAATAGTGCTATTTAGTATTATTTAGTATTTTAGTATTATTGAAAATGTGTTATGGTTTATTATTTATTTCTTATTTACTATATTTTTTGTTCATATTTTAAATTAGATATTTTTTTCTGTCTTCATTTCTTTTTTTAAGTAATTTTGTTGTGTTTTTTTCTCCATTTTTATTAGTTTTAGTTGTTCCTGTAATATGTAGTTATATATAGTTTATACCTATCAGTTTTAATTTATTTAGTTTAATTTAAATTTCGTTTAATTTAATTTCGTTTCATTTAATTTAGTTCAATTAAAATCAAATGAGAAATGTTGCCTTGGCAGCAGGCTGAAATAAAATAAGTTTTGATAAATAAATAAAGTTAACGATAATAACCCTGGTACCTACATATCTTTAACATTTTCTTTACAAACACAAATCTTTTATTTAAAAAAAAAAATAATAATAATTTAAATGGGTGAGTTGTAACAGATAGTGAATAAAAATCAGGCAACATGCGAACTCCATCAATATTGATTAAAAGCATCCCAGGATGCAAAGATTAATATCCAAAGTGAATAAACAAAGAAGAAGCTCAATTTTAAAAGTTACTACATAATTCCCCTAATTCCATTTTTGCTAGTGTACTTTCAGCCTAATGACTATGTAATTATCGTCTAATTGTTTTCTCATGCTGTCTCTGCATTTGAGTGTGTGTGTGTGTGTGTGTGTGTGGTATAATCGTCCCATCATCACCAGTGCAGGGGAATCTCTCTCCCAGCGCTGTGACAATGGGAAGCTCAGCCCAGGAAAGCCACAACAGAATGGGAGCGGAAGCTCAGTCTGATAGTCAGGGTGTGGGTGTTAGTGTCTAACAGGATGCCGTCTATCTAAACAAATATAGTGAGATTTAGTGAGATTTTACATTCTATGGTCATTTGTTGCATAGTTACGCACAACATGATGCTACTGGAAAAAACTCTGTATTCATGTTATCAGTTAGTCTATTTGATTGCTGCAACAGATAGAAATAGTTAAGGACAATGCCATTTAAATACAGACTGTACCTTAATTTTTTCTTTTTTTTTTGTAAAATGTTAATAAATCCAAATAAAGCATTTGGTTACACTTTATTTTAAGGTGTCATTGCTACAGTGTAATTATATATTTAAGTACTGAGTAATAGTAAGTAACTACATGTACTTACTATAGGGTTAGGGTAGGATAAGGATTTGGTTGAGGGTTAGTTGCATGTAATTATGCACAATTTACTGTTATTACTATGGTAAGTACATGTATCATATGTAACAGGGACACTGTAAAATAAAGTTTTACCAAGCATGGACTTTAAAGTTCTGAATACAATTTACTGAATATTTCAACCATTATCACATAGGAAAAATATGATATTGATAAAATATAGCAGCACATGTTGCAAAAAAGTGTCATTAAATTCATTATACAACATTACTTAAAATATCTACTATCTAAAAGTAAATACTGGTAATTTAAATCACATTAGTTCAACTGATAAAAACCGTTTGAACCCCCTGCTATAAACTGAGTGTGAGTCTCCCTCTACTGGTAATGATGCTGCATTACAACAATACAGTACAGAAGCGACATTGAGGAGATCTTCAAGACAAACACTTGCTCTTGACTGCATTCTTAATTCAGCTGTGTGATCTGGGCTCTCAGTTCAGTGCTGTGTAACCGTGAGTTTAGTTTTACACAGTCACAACAGCACTAATTCACCATTACCATGTGCTGTGATCTGTTTTCTGTGTGTACCTAACCAGTCATTTTTGTTAGGACATCAGAAAAATATATAGTTTGATTATGATTAATCCCATCCACACACTGTATTTCATCTGTGTGTACTCAGGATGTGGAGGCAAACACGGTCCGTCTGAAGGAACATGAGGAGGATGTGTTAGTTTTGGAGAGGAGTAACAACAGGAGCTCCAGTTCTTCTCCTCTCAAGTACATTTATCTTCTCCTGTCAATGTTAACATTAGGGATTTATGGGAAAACTATGATCTGTTATATATCAACAACCTCAAACTACATGTCAAACCGTGACCTTTGACCTGTTCTTCAGGTACACTGTGATGTCAGGAACTCCAGAGAAGATTCTGGAACATCTTCTGGAGACAGTGAAACTTGATTCCCAATTCACAGAGCCAGGTACTTTACAGTGCATTCAGAGACATATATGCAGTTAAACAGGGAAACTGTATCTAATAATTCACTGTAGGCACGTTTGACAAACCCATGTGCACTTTTTCATCAAACTTAAACCAAAGACAAAATAAACAATGATTTCTGAAGGATCATGTGACACTGAAGACTGGAGTAATGATGCTGAACATTCAGCTTTGATCACTGGAATAAATTACATTTTAACAATATATTCACATAGAAAACAGTTATTTTAAATTTCATAATATTTCACAATATTACTGGGTTTTTTTTACAGTAATTTACAGTTTTTTATTTAAATAAATGCAGCCTTGGTGAGGAGAAGAGACTTCTTTAAAAGACTTACCGATCCAAAACTATTGAACGGCAGGGTATATTCACATAGAAAACAGTTATTTTAAATTGTAATACTGTTTTACTGTATTTTTGAACAAATCTTACCGACCCCAAACTTTTGAACAGTAGGAAGGTGTAGATATTGCCCTTGTGTGCAGCTTTCATTAAACTCACTTGCGAACCATCGTGATGTTCGTTTCTTTTGAATCGTTTACTTTCAATGGATCATTCAAACTGGTTGAAAAAATGGTCTGAATGATTCTTTACTGAATCACTGATCAAAAATGATTATTAAAAATCACAAATGACTGGAAATGCATGGGAAGCCTGTAAACTTACATTAACTGCACTGTGAAGAAACCAATCATTAACCAGAAGTAGCTATTAGCCAAGCTTCATGCTTCACAAATTGCTGCTTCCCTTGAGCGCTCCTAACTGACTTCTTTCTTTCTCCATCTCTGTAGACCCTGCTCTGGATGACTTCTTGCTTATGCACTGTGTTTTTGTCCCGAACAGTCAGCTGTGTCCGCTGCTCGTGGCCCAATATCCTTCACAGCTGTACTGGCTGGAACAAGTAGCTGTAGATCTATGTGCAACAAAAGCTCTGCATCAGCTCGGTTAAACTGTGTACTTTATGAATATTGTTTTATTTTGATTGCGCTTGCGAGCGAGTGTCTCTGGTTTTTGGCTGTGAAGTCCTTAGCGCTCGCGCACCTATCATGCTGAGGCGTCCCAGGGCAGTGAACAGGAGCGCATGGATTACACTCTCAATAACAAGCGCAGGGTGATTCGTCTGGTGTTACAGTGGGCCGCCATCAACACAGACCATCTCCAGGAGGAGGACAGCTCCTACAACTTCCTCCAGGTCAGCAGCTTCACTCCTCTCTGGTTTAGACCGGAGGCTTTCTGGTCCCGCTGTGAGGAAGTGTGTGTTTGATTGTCATTGTCTGATGCAGGAGTTCTATGAGACCGTGTGTGAAGATTCAAGACTCATTCCAGCGCTGAAAGATCAACTGCCTGAACTAGAGAAGATCATAAAGCAAAAGTAAGAGCAGAGTCTTACATAGGGTTTTAACCTTGTAAAGCCTGACATATAAAATAATAGTTAGAATAATATATATTTTTTTAAATGGAACAGATTATTGAACCTTTAGGGAATTTCTTTTTTTTTTTTAAAACAATAAAAAAGTATATGTGTTTTTTGTTGAGTGTCATATTTGATACATCAGGCTTTTATGGCTCATATAGTTTGAGATATTGAGAATATGGAGCTCATTCTCGAGGAGGAAAAAATGTCTCGATTTTATTCCGAGGCACAAACTGAGCAAAAATATCAAATTTGGTGCAGTTGCTGATATTTATGACCAAACGGTAAGATGAAATATTGATGCTTGTAATGTAAATCATTGAGATCTTTATAGCAGTATAACAGATTACTTATGTAAAATGCATATATATCAGTCATCACTCAATCTGACAATAATATGTCTTAGTAAGATTATATTAAAATGCTTAGCTTTATGATCAAAGCTCTGAAGTTTTAAAACATATAATGCTATGTAAAACAATGATGAGTGAGAGATTAACAAATAAACCTTCCTCAAAAGCCTGATGGATCATATTTGCTGTAAATAAGTGTTCATCTTGATGTATTACTACTAACAATATAAAAGTTATTCTTATGTTAAAAATGTCACATCAAAAAGTCACGTGAACCACAACCTGAAGGTGGATTTTTACAATTATACTAAATGCATGTAACTTCCTGAAATAAAAGTATAAAGTACAGTATACAAAGTACAGTGTGCTTCATGAGGTTAACAGATCTGCTCATATTCATAACACTCATACATTTTTTTCGCAGCTCCGAAGATGGCCGGCCCTCCCAGAAAAAGGTGAGGGGAAAAATAAAAACAAACACAGTTTCTGCAGTATTTCCTTCAGTGCTGAAGAAGTGTCATGTGACAGTCCTCTCTCATTGCAGCACAAAGTCCTTCTGCGTCAGTTCAGCACCGGGAACGACAGACTGCAGAAGAGACAGCCAATCAAAAGCACAGACGAGAGTGAGTCCGGATCTGCTCTCCAGTTCAGATGTTGCATCTGAACATGAGTATGACTGAAGACCTGTTCACACCAAGAACGACAACTATAACGATATATTAGTGTTCACACCAATGCACAATATCGTTCGGTTTATTTAAAGCGAGTGCTGCAGTTTTATCGTCTGTCGCTTTAAATGCTCGAGCTCTATAAAGCAGGATGGATTCTGATTGGCTGTCAATGTTTTTATCATTCATCAGCTGGGAAAAAATTGTTCTGAAAGTGATTCAAACTAGATTGTTCGTCTGTGCTGTTATCGTTATAGTTGTAGTGTGAGCTCTGCTGTTCTTTCATATTTAGAATGATTTTTAGAACTTTATCATTAGGATTTTAGTTATCGTTCTTGGTGTGAACAGGTCTTAAGAGTATGACACATATGATGATAAGTATATAGAGATCATAGGGGTTTAGCTTACGTAAAAGGTATTTATTTATTCATTTATTCAATCATTCATTCATTTAGAGGCAGATCAGAAAAGATAGAGAGAGATCAGTCATAGAGTCAAAAGTGAAATAACTAAAAATAGGCCGGAAGGGTCATACAAAGTTTCAAAAAGAGGTTAAGAGTTTAGGATAATGATCAGTTGATGTTGTTTCACTTCTACAAAAATTAAGCAAAAGTCCACAGTACTGAACAAATGTGAAATCAAAACCATGTATCTTTAATTAGGGCCCGAGCACCGATGGTGTGAGGACCCTCTTGGAATTGCTCTGTTTATTAGGGCCCGAGCACCGATGGTGTGAGGACCCTCTTGGAATTGCTCTGTTTATTATTAGGGCCCGAGCACCGATGGTGTGAGGACCCTCTTGGAATTGCTCTGTTTATTAGGGCCCGAGCACCGATGGTGTGAGGACCCTCTTGGAATTGCTCTGTTTATTATTATTATTATTATTCTTCTCCGCATTGAATTGCATTTTTGAGGGCCTAAACATGCGCGAAAACTCACGAAACTTTGCACACGCGTCAGAACTGGCGAAAATTTACATCTGATATAGGTTTCAGAATTGGACGGGGCAAAATGGCTCGATAGCGCCACCTATAAAAGTTCAACGGAGTGCGCCTCCCGCAACGTTCAACGTACGTGCACGAAATTCGGTACATACGTGTAATGACCTAATACCTACAAAAAAGTCTCTTGGAGCATAGCCCTAAACACAACAGGAAGTCAGCCATTTTGAACTTCCTCTCAGATTTTTGTGCAGTTTTTGCCATTTTCAGGCCTCGTACTTTAACGAACTCCTCCTACAGTTTTAATCTGATCATCTTCAAATTTGGTGAGTGTAATCTTAAGGCCTTTGCGACGTTAAATTGCGAAGATCTTGAGTTTTCGTCGAAGGGCGGGTCCTCGGCGGCCTGACAAATTTCGATGTTTCGCCATGAAACAGGAAGTTGCTGTAACTCAGGCATGGAATGTCCAATCTGCCCCAAACTTCACACGTTTGATAAGAGTTATGTCCTGAACACATGACCATGCTCATATTCAGTTATAGTCATAGCGCCACCTGCTGGCAACAGGAAGTGACATGTTTAACACTGTTATGGACTCCTAATAACATATAAAAAAGTGCCAGCAAGTGCTAAACATGCTAACAACATACTAGAAGCATGCTAAAACATGCTAGCAAACTCTTAGCTAAGTGCTAAAGCATGCTATTATTGCAATTAAATAGGAATTTGCTGTAACTCAGGCATGGAATGTCCAATCTGCCCAAAAATTCACACTTTTGATAAGCGTTCTGTCCTGAACACATCTACATGAGAATATTCAGTTATAGTAATAGCGCCACCTACTGGTAACAGGAAGTGTCATGTTTAACACGTTGATGCCATTCTAGCAACATGTTAAAAATGCCATTGACTTCTAAACATGCTAGAAACATGTTAAAACATGCTAGCAATACTTAGCTAAGTGCTAAAGCATGCTAATTCAATGAAACAGGATGTTGTTGTTACGCAAGAAGGCAATGTCCATTCTGCACCAAACTTCACACTTTTAATAAACGTTCTGTCCTGAACACATGACCATGCTCATATTCAGTTACAGTCATAGTGCCACCTGCTGGCAACAGGAAGTGACATGTTAAACACTGTTGTGGACATATAAAAACATATAAAAAAAGTGCCATCAAGTGCTAAACATGCTAACAACATACTAGAAACATGCTAAGACATGCTAGCAAACACTTAGCTAAGTGCTAAAGCATGCTATTGCTGCAATTAAATAGGAATTTGCTGTAACACAGGCATGGAATGTCCAATCTGCCCCAAACGTCACACGTTTGATAAGAGTCATGGCCTGAACACATCTACATGAGAATATTCAGTTATAGTAATAGCGCCACCTACTGGTAACAGGAAGTGTCATGTTTAACACGTTGATGCCGTTCTAGCAAGATGTTAAAAATGCCATTGACTTCTAAACATGCTAGAAACATGTTAAAACATGCTAGCAAAACTTAGCTGAGTGCTAAAGCATGCTAATTCAATGAAACAGGATGTTGTTGTTACTCAAGAAGGCAATGTCCAATCTGCCCCAAACTTCACACTTTTGATAAGCGTTCTGTCCTGAACACATGACCATGCTCATATTCAGTTACAGTCATAGCGCCACCTGCTGGCAACAGGAAGTGACATGTTAAACACTGTTGTGGACTCCTAATAACATATAAAAAAGTGCCAGCATGTGCTAAACATGCTAACAACATACTAGAAACATGCTAAAACATGCTATCAATCACTTAGATAAGTGCTAAATCATGATATTACTGCAATTAAATGGGAATTTGTTGTAACACAGGCATGGGATGTTCAATCTACCCCAAACTTAATATGTAACATGCAAGAAACATGCTAGCAACACTTAGCTAAGTTCTAAAGCATGCTATAAAAGCTCAAGGAAGTTGTTGTAACTTAAGCATAAAATGTCCAATCTACCCCAAACTTCACACATTTGATAAGAGTTATCTTTTGAACACATGTCCATGCTCATATTCAGTTATAGTCATAGCGCCGCCTGCTGGCAAAAGGAAGTGACGTTTAACACTGTTCTGGACTCCTAATAACATATAAAAAAATGCCAGTAGGTGCTAAATATCCTACCAACATACTAGAGACATGCTAAAACATACTAGCAAACACTTAGCTAAGTGCTAAAGCATGATATTACTGCAATTAAATATGAATTTGCTGTAACTCAGGAATGCAATGTCCAATCTACCCCAAAATTAATATGTAAAATGCTAGAAACATCATAAAACATGCTAGAAATGCTAAAGGAAGTTGTTGTAACTCAAGCATACAATGTCCAATCTGCCCCAAACTTCACATGTTTGATAAAAGTCCTGCACTGAACACATCTACATAGCAATATTCAGATATAGACATAGCCCCAACTACTGGCAACAGAAACTGACATGGTTAACACAGTTATGCAGTACTAACAACATAATTATTGTGTACTAAGCATGCTAGAAACACAATAAACATGCTAGCAACACTTAGCTGAGTCATGAAGCATGCTATTATCACCATTATACAAAACATTTTGTAACTGACTTTGACATACTCTTACTATATATACCTCCTTAAATGTACATTGCCCAACCATGCTCTGTCTTCCTAAAGCCACCGAGTGTTGATGGCACGGGTGCGAGGGCCCTTTCATCGCTGCTTGCAGCTTTAATTATTATTATTATTATTCTTCTCCGCATTGAATTGCATTTTTGAGGGCCTAAACATGCGCGAAAACTCACGAAACTTTGCACACGCGTCAGAACTGGCGAAAATTTACATCTGATATAGGTTTCAGAATTGGACGGGGCAAAATGGCTCGATAGCGCCACCTATAAAAGTTCAACGGAGTGCGCCTCCTGCAACGTTCCACGTACGTGCACGAAATTCGGTACATACGTGTAATGACCTAATACCTACAAAAAAGTCTCTTGGAGCATAGCCCTAAACACAACAGGAAGTCAGCCATTTTGAACTTCCTCTCAGATTTTTGTGCAGTTTTTGCCATTTTCAGGCCTCGTACTTTAACGAACTCCTCCTACAGTTTTAATCTGATCATCTTCAAATTTGGTGAGTGTAATCTTAAGGCCTTTGCGACGTTAAATTGCGAAGATCTTGAGTTTTCGTCGAAGGGCGGGTCCTCGGCGGCCTTACAAATTTCGATGTTTCGCCATGAAACAGGAAGTTGCTGTAACTCAGGCATGGAATGTCCAATCTCCCCCAAACTTCACACGTTTGATAAGAGTTCTGTCCTGAACACATGGCCATGCTCATATTCAGTTATAGTCATAGCGCCACCTGCTGGCAACAGGAAGTGACATGTTTAACACTGTTATGGACTCCTAATAACATATAAAAAAGTGCCAGCAAGTGCGAAACATGCTAACAACATACTAGAAGCATGCTAAAACATGCTAGCAAACTCTTAGCTAAGTGCTAAAGCATGCTATTATTGCAATTAAATAGGAATTTGCTGTAACTCAGGCATGGAATGTCCAATCTGCCCCAAACTTCACACTTTTGATAAGCGTTCTGTCCTGAACACATCTACATGATAATATTCAGTTATAGTAATAGCGCCACCTACTGGCAACAGGAAGTGTCATGTTTAACACGTTGATGCCATTCTAGCAACATGTTAAAAATGCCATTGAGGTCTAAACATGCTAGAAACATGTTAAAACATGCTAGCAATACTTAGCTAAGTGCTAAAGCATGCTAATTCAATGAAACAGGATGTTGTTGTTACTCAAGAAGGCAATGTCCAATATGCGCCAAACTTCACACTTTTAATAAACGTTCTGTCCTGAACACATGACCATGCTCATATTCAGTTACAGTCATAGTGCCACCTGCTGGCAACAGGAAGTGACATGTTAAACACTGTTGTGGACATATAAAAACATATAAAAAAAGTGCCAGCAAGTGCTAAACATGCTAACAACATACTAGAAACATGCTAAAACATGCTAGCAAACACTTAGCTAAGTGCTAAAGCATGCTATTGCTGCAATTAAATAGGAATTTGCTGTAACACAGGCATGGAATGTCCAATCTGCCCCAAACTTCACACGTTTGATAAGAGTCATGGCCTGAACACATCTACATGAGAATATTCAGTTATAGTAATAGCGCCACCTGCTGTCAACAGGAAGTGACATGTTTAACACTGTTGTGGTCTCCTAATAACATATATAAAAGAGCCAGCAAGTGCTAAACAGGTTAGCAACATACTAGAAACATGCTAGCAAACACTTAGCTAAGTGATAAAGCATGCTATTACTGCAATTAAATAGGAATTTGCTGTAACTCAGGCATGGAACGTCCAATCTGCCCCAAACTTCACATGTTTGATAAGAATCATGGCCTGAACGCATGCCTATGCTCAAATTCAGTTATAGTAATAGCGCCACCTACTGGCAACAGGAAGTGACATGTTTAACACGTTGATGCCGTTCTAGCAACATGTTAAAAATGCCATTGAGTTCTAAACATGCTAGAAACATATTAAAACATGCTAGCAATACTTAGCTAAGTGCTAAAGCATGCTAATTCAATGAAACAGGACTTTGTTGTTACTCAAGAAGGCAATGTACAATCTACCCCAAACGTCACACGTTTGATAAGAGTTATCTCTTGAACACATGTCCATGCTCATATTTAGTTATAGTCATAGCGCCACCTGCTGGCAACAGGAAGTGACGTTTAACACTGTTCTTGACTCCTAATAACATATAAAAAAAATGCCAGTAGGTGCTAAACATCCTACCAACATACTAGAGACATGCTAAAACATAATAGCAAACACTTAGCTAAGTGCTAAAGAATGATATTACTGCAATTAAATATGAATTTGCTGTAACTCAGGCATGGAATGTCCAATCTGCCCCAAACTTCACACTTTTGATAAGCGTTCTGTCCTGAACACATGACCATGCTTATATTCAGTTACAGTCATAGCGCCACCTGCTGGCAACAGGAAGTGACATGTTTAACACTGTTGTGGACTCCTAATAACATATAAAAAAGTGCCAGCAAGTGTTAAAAATGCTAACAACATACTAGAAACATGCTAAAACATGCTAGCAAACTCTTAGCCAAGTGCTAAAGCATGCTATTATTGCAATTAAATAGGAATTTGCTGTAACTCAGGCATGGAATGTCCAATCTGCCCCAAACTTCACACTTTTGATAAGAGTCATGGCCTGAACACATCTACATGAGAATGTTCAGTTATAGTAATAGCGCCACCAACTGGCAACAGGAAGTGACATGTTTAACACGTTGATGCCGTTCTAGCAACATGTTAAAACATGCTAACAATGCTTAGCTAAGTTCTAAAGAATGCTAATTCAATGAAACATGACTTTGTTGTTACTCAAGAAGGCAATGTCCAATTTGCACCAAACTTCACATGTTTGATAAGAGTTCTGTCCTGAACACACATCCATGCTCATATTCAGTTATAGTCATAACGCCACCTACTGGCAACAGAAACTGACATGGTTAACACAGTAATGCAGTACTAACCACATAATTATTGTGTACTAAGCATGCTAGAAACAGACTGAACATGCTAGCAACACTTAGCTGAGTCATGAAGCATGCTATTATCACCATTATACAAAACATTTTGTAACTGACTTTGACATACTCTTACTATATATACCTCCTTAAATGTACATTTCCCAACCATGCTCTGCCTTCCTAAAGCCACCGAGTGTTGATGGCACGGGTGCGAGGGCCCTTTCATCGCTGCTTGCAGCTTTAATTATTATTATTCTTCTCCGCATTTAATTGCATTTTTGAGGGCCTAAACATGCTCGAAAACTCACAAAACTTTGCACACGCATCAGAACTGGCGAAAATTTACATCTGATATAGGTTTCAGAATTGGACGGGGCAAAATGGCTCGATAGCGCCACCTATAAAATTTCAACGGAGTGCGCCTCCCGCAACGTTCCACGTACGTGCACGAAATTCGGTACATACATGTAATGACCTAATACCTACAAAAAAGTCTCTTGGAGCATAGCCCTAAACACAACAGGAAGTCAGCCATTTTGAACTTCCTCTCAGATTTTTGTGCAGTTTTTGCCATTTTCAGGCCTCGTACTTTAACGAACTCCTCCTACAGTTTTAATCTGATCATCTTCAAATTTGGTGAGTGTAATCTTAAGGCCTTTGCGACGTTAAATTGCGAAGATCTTGAGTTTTCGTCAAAGGGCGGGTCCTCGGCGGCCTGATAAATTTCGATGTTTCGCCATGAAACAGGAAGTTGTTGTAACTCAGGCATGGAATGTCCAATCTGCCCCAAACTTCACACGTTTGATAAGAGTTCTGTCCTGAACACATGACCATGCTCATATTCAGTTATAGTCATAGCGCCACCTGCTGGCAACAGGAAGTGACATGTTTAACACTGTTATGGACTCCTAATAACATATAAAAAAGTGCCAGCAAGTGCTAAACATGCTAACAACATACTAGAAGCATGCTAAAACATGCTAGCAAACTCTTAGCTAAGTGCTAAAGCATGCTATTATTGCAATTAAATAGGAATTTGCTGTAACTCAGGCATGGAATGTCCAATCTGCCCCAAACTTCACACTTTTGATAAGCGTTCTGTACTGAACACATCTACATGAGAATATTCAGTTATAGTAATAGCGCCACCTACTGGTAACAGGAAGTGTCATGTTTAACACGTTGATGCCATTCTAGCAACATGTTAAAAATGCCATTGACTTCTAAACATGTTAGAAACATGTTAAAACATGCTAGCAATACTTAGCTAAGTGCTAAAGCATGCTAATTCAATGAAACAGGATGTTGTTGTTACTCAAGAAGGCAATGTCCAATCTGCGCCAAACTTCACACTTTTAATAAACGTTCTATCCTGAACACATGACCATGCTCATATTCAGTTACAGTCATAGTGCCACCTGCTGGCAACAGGAAGTGACATGTTAAACACTGTTGTGGACATATAAAAACATATAAAAAAGTGCCAGCAAGTGCTAAACATGCTAACAACATACTAGAAACATGCTAAAACATGCTAGCAAACACTTAGCTAAGTGCTAAAGCATGCAAATGCTGCAATTAAATAGGAATTTGCTGTAACACAGGCATGGAATGTCCAATCTGCCCCAAATTTCACACGTTTGATAAGAGTCATGGCCTGAACACATCTACATGAGAATATTCAGTTATAGTAATAGCGCCACCTGCTGTCAACAGGAAGTGACATGTTTAACACTGTTGTGGTCTCCTAATAACATATAAAAAAGAGCCAGCAAGTGCTAAACAGGTTAGCAACATACTAGAAACATGCTAGCAAACACTTAGTTAAGTGCTAAAGCATGCTATTACTGCAATTAAATAGGAATTTGCTGTAACTCAGGCATGGAATGTCCAATCTGCCCTAAACTTCACACGTTTGATAAGAATCATGGCCTGAACACATGTCTATGCTCAAATTCAGTTATAGTAATAGCGCCACCTACTGGCAACAGGAAGTGACATGTTTAACACGTTGATGCCGTTCTAGCAACATGTTAAAAATGCCATTGAGTTCTAAACATGCTAGAAACATATTAAAACATGCTAGCAATACTTAGCTAAGTGCTAAAGCATGCTAATTCAATGAAACAGGACTTTGTTGTTACTCAAGAAGGCAATGTACAATCTACCCCAAACTTCACATGTTTGATAAGAGTTATCTCTTGAACACATGTCCATGCTCATATTTAGTTATAGTCATAGCGCCACCTGCTGGCAACAGGAAGTGACGTTTAACACTGTTCTTGACTCCTAATAACATATAAAAAAATGCCAGTAGATGCTAAACATCCTACCAACATACTAGAGACATAATAAAACATACTAGCAAACACTTAGCTAAGTGCTAAAGAATGATATTACTGCAATTAAATATGAATTTGCTGTAACTCAGGCATGGAATGTCCAATCTGCCCCAAACTTCACACTTTTGATAAGCGTTCTGTCCTGAACACATGACCATGCTTATATTCAGTTACAGTAATAGCGCCACCTGCTGGCAACAGGAAGTGACATGTTTAACACTGTTATGGACTCCTAATAACATATAAAAAAGTGCCAGCAAGTGTTAAACATGCTAACAACATACTAGAAACATGCTAAAACATGCTAGCAAACTCTTAGCTAAGTGCTAAAGCATGCTATTATTGCAATTAAATAGGAATTTGCTGTAACTCAGGCATGGAATGTCCAATCTGCCCCAAACTTCACACTTTTGATAAGAGTCATGGCCTGAACACATCTACATGAGAATGTTCAGTTATAGTAATAGCGCCACCTACTGGCAACAGGAAGTGACATGTTTAACACGTTGATGCCGTTCTAGCAACATGTTAAAAATGCCATTGAGTTCTAAACATGCTAGAAACATATTAAAACATGCTAGTAATGCTTAGCTAAGTGCTAAAGAATGCTAATTCAATGAAACATGACTTTGTTGTTACTCAAGAAGGCAATGTCCAATTTGCACCAAACTTCACAAGTTTGATAAGAGTTCTGTCCTGAACACACATCCATGCTCATATTCAGTTATAGTCATAACGCCACCTACTGGCAACAGAAACTGACATGGTTAACACAGTAATGCAGTACTAACCACATAATTATTGTGTACTAAGCATGCTAGAAACAGACTAAACATGCTAGCAACACTTAGCTGAGTCATGAAGCATGCTATTATCACCATTATACAAAACATTTTGTAACTGACTTTGACATACTCTTACTATATATACCTCCTTAAATGTACATTTCCCAACCATGCTCTGTCTTACTAAAGCCACCGAGTGTTGATGGCACGGGTGCGAGGGCCCTTTCATCGCTGCTTGCAGCTTTAATTATTATTATTATTCTTCTCCGCATTGAATTGCATTTTTGAGGGCCTAAACATGCGCGAAAACTCACGAAACTTTGCACACGCGTCAGAACTGGCGAAAATTTACATCTGATATAGGTTTCAGAATTGGACGGGGCAAAATGGCTCGATAGCGCCACCTATAAAAGTTCAACGGAGTGCGCCTCCTGCAACGTTCCACGTACGTGCACGAAATTCGGTACATACGTGTAATGACCTAATACCTACAAAAAAGTCTCTTGGAGCATAGCCCTAAACACAACAGGAAGTCAGCCATTTTGAACTTCCTCTCAGATTTTTGTGCAGTTTTTGCCATTTTCAGGCCTCGTACTTTAACGAACTCCTCCTACAGTTTTAATCTGATCATCTTCAAATTTGGTGAGTGTAATCTTAAGGCCTTTGCGACGTTAAATTGCGAAGATCTTGAGTTTTCGTCGAAGGGCGGGTCCTCGGCGGCCTTACAAATTTCGATGTTTCGCCATGAAACAGGAAGTTGCTGTAACTCAGGCATGGAATGTCCAATCTCCCCCAAACTTCACACGTTTGATAAGAGTTCTGTCCTGAACACATGGCCATGCTCATATTCAGTTATAGTCATAGCGCCACCTGCTGGCAACAGGAAGTGACATGTTTAACACTGTTATGGACTCCTAATAACATATAAAAAAGTGCCAGCAAGTGCGAAACATGCTAACAACATACTAGAAGCATGCTAAAACATGCTAGCAAACTCTTAGCTAAGTGCTAAAGCATGCTATTATTGCAATTAAATAGGAATTTGCTGTAACTCAGGCATGGAATGTCCAATCTGCCCCAAACTTCACACTTTTGATAAGCGTTCTGTCCTGAACACATCTACATGATAATATTCAGTTATAGTAATAGCGCCACCTACTGGCAACAGGAAGTGTCATGTTTAACACGTTGATGCCATTCTAGCAACATGTTAAAAATGCCATTGAGGTCTAAACATGCTAGAAACATGTTAAAACATGCTAGCAATACTTAGCTAAGTGCTAAAGCATACTAATTCAATGAAACAGGATGTTGTTGTTACTCAAGAAGGCAATGTCCAATATGCGCCAAACTTCACACTTTTAATAAACGTTCTGTCCTGAACACATGACCATGCTCATATTCAGTTACAGTCATAGTGCCACCTGCTGGCAACAGGAAGTGACATGTTAAACACTGTTGTGGACATATAAAAACATATAAAAAAAGTGCCAGCAAGTGCTAAACATGCTAACAACATACTAGAAACATGCTAAAACATGCTAGCAAACACTTAGCTAAGTGCTAAAGCATGCTATTGCTGCAATTAAATAGGAATTTGCTGTAACACAGGCATGGAATGTCCAATCTGCCCCAAACTTCACACGTTTGATAAGAGTCATGGCCTGAACACATCTACATGAGAATATTCAGTTATAGTAATAGCGCCACCTGCTGTCAACAGGAAGTGACATGTTTAACACTGTTGTGGTCTCCTAATAACATATATAAAAGAGCCAGCAAGTGCTAAACAGGTTAGCAACATACTAGAAACATGCTAGCAAACACTTAGCTAAGTGATAAAGCATGCTATTACTGCAATTAAATAGGAATTTGCTGTAACTCAGGCATGGAACGTCCAATCTGCCCCAAACTTCACATGTTTGATAAGAATCATGGCCTGAACGCATGCCTATGCTCAAATTCAGTTATAGTAATAGCGCCACCTACTGGCAACAGGAAGTGACATGTTTAACACGTTGATGCCGTTCTAGCAACATGTTAAAAATGCCATTGAGTTCTAAACATGCTAGAAACATATTAAAACATGCTAGCAATACTTAGCTAAGTGCTAAAGCATGCTAATTCAATGAAACAGGACTTTGTTGTTACTCAAGAAGGCAATGTACAATCTACCCCAAACGTCACACGTTTGATAAGAGTTATCTCTTGAACACATGTCCATGCTCATATTTAGTTATAGTCATAGCGCCACCTGCTGGCAACAGGAAGTGACGTTTAACACTGTTCTTGACTCCTAATAACATATAAAAAAATGCCAGTAGGTGCTAAACATCCTACCAACATACTAGAGACATGCTAAAACATAATAGCAAACACTTAGCTAAGTGCTAAAGAATGATATTACTGCAATTAAATATGAATTTGCTGTAACTCAGGCATGGAATGTCCAATCTGCCCCAAACTTCACACTTTTGATAAGCGTTCTGTCCTGAACACATGACCATGCTTATATTCAGTTACAGTCATAGCGCCACCTGCTGGCAACAGGAAGTGACATGTTTAACACTGTTGTGGACTCCTAATAACATATAAAAAAGTGCCAGCAAGTGTTAAACATGCTAACAACATACTAGAAACATGCTAAAACATGCTAGCAAACTCTTAGCCAAGTGCTAAAGCATGCTATTATTGCAATTAAATAGGAATTTGCTGTAACTCAGGCATGGAATGTCCAATCTGCCCCAAACTTCACACTTTTGATAAGAGTCATGGCCTGAACACATCTACATGAGAATGTTCAGTTATAGTAATAGCGCCACCAACTGGCAACAGGAAGTGACATGTTTAACACGTTGATGCCGTTCTAGCAACATGTTAAAACATGCTAACAATGCTTAGCTAAGTTCTAAAGAATGCTAATTCAATGAAACATGACTTTGTTGTTACTCAAGAAGGCAATGTCCAATTTGCACCAAACTTCACATGTTTGATAAGAGTTCTGTCCTGAACACACATCCATGCTCATATTCAGTTATAGTCATAACGCCACCTACTGGCAACAGAAACTGACATGGTTAACACAGTAATGCAGTACTAACCACATAATTATTGTGTACTAAGCATGCTAGAAACAGACTGAACATGCTAGCAACACTTAGCTGAGTCATGAAGCATGCTATTATCACCATTATACAAAACATTTTGTAACTGACTTTGACATACTCTTACTATATATACCTCCTTAAATGTACATTTCCCAACCATGCTCTGCCTTCCTAAAGCCACCGAGTGTTGATGGCACGGGTGCGAGGGCCCTTTCATCGCTGCTTGCAGCTTTAATTAGGGCCCGAGCACCGATGGTGTGAGGACCCTCTTGGAATTGCTCTGTTTATTATTAGGGCCCGAGCACCGATGGTGTGAGGACCCTCTTGGAATTGCTCTGTTTATTATTATTATTATTATTCTTCTCCGCATTGAATTGCATTTTTGAGGGCCTAAACATGCGCGAAAACTCACGAAACTTTGCACACGCGTCAGAACTGGCGAAAATTTACATCTGATATAGGTTTCAGAATTGGACGGGGCAAAATGGCTCGATAGCGCCACCTATAAAAGTTCAACGGAGTGCGCCTCCTGCAACGTTCCACGTACGTGCACGAAATTCGGTACATACGTGTAATGACCTAATACCTACAAAAAAGTCTCTTGGAGCATAGCCCTAAACACAACAGGAAGTCAGCCATTTTGAACTTCCTCTCAGATTTTTGTGCAGTTTTTGCCATTTTCAGGCCTCGTACTTTAACGAACTCCTCCTACAGTTTTAATCTGATCATCTTCAAATTTGGTGAGTGTAATCTTAAGGCCTTTGCGACGTTAAATTGCGAAGATCTTGAGTTTTCGTCGAAGGGCGGGTCCTCGGCGGCCTTACAAATTTCGATGTTTCGCCATGAAACAGGAAGTTGCTGTAACTCAGGCATGGAATGTCCAATCTCCCCCAAACTTCACACGTTTGATAAGAGTTCTGTCCTGAACACATGGCCATGCTCATATTCAGTTATAGTCATAGCGCCACCTGCTGGCAACAGGAAGTGACATGTTTAACACTGTTATGGACTCCTAATAACATATAAAAAAGTGCCAGCAAGTGCGAAACATGCTAACAACATACTAGAAGCATGCTAAAACATGCTAGCAAACTCTTAGCTAAGTGCTAAAGCATGCTATTATTGCAATTAAATAGGAATTTGCTGTAACTCAGGCATGGAATGTCCAATCTGCCCCAAACTTCACACTTTTGATAAGCGTTCTGTCCTGAACACATCTACATGATAATATTCAGTTATAGTAATAGCGCCACCTACTGGCAACAGGAAGTGTCATGTTTAACACGTTGATGCCATTCTAGCAACATGTTAAAAATGCCATTGAGGTCTAAACATGCTAGAAACATGTTAAAACATGCTAGCAATACTTAGCTAAGTGCTAAAGCATGCTAATTCAATGAAACAGGATGTTGTTGTTACTCAAGAAGGCAATGTCCAATATGCGCCAAACTTCACACTTTTAATAAACGTTCTGTCCTGAACACATGACCATGCTCATATTCAGTTACAGTCATAGTGCCACCTGCTGGCAACAGGAAGTGACATGTTAAACACTGTTGTGGACATATAAAAACATATAAAAAAAGTGCCAGCAAGTGCTAAACATGCTAACAACATACTAGAAACATGCTAAAACATGCTAGCAAACACTTAGCTAAGTGCTAAAGCATGCTATTGCTGCAATTAAATAGGAATTTGCTGTAACACAGGCATGGAATGTCCAATCTGCCCCAAACTTCACACGTTTGATAAGAGTCATGGCCTGAACACATCTACATGAGAATATTCAGTTATAGTAATAGCGCCACCTGCTGTCAACAGGAAGTGACATGTTTAACACTGTTGTGGTCTCCTAATAACATATATAAAAGAGCCAGCAAGTGCTAAACAGGTTAGCAACATACTAGAAACATGCTAGCAAACACTTAGCTAAGTGATAAAGCATGCTATTACTGCAATTAAATAGGAATTTGCTGTAACTCAGGCATGGAACGTCCAATCTGCCCCAAACTTCACATGTTTGATAAGAATCATGGCCTGAACGCATGCCTATGCTCAAATTCAGTTATAGTAATAGCGCCACCTACTGGCAACAGGAAGTGACATGTTTAACACGTTGATGCCGTTCTAGCAACATGTTAAAAATGCCATTGAGTTCTAAACATGCTAGAAACATATTAAAACATGCTAGCAATACTTAGCTAAGTGCTAAAGCATGCTAATTCAATGAAACAGGACTTTGTTGTTACTCAAGAAGGCAATGTACAATCTACCCCAAACGTCACACGTTTGATAAGAGTTATCTCTTGAACACATGTCCATGCTCATATTTAGTTATAGTCATAGCGCCACCTGCTGGCAACAGGAAGTGACGTTTAACACTGTTCTTGACTCCTAATAACATATACAAAAATGCCAGTAGGTGCTAAACATCCTACCAACATACTAGAGACATGCTAAAACATAATAGCAAACACTTAGCTAAGTGCTAAAGAATGATATTACTGCAATTAAATATGAATTTGCTGTAACTCAGGCATGGAATGTCCAATCTGCCCCAAACTTCACACTTTTGATAAGCGTTCTGTCCTGAACACATGACCATGCTTATATTCAGTTACAGTCATAGCGCCACCTGCTGGCAACAGGAAGTGACATGTTTAACACTGTTGTGGACTCCTAATAACATATAAAAAAGTGCCAGCAAGTGTTAAACATGCTAACAACATACTAGAAACATGCTAAAACATGCTAGCAAACTCTTAGCCAAGTGCTAAAGCATGCTATTATTGCAATTAAATAGGAATTTGCTGTAACTCAGGCATGGAATGTCCAATCTGCCCCAAACTTCACACTTTTGATAAGAGTCATGGCCTGAACACATCTACATGAGAATGTTCAGTTATAGTAATAGCGCCACCAACTGGCAACAGGAAGTGACATGTTTAACACGTTGATGCCGTTCTAGCAACATGTTAAAACATGCTAACAATGCTTAGCTAAGTTCTAAAGAATGCTAATTCAATGAAACATGACTTTGTTGTTACTCAAGAAGGCAATGTCCAATTTGCACCAAACTTCACATGTTTGATAAGAGTTCTGTCCTGAACACACATCCATGCTCATATTCAGTTATAGTCATAACGCCACCTACTGGCAACAGAAACTGACATGGTTAACACAGTAATGCAGTACTAACCACATAATTATTGTGTACTAAGCATGCTAGAAACAAACTGAACATGCTAGCAACACTTAGCTGAGTCATGAAGCATGCTATTATCACCATTATACAAAACATTTTGTAACTGACTTTGACATACTCTTACTATATATACCTCCTTAAATGTACATTTCCCAACCATGCTCTGCCTTCCTAAAGCCACCGAGTGTTGATGGCACGGGTGCGAGGGCCCTTTCATCGCTGCTTGCAGCTTTAATTAGGGCCCGAGCACCGATGGTGTGAGGACCCTCTTGGAATTGCTCTGTTTATTATTATTATTATTATTCTTCTCCGCATTTAATTGCATTTTTGAGGGCCTAAACATGCTCGAAAACTCACAAAACTTTGCACACGCGTCAGAACTGGCGAAAATTTACATCTGATATAGGTTTCAGAATTGGACGGGGCAAAATGGCTCGATAGCGCCACCTATAAAAGTTCAACGGAGTGCGCCTCCCGCAACGTTCCACGTACGTGCACGAAATTCGGTACATACATGTAATGACCTAATACCTACAAAAAAGTCTCTTGGAGCATAGCCCTAAACACAACAGGAAGTCAGCCATTTTGAACTTCCTCTCAGATTTTTGTGCAGTTTTTGCCATTTTCAGGCCTCGTACTTTAACGAACTCCTCCTACAGTTTTCATCTGATCATCTTCAAATTTGGTGAGTGTAATCTTAAGGCCTTTGCGACGTTAAATTGCGAAGATCTTGAGTTTTCGTCAAAGGGCGGGTCCTCGGCGGCCTGATAAATTTCGATGTTTCGCCATGAAACAGGAAGTTGTTGTAACTCAGGCATGGAATGTCCAATCTGCCCCAAACTTCACACGTTTGATAAGAGTTCTGTCCTGAACACATGACCATGCTCATATTCAGTTATAGTCATAGCGCCACCTGCTGGCAACAGGAAGTGACATGTTTAACACTGTTATGGACTCCTAATAACATATAAAAAAGTGCCAGCAAGTGCTAAACATGCTAACAACATACTAGAAGCATGCTAAAACATGCTAGCAAACTCTTAGCTAAGTGCTAAAGCATGCTATTATTGCAATTAAATAGGAATTTGCTGTAACTCAGGCATGGAATGTCCAATCTGCCCCAAACTTCACACTTTTGATAAGCGTTCTGTACTGAACACATCTACATGAGAATATTCAGTTATAGTAATAGCGCCACCTACTGGTAACAGGAAGTGTCATGTTTAACACGTTGATGCCATTCTAGCAACATGTTAAAAATGCCATTGACTTCTAAACATGCTAGAAACATGTTAAAACATGCTAGCAATACTTAGCTAAATGCTAAAGCATGCTAATTCAATGAAACAGGATGTTGTTGTTACTCAAGAAGGCAATGTCCAATCTGCGCCAAACTTCACACTTTTAATAAACGTTCTATCCTGAACACATGACCATGCTCATATTCAGTTACAGTCATAGTGCCACCTGCTGGCAACAGGAAGTGACATGTTAAACACTGTTGTGGACATATAAAAACATATAAAAAAAGTGCCAGCAAGTGCTAAACATGCTAACAACATACTAGAAACTAGAGCCCGACCGATATATCGGCAGGCCGATATTATCGGCCGATATTAGGCATTTTCAAAACTATCGGTATCGGCATTTATAACGGCCGATAAATAAATATTTCAAAAATAAAATAAAAACGGACGAAACACCCTTCAACCATGTTATGAGTGTTGGCGTTGTATAGTTAGTCCACCAGAGGGTACTCTACACCGTCCCTGTTGGCAACACTCGTGTATAACGCGCCACACATTCTGCAACCTGCTGATCCAGCCAGAGTCGGGCAGAGAGAACCGCGAGTGAGATCATCGGTGAAGTGTGTTCATGGTGAGTTGGTAACGACTCACTAGACATACGTTGCTTGAATAACAATTAAAAGAACATCCCTATCAGTTCTCTTAACTCAAATAAGGATGACAAAATTCGTGACTCATGTCCAGTTTTGCTGCGGTTAAATAAGCCGAGAGTGAAGCGGAACAACGCGACGTAGGCTATATTCACATAAAATGTTAACACTGCAGTTCACAAAAGTTCATAATGTGCATGTGCTTTAATGCTTTGTCGGTTAAACATTTAATTTTAAATGCTGATGCGCTGTTCTAACGTGTGCGTTTCTCAGCGCGTACATGTGAAGCTCACATGCACTAAAAGCCTTTCTACCAGCGCCTGGATACTGGACTAAGTTATCTTTCGAGTATTATTGTGCTAATACTGTTAAATACACACAATATTTACATAAACAAAGTCGGTTGTCTAAAGTGAAGGCAAAATTGAGAGAAAATCTGTTTGTCAAATGCGTGTACATTAGACGTGTCGTGCTCAGCTTTTAAAGAGACAGTAGCAATTGTAAACACATTGCCTCTTGTCCTTAAAGGGATAGTTCACCCAATAATAAAAATGATCTCATTATTTACAGGCACTCTAATGTTGTTCCAACTGTATTAATTTCCTTCTAATATTTTTCTAATATTAATAGTTTGAAGAATGTGGGTATGATAACCAAACAGTAACCAAACAGTAGCTGGTCCCCATTGACTTCCAAAGGAGAAAAAATATACTATGGAAGTCACTGGGGTACATCAACTGTTTGGTTACCCACATTCATCCAAATAACTTATTTTCAACAGAAGAAAAAAACAACTTGAGAGAGTAAATTATGACTATTTGAATTTGTTGTCAATTTTAATGTGAAATTGTTGTTTTTGTTCAAAGGACTAAACGTTTAGTCTTAAAAAAAAATCTTAAGTTTGTATTTTTATACATTTTATTTATCAGAACTTTAATATATTTTGATGTTCTTCTGTTCTGTTGTGACAATAAAAGAAACAAGTTTCTTTTTAAAATGCATTATCATATTATTTTAGTTAAAACTCATAAATAACTACAAATAACTAATGTTAGGGAAATTTGTTAATGTTTTGTTGCGCGTTTCTGAAAAAAAAATAAAAAATATCGTCCGATATATCGGAATATCGGATTTTAAAACCAACAAATATTTGTACCGGTATCGGCCTTCAAAATCCTTTATCGGTCGGGCTCTAGTACCCATCAAAAGTTTGTACACACCAATTGTAAAGTGTGTCCAAACTTACTGTACTATAATACACATAAATAATATTGCTACTGTATTATAATATACACATAAATAATATCGGCCGATATATCGGTATCTGGCTTTTTTTTATCGGTATCGGCATCGGCGCCCAAAAATCCATATCGGTCGGGCTCTACTAGAAACATGCTAAAACATGCTAGCAAACACTTAGCTAAGTGCTAAAGCATGCAAATGCTGCAATTAAATAGGAATTTGCTGTAACACAGGCATGGAATGTCCAATCTGCCCCAAATTTCACACGTTTGATAAGAGTCATGGCCTGAACACATCTACATGAGAATATTCAGTTATAGTAATAGCGCCACCTGCTGTCAACAGGAAGTGACATGTTTAACACTGTTGTGGTCTCCTAATAACATATAAAAAAGAGCCAGCAAGTGCTAAACAGGTTAGCAACATACTAGAAACATGCTAGCAAACACTTAGCTAAGTGCTAAAGCATGCTATTATTGCAATTAAATAGGAATTTGCTGTAACTCAGGCATGGAATGTCCAATCTGCCCTAAACTTCACACGTTTGATAAGAATCATGGCCTGAACACATGTCTATGCTCAAATTCAGTTATAGTAATAGCGCCACCTACTGGCAACAGGAAGTGACATGTTTAACACGTTGATGCCGTTCTAGCAACATGTTAAAAATGCCATTGAGTTCTAAACATGCTAGAAACATATTAAAACATGCTAGCAATACTTAGCTAAGTGCTAAAGCATGCTAATTCAATGAAACAGGACTTTGTTGTTACTCAAGAAGGCAATGTACAATCTACCCCAAACTTCACACGTTTGATAAGAGTTATCTCTTGAACACATGTCCATGCTCATATTTAGTTATAGTCATAGCGCCACCTGCTGGCAACAGGAAGTGACGTTTAACACTGTTCTTGACTCCTAATAACATATAAAAAAATGCCAGTAGGTGCTAAACATCCTACCAACATACTATAGACATGCTAAAACATACTAGCAAACACTTAGCTAAGTGCTAAAGAATGATATTACTGCAATTAAATATGAATTTGCTGTAACTCAAATGTCCAATCTGCCCCAAACTTCACACTTTTGATAAGCGTTCTGTCCTGAACACATGACCATGCTTATATTCAGTTACAGTCATAGCGCCACCTGCTGGCAACAGGAAGTGACATGTTTAACACTGTTATGGACTCCTAATAACATATAAAAAAGTGCCAGCAAGTGTTAAACATGCTAACAACATACTAGAAACATGCTAGCAAACTCTTAGCTAAGTGCTAAAGCATGCTATTATTGCAATTAAATAGGAATTTGCTGTAACTCAGGCATGGAATGTCCAATCTGCCCCAAACTTCACACTTTTGATAAGAGTCATGGCCTGAACACATCTACATGAGAATGTTCAGTTATAGTAATAGCGCCACCTACTGGCAACAGGAAGTGACATGTTTAACATGTTGATGCCGTTCTAGCAACATGTTAAAAATGCCATTGATTTCTAAACATGCTAGAAACATGTTAAAACATGCTAACAATGTTTAGCTAAGTGCTAAAGAATGCTAATTCAATGAAACATGACTTTGTTGTTACTCAAGAAGGCAATGTCCAATTTGCACCAAACTTCACACGTTTGATAAGAGTTCTGTCCTGAACACACATCCATGCTCATATTCAGTTATAGTCATAACGCCACCTACTGGCAACAGAAACTGACATGGTTAACACAGTAATGCAGTACTAACCACATAATTATTGTGTACTAAGCATGCTAGAAACAGACTAAACATGCTAGCAACACTTAGCTGAGTCATGAAGCATGCTATTATCACCATTATACAAAACATTTTGTAACTGACTTTGACATACTCTTACTATATATACCTCCTTAAATGTACATTTCCCAACCATGCTCTGTCTTCCTAAAGCCACCGAGTGTTGATGGCACGGGTGCGAGGGCCCTTTCATCGCTGCTTGCAGCTTTAATTATTATTATTATTATTCTTCTCCGCATTGAATTGCATTTTTGAGGGCCTAAACATGCGCGAAAACTCACGAAACTTTGCACACGCGTCAGAACTGGCGAAAATTTACATCTGATATAGGTTTCAGAATTGGACGGGGCAAAATGGCTCGATAGCGCCACCTATAAAAGTTCAACGGAGTGCGCCTCCTGCAACGTTCCACGTACGTGCACGAAATTCGGTACATACGTGTAATGACCTAATACCTACAAAAAAGTCTCTTGGAGCATAGCCCTAAACACAACAGGAAGTCAGCCATTTTGAACTTCCTCTCAGATTTTTGTGCAGTTTTTGCCATTTTCAGGCCTCGTACTTTAACGAACTCCTCCTACAGTTTTAATCTGATCATCTTCAAATTTGGTGAGTGTAATCTTAAGGCCTTTGCGACGTTAAATTGCGAAGATCTTGAGTTTTCGTCGAAGGGCGGGTCCTCGGCGGCCTTACAAATTTCGATGTTTCGCCATGAAACAGGAAGTTGCTGTAACTCAGGCATGGAATGTCCAATCTCCCCCAAACTTCACACGTTTGATAAGAGTTCTGTCCTGAACACATGGCCATGCTCATATTCAGTTATAGTCATAGCGCCACCTGCTGGCAACAGGAAGTGACATGTTTAACACTGTTATGGACTCCTAATAACATATAAAAAAGTGCCAGCAAGTGCGAAACATGCTAACAACATACTAGAAGCATGCTAAAACATGCTAGCAAACTCTTAGCTAAGTGCTAAAGCATGCTATTATTGCAATTAAATAGGAATTTGCTGTAACTCAGGCATGGAATGTCCAATCTGCCCCAAACTTCACACTTTTGATAAGCGTTCTGTCCTGAACACATCTACATGATAATATTCAGTTATAGTAATAGCGCCACCTACTGGCAACAGGAAGTGTCATGTTTAACACGTTGATGCCATTCTAGCAACATGTTAAAAATGCCATTGAGGTCTAAACATGCTAGAAACATGTTAAAACATGCTAGCAATACTTAGCTAAGTGCTAAAGCATGCTAATTCAATGAAACAGGATGTTGTTGTTACTCAAGAAGGCAATGTCCAATATGCGCCAAACTTCACACTTTTAATAAACGTTCTGTCCTGAACACATGACCATGCTCATATTCAGTTACAGTCATAGTGCCACCTGCTGGCAACAGGAAGTGACATGTTAAACACTGTTGTGGACATATAAAAACATATAAAAAAAGTGCCAGCAAGTGCTAAACATGCTAACAACATACTAGAAACATGCTAAAACATGCTAGCAAACACTTAGCTAAGTGCTAAAGCATGCTATTGCTGCAATTAAATAGGAATTTGCTGTAACACAGGCATGGAATGTCCAATCTGCCCCAAACTTCACACGTTTGATAAGAGTCATGGCCTGAACACATCTACATGAGAATATTCAGTTATAGTAATAGCGCCACCTGCTGTCAACAGGAAGTGACATGTTTAACACTGTTGTGGTCTCCTAATAACATATATAAAAGAGCCAGCAAGTGCTAAACAGGTTAGCAACATACTAGAAACATGCTAGCAAACACTTAGCTAAGTGATAAAGCATGCTATTACTGCAATTAAATAGGAATTTGCTGTAACTCAGGCATGGAACGTCCAATCTGCCCCAAACTTCACATGTTTGATAAGAATCATGGCCTGAACGCATGCCTATGCTCAAATTCAGTTATAGTAATAGCGCCACCTACTGGCAACAGGAAGTGACATGTTTAACACGTTGATGCCGTTCTAGCAACATGTTAAAAATGCCATTGAGTTCTAAACATGCTAGAAACATATTAAAACATGCTAGCAATACTTAGCTAAGTGCTAAAGCATGCTAATTCAATGAAACAGGACTTTGTTGTTACTCAAGAAGGCAATGTACAATCTACCCCAAACGTCACACGTTTGATAAGAGTTATCTCTTGAACACATGTCCATGCTCATATTTAGTTATAGTCATAGCGCCACCTGCTGGCAACAGGAAGTGACGTTTAACACTGTTCTTGACTCCTAATAACATATAAAAAAATGCCAGTAGGTGCTAAACATCCTACCAACATACTAGAGACATGCTAAAACATAATAGCAAACACTTAGCTAAGTGCTAAAGAATGATATTACTGCAATTAAATATGAATTTGCTGTAACTCAGGCATGGAATGTCCAATCTGCCCCAAACTTCACACTTTTGATAAGCGTTCTGTCCTGAACACATGACCATGCTTATATTCAGTTACAGTCATAGCGCCACCTGCTGGCAACAGGAAGTGACATGTTTAACACTGTTGTGGACTCCTAATAACATATAAAAAAGTGCCAGCAAGTGTTAAACATGCTAACAACATACTAGAAACATGCTAAAACATGCTAGCAAACTCTTAGCCAAGTGCTAAAGCATGCTATTATTGCAATTAAATAGGAATTTGCTGTAACTCAGGCATGGAATGTCCAATCTGCCCCAAACTTCACACTTTTGATAAGAGTCATGGCCTGAACACATCTACATGAGAATGTTCAGTTATAGTAATAGCGCCACCAACTGGCAACAGGAAGTGACATGTTTAACACGTTGATGCCGTTCTAGCAACATGTTAAAACATGCTAACAATGCTTAGCTAAGTTCTAAAGAATGCTAATTCAATGAAACATGACTTTGTTGTTACTCAAGAAGGCAATGTCCAATTTGCACCAAACTTCACATGTTTGATAAGAGTTCTGTCCTGAACACACATCCATGCTCATATTCAGTTATAGTCATAACGCCACCTACTGGCAACAGAAACTGACATGGTTAACACAGTAATGCAGTACTAACCACATAATTATTGTGTACTAAGCATGCTAGAAACAGACTGAACATGCTAGCAACACTTAGCTGAGTCATGAAGCATGCTATTATCACCATTATACAAAACATTTTGTAACTGACTTTGACATACTCTTACTATATATACCTCCTTAAATGTACATTTCCCAACCATGCTCTGCCTTCCTAAAGCCACCGAGTGTTGATGGCACGGGTGCGAGGGCCCTTTCATCGCTGCTTGCAGCTTTAATTAAAGCTATTTTATTATTTAAAAATGTGATTCACCAGTGTTTTAAAAGCTGTGTGTTGTAGTCCTCTTTAAGGTTTACTGCAGTGATCACACCTACTCCACTATCAGAGTGCCTGTCGCTGCGTCTGTCAGAGAGGTCATCTCCGCGGTTACCGATAAGCTGGGGTCAGGAGATGATCTTCTTCTCATCCACCTCAACTCCGCCGGAGGTGAACACACACACACACACACACACACACACACACACACACACACACACACACACACACACACACACACACACACACACACACACACACACACACACACACACTGCCTAACCATTTTTTCTATGCTTATCGCTGTATTGACAGCCATTTCCTCTATTTTCATCTGTGTTTGATTAATTGCAGGTTTATTAATACCATGTTTGCAGAGTGTGCTGTTGTACTGACCCTTATCTCTTTGACCTCTGGCTGACAATATGAGCTCTTTGCTGCTCCCATCTTGCTGTAGCATTTCAGATTCTGCATCCCAGTGTGTGTGTGTGTGTGAGACAGATGTTCCTTTCTCACTGCCAGTTCTGTCTGATACACCATGAGCTAGTGCTGACCTTCTGCGGCCACACACAGTAGCAAGTATTTGGACACTCAAGCCATACTGATAGTGTCACTGCATTAGATAAAATATAGCAAGGAAGGGGCATTCAGTTTTAAAAACAAATAGGACACATTTTAACAATTTAAGTCCATTTAAAAGAAATGATTTACAGGGACATACATACTATCGATGCAGTCAAATACATGTACAAAATCATGGCCCAGTGGCATACAATGGCATATATCTTCACAATATTAAGCATGTCACTCAGTTGTAATGGGTACAATTAACACCGTTTCCGCCATATATGGCGGCTGCCTATAATAGCAGACAGAGCACAGTTCTTTGCTAGCCGTTTAACCCTCTTTTTGGGCATCCCAAGTTGATGAAGCCCTCTTACAACCAGTCTATGTGTGTGTC
The DNA here is from genome assembly GCF_949319135.1 of Squalius cephalus. Taxonomy (NCBI): domain Eukaryota; kingdom Metazoa; phylum Chordata; class Actinopteri; order Cypriniformes; family Leuciscidae; genus Squalius; species Squalius cephalus. Next base: position 34,859,184 of record NC_137130.1, read on the forward strand.
CGTAATCAGCTCCGATAACCTAACTCTGAGATGGTATTTTGGAGTGGTTGGTATTTAATGACCTTAGTCATAAAAGCTTCCTCCATACTAGAGTCAAAGTTACATGCAACCTCCAAAACGAACACCTCACTGATCTCCTCATTAATCACAACAACATCTGGTGTATTAGCAGACAGATGTGAAAAGGTTTCAGAGTTATTACAATACTGAAACATGGATGGTTTTACAAAAGAAAGTTTGTAAAAAAAAATTGTACATACCCACACACACACACACACACACACACATACATATTGGGTTTTCATGTTTATGGGGACATTCCATAGACATAATGCTTTTTATAATGTACAAACTGAATAGAACTTTCTACATTTTTACATTTCCAAAAAAACATCACTTAGTATGATTTATAATCTGTTTTCCTCACGGTGACCAAAAAGTGTCCCCACAAGGATTTCGAATATGTCCATCTTCATTTGGACATTTTGTCTTCATGACGTAGGTCATACCTGAAACACACACCACACACACATGTTTACTTAGCTATCTAAATGGGGACATTTCATAGACATAATGTTTTTTATACTGTACAAACTGTATATTTTCTCCTTTTACACTAACCCTACCCCTAAACCTACCCATCACGCATTTCATTTAAAAAAAAAAAAAGCCATTACATTACATTTTTAAAAACCTTAAATTACAATGTTTTTATACCAGATTTACAAATGAGGACATCCCTAATGGGAGGTTTTTGTAGATTTTGTCATTGATTTTTGGTCACTTCTGGATACAAATTTGTTCCCAAAATATAGTTAAGTAGGTAAACACACACACACACACACACACACACACACACACACACACACACACACACACACACACACACACACACACACACGGGAATCCAGGCCACAGCCAGCATGATGTTCCACGGCGGAGCCGCAGGAGGGAGGAGCCGCGGTGGAGACCCAGACTGAGCCGAGGAGACACAGATCCAGGGTGACACCGCAGGTCCGGAGGGCCAAGGTGGAGCTGACGGCTCATGGGAGCGAGGGGGAGGTGGGGACCTGGAAGACCGCAGTGAAGCCGGAGCGACCGAAGACAAGGGTGAAGCCAGAGGGACGGCGACATCTGGTGGAGCCGAAAGGATGGAAGGCAGAGGCGCAGCCAGGAATCCTTTAGCTGAACCAAGGTGACTCCTGACCAAGGTGAAGACGGAGGGACGAGGGAGTCGTTGGAGCTGGTGGGATGATGGACCAATGCAGAACTGAAGAGTCAGAGGGCTGAGGTGGACTCGGTGACAGGGACAGGGAATATCATGCCAAGATGGACCTGGGGACGAAGGAAACATCTATATTGCTTAAAAAATCGATCAGATAAAGGTATCTCAGGAGACTGGATATGACACGACCATTGAATTCGGGTGTAGCTTGGACATAGCTGGCTTTGGAGACAGCGTTTTTAAGCTTTCTGATGCAGCCTTTGTCTTTGTGAAGTATGGTGCATCCAAGTCATGACGGTAAGATCATATTTAAGAGTTGAACACACATGAACACCACCACAAAGTACTAAATTCGAGGGGGAAGGACAATGTACATGATGGCCACTAAGATCTGCGAGAAAATTCTTTAGAGCAAGAAAAACAGTGGTCCCTCCACAGACCCCGAGTCGAGCGTCCTTCTAGGATCGCTCCCCAGCCCATGAGAGAGGCATCTGTCGTTAACATCTTGCGACAACAAGAAGCTCCCAGCACGGGACCCTGGGTCAGGAACCAAGGTTTCTTCCACATAACCAGGGCACGTAAGCATCGCCACGTAACCCTGATCATGCGAAAGGGGTTGCCCCTCAGGGAAAACCCTTTGGTCCTGAGCCACCACTGCAGGGGTCTCATGTACAACAGTCCAAAAGGTATCCTGTTGGACGCTGCTGCCATCAGACCCAACAGCCTCTGAAACTGTTTGACAGTGAGTGACTGGCCTAGCTTTATTCCTTTCACAGCTGAAAGGATAGACTCTATGTGTGCCAGTGACAGGTGTGCCTTCATCAACATTGAGTCCCACACCACGCCTAGAAAAGTGGTCCTCTGTAGTGGGGAAAGCACACTCTATTTGGCGTTTAGCCGTAACCCCGACTCTTTCATGTATGCGAGAACGACATCTCAATGCCGAACCGCCAACTGATGCAACTGAGCCAGAATCAACCAATCGTCGATGTAGTTCATGATGCGAATACCCTGCAGGCGCAGAGACACCAGAGCTGCATCTACGCATTTCGTGAAAGTGCGGGGTGATAGTGCTAGGCCTAACGGAAGAACTCGATATTGGTAAGCTTTGCCCCCGAAAGATATATATATATATATATTTTATATATATATATATAGAAAAACGGTAGGCCCCAGCGTGGAGGTTGTGACCGTTAGGGTTAGGTTAGGGTTAGGTTCCAGTTTACTTTTGAAACGAACGTCCTGTTTATCTGCTGGCCAGTCAGTACTCAGTCTTTCAACCACTCTTGCCACAACCTCAACCAGCTCTTCAAATGCATGAGACTGAGGTGGCGAATCCTCAGAATCTCTTGCATCGACAGTGTTAATGATGAAGAGAATGATTTAGGTATAAAGTTTAAAGATATAACAACCAGACGCAATAACACATCACTTGACCCTGATGTCAACTCAAGCCAGAGTGGCATTATTGTGTGTGTGTCTGTGTGTGTGTGTGTGTGTGTGTGTGTGTGTGTGTGTGTGTGTGTGTGTGTGTGTGTGTGTGTGTGTGTGTGTGTGTGTGTGTGTGTGTGTGTGTGGTATTTAAAGGTTGAGAAACTCTAGTGGTGGATTTAACATTCAATAAAAGCTGATGGAAGAGGCTGCTGGTTGAAGTTAATGTCTGAATGTGAAATGAAATGATGATGATTGTTTTTATATATGACTTTTGGTGACTGTCTTACATAATGCACAGTAACTAATAGTACATATTAAACTAGAGTGGTGCAAAACACTGTTCTTAAGTTTCCTAAACTTTTGGAATGTAAATATTGCAAAAAAGCTTCACTTATCTTTTTTTTTTTTTATTAAGTATAACTTCATTGTTTAGTCATTTGAGAAGCAGCTGATAACTGACATCTGTGCTTCCACATTCTTGAAAAGCACCAACTTTAACAGTAGATTACTCTGTGACACTGACTGATGACTGTGTTTTGTGTTTTTCAGATAAAGAGCTTTTAAAGCCATCTGATGTGTCCATCTTCTCATCTCTGAGTATTAATGGCCGTTTGTTTGTCTGCTCGAGGGACCAGATCGACACTTTGGTGTGTGAGAGCCCCTGGAGACTGCATTTAAAACACGCATCTGCTGTAAACACACATGCATTGGCTGATGAACTGATCAATGGATTGACTGTTTGTGCAGACTCCACTGCCGGAGCAGGAGGGCCCGTCTGCGGGGTCCATGTCCACGTTTGAGCTCATGAGCTCTAAAGATCTGGCTCATCACATGACTCTCTATGACTGGGAGCTCTTCGACTGCGTACATGAGGTACATACACACAGTTCTGCTGCTGTTTTAACATTCCTCTTCACTTAAAGGGTTAGTTCACCCAAAAATGAGAATTCTGTCATCATTTTCTCACCCTCATGTCTTTCCAAACCCTTGAGACTTGCATTTATCTCCGAAACACAACTGAAGATATTTTTAATGAAACCTGAGAGATTTCTGTTATTTCCACCAAAAGTCTGATGCTTTAAAAAGTTCATAAAGAGATTGTAGAAGTAATCTGTATGAATCTGCTGAACAGACATGATCGCTTTATATGATAAACAGATTTAATTTAGGCTTTCATTCACAGTTAAACATTAATCAATGCACATACATACACTTGTGAAAAAGATAATAGTAGTATATTAATAAAATAAAACTCTACTTAAGTGTAGTTAAAGAGTGGACACTTTAATTACTGTTTCTTAACACACTTTTAAAAAGTGCACTTTGCAACCATGATTTGATACCAAAATTGTAATAATGTCAGATTAATAGTGTGTAATGTCAAATTTTTTCTTGGTAACACTTTAATTTAGTGTCCTTGTTTCATGTGTTGCATGTACTTACCACAGTAATAACAGTAAATATGCATAATTACATGCAACTAACCTTCAACCAAACCCCAATCCTACCCTAACCCTATAGTAAGAACATGTAGTTAATTATTATAACTCAGTATTCAAATATATAAATACACCGTAACAATAATACCTTAAGTGTTACTGTATTGTTGAATCATGATAAATAATTGCAGCTTCACTGTGTAATTGCAAACATATTTAAATGCATAACTTACACTTTTCAATAGAGATTACATTAAAGTATATTTTAGTTTATCATAAATGGTTGTCAGTACATTTAGCAGTAATCTTTAACCATATTTCAAAGACAATAGAAGTACGGTATTTATCTTATTACATATAAATGTGCACTTACGTCCTTCTCTAAAGTTCAGCTAATTGCATATATTCTTTTAAAAAAGTATTTAATTTCCTTAAAGTCCAGTGTAGTCAATAATTTTATCCCTTAAAACTCATATTTAATCACCAAAATTACATATTTTAACGTTTTTTCCTTGAAAAAAGAAAAACGTCATGCCTTAATAAAATAGCTTGAATTTAACTCTACACGTTTGTATACACGGTTCTATGAATATGCAAATGAGCCCCGCCTACACTCACTCACTCAGCTCAGAGATCCACTCGTTGACGATCACACGTTGATCTGATTGGTTACAAGGTAGTTTGTGACGTCAGAAACACCAGCGATTTCAAAGTGTGTTTTTGAGACTGTCTTTGGTTCACTGCAGTTTTAAGGAGAAAATACTCAGCAATGCTGTCGACTTATGAATTTACACATGGTTTGTCTTAAAGCATATTAAAAACACCACATAGACACATAAACAACATTAAAAGTTGGGTTTTCACCACAGGGGGACTTTAAGTACTCTTTTCAAAAGAGGTTACACTTTATTTTAAGGTGTCTCCTTGTTACAGTGTAATTATACATTTACTGTAAGTACTGAGTAATATTAGTTAACTACATGTACTTACTATAGGGTTAGGGTAGGATTAGGGTTTGGTTGAGGGTTAGTTGCATGTAATTATGCATAATTTATAGTTATTACTATAGTAACTACATGTAACGTGTAACAATCACACTGTAAATAAAGTGTTACCTACATTTATTAACCACCAGGTCTAAACTGCTAGTCAGTTTTAGTAAATCTGTATGCATGTGTGTTTTAGCATGAGCTGATCTACCACACGTTTGGCCGTCCGCATTTCAAGAAGACGACGGCTAACCTGGATCTGTTCCTGCGGAGGTTTAATGAGGTGCAGCTCTGGGTGGTCACAGAGGTTTGCTTGTGTCCCACGCTCAGCAAACGCGTACAACTGCTCAAGAAGTTCATCAAGATCGCAGCACAGTGAGTCACTGAGGTTTTTACTAACATGTGACGTTAATGTGTGTGATGAATCAGTTAATGTAATATTTCTGGACAATTAATTGCTATGTTAAAAGTTAAAATTGACATATAATGACGTTAGCTGAACTTTTTTGACCCACTTAAGTGTAGGACGTGCATCTTGTAATTTCATAATTACTGAAATTATGGTTAAAGTGTATTGCAGATGGACTGATAAATGTTTATGGTAAACTAAAATAAACTAATATAAAATTTCTAGTGAAACTTGTGTCATATATATTTATATATTAAAATAAATATATATTTAAATATATTTGTAATTAGGCATTTGTAATGATGAGCTCACAATTGAAAATAAGTGTACTTAAATATTATTAAAACATAATCATTTAAAATGTACTTTAAAGTAAAATTTGTAATTTGACATTATTACAAAGGGCACCTTTTAAAAGTCTACTTAAGTGTGTTAAGAAACAGTCATGAAAGTGTACACTTCAAGTACACTTAAGTGGACTTTTATTTCAATAATATTATATGATCTTTTTTTAAATATAGTTTTAAGTTGTGTGTCACAGTAGAGAGTGTGTGATGTGTAGGCTATTAACCCTGAAAACCTCGGGTTTTTATCGACCCGGGACGTCATTCACTACTCTCCCCCTCATTTTTTTAAAGTTAAACATCAACCTTCTTAGTATTCCTGAAACTATTCATTATAAACAATATAACAAGAAAAAAATGAAATTACAAAAGAATGACTGTTTGTAGGGTTGCTAGCGACCCGCTGTGGAAGCTTGTTTCTACCACAGAATAAAAAAATGTAAATGATAATTGCGAATTTTTACAGTTTACATCTCGCAATTCTGACTTCATTTCTCAGAATTGTGAGCTATAAAGTCGCAATTGTGCGTTATAAAGTCAGAATTGCGAGTTAATTCCTATAAATCTTTTTATTTTTTATTCTGTGGTGGAAACAAGCTTCCATAACCCGCTGAATGTAGTAGTGTAAGTATTATTTTTTTCTGCGCTACAAAAATCGAATCTCTGATGACTCAGTAAAAACGATCGTTCAACTAATGGTGAAAACGATGGTTTTGAGAATATTGTTGAGATGGCGAATATGAGCCAGATGCTGAATGTACTGGGAAGTGAGCTCTGCCGAGGACAGTGATGATTGTAAAAAGCATCCGCTCAAAGTGAACCATTCCCAGTTCCAAAAATGTAGCAAATATCTATATAATTCTTTTTTTATAATTCTATTGTAATTGTTATTAAAATATCAGGAAAGTGTTATACTATTGTGACAGTTAGAGATCCGTCCATGTTAATATAGATCCGTGTCGCTAAAGACCTGAATATGTAAAAATGATTGTGTTTGCTCTTTTTAAGCTGTAAAGAGTTTAAGAATCTGAACTCCTTCTTTGCCATTATCATGGGACTGGGAAACCCTGCAGTCTGTCGACTCAGTCAGACATGGGAGGTGAGCATTCACTACACACATGCGCACAACTTCAGCATACACACACATAACAGACACGGCATGTTTAACACTGATTCAGCTCTCACAGAATAAGAGTTTGCTCTCTCACAGAAACTGCCCAGCAAGTTCAAGAAGTTTTATGGAGAGTTTGAAAACCTGATGGTGAGTTCAACATGGCATTTAAGCATTTAACCCAGTATTACAGATACTTAAAGAGAACGTTGTTTTTCTCATTGCAGGATCCCTCCAGAAATCACAGAGCGTATCGACTTACAATGGCCAAGTTAGAGCCGCCGATCATCCCTTTCATGCCTTTATTAATTAAAGGTGAACTTTACACTGGAATCACAAACACCAACAAAATCGACATGCTCTTTATTAGTGGCATTTTCAACACTTCTGAATAATAGTAAAGTCAGCACAGCTATGTAAAATGAAATAGACTGAAATGAAAGTATGGGAACTCTATATTTTAAATGTTTCATGAAGAAATTCATCCAGAGGCATAATATATGTGTTTACATTTATTTTTAAATTAATTATTAAAGCGTGTAACACATTTTCTTATAATTTACATGATTTAGTGGCATTTTCCAAATTTCTAATTAATTCATTAATAAATTAATACAGCACACACCTCTAGATAAATAAAAAAAAAAAATATAAATTGAGTCCAAGTTTAAATTTTTCTAATTTAAATAATTGATTTTTTGATCATTCGAATTTTTATAATTGATCTAAAACTGGTGTTAATATTTATGGTTAAATGGTCAAATAATTGAAAATATTTTTAGACAATTTAATGAAAAAATTTCACTCATCTATTTGTAAGGTTTATTTGAATTATTATTCAGATATATAATTACACATATATAATAAATCTAACGCATTTATCTCACATATATAATTTAATTTATATAACTATTATGACTATAATAATTATTATAACAATAATTATTATTTTGATTTAAAAAATGTGTTATTTCTTATTATTAAAAATCATTCTTAATCAATGAAAAGGCTATAAATGTGTTCAGACATTAACTTCGCACTCCTGCACTTCTTCCATGCTGTACATTGGGATATATATATTCATACATTATTCATGCAGTACAAAGCAATGAGAGCCTACAGTAACTGCAATATTTCAATGAAATCCACAAAACAAACAACAGAATGTCTCCAAGAACTATATAGTTTCATTATGACCCAGAAAAGATGCAGATTTCATCAGTGCTTAAAATGTCGAACATCTGCGTTATTGCTCTTTCAGATATGACTTTCACACACGAGGGCAACAAGACATTTACCGAAAGATTGGTCAACTTTGAGAAAATGGTGAGTCTCACAAAGGAATCTATCTCTCCATCTCAGAGACAGTCTTAAATGAGACGTCCTGAATGTTTCTGTGTGTGTTTTCCAGAGAATGATTGCTAACACAGTCCGAATCATGAGATACTGCCGAAGTCAGCCATTCAGTAAGACAACAGTGAACTTCATATCAGAATCATGTTTCAGTTCAGCTGATTCTGATGCATTTCTCTCTCTCTCTCTCTCTCTTTGGTATCTATAGATCAAGAAGCGCCACAGGTGACAGGTAAAAGCCATCAGGATGTGCGAGGCTATGTGCGTCACATTGGTGTGATTGACAACCAGCGCACGCTATCCCAGCTGTCCCACCGGATCGAGCCGCGCCGTTCCTGATGCTTCAGTGCTGCTTTACCTCTGCCAGTGAATAAGCTATAGCTGTATATGAGCGTATATGAGCGTATATCCAGTCAAACATGTCTCGGCTCAAGGGCTTTCCATTCTCTGGCTGGTTGTGTGAAAGCGTGGCTTCGTTTCGGTGTTCGGCTGCAAGACGTTTGGACCTCGGTTTATGACCTTTGTTATGTTCTGCCACAGATTAGATGTTGCCTCTTATTTTCAGATTGTGTTTGACACATGGTGTTTTAGAGTTTGGAATCGATTGAAAATGAAGTTTCTTCCAAAGCATATGTTCTGTGGCAACTTTTTTGAGACTTTTTTTATGCATTTTTATGAATGAGATTCTGGGCATGTTGAGTTTATGTTGGTCTTACTCTACCATTTAAAAATTTGAGGTAAGAATCTTTTTTTTTTTTTTTTTTTTTTAAGAAATGAATGTGTTTATTCAGGAAGGATGTATTAAATTGATCAAAGTGACAGTAAATACAGTAAAGAAAAATCTTTTTGAAATAAATGCTGTTTTGAACTTTTCATTCATCAAAGAATCCTGAAGAAAATCCATCATGGTTTTCTCAGAAATGTGAAGCTGAACAATAATCAGAAATGTTTCTTGAGCATCAAATCAGCATATCAGAATGATTTCTGAAGGATCATGTGACACTGAAAACTGGAGTAATGATGTTGAAAATTCAGCTTTGATCACAAGAATAAATTACATTTTAAAACATATTCAAATCGAAAACCAGTCTTTTAAATTGCAAAAGTATATTACTGTTTTTACTGTATTTTTGAACCAATAAATGCAGTATTAGTGAGCAGAAGAGACTTCTTTCAGACACATTAACCCCAACCCTTTGAACGGTAGTGTACATCAATCATCACAAAGCATTTTGAATTTCATTTCTAAATGAGATTTTTTTTTTTTAATGTTGATTAATGGAAGTTTGCGGCTGGATGTAAAGATAAAAGATATTTATATGAACTTAAGCATGAAGTTAAAAAAAAAACTAAATGGTGAATTGAGAACATGTGAGCACATTTCGAAAGCCTATTGGTGGCTTGTCTGCAAATCTTGTACCTTTGTGTGTATTGTGTAAATAAAACTGCCATAAGATGCATATTTACTGACATGTCAAAGTCTTTTTTCATTCAGAATTAACCCTTCACTAAGCCACGCCCGAAAAACCGTAACTAGGCGCGGGACTCGGTCTGGTAAGCTTTTGAGTGAGGGAAACTTGCCGAGCGGGGGTGGAATTTTTTCCCTTCCCGAAATCTAAAACCCAAGGGGAGAAATTCCAGTGTTGTGCCGAATTTCGACCCCCGCCAAATGTTTCGCTGAGGAAGAGGTACATGGCCTTCCTGTCATTTCCCCTCTGACCCACGCTGACCTGAAAGAAGAGCAGCGTGCCGACCCAGCAATTCGTGAAGTTGTCTACCAGCTCGAGACAGGAGGAAAAGTTCCCCCCATTACTCGAGAGGAACTTTTTGAGCTCCCATTGTTGTTACGGGAGTGGAATTGGTTAGAACTGGAAGATGGAGTTTTATACAGGAGAAGACAGGACGAAGATAAATTTGTTCTTCAGCTTGTCCTGCCCCCAGTTTTGCATTTTATTGTCCTGAACAGTCTCCATAGCGACATGGGGCACATGGGCATAGAGCAAACCCTGGATTTGGTGCGGCAGCAGTTCTCCTGGCCAAAAATGGCAGCTAATGTTGAAGCTTCATCAAAACCTGTGGTCGGTATGTAAGACTCTTCCAGAAAAGGCAGCTCCTCGAAGTAAATATTCAAACCAGTCGTCCTTTGGAACTAGTATGCATGGATTGTCTAACACTAGAACCGGATAGCAGCAATGCAAAGAACATCTTGGTGCTTACTGATCATTTCACCAAGTTTGCCATCGCTATTCCAACTGCAAACCAGAAGGCTAAAACTGTGGCGAAATGCCTGTGGAACGACTTCGTGGTTTGCTATGGCATTCCAGAGTGCTTACATTCTGACCAAGGCCCAGACTTTGAATCTAAGCTGATTAAATGGCTTTCCTGAGGTAAATGTGACATAATTGTTCTCCACATATATTTGAAATGATTAAATTCACTTTTAGTTTAATATTTTTTAAGTTAAAGGCACAATATGTAACTTTTTTGCTTTAAAATTAGCAAAAATCACTATATCTGTGTTATATATTTTTTTTAGTTGTGTACTTACATTATCCCGACTGTTTCCAACAACTTCCAAACCAGGAGAAATTTTAATTTAATTTTTAGACACGGCACGTTTCTTTATTTCCGTTTTGTCGCAGTCAATGGCGTCATATCCGCGTTGTCCCTGGTTTCCGCCTATGGTTTCCGCTCGTACTGCCATGGTAACCAGAGCTATGAGCAGAGCCCTCTGATTAACCAAAGCGACAGACGCAGACAACTGTGGAGTTCGCAATGTCTATTTGCACGCTGTTGTTGTTTCGTTCAAACATTATGGACCATGGCAAGCAGACTTTGGATAAAAAAGGAGAACTAAAAGGAGAATCAATATCAGCGCGGTGTTTTCGAGATGCCGAGACTGAGAGCTCCCATAGACGGTATATAAACGAGAGCTCCACGTCCGAGACTTCGACCGCTCCTACATACATACAAAATGCCCTTTTTCCTTCGTGTTTGTCCTTCTATTCTTCTCCATCAACACATCTCAACACTTTGTATCGTACGCAACAGGTAGTTTTGCGTATGACGTTACTGTCTGTGGCATTATGAGAAGTGAAGTTCTTTTCCTGTAAAGTAAATATCGAATCCTCCACATTCACTTTCATGATATGCTATGAGAATAACAATAAACGTATGGCTATTCACAAAATGTTTTTTGTTGTTGTTGTTTTTTGTTTTTTTGCTTTATCAGGTGCTTTGCTTAAATTTCTGTCTGTGCCAATTGATAATTCATGACTCTTAAAATGCACCAGAATACAAGAAATCCCATCTGAATTTTAAAAATTTTCCTGAGGGAGGACTTGGGACCTCACTTCAATCTTTTGCCTAGGGCCCCCAAATATCTTGAAACGGCCCTGGCTGATAGCTGTCTCTTAGCAATCCCGAACTGCTTCATATCACAGTCATGATAAAAGCATCGATGTATTCAGTCAACCATAAACATTATTAGTTCGGTCGGCTTGACGTTGACGACAACATCCATAATTCTTAGCATGTGTTGCGTCATCAAACTACGCCTTTGTTATTGTAAAGAGGTTAGCGACCCCTAGTGGAGAAAATTCCATACTGTGGCTTTAATGCAGGAGCTTGTTTTCATTTATTTTCTCTGTTGGCTCAGTGCTATGGTTTTGATTTGTGGTATATCTATTCTGGTACTGCAGCACACAATTTCTTTTTTGTTTTGTTGGTAGTATTAATGAAAAATTATGCAAAAGTATATTATTAGTACTAGATCTGATTTAATATTAACATTGAAATGCTACCTATTGCAATACAACGTTCTTTACATATTTTGCTATTCTACCTGCACTAATTTCTGTCATTAGTATAAGTAGCAGAGGGCGGTGATAGACGAGAAATGTACAGTTTTATACCATCATGCTGATAACGTTTTACAGACATTTGGCAATCCTTCAGCCTAAACCACTGTATAAAACACTCTTAAAGAGATATTTCACCACTGGAAAGATGAATGTGTATTTAAATTGGGTCATTTATGTAGTAGAAATGTGAAATTATTTTAGAAGTTAGTGCCTTCTAGACTGAGAAAAGCCATAAAATGTATTATTGGCTCATGTGAATGAAAGACAACAACTCCCAGAATGCACTTGCTTCGCTGCCCTACGAGGTGTCACGGTATCAAATGAGGAGAAGGATTTGCAGGTTAACAGTGTTTAATAAAAACATAAAACTCACAGCCGTACACAAAATGATAATCCAAACAGGTGACAGAGAAGGCAACAGAACAACCAGTGACATCAAACAATGAACCAGCAAAAGACACACAAAGACACAGCTTATATATGCAGGTTAATGGGAAACAGCTGGTGACAAATGATCAATGATTAACAGACAGGAGTATGGGAAATGCAGTTCATGATACATATGACAGTGAGGGGAAGAGACATCTGGTGGCAACTCAGGGAACAACACTAATACAATACAATAAACACAAAACACAGTCTCACACTGTGACAGTACTCCCCCCTAAAAGGAGTGGCTTCCAGACACTCCATAAGACCAAGCACAAAAGTTCAGGTGGGTGGAGGAACGGAGGTGGATCTGGGGGAGGGATGGAGGGTCTAGAACCCCAGGGCGGGGCCGCAGGTGGTGCAGGGAGCCAGGGCGGGGCCGCAGGTGGTGCAGGGAGCCAGGGCGGGGCCGCAGGCGGTGCAGGGAGCCAGGGCGGGGCCGCAGGCGGTGCAGGGAGCCAGAGACCAGAACGGCGCTGGAGACCAGGGTGGTGCTGCAGGCATCTCCAGACACCAGAGCCGAGCTGCAACCCATGGTGGTGCTGGCGGTAACAGAAACCTGGGCAAAGAAGCACAAGAGGCCCTATGGGCCAGGTTAGCTAGGGCAGACAGTTCAACTAGCTTGGGGTCGGCCATCTCGGGCCAGGCAGAGAGTTCAAGGAGCTCGGGGACGGCCATCTTGGGCCGGGCAGAGAGTTCAAGGAGCTCAGGGACGGCCATCTTGGGCCGGGCAGAGAGTTCAGGGAGCTCAGGATCGGCCATCTTGGGCCAGGCAGAGAGTTCAGAGACCTCGGAGTCATCCATCTTGGGCAGGACGGAGAGACTTTCAGTCGTGACAGGAAGTACAGTAGACTCAGGTTCAGACCTCTCCGTCGTGACAGGAAGTGCAAGAGACTCAGGCTCAGACCTCTCAGCCGTGACAGGAAGTTCAAGAGACTCCGATTCAGACTTAACGGCCGATTCAGGTTCATGGGCTTGAGAGACATCTTGCTGAACAGAAGAGCAGAAAGCAGACCACACACACCACAGAGCCATGGTAAACACAGGAAATACTGAGTCCAATGAACATACCTCTGGTGCCTTCCTGAGAACAGGTGCAGGCGTGATGATAGCCCTCCTTAGAACAGGTGACGCTGAGACAACAGCCATCTGGAGTGTAGGGGCAGGTATAACCCCAGCAGTCTCAAAAATAGGTGCAGGCATAGTGACAGCCATCTTGGGTACTGCTGCTGGCTTGGCGGCGGCCATTTTGAGGACGGGTGCAGGCTTGGCAGTGGCCCTCGTGAAAACCGGCACCGGGGTTGGAAGGCCAGCCCTCCGCACTGACCTTAATGGAGTCTCTGCCAGACTAGACCTCAGACGCTGGGTTCTGGCATGGATAGGAGAGAAAGGTGAGGCAGCCATCCTGTGAAGTGGCTCTGGTGCGGCAGCCATCTTGTGAAGTGGCTCTGGTGCGGCAGCCATCTTGTGAATAGGCTTGGGTCTCCTCTCCATCTCCCTCTCTCGTGGCCGACGCTCGGGAAAGAGTGAAACAATCATGTCTCTAGCACTCGCTACATCCATAATTGGCTCGGGTGTGGCAGCCATCTTGTGAAGAGGCTCAGGTGTGGCAGCCATCTTGTGATATGACTCGGGTGTGTATTCCCGCAGGCCCAGAGTCCCAACACACAACGACCGGTGCGCACTACCTCCCCTCAAAAAATTGCTTGGACGGGGTCTCCTCCCTGACCTCCGAGAAGAATTCACCTTAGTCTTGGAAAAGACCCGAATCATCTCCCCGGTAAGTGCCTTGAAAGAGGCACAGCATGGGTCCCGTCTCTCCCACACCTCTGTTCCCCATGTGGCTGCTGGACCGGTCAGCAGCAGTAGCACGAACGCTACTTTCGATTCCTCAGTTTCGAAAGTCCTGTGATGCATATCTAGATGCAGAGAACACTGATTAATAAAGTTTTCACATAACTTAGGCTCACCAGCGTATCTCTCAGGGAAGTCCGTGCTAGGCTCCGGCTGACCACTCGACTCCGTGGGGTTGGGGGAAATGGATGGTGTGGGTGACACGGAACCACTCTGCAACAACAGGAGCTGTTGTTGCAAATCCGCCACCCTGGTACTCAGTGCTTCTCTCACCCGCTCCAAGTTGCTCTCCTGTGTCAGATCCATAGCAGTGATACAAAAATAACTCCGGCTACAAATAACTCCTGTGGCTGATAACCCGCTCCTTCCTTAATGGCTGGTTCATTCTGTCACGGGCTCAAATGAGGAGAAGGATTTGCAGGTTAACAGTGTTTAATAAAAACATAAAACTCACAGCCGTACACAAAATGATAATCCAAACAGGTGACACAGAGAAGGCAACAGAACAACCAGTGACATCAAACAATGAACCAGCAAAAGACACACAAAGACACAGCTTATATATGCAGGTTAATGGGAAACAGCTGGTGACAAATGATCAATGATTAACAGACAGGAGTATGGGAAATGCAGTTCATGATACATATGACAGTGAGGGGAAGAGACATCTGGTGGCAACTCAGGGAACAACACTAATACAATACAATAAACACAAAACACAGTCTCACACTGTGACACGAGGCCACTGCCAAGCCACGCCTACCGTTACAGAGGGCAGTATCGGAACAAATGATACAACTAGGCTACTAGTCGACTCGAAACTGAAAAGACGTCATTTTATCGTGAGTCTCTGTGACGAGTTATTTGACAAATTAATTTAAATACTAGCGTTTTTTCCAGCTGCAGCAGCTGCTCCGGCCGCCTCTTGTTCCTCCATCATCCACAACTGTTCCTCGCTGTATTGCGGCTTGTACAGGTAGCCACGAGCATTGGATTCGCGCACCAGATCTTCAAAATCCCCTTCTGCCATATCATCTTCCAAACTACCTTCGGCCATCGTGGTTAGCCTACTCAGCTATCTCCACAGAGCAAGAGCCTGTTAGCTTAGCTTAAAAAAAAGATGGCTGACACTATTTGTACATTCTGTGAGTGAGATCCATAGACAGTAAAAGAAATGGACACAGCGACCCCATTGGATTCAACGGAGAAAAGTGAAGTCAATTAGAAGCTCTCACTTCCTGATGGCTGAGCGTACAGCGCAGACTCAAACTGAGCTTGACGACGTAGATGTGACGTGAGCAACCCGTCTGTCTTCTAGTAGCTGTGCCAAGAGAAATCTGAATCATTCCCTTCCGAAACTTGCAGAGACTGAGAGTGTGAGTAGGAGGTGTCCATGAGCTAGGAGCAGGAGAAACTTTTGCTAAGTATTCTGATTAATTATTTTGTAATTTGCCTCCACGTCCCCCCGATCGCCCGCAAGCTTCTCCTCCTGTCCATGCGGTAATTTCCTACTGTGTGACAGAGAGTCGCGTGGTTATGACACAATCGTTAGCCTATTTTTACAAAAACAGCTTCTGGGGCCATAACGTAAGATACAAGGTAATGGAGCCTTTTAGGTATTTTCGTGTTTACTTTAGAAATAAATAATGGACAAATCTTTAAATGCATCAGATGTAAAGTTATTCGCTGTCAAAGTGACGACAAAATGAATGGGAGCCAATGGTATGCTAACAGCAGGTGAGGGTCCGCTAATCAATGGCAGCCCCCGGGGAAGCTTCCGTTTTTTCTGAAACATTACCCCCTTGGTGAGATCCCACCCGCTATGGGCGGGTTGAAAACATGCAGAACTAGTTCCTACTACTGGCTGTAGCCTCAGCCTCTGGCCAAAAAGGCTCAGATGACACAAAATGACGATTTTTGCGTCATCTGAGGTTTTTTTTCAGACACACAATACAGAAATCTCTCGTCTCAGGGGGACATGAGGGAGGGAGGCACGGTCATTCGAAAATGTTACCGGGTTTCTACTGATACAAAGCTTGTACACGCATCGGTGAAGTATCCCTTTAAAATTTAAAATCTAACAAAATACTTTTTAATATAACTATTAATAATTAAAAAAAAATTCATTTTTAAATAATTAATCAATAATTATTTGCTTATTAGATTTTTGTGCTATTGTGATTTGTTAATGGCATATTAATACCATTTATTATAAATGATTAAATGTCAGAATTCTCTTACTGTGTTGTTCTGAAAAAATAAAAACAACTGTCTGCTTTTTTTTGTTGTTGCAGTGAGCGCAGAAGAGTTTTCCAGTGATTCTCGAATGGAATTTAGAAGGCCCTGCCCCCGCATAATTACGATTTCGGATGCTAAGAGAGAATGCGCATCCTCAAAGTTGTAGATGTAGTTCGAAATATATAATTTAAAGCCCTTCTCTTTCCGTCTCTCAGGTGTGACAGCTAACTGCAACTACAATATTGTTAACATCATTCACGTTAACCGCTGGAAGTTGTTGTGAACAGTGAGTGTAATTTGCCATTATCTCCACCAAAAACGGCTTCCAACGCAGCACTGGATGTAACTGGGCGGGCTGAGCAAAATGTGGAAGCAATCGTGCATAGTATGCACGATTACGCTGTAACGGCTTTTTTTTTTTTTTTTTTTTTAATCTTTACAAATCTTTACCAAAAGTGGAGGACAGTATCAGTATCCTAGTTAACATGTGGATGAGCAGTGTACAACATTTTAAACAATTTTAGACAAATTGTGTAAGGATTTGAGATTTCAGATTAATAATCTGTACTGTACAAAACCACAAATTATCTTTTTATAGTAATGGGCATCATAAATCAAATGACTGGTAAACCTTTGCACAGAAACATAATTAAGATATTAATAAATATCAAGGGAAAAGCAGTGTTTCCTTTTGAAATGTAAACATTAATCATTACAAAACCAAATGCTTTAGAACAACATGATTCAGTTGAACACTCAATTGCTAAAACAGCATACAGCATGCTATTTAGATACATAATTAGAGTACTAATTTTCACAATATAAAAACTGAATGATTGATCAGGTTTATCGTGGCTAAAATAATTTTGTTCAGTATTTCAAAGGGAAAAGCACAAATGCTGGTGGTTTTATAGCTTTACATTGCACATAGCGAGTAAACCTCTATCACCACCAAACCATAAGAATGAAGTCAGATGCCTTAACAATATTTGTGTATTTAATACATTGCTCTGTTCAAACGTTTTGCTAGAGCATTCTAACCCCAACAGTACGTATGAATGAATGTTGATTATATTGTAGCTGCTCTCAATTTTATATAAAAATTATTAAAATTGACATTAATAATAATTTAGAAAATTGCTTATAATAATGTGGACTCATATGACTTCATTCATGTAATATCAATACATGGTTATCTTACTGTCTCCTCATATGGCCCATGGCTCTCTGGGTATTGGACACTTTCGCTTGCAGAATAAATTTTGCACACCACCAGCTGCCGCAACAAACAAAAACATCACTGAGTGCACCCTTAAATATAAACAGCAGAACCTGTCTCTTAAATTTAAGTGCCATATTTCAGTTAAAGAAATTAAGAATATTGTATTGTCATGAATTCAATCTCTGTCAAAATACTTTGTCTGTTCAGAAATCAGGGTACTTGGTGTAACTGTAGGAAGTAAGGTCTCTGAATATTTGTTTTAGATAAATTTGATTTAATACGTGCAGTAAGCAATCAGTTAGATCTCAATATCTCTATTCTCCATCAAAATTTGTATGTTGACTCATTTTTGTGTGAACTTTTTTGAGGTGTTCTTAATTGTTATTGTGTAGCAAATAAAACTAAAGAGATTAAAACTTCTCACCAAATATATCCTGTGAAAAACATACTAGAGCGTTTTCATCTAAATACAGATTACAAATGCTCTTTTTGTAATTGTAAAATTACACAATTGTCACAATTTAAAGTGTTAAAATGAAATGCAATCTATCTTGAAATATATCAACAGTTTGACTTAATTCAAAGGAATATGACTTTTCCAAAAGAAAATATATTATTGATTTGTTTTTCTATTAAGAAAAGTTTGTTCATGAGGCTAATGGAGTAACTCGAAACCCAATTTTGCTCATTTCCTAACAGCCTTTGAAATGTATTAGAATCTATAAAGTAAAATAAATAAATAAATAAAGCCCAAAGAGCTGTCTGTTACATTAATTTTATTTTATTTTAATTCCTGCTGTGTTTTAATTTGTACTTGCAAAATGTGAAAATAGGAAATGTCTAAGGTGTTCAGATCATATCAGAAAAATATGATCATATCACACCAGTACTCAGGTCATTACACTGGCTGCCAGTTACTTATAGGATTGATTTTAAAGTATTATTACTAGTATATAAATCATTCAATGGCCTAGGACCTCAATACATTGCAGATATGCTCACGGAATACAAACCCAACAGATTACTCAGATCATTAGGATCACATCAGCTAGAAGTTCCAAGAGTTCACTCTAAGCAAGGAGAGTCTGCTTTTAGCTATTATGCCAGCCGCAGCTGGAACCAGCTTCCAGAGGAGATCAGATGTGCTCCTACATTAGTCACATTCAAATCCAGACTCAAAACACATCTGTTTAACTTTGCATTTAATGAATGAGCACTGTGTCACTGTTTGTCCGACTGTTTATACTGTGTCTTATTTTAGTCTTTATTCTAAACTGTTTTAATTATTTTTAGTTCTTTCTCGTTTCTTTATTTTAAACTGTTCTTTATTCTAAACTGTTTTAATTATTTTTAGTTCTTTCTTGTTTCTTTATTTTAAACTGTTTTGTATATTCTTATTTCTTCTGATTATTTTTAATAGTACACTCTAAAAACTGCTGGGTTAAAAAATAACCCAACCTTAACCACACTGCTGGGTCACTATTGGACAGAACACGCGCTGGGTTGGTTTGACCCAAGTGCTGGGTTTTTGCCATTTGACCCATATTTCTGGGTCATTCATTTGACCCAACCAGTGGGTGAAATTAACCCTCTTGCTGGGTTAAGTCTTACTCATGTGCTGGGTTATTTCTTGTCTCATTGCCTTAATAAAATTAGAAACAAATATTTGAACATATATTATGAATGTAAAATAATTATTATCGCTGTAATACAATAAACCAGAGAGGCTACGATTTCGGTATGATTTCAATCTCATTTTTTATTTTATTTTATACATTTCTTTAACACTTTACTTTATCAAATACAAATGTTAATCAATGTCAAAGGTCAGACATGTCCCCCTCATTTCATCCCTGAGGCACAGAATGTGCAGCAATTCACCAGTCATCTCATTTTGTAAATATTCAACCATGTTGGTCCTCACCTGTTGATCAAGTCAAGTCATCTTTATTTATATAGCCTAGCGCTTTTTACAATACAGATTGTATCAAAGCAGCTTCAGTGATACTGTAACATGAATATAATACAACAAAGTTTGTTTCTAGAAGAAAATTGCGTCATCGTCCACCTTAAGGCAAATCAATAATATTGTTGAATATTAAATGTCCCCAACTAAGCAAGCCAAAAGCCAAGGCAACAGTGGCAAGGAACCAAAACTCATCAGTGACAGAATGGAGAAAAAAACCTTGAGAGAAGGCTCAGGCATTCAGTTCTCCTCTGGCCATCGAGCGAACAGTGTATGATTATGATCCAGGCAGCATTACAGGTCAGAGGTCAGATTGAATAAGAACATTCAGAATATTTATCCAGTTCCATCTGGTTGGAAGTCGGAGTCATCACACCGGTATGGAGACGAGTTTGTTGAGGATCAGTCGTGTCGATGAGGCCTTCACAGGGCTGATGAGGCTGGCACTTCAGGAAAGCGTCATGGATGGGTCCAGGCGCAGGTCCACCATCTGATCTGCATACGGCCTGGATCCGGCTGACTTCAGTAAACTTAAGAATGAACAGAAAGACATACATTAGCATAGATGCCATTCTTCTTATTAAATAATGAGTGTACATCAGGTGTTATAGGAATGTGTCCCCGGTTCCGGCTGACCTATGCAGCCTAATAATCATTTAACTGATTTGAATAATAGAAATGTATAATGTTCTATATGAATTCCAGGTAAAAGATATGCGTTTAAGTTTAAATTTAAACTGACAGAGTGTGTCTGCTTCCTGGACAATCACTTAGAGTGTTGCAATAAAACTGACATGCAAGTTAAGCTTTTTTTGTGGAAGTATCAATTTATTACTGAATATGCAATTAAAATTATTGCAAACATTACCAAATGACCAAATGTGAAAAACAAACAAAATGTGCATTCAGTATTGCAAACTGAATTATAGTAATAGTAATAAAAGAGTAATTTTGACAAATATTATCAACATTAAGGCATTAAAATAAAATATTATTTTATTAAAAGTAAAATATTACTGTAATGTTGATATAGTGTCTTTAACATTAAAATTCACAAACCCACAAAGCTGCTCGTTAATCTCCTGACTGGCAGCGCTGATGATCGCCCGTTTAGATGTTAACTTACACACAATAAAATGAAAGATGACAGGGTAGGCTATCATGTAAGTTTACATTTTTTAAGTTTTAAATATTGACGATCATTCGTTCAACTAAACGGGTATACTTTTCTTCTCAAAACTGGCGCTATTTCTCCTTTCCTCAGTCGATGTTTATAAAGATTGCAAGTCATACATTTACTAAAAAAAAGGCTATATCAAGGCTCTTGAAAGCCTTTTTTTTTTTTTTTTTGGCAGAAACGATGGTTCGAGACATTACAGACAAGACACACGCAGACTGTGCTGGAACTTACCTCAGTCACTTCTTCAGACGAGTATTTCTAAAACGACACTAGCAGACTTTTCACTCACAACTCACTAGCTAGCCTAACGTACATTAGAGACTCATTTCCCGCTGATTTTACGTGCGAGCCCTGTGAGGGAAACTGCGCGTATGGATTTCATACAAAAGCTTTTCTCACTTTTAAATACGCAACGTCCACAATGAATAGGCCTATGATAATTACATAATGAATTTAGAATTAAAATTTTCAGAAAGGCTGCTGATATATCTGGTTTAATTTCAACTAAGGATTTAACATGCGGCATTTTGTCAAAAATTCTAACCGGCTAGCTGTGGCTAATTAATGTTTCACGGAATAAATACGTTACCCCTCACACTTCCATATCAAGGACTGTATGTTGAACAGTGAAATTAGCTTGCTGCTACCACCACAACTTATTAAAAATATAGGTAAACATTCATAACTTACCATAAAACACTGCCTGCTCCGAGTGGCGTGCTCCTCAAGTCAGAAGTGAAGAATCCAGAAAGTTCCGCAAAGAATGAAAAAAGTAACCAGTTGCTGGGTCAAAATAACCCAACCAGCGTTTATTTGTGAATGACCCCCTTACAACTCATTTGACCCAGCATGAGCAACCCAATAATGTGTTTACAGTACCCAAAACAACCCAACTTTTTGACCCAGCACAATCAACCCAACAATTTGTTTACAGAAACAACCCAGCATTTTTTAGAGTGTATGTAAAGCACTTTGAATTACCATTGTGTATGAAATGTGCTATATAAATAAACTTGCCTTGCCTTGCCTTGCCTTCAGTGATTAAATCAACAGAATTCAAGACTGATATGGGTTAGTAATATAGTAGTAATATATATATATATATATATCCTTTTTCTCCTGCGATCAAATGTGCTGCCTAAACATGTACACAAGAGTTGATCTGTGACAACGTTTTGCATAGTTTGTACCAAGCCAAAAGTCTGTTCTTCAGGTTAAACAACTTTAGTTTCAACTATGGTAAAGAAACTCTATAGTGTCCGAGACTCAAAAACACACTTCAGAATTTGCTCTCATTTAGTTTATGTTGCGCTTCTCTAAAGACGACACTAAAGTTTGTCAGTGATGGTTTGCGACCAGAGGGTTGTTCCATAAAACAAGATTAGACTACAAGCCAGGCTTATTTTGGTATAGTCAGACTTATTGTCGGTGGATTCTGTTTCATAAAGCAAATTTAAAATAGTTCAAACTCAGTTACCCTGGCAACTTATGCTGGGAAACTAGCCTGGTCCAGGGCAGGCTAACTGTCAGGCTAAGCCTCAGTTGTTACACAGATCCAGTCTAACACTGACCGACAAGAACACAATGATATTACCATTGACACTCTCTCATACCATTATTGGACTTTATTAACCACTATTAGTCCAAAAATAAATACACAGTATACAGAAAATCAACTTAAATAAGGCTACAATGATAAATTAGACAATATAGACCTATATATATATATATATATATATATATAGATATAGATAGACAGGCCTAAATACAATATATATATACTACAGGTTTTCTTTTTTTACTGGCTGAATGTTTTGTGCCCAAGATTTAATTAGATTGTATTAAAGATTTATGAATATATTTCTCTCTGGTTTTGTTTGGCAGCTGTAGTACATGTTTATGATTAGAAGAACATTAGAACACAATCTGAAAAAAGCTTTGTAAAGCAGAAGTTAAAATCACAAAATTAAAAATAAATAATTACAAAAGCAGAGTATAAATTTTAACTGGTAAGATGAATCTGAGCTTAGTAATTGACAGTATATTAGCCTACATTTGATTTACCCCATTACAATAGTCCCTTTACAGTTATTGCTATCATAAAAATATACACACAGGTTTAAAATTCTAAATAAGGCACATCTAATGTCCAAATAACAAATATTTTAGTATATATATATATATATATATATATATATATATATATATATATATATAATGTAATTTATTATGTCTTTCAATTCAAACACATTTAACACAATTATACAAATTGACAGTTCCTTTAAAGACATCATATTTTCCCCCAATAATTATTTCTTATTTTTCCTTCTACTTTTTTTCTTTTGTGATAATACCCACCAACACATAGCCTAAAAACACACATGATTAGAACAATAACCAAAAAGTACATAGACACTTTTACATATGATTTAAGGGGGAAAAGACAAAAAACAATAAATAGTAATAAAAATTTAACATTAACATATTTATATCAAACTCTTATAATGACACATAATTCCTAATAGTTATTCAAGTAATATTATTTGAATATTAAATATTCAATATTAAATAAGTAAATAAATAAAATAACAAATAACTAGAAATAAAAGGGAGGGAGGGTTATATAAAAATGTAGTTAATGTAGGCTAATATATATTCCTTTATTTTATGGAATATTCTTTGATTTTAGAGTTGCACATATCTTTTCAAAATGTATACATTTGCTCTTAATTTAATGTTATCCTCTCCATAATGTACTTTAGAAACTAAATCTACTCATTTAAAACTGGGGATTCTTGCTTTCTCCAAAAAAATATTGCATTAAAAGCTGTAATTCTCAGCATTCTAAATAAGTATACATCATCTTTATTAAGTAGCATAGGTCCTATACCCAAAACTATATTTTGTATCTTTATATATTTAGTTTCTTAAAAAAAATCTTCCCTGAATTATAGGCTCACTGAAGTAGCCTACTTCTGTTCGCTAGAAGTTCAGTGCAACTTATCCAACATCCTAAAGATAAATTATTATAATTAGAAGATATTTCTAGTGTTATAAAATATCGCATATTAATTTTCCAAGCAAAATGTATATTTTAGTCAGAATTATTGCGCTCCTATTTGGCGCGCATGCGCGCAGCAGCGCTCGTTCAATATGAAAATTAGCAGCAAAATGGATACATTTGCATGACTTTCGAACATTTACAGATGGAGAATATAACTGTAAAATGTAAGTTTTGAACTGAGGGGGAAAAAAACATGTCACAAACGCATAAAACAGCACAAAATATACGCTGTTTGATGGTGGATCGATTTGATCCACGATCGACCTCTAGGGCTGCTTAAGAAACGCGTGCACACGCAATTATCTAGACTAGATAAACCTGGATCAAATTAGTGAGATTGCGTGAGCTTCAATTACCTTTAAATGGAACCACTTTAGGCACAACTCATTTGTTAGGCTCATTCAAGTCCGGTTTTGGAGTTTAATCCCCGCTTTTCTAAGCGTCTTTTATGGAACAACCCTCAGGTGAATATGAACGTATTCACTTTTGTTATTGTTCAACATCTGCCAATACTGTGAGAAATTTGAATCATTACTGTCACCACCTGGTATTGTGTTTATCTTTTCTGTATCCTAGCTAACAAATTTATGCTTTAAAACACTGAACACAGAAGAAATTATTGAAGACATTTTCTACTTAACCCTTTGAGCGGTAAGGTCCCATAAATAGGTTTTTTATTTCTTTACCCCTGAGAGTACGGTCCCACATATGGAATTTAGAATGTTTAGTGACGTCACAAAACTGCCAGATTCAAACTGTGCTTTCGTGCTTTAGCTGGTGCTGAGCCAGAGACGGAAGCGCTCAGCACTTTTCATTTATCACAACTATGCATTGTTTTAATTTCAACCACATGTTTTATGTTTAATGTTTATTTTAGGTTTCAGACATTTAACTGACATGTATGGGCCTGACCACTTAAGGGCATTTAATTCAATTTGTATATGTGGTGATGATTTTTCATAACAAATGCTATATAGATTTAAAGAAAAGAAAAGAAAACATTAACATTGGCCTAAGCATAATAATGACTAATGAGGACTAATGGTCTCGCACCGGTAATTGTAACCTTATAGTAAATGTGGTAGTTAAACAATTACAATAACTGTTACTTTTTCATAAGGCCAAGTAGAATTTTCTTTCTAACAGCGTCTGTCCTATGTTTCTCAGAGACTTGGCTGGGTGATCTGATCCCGGATTCTTCTACGGTCAGTAACCCCTCCGCCCCGACTCTTCAAGAGGCAGAACCCACGGAAATCAGCCGGGCCAGACTCCATCTTTCCAGTCACCCTTAAGCACTACGCGGACCAGCTGTCTCCTGTGTTCACCGCCATCTTCAACACCTCCCTGGAGACATGCCATGTACCAGCCTGTCTTAAGTCCTCCACCATCATCCCTGTGCCCAAAAAGCCAAGGCCTACAGGACATAATGACTACAGACCCGTCGCCCTGACCTCTGTGGTAATGAAGTCCTTTGAGCTCCTGGTGCTGGCTCACCGCAAATCAATCACAGACTCTCTCCTGGACCCCTGCAGTTTGCCTACAGAGCCAACAGGTATGTGGATGACGCAGTCAACATGGCCCTACACTTCACCCTCCAGCACCTGGACTCTCCGGCAACCTATGCCAGGATCCTCTTTGTGGACTTTAGCTCTGCCTTTAACACCATCATCCCTGCCCTGCTTCAGGACAAGCTCTCCCAGCTCAATGTATCGGACTACACCTGCAGGTGGATCACAGACTTCCTGTCTGACAGGAAGCAGTGCGTTAAGGTCTCAAGTCTCTGATTCCCGGTCCATCAGCACCGGCTCCCCTCAGGGCTGCGTCCTTTCTCCTCTGCTTTTCTCCCAATACACCAACAGCTGCACCTCCAGTCAACCGTCCGTCAAAGATCCTGAAGTTTGCGGATGACACCACCCTCATTGGGCTCATCTCCGATGGGGATGTGTCTGACTACAGGTGGGAAGCTGATAACCTGGTGTCCTGGTGTAGCCAGAACAACTTAGAGCTCTATGCTCTGAAGACAGTGGAGATGTTTGTGGACTTCAGAAGGAACACAGCGCCACCAATCCCCATCAACCTGTGCGGCTCCCACTGTGGAGTCCTTCCGCTTCCTGGGCACTATCCTCTCCCAGAACCTAAAGTGGGAACTGAACATTTGCTCCCTTGCCAAGAAAGCACTACAGTGGATGTACTTCCTACGGCAGCTGAAGAAATTCAACCTCCCTAAGACAATGATGGTGCACTTCTACACAGCAATCATTGAGTCCATCCTCACCTCCTCCATCACCACCTGGTACGCTGCTGCCACGGCCAAGGATAAGAGCAGACTGCAGCATATCATCCACACTGCTGAGAAGGTGATCGGTTGCAATCTGCCTTCCCTTGAGGACCTGTACACCTCAAGGGCGCTGAGGCGAGCAAAGAAGATTGTGGCAGACACCTCCCACCCTGGTAACACCCAGCTACTTCCCTCTGGCAGAAGGCTGCGGGCCTCCAGGATCATCACCTCACGCCATGAGAACAGTTTCTTCCCTTCTGCTACTGGCCTCTTTAACAAGGCCTGGAGCTCTCACTGACACTGACTTTAAACTTTAAACTATTAACTTTTAACCATGCCATAATTACACTGCCTATTAACTATAAACTCTTAAACATTGCCATAATTGAACTGACTTTAAACTATAAACTCTTAGCTCACTGCTATATTTGCACTTTTGCACCATTGCCTTAAAAGGTATCCCATGTGTATTTTTGTGCTCTTATATCCTGTACCCTATAAGTTGTATGTTAAATGTATGCACCTTCCTGCCAAAGTAAATTCTTTGTCGGTGCAAACATTCATGGCGAATAAAACCCCTTTCTGATTCTGAATCAAGAGCTTTAAAATATGGACCTTCTTGAATTATTGACTAACAGCTGGTTTTCCCCATGTGTAAAATGTGTTCTAATACTAACAGATATTAGGAAACAGATATTCCAATAGATGCTTTTTATTTTAAATCTTTTCATTTTTTTTTTAAATGTTAATGGAAATTAGCATTTTCAGAATGAGAAATTTTAAGTAATTCTGTCAAACTAAGGTTTTAGGTGCTTAAATAATATAAAATAGGCATACATATATAAGGGAGAGCGGGGCACAACCTAATGCTTTTTGGCTTTCTCAGTTTGTACAGATAGAGTACAATTTTGACGCATTTTTTTTCTCTATATAGTGTTGATATGGCGACTAATAAATAAATCGTCATGCTGGCATGTGTGGAAGCATTTAAAACAAGTGTGTTACAACTAGCCCTGCGTTAGGTTGTGCCCCGCTCACCCCTACCTATGTAAATTGTTAACGAGGCTATTACTTTATTGCAGTTATGCTATCAATAAACGTTGCATGTTCAGTGTTCAAACCAAAACTATGCCCTTGGACACACCTCATGTTGTTGCTGTTCTGAAGCTCCAGGAAGTGACATACAGTGTATATATATATATAATCGGACAGTACAGTATCAAGAAGGTTTGACGACCCGGGACTTGAACTCGGGTCGCCCAAAGCTAAAATAAAATTGTGAGGGCACTGACCATTAGACTATTGAAGCTTTGTGCATCAGTTTAAAGAATGTATTTTCTGGCCTTTTATTATGATCGGACAGTATAGTATCAATAAAGTTTGATGATCCGGGACTTGAACTCGGGTCGCCCAAAGCTAAAATAAAATTGTGAGGGCACTGACCACTAGGCTATTGACACTTTAATTTGCAGCAATTTGATAAATATTAGAACCTCATTGTGTACGAAACATAGGGGGAACAGAATCCGACGGCAAATAGTTCAGCTGTCGAAATCCGTTCCCCCACCCCAATGATGAGAGATGTTGATGTATCGGCTTAAAATATGCTTATTCTATTCTGTGTGTGGATGGAGCTTAACTTGCATCAGTTTAAAGAATGTATTTTCTGGCCTTTTATTATGATCGGACAGTATAGTATCAAGAAAGTTTGATGACCCGGGACTTGAACTCGGGTCGCCCAAAGCTGAAATAAAATTGTGAGGGCACTGACCACTAGGCTATTGAACATTGTGATTTGCTGCAATTTGATAAATATTAGAACCTCATTGTGTACGAAACATAGGGGGAACAGAATCCGACGGCAAATAGTTCAGCTGTCGAAATCCGTTCCCCCACCCCAATGATGAGAGATGTTGATGTATCGGCTTAAAAAATGCTTATTCTATTCTGTGTGTGGATGGAGCTTAACTTGCATCAGTTTAAAGAATGTATTTTCTGGCCTTTTATTATGATCGGACAGTATAGTATCAAGAAAGTTTGATGACCCGGGACTTGAACTCGGATCGCCCAAAGCTGAAATAAAATTTTGAGGGCACTGACCACTAGGCTATTGAAGATAGTGATTTGCTGCAATTTGATAAATATTGTGGGTCAGTGCCTAGTGGGCACTGACCACTAGGCTATTGAACATTGCGATTTGCTGCAATTTGATAAATATTAGAACCTCATTGTGTACGAAACATAGGGGGAACAGAATCCGACGGCAAATAGTTCAGCTGTCGAAATCCGTTCCCTCACCCCAATGATGAGAGATGGTGATGTATCGGCTTAAAATATGCTTATTCTATTCTGTGTGTGGATGGAGCTTAACTTGCATCAGTTTAAAGAATGTATTTTCTGGCCTTTTATTATGATCGGACAGTATAGTATCAAGAAAGTTTGATGACCCGGGACTTGAACTCGGATCGCCCAAAGCTGAAATAAAATTATGAGGGCACTGACCACTAGGCTATTGAAGATAGTGATTTGCTGTAATTTGATAAATATTAGAACCTCATTGTGTACGAAACATAGGGGGAACAGAATCCGACAGCAAATAGTTCAGCTGTCGAAATCCGTTCCCCCACCCCAATGATGAGAGAAGTTGATGTATCGGCTTAAAAAATGCTTATTCTATTCTGTGTGTGGATGGAGCTTAACTTGCATCAGTTTAAAGAATGTATTTTCTGGCCTTTTATTATGATCGGACAGTATAGTATCAAGAAAGTTTGATGACCCGGGACTTTAACTCGGATCGCCCAAAGCTGAAATAAAATTGTGAGGGCACTGACCACTAGGCTATTGAAGATAGTGATTTGCTGTAATTTGATAAATATTAGAACCTCATTGTGTACGAAACATAGGGGGAACAGAATCCGACAGCAAATAGTTCAGCTGTCGAAATCCGTTCCCCCACCCCAATGATGAGAGAAGTTGATGTATCGGCTTAAAAAATGCTTATTCTATTCTGTGTGTGGATGGAGCTTAACTTGCATCAGTTTAAAGAATGTATTTTCTGGCCTTTTATTATGATCGGACAGTATAGTATCAAGAAAGTTTGATGACCCGGGACTTTAACTCGGATCGCCC
Source organism: Squalius cephalus (assembly GCF_949319135.1). Taxonomy (NCBI): domain Eukaryota; kingdom Metazoa; phylum Chordata; class Actinopteri; order Cypriniformes; family Leuciscidae; genus Squalius; species Squalius cephalus. The sequence goes on from NC_137130.1 coordinate 34,888,711, forward strand.
AAAGCTGAAATAAAATTGTGAGGGCACTGACCACTAGGCTATTGAACATTGCGATTTGCTGCAATTTGATAAATATTAGAACCTCATTGTGTACGAAACATAGGGGGAACAGAATCCGACGGCAAATAGTTCAGCTGTCGAAATCCGTTCCCTCACCCCAATGATGAGAGATGTTGATGTATCGGCTTAAAATATGCTTATTCTATTCTGTGTGTGGATGGAGCTTAACTTGCATCAGTTTAAAGAATGTATTTTCTGGCCTTTTATTATGATCGGACAGTATAGTATCAAGAAAGTTTGATGACCCGGGACTTGAACTCGGGTCGCCCAAAGCTAAAATAAAATTGTGAGGGCACTGACCACTAGGCTATTGGCGCTTTAACTTGCTGCAATTTGATAAATATTAGAACCTCATTGTGTACGAAACATAGGGGGAACAGAATCCGACGGCAAATAGTTCAGCTGTCGAAATCCGTTCCCCCACCCCAATGATGAGAGATGTTGATGTATCGGCTTAAAATATGCTTATTCTATTCTGTGTGTGGATGGAGCTTAACTTGCATCAGTTTAAAGAATGTATTTTCTGGCCTTTTATTATGATCGGACAGTATAGTATCAAGAAAGTTTGATGACCCGGGACTTGAACTCGGGTCGCCCAAAGCTAAAATAAAATTGTGAGGGCACTGACCACTAGGCTATTGAAGATAGTGATTTGCTGCAATTTGATAAATATTAGAACCTCATTGTGTACGAAACATAGGGGGAACAGAATCCGACGGCAAATAGTTCAGCTGTCGAAATCCGTTCCCCCACCCCAATGATGAGAGATGTTGATGTATCGGCTTAAAATATGCTTATTCTATTCTGTGTGTGGATGGAGCTTAACTTCCATCAGTTTAAAGAATGTATTTCCTTGCCTTTTATTATGATCGGACCATATAGAATCAAGAAAGTTTGATGACCCGGGACTTGAACTCGGGTCGCCCAAAGCTAAAATAAAATTGTGAGGGCACTGACCACTAGGCTATTGGCGCTTTAATTTGTAGCAATTTGATAAATATTAGAACCTCATTGTGTACGAAACATAGGGGGAACAGAATCCGACGGCAAATAGTTCAGCTGTCGAAATCCGTTCCCCCACCCCAATGATGAGAGATGTTGATGTATCGGCTTAAAATATGCTTATTCTATTCTGTGTGTGGATGGAGCTTAACTTCCATCAGTTTAAAGAATGTATTTCCTTGCCTTTTATTATGATCGGACCATATAGAATCAAGAAAGTTTGATGACCCGGGACTTGAACTCGGATCGCCCAAAGCTGAAATAAAATTTTGAGGGCACTGACCACTAGGCTATTGAAGATAGTGATTTGCTGCAATTTGATAAATATTAGAACCTCATTGTGTACGAAACATAGGGGGAACAGAATCCGACGGCAAATAGTTCAGCTGTCGAAATCCGTTCCCCCACCCCAATGATGAGAGATGTTGATGTATCGGCTTAAAATATGCTTATTCTATTCTGTGTGTGGATGGAGCTTAACTTGCATCAGTTTAAAGAATGTATTTTCTGGCCTTTTATTATGATCGGACAGTATAGTATCAAGAAAGTTTGATGACCCGGGACTTGAACTCGGGTCGCCCAAAGCTAAAATAAAATTGTGAGGGCACTGACCACTAGGCTATTGCACATTGCAATTTGCTGCAATTTGATAAATATTAGAACCTCATTGTGTACGAAACATAGGGGGAACAGAATCCGACGGCAAATAGTTCAGCTGTCGAAATCCGTTCCCCCACCCCAATGATGAGAGATGTTGATGTATCGGCTTAAAATATGCTTATTCTATTCTGTGTGTGGATGGAGCTTAACTTCCATCAGTTTAAAGAATGTATTTCCTTGCCTTTTATTATGATCGGACCATATAGAATCAAGAAAGTTTGATGACCCGGGACTTGAACTCGGGTCGCCCAAAGCTAAAATAAAATTGTGAGGGCACTGACCACTAGGCTATTGGCGCTTTAATTTGTAGCAATTTGATAAATATTAGAACCTCATTGTGTACAAAACATAGGGGGAACAGAATCCGACAGCAAATAGTTCAGCTGTCGAAATCCGTTCCCCCACCCCAATGATGAGAGATGTTGATGTATCGGCTTAAAATATGCTTATTCTATTCTGTGTGTGGATGGAGCTTAACTTGCATCAGTTTAAAGAATGTATTTTCTGGCCTTTTATTATGATCGGACCATATAGAATCAAGAAAGTTTGATGACCCGGGACTTGAACTCGGATCGCCCAAAGCTGAAATAAAATTTTGAGGGCACTGACCACTAGGCTATTGAAGATAGTGATTTGCTGCAATTTGATAAATATTAGAACCTCATTGTGTACGAAACATAGGGGGAACAGAATCCGACGGCAAATAGTTCAGCTGTCGAAATCCGTTCCCCCACCCCAATGATGAGAGAAGTAGATGTATCGGCTAAAAATATGCTTATTCTATTCTGTGTGTGGATGGAGCTTAACTTGCATCAGTTTAAAGAATGTATTTTCTGGCCTTTTATTATGATCGGACAGTATAGTATCAAGAAAGTTTGATGACCCGGGACTTGAACTCGGGTCGCCCAAAGCTAAAATAAAATTGTGAGGGCACTGACCACTAGGCTATTGGCGCTTTAATTTGCAGCAATTTGATAAATATTAGAACCTCATTGTGTACGAAACATAGGGGGAACAGAATCCGACGGCAAATAGTTCAGCTGTCGAAATCCGTTCCCCCACCCCAATGATGAGAGAAGTGGATGTATCGGCTTAAAATATGCTTATTCTATTCTGTGTGTGGATGGAGCTTAACTTGCATCAGTTTAAAGAATGTATTTTCTGGCCTTTTATTATGATCGGACAGTATAGTATCAAGAAAGTTTGATGACCCGGGACTTGAACTCGGATCGCCCAAAGCTGAAATAAAATTTTGAGGGCACTGACCACTAGGCTATTGAAGATAGTGATTTGCTGCAATTTGATAAATATTAGAACCTCATTGTGTACGAAACATAGGGGGAACAGAATCCGACGGCAAATAGTTCAGCTGTCGAAATCCGTTCCCCCACCCCAATGATGAGAGAAGTAGATGTATCGGCTAAAAATATGCTTATTCTATTCTGTGTGTGGATGGAGCTTAACTTGCATCAGTTTAAAGAATGTATTTTCTGGCCTTTTATTATGATCGGACAGTATAGTATCAAGAAAGTTTGATGACCCGGGACTTGAACTCGGGTCGCCCAAAGCTAAAATAAAATTGTGAGGGCACTGACCACTAGGCTATTGAACATTGCGATTTGCTGCAATTTGATAAATATTAGAACCTCATTGTGTACGAAACATAGGGGGAACAGAATCCGACGGCAAATAGTTCAGCTGTCGAAATCCGTTCCCCCACCCCAATGATGAGAGAAGTAGATGTATCGGCTAAAAATATGCTTATTCTATTCTGTGTGTGGATGGAGCTTAACTTGCATCAGTTTAAAGAATGTATTTTCTGGCCTTTTATTATGATCGGACAGTATAGTATCAAGAAAGTTTGATGACCCGGGACTTGAACTCGGGTCGCCCAAAGCTAAAATAAAATTGTGAGGGCACTGACCACTAGGCTATTGGCGCTTTAATTTGCAGCAATTTGATAAATATTAGAACCTCATTGTGTACGAAACATAGGGGGAACAGAATCCGACGGCAAATAGTTCAGCTGTCGAAATCCGTTCCCCCACCCCAATGATGAGAGAAGTGGATGTATCGGCTTAAAATATGCTTATTCTATTCTGTGTGTGGATGGAGCTTAACTTGCATCAGTTTAAAGAATGTATTTTCTGGCCTTTTATTATGATCGGACAGTATAGTATCAAGAAAGTTTGATGACCCGGGACTTGAACTCGGGTCGCCCAAAGCTAAAATAAAATTGTGAGGGCACTGACCACTAGGCTATTGAAGATAGTGATTTGCTGCAATTTGATAAATATTAGAACCTCATTGTGTACAAAACATAGGGGGAACAGAATCCGACGGCAAATAGTTCAGCTGTCGAAATCCGTTCCCCCACCCCAATGATGAGAGATGTTGATGTATCGGCTTAAAATATGCTTATTCTATTCTGTGTGTGGATGGAGCTTAACTTGCATCAGTTTAAAGAATGTATTTTCTGGCCTTTTATTATGATCGGACAGTATAGTATCAAGAAAGTTTGATGACCCGGGACTTGAACTCGGGTCGCCCAAAGCTAAAATAAAATTGTGAGGGCACTGACCACTAGGCTATTGAACATTGCGATTTGCTGCAATTTGATAAATATTAGAACCTCATTGTGTACGAAACATAGGGGGAACAGAATCCGACGGCAAATAGTTCAGCTGTCGAAATCCGTTCCCCCACCCCAATGATGAGAGAAGTTGATGTATCGGCTTAAAATATGCTTATTCTATTCTGGGTGTGGATGGAGCTTAACTTGCATCAGTTTAAAGAATGTATTTTCTGGCCTTTTATTATGATCGGACAGTATAGTATCAAGAAAGTTTGATGACCCGGGACTTGAACTCGGGTCGCCCAAAGCTAAAATAAAATTGTGAGGGCACTGACCACTAGGCTATTGGCGCTTTAATTTGCAGCAATTTGATAAATATTAGAACCTCATTGTGTACGAAACATAGGGGGAACAGAATCCGACGGCAAATAGTTCAGCTGTCGAAATCCGTTCCCCCACCCCAATGATGAGAGAAGTGGATGTATCGGCTTAAAATATGCTTATTCTATTCTGTGTGTGGATGGAGCTTAACTTGCATCAGTTTAAAGAATGTATTTTCTGGCCTTTTATTATGATCGGACAGTATAGTATCAAGAAAGTTTGATGACCCGGGACTTGAACTCGGATCGCCCAAAGCTGAAATAAAATTTTGAGGGCACTGACCACTAGGCTATTGAAGATAGTGATTTGCTGCAATTTGATAAATATTAGAACCTCATTGTGTACGAAACATAGGGGGAACAGAATCCGACGGCAAATAGTTCAGCTGTCGAAATCCGTTCCCCCACCCCAATGATGAGAGAAGTAGATGTATCGGCTAAAAATATGCTTATTCTATTCTGTGTGTGGATGGAGCTTAACTTGCATCAGTTTAAAGAATGTATTTTCTGGCCTTTTATTATGATCGGACAGTATAGTATCAAGAAAGTTTGATGACCCGGGACTTGAACTCGGGTCGCCCAAAGCTAAAATAAAATTGTGAGGGCACTGACCACTAGGCTATTGAACATTGCGATTTGCTGCAATTTGATAAATATTAGAACCTCATTGTGTACGAAACATAGGGGGAACAGAATCCGACGGCAAATAGTTCAGCTGTCGAAATCCGTTCCCCCACCCCAATGATGAGAGAAGTAGATGTATCGGCTAAAAATATGCTTATTCTATTCTGTGTGTGGATGGAGCTTAACTTGCATCAGTTTAAAGAATGTATTTTCTGGCCTTTTATTATGATCGGACAGTATAGTATCAAGAAAGTTTGATGACCCGGGACTTGAACTCGGGTCGCCCAAAGCTAAAATAAAATTGTGAGGGCACTGACCACTAGGCTATTGGCGCTTTAATTTGCAGCAATTTGATAAATATTAGAACCTCATTGTGTACGAAACATAGGGGGAACAGAATCCGACGGCAAATAGTTCAGCTGTCGAAATCCGTTCCCCCACCCCAATGATGAGAGAAGTGGATGTATCGGCTTAAAATATGCTTATTCTATTCTGTGTGTGGATGGAGCTTAACTTGCATCAGTTTAAAGAATGTATTTTCTGGCCTTTTATTATGATCGGACAGTATAGTATCAAGAAAGTTTGATGACCCGGGACTTGAACTCGGGTCGCCCAAAGCTAAAATAAAATTGTGAGGGCACTGACCACTAGGCTATTGAAGATAGTGATTTGCTGCAATTTGATAAATATTAGAACCTCATTGTGTACAAAACATAGGGGGAACAGAATCCGACGGCAAATAGTTCAGCTGTCGAAATCCGTTCCCCCACCCCAATGATGAGAGATGTTGATGTATCGGCTTAAAATATGCTTATTCTATTCTGTGTGTGGATGGAGCTTAACTTGCATCAGTTTAAAGAATGTATTTTCTGGCCTTTTATTATGATCGGACAGTATAGTATCAAGAAAGTTTGATGACCCGGGACTTGAACTCGGGTCGCCCAAAGCTAAAATAAAATTGTGAGGGCACTGACCACTAGGCTATTGAACATTGCGATTTGCTGCAATTTGATAAATATTAGAACCTCATTGTGTACGAAACATAGGGGGAACAGAATCCGACGGCAAATAGTTCAGCTGTCGAAATCCGTTCCCCCACCCCAATGATGAGAGAAGTTGATGTATCGGCTTAAAATATGCTTATTCTATTCTGGGTGTGGATGGAGCTTAACTTGCATCAGTTTAAAGAATGTATTTTCTGGCCTTTTATTATGATCGGACAGTATAGTATCAAGAAAGTTTGATGACCCGGGACTTGAACTCGGATCGCCCAAAGCTGAAATAAAATTTTGAGGGCACTGACCACTAGGCTATTGAAGATAGTGATTTGCTGCAATTTGATAAATATTAGAACCTCATTGTGTACGAAACATAGGGGGAACAGAATCCGACGGCAAATAGTTCAGCTGTCGAAATCCGTTCCCCCACCCCAATGATGAGAGAAGTAGATGTATCGGCTAAAAATATGCTTATTCTATTCTGTGTGTGGATGGAGCTTAACTTGCATCAGTTTAAAGAATGTATTTTCTGGCCTTTTATTATGATCGGACAGTATAGTATCAAGAAAGTTTGATGACCCGGGACTTGAACTCGGGTCGCCCAAAGCTAAAATAAAATTGTGAGGGCACTGACCACTAGGCTATTGGCGCTTTAATTTGCAGCAATTTGATAAATATTAGAACCTCATTGTGTACGAAACATAGGGGGAACAGAATCCGACGGCAAATAGTTCAGCTGTCGAAATCCGTTCCCCCACCCCAATGATGAGAGAAGTTGATGTATCGGCTTAAAAAATGCTTATTCTATTCTGTGTGTGGATGGAGCTTAACTTGCATCAGTTTAAAGAATGTATTTTCTGGCCTTTTATTATGATCGGACAGTATAGTATCAAGAAAGTTTGATGACCCGGGACTTGAACTCGGATCGCCCAAAGCTGAAATAAAATTTTGAGGGCACTGACCACTAGGCTATTGAAGATAGTGATTTGCTGCAATTTGATAAATATTAGAACCTCATTGTGTACGAAACATAGGGGGAACAGAATCCGACAGCAAATAGTTCAGCTGTCAAAATCCGTTCCCCCACCCCAATGATGAGAGAAGTTGATGTATCGGCTTAAAAAATGCTTATTCTATTCTGTGTGTGGATGGAGCTTAACTTGCATCAGTTTAAAGAATGTATTTTCTGGCCTTTTATTATGATCGGACAGTATAGTATCAAGAAAGTTTGATGACCCGGGACTTTAACTCGGATCGCCCAAAGCTGAAATAAAATTGTGAGGGCACTGACCACTAGGCTATTGAACATTGCGATTTGCTGCAATTTGATAAATATTAGAACCTCATTGTGTACGAAACATAGGGGGAACAGAATCCGACGGCAAATAGTTCAGCTGTCGAAATCCGTTCCCCCACCCCAATGATGAGAGATGTTGATGTATCGGCTTAAAATATGCTTATTCTATTCTGTGTGTGGATGGAGCTTAACTTCCATCAGTTTAAAGAATGTATTTCCTTGCCTTTTATTATGATCGGACCATATAGAATCAAGAAAGTTTGATGACCCGGGACTTGAACTCGGATCGCCCAAAGCTGAAATAAAATTTTGAGGGCACTGACCACTAGGCTATTGAAGATAGTGATTTGCTGCAATTTGATAAATATTAGAACCTCATTGTGTACGAAACATAGGGGGAACAGAATCCGACGGCAAATAGTTCAGCTGTCGAAATCCGTTCCCCCACCCCAATGATGAGAGATGTTGATGTATCGGCTTAAAATATGCTTATTCTATTCTGTGTGTGGATGGAGCTTAACTTGCATCAGTTTAAAGAATGTATTTTCTGGCCTTTTATTATGATCGGACAGTATAGTATCAAGAAAGTTTGATGACCCGGGACTTGAACTCGGGTCGCCCAAAGCTAAAATAAAATTGTGAGGGCACTGACCACTAGGCTATTGCACATTGCAATTTGCTGCAATTTGATAAATATTAGAACCTCATTGTGTACGAAACATAGGGGGAACAGAATCCGACGGCAAATAGTTCAGCTGTCGAAATCCGTTCCCCCACCCCAATGATGAGAGATGTTGATGTATCGGCTTAAAATATGCTTATTCTATTCTGTGTGTGGATGGAGCTTAACTTCCATCAGTTTAAAGAATGTATTTCCTTGCCTTTTATTATGATCGGACCATATAGAATCAAGAAAGTTTGATGACCCGGGACTTGAACTCGGGTCGCCCAAAGCTAAAATAAAATTGTGAGGGCACTGACCACTAGGCTATTGGCGCTTTAATTTGTAGCAATTTGATAAATATTAGAACCTCATTGTGTACAAAACATAGGGGGAACAGAATCCGACAGCAAATAGTTCAGCTGTCGAAATCCGTTCCCCCACCCCAATGATGAGAGATGTTGATGTATCGGCTTAAAATATGCTTATTCTATTCTGTGTGTGGATGGAGCTTAACTTGCATCAGTTTAAAGAATGTATTTTCTGGCCTTTTATTATGATCGGACCATATAGAATCAAGAAAGTTTGATGACCCGGGACTTGAACTCGGATCGCCCAAAGCTGAAATAAAATTTTGAGGGCACTGACCACTAGGCTATTGAAGATAGTGATTTGCTGCAATTTGATAAATATTAGAACCTCATTGTGTACGAAACATAGGGGGAACAGAATCCGACGGCAAATAGTTCAGCTGTCGAAATCCGTTCCCCCACCCCAATGATGAGAGAAGTAGATGTATCGGCTAAAAATATGCTTATTCTATTCTGTGTGTGGATGGAGCTTAACTTGCATCAGTTTAAAGAATGTATTTTCTGGCCTTTTATTATGATCGGACAGTATAGTATCAAGAAAGTTTGATGACCCGGGACTTGAACTCGGGTCGCCCAAAGCTAAAATAAAATTGTGAGGGCACTGACCACTAGGCTATTGGCGCTTTAATTTGCAGCAATTTGATAAATATTAGAACCTCATTGTGTACGAAACATAGGGGGAACAGAATCCGACGGCAAATAGTTCAGCTGTCGAAATCCGTTCCCCCACCCCAATGATGAGAGAAGTGGATGTATCGGCTTAAAATATGCTTATTCTATTCTGTGTGTGGATGGAGCTTAACTTGCATCAGTTTAAAGAATGTATTTTCTGGCCTTTTATTATGATCGGACAGTATAGTATCAAGAAAGTTTGATGACCCGGGACTTGAACTCGGATCGCCCAAAGCTGAAATAAAATTTTGAGGGCACTGACCACTAGGCTATTGAAGACAGTGATTTGCTGCAATTTGATAAATATTAGAACCTCATTGTGTACGAAACATAGGGGGAACAGAATCCGACGGCAAATAGTTCAGCTGTCGAAATCCGTTCCCCCACCCCAATGATGAGAGAAGTAGATGTATCGGCTAAAAATATGCTTATTCTATTCTGTGTGTGGATGGAGCTTAACTTGCATCAGTTTAAAGAATGTATTTTCTGGCCTTTTATTATGATCGGACAGTATAGTATCAAGAAAGTTTGATGACCCGGGACTTGAACTCGGGTCGCCCAAAGCTAAAATAAAATTGTGAGGGCACTGACCACTAGGCTATTGAACATTGCGATTTGCTGCAATTTGATAAATATTAGAACCTCATTGTGTACGAAACATAGGGGGAACAGAATCTGACGGCAAATAGTTCAGCTGTCGAAATCCGTTCCCCCACCCCAATGATGAGAGAAGTAGATGTATCGGCTAAAAATATGCTTATTCTATTCTGTGTGTGGATGGAGCTTAACTTGCATCAGTTTAAAGAATGTATTTTCTGGCCTTTTATTATGATCGGACAGTATAGTATCAAGAAAGTTTGATGACCCGGGACTTGAACTCGGGTCGCCCAAAGCTAAAATAAAATTGTGAGGGCACTGACCACTAGGCTATTGGCGCTTTAATTTGCAGCAATTTGATAAATATTAGAACCTCATTGTGTACGAAACATAGGGGGAACAGAATCCGACGGCAAATAGTTCAGCTGTCGAAATCCGTTCCCCCACCCCAATGATGAGAGAAGTGGATGTATCGGCTTAAAATATGCTTATTCTATTCTGTGTGTGGATGGAGCTTAACTTGCATCAGTTTAAAGAATGTATTTTCTGGCCTTTTATTATGATCGGACAGTATAGTATCAAGAAAGTTTGATGACCCGGGACTTGAACTCGGGTCGCCCAAAGCTAAAATAAAATTGTGAGGGCACTGACCACTAGGCTATTGAAGATAGTGATTTGCTGCAATTTGATAAATATTAGAACCTCATTGTGTACAAAACATAGGGGGAACAGAATCCGACGGCAAATAGTTCAGCTGTCGAAATCCGTTCCCCCACCCCAATGATGAGAGATGTTGATGTATCGGCTTAAAATATGCTTATTCTATTCTGTGTGTGGATGGAGCTTAACTTGCATCAGTTTAAAGAATGTATTTTCTGGCCTTTTATTATGATCGGACAGTATAGTATCAAGAAAGTTTGATGACCCGGGACTTGAACTCGGGTCGCCCAAAGCTAAAATAAAATTGTGAGGGCACTGACCACTAGGCTATTGAACATTGCTATTTGCTGCAATTTGATAAATATTAGAACCTCATTGTGTACGAAACATAGGGGGAACAGAATCCGACGGCAAATAGTTCAGCTGTCGAAATCCGTTCCCCCACCCCAATGATGAGAGAAGTTGATGTATCGGCTTAAAATATGCTTATTCTATTCTGGGTGTGGATGGAGCTTAACTTGCATCAGTTTAAAGAATGTATTTTCTGGCCTTTTATTATGATCGGACAGTATAGTATCAAGAAAGTTTGATGACCCGGGACTTGAACTCGGATCGCCCAAAGCTGAAATAAAATTGTGAGGGCACTGACCACTAGGCTATTGAAGATAGTGACTTGCTGCAATTTGATAAATATTAGAACCTCATTGTGTACGAAACATAGGGGGAACAGAATCCGACGGCAAATAGTTCAGCTGTCGAAATCCGTTCCCCCACCCCAATGATGAGAGATGTTGATGTATCGGCTTAAAATATGCTTATTCTATTCTGTGTGTGGATGGAGCTTAACTTGCATCAGTTTAAAGAATGTATTTTCTGGCCTTTTATTATGATCGGACAGTATAGTATCAAGAAAGTTTGATGACCCGGGACTTGAACTCGGGTCGCCCAAAGCTAAAATAAAATTGTGAGGGCACTGACCACTAGGCTATTGGCGCTTTAATTTGCAGCAATTTGATAAATATTAGAACCTCATTGTGTACGAAACATAGGGGGAACAGAATCCGACGGCAAATAGTTCAGCTGTCGAAATCCGTTCCCCCACCCCAATGATGAGAGAAGTGGATGTATCGGCTTAAAATATGCTTATTCTATTCTGTGTGTGGATGGAGCTTAACTTGCATCAGTTTAAAGAATGTATTTTCTGGCCTTTTATTATGATCGGACAGTATAGTATCAAGAAAGTTTGATGACCCGGGACTTGAACTCGGGTCGCCCAAAGCTAAAATAAAATTGTGAGGGCACTGACCACTAGGCTATTGAAGATAGTGATTTGCTGCAATTTGATAAATATTAGAACCTCATTGTGTACAAAACATAGGGGGAACAGAATCCGACGGCAAATAGTTCAGCTGTCGAAATCCGTTCCCCCACCCCAATGATGAGAGATGTTGATGTATCGGCTTAAAATATGCTTATTCTATTCTGTGTGTGGATGGAGCTTAACTTGCATCAGTTTAAAGAATGTATTTTCTGGCCTTTTATTATGATCGGACAGTATAGTATCAAGAAAGTTTGATGACCCGGGACTTGAACTCGGGTCGCCCAAAGCTAAAATAAAATTGTGAGGGCACTGACCACTAGGCTATTGAACATTGCGATTTGCTGCAATTTGATAAATATTAGAACCTCATTGTGTACGAAACATAGGGGGAACAGAATCCGACGGCAAATAGTTCAGCTGTCGAAATCCGTTCCCCCACCCCAATGATGAGAGAAGTTGATGTATCGGCTTAAAATATGCTTATTCTATTCTGGGTGTGGATGGAGCTTAACTTGCATCAGTTTAAAGAATGTATTTTCTGGCCTTTTATTATGATCGGACAGTATAGTATCAAGAAAGTTTGATGACCCGGGACTTGAACTCGGATCGCCCAAAGCTGAAATAAAATTTTGAGGGCACTGACCACTAGGCTATTGAAGATAGTGATTTGCTGCAATTTGATAAATATTAGAACCTCATTGTGTACGAAACATAGGGGGAACAGAATCCGACGGCAAATAGTTCAGCTGTCGAAATCCGTTCCCCCACCCCAATGATGAGAGAAGTAGATGTATCGGCTAAAAATATGCTTATTCTATTCTGTGTGTGGATGGAGCTTAACTTGCATCAGTTTAAAGAATGTATTTTCTGGCCTTTTATTATGATCGGACAGTATAGTATCAAGAAAGTTTGATGACCCGGGACTTGAACTCGGGTCGCCCAAAGCTAAAATAAAATTGTGAGGGCACTGACCACTAGGCTATTGGCGCTTTAATTTGCAGCAATTTGATAAATATTAGAACCTCATTGTGTACGAAACATAGGGGGAACAGAATCCGACGGCAAATAGTTCAGCTGTCGAAATCCGTTCCCCCACCCCAATGATGAGAGAAGTGGATGTATCGGCTTAAAATATGCTTATTCTATTCTGTGTGTGGATGGAGCTTAACTTGCATCAGTTTAAAGAATGTATTTTCTGGCCTTTTATTATGATCGGACAGTATAGTATCAAGAAAGTTTGATGACCCGGGACTTGAACTCGGATCGCCCAAAGCTGAAATAAAATTTTGAGGGCACTGACCACTAGGCTATTGAAGATAGTGATTTGCTGCAATTTGATAAATATTAGAACCTCATTGTGTACGAAACATAGGGGGAACAGAATCCGACAGCAAATAGTTCAGCTGTCGAAATCCGTTCCCCCACCCCAATGATGAGAGAAGTTGATGTATCGGCTTAAAAAATGCTTATTCTATTCTGTGTGTGGATGGAGCTTAACTTGCATCAGTTTAAAGAATGTATTATCTGGCCTTTTATTATGATCGGACAGTATAGTATCAAGAAAGTTTGATGACCCGGGACTTTAACTCGGATCGCCCAAAGCTGAAATAAAATTGTGAGGGCACTGACCACTAGGCTATTGAACATTGCGATTTGCTGCAATTTGATAAATATTAGAACCTCATTGTGTACGAAACATAGGGGGAACAGAATCCGACGGCAAATAGTTCAGCTGTCGAAATCCGTTCCCTCACCCCAATGATGAGAGATGTTGATGTATCGGCTTAAAATATGCTTATTCTATTCTGTGTGTGGATGGAGCTTAACTTGCATCAGTTTAAAGAATGTATTTTCTGGCCTTTTATTATGATCGGACAGTATAGTATCAAGAAAGTTTGATGACCCGGGACTTGAACTCGGGTCGCCCAAAGCTAAAATAAAATTGTGAGGGCACTGACCACTAAGCTATTGAAGATAGTGATTTGCTGCAATTTGATAAATATTAGAACCTCATTGTGTACGAAACATAGGGGGAACAGAATCCGACGGCAAATAGTTCAGCTGTCGAAATCCGTTCCCCCACCCCAATGATGAGAGATGTTGATGTATCGGCTTAAAATATGCTTATTCTATTCTGTGTGTGGATGGAGCTTAACTTCCATCAGTTTAAAGAATGTATTTCCTTGCCTTTTATTATGATCGGACCATATAGAATCAAGAAAGTTTGATGACCCGGGACTTGAACTCGGATCGCCCAAAGCTGAAATAAAATTTTGAGGGCACTGACCACTAGGCTATTGAAGATAGTGATTTGCTGCAATTTGATAAATATTAGAACCTCATTGTGTACGAAACATAGGGGGAACAGAATCCGACGGCAAATAGTTCAGCTGTCGAAATCCGTTCCCCCACCCCAATGATGAGAGATGTTGATGTATCGGCTTAAAATATGCTTATTCTATTCTGTGTGTGGATGGAGCTTAACTTGCATCAGTTTAAAGAATGTATTTTCTGGCCTTTTATTATGATCGGACAGTATAGTATCAAGAAAGTTTGATGACCCGGGACTTGAACTCGGGTCGCCCAAAGCTAAAATAAAATTGTGAGGGCACTGACCACTAGGCTATTGCACATTGCAATTTGCTGCAATTTGATAAATATTAGAACCTCATTGTGTACGAAACATAGGGGGAACAGAATCCGACGGCAAATAGTTCAGCTGTCGAAATCCGTTCCCCCACCCCAATGATGAGAGATGTTGATGTATCGGCTTAAAATATGCTTATTCTATTCTGTGTGTGGATGGAGCTTAACTTCCATCAGTTTAAAGAATGTATTTCCTTGCCTTTTATTATGATCGGACCATATAGAATCAAGAAAGTTTGATGACCCGGGACTTGAACTCGGGTCGCCCAAAGCTAAAATAAAATTGTGAGGGCACTGACCACTAGGCTATTGGCGCTTTAATTTGTAGCAATTTGATAAATATTAGAACCTCATTGTGTACAAAACATAGGGGGAACAGAATCCGACAGCAAATAGTTCAGCTGTCGAAATCCGTTCCCCCACCCCAATGATGAGAGATGTTGATGTATCGGCTTAAAATATGCTTATTCTATTCTGTGTGTGGATGGAGCTTAACTTGCATCAGTTTAAAGAATGTATTTTCTGGCCTTTTATTATGATCGGACCATATAGAATCAAGAAAGTTTGATGACCCGGGACTTGAACTCGGATCGCCCAAAGCTGAAATAAAATTTTGAGGGCACTGACCACTAGGCTATTGAAGATAATAATTTGCTGCAATTTGATAAATATTAGAACCTCATTGTGTACGAAACATAGGGGGAACAGAATCCGACGGCAAATAGTTCAGCTGTCGAAATCCGTTCCCCCACCCCAATGATGAGAGAAGTAGATGTATCGGCTAAAAATATGCTTATTCTATTCTGTGTGTGGATGGAGCTTAACTTGCATCAGTTTAAAGAATGTATTTTCTGGCCTTTTATTATGATCGGACAGTATAGTATCAAGAAAGTTTGATGACCCGGGACTTGAACTCGGGTCGCCCAAAGCTAAAATAAAATTGTGAGGGCACTGACCACTAGGCTATTGGCGCTTTAATTTGCAGCAATTTGATAAATATTAGAACCTCATTGTGTACGAAACATAGGGGGAACAGAATCCGACGGCAAATAGTTCAGCTGTCGAAATCCGTTCCCCCACCCCAATGATGAGAGAAGTGGATGTATCGGCTTAAAATATGCTTATTCTATTCTGTGTGTGGATGGAGCTTAACTTGCATCAGTTTAAAGAATGTATTTTCTGGCCTTTTATTATGATCGGACAGTATAGTATCAAGAAAGTTTGATGACCCGGGACTTGAACTCGGATCGCCCAAAGCTGAAATAAAATTTTGAGGGCACTGACCACTAGGCTATTGAAGATAGTGATTTGCTGCAATTTGATAAATATTAGAACCTCATTGTGTACGAAACATAGGGGGAACAGAATCCGACGGCAAATAGTTCAGCTGTCGAAATCCGTTCCCCCACCCCAATGATGAGAGAAGTAGATGTATCGGCTAAAAATATGCTTATTCTATTCTGTGTGTGGATGGAGCTTAACTTGCATCAGTTTAAAGAATGTATTTTCTGGCCTTTTATTATGATCGGACAGTATAGTATCAAGAAAGTTTGATGACCCGGGACTTGAACTCGGGTCGCCCAAAGCTAAAATAAAATTGTGAGGGCACTGACCACTAGGCTATTGAACATTGCGATTTGCTGCAATTTGATAAATATTAGAACCTCATTGTGTACGAAACATAGGGGGAACAGAATCCGACGGCAAATAGTTCAGCTGTCGAAATCCGTTCCCCCACCCCAATGATGAGAGAAGTAGATGTATCGGCTAAAAATATGCTTATTCTATTCTGTGTGTGGATGGAGCTTAACTTGCATCAGTTTAAAGAATGTATTTTCTGGCCTTTTATTATGATCGGACAGTATAGTATCAAGAAAGTTTGATGACCCGGGACTTGAACTCGGGTCGCCCAAAGCTAAAATAAAATTGTGAGGGCACTGACCACTAGGCTATTGGCGCTTTAATTTGCAGCAATTTGATAAATATTAGAACCTCATTGTGTACGAAACATAGGGGGAACAGAATCCGACGGCAAATAGTTCAGCTGTCGAAATCCGTTCCCCCACCCCAATGATGAGAGAAGTGGATGTATCGGCTTAAAATATGCTTATTCTATTCTGTGTGTGGATGGAGCTTAACTTGCATCAGTTTAAAGAATGTATTTTCTGGCCTTTTATTATGATCGGACAGTATAGTATCAAGAAAGTTTGATGACCCGGGACTTGAACTCGGGTCGCCCAAAGCTAAAATAAAATTGTGAGGGCACTGACCACTAGGCTATTGAAGATAGTGATTTGCTGCAATTTGATAAATATTAGAACCTCATTGTGTACAAAACATAGGGGGAACAGAATCCGACGGCAAATAGTTCAGCTGTCGAAATCCGTTCCCCCACCCCAATGATGAGAGATGTTGATGTATCGGCTTAAAATATGCTTATTCTATTCTGTGTGTGGATGGAGCTTAACTTGCATCAGTTTAAAGAATGTATTTTCTGGCCTTTTATTATGATCGGACAGTATAGTATCAAGAAAGTTTGATGACCCGGGACTTGAACTCGGGTCGCCCAAAGCTAAAATAAAATTGTGAGGGCACTGACCACTAGGCTATTGAACATTGCGATTTGCTGCAATTTGATAAATATTAGAACCTCATTGTGTACGAAACATAGGGGGAACAGAATCCGACGGCAAATAGTTCAGCTGTCGAAATCCGTTCCCCCACCCCAATGATGAGAGAAGTTGATGTATCGGCTTAAAATATGCTTATTCTATTCTGGGTGTGGATGGAGCTTAACTTGCATCAGTTTAAAGAATGTATTTTCTGGCCTTTTATTATGATCGGACAGTATAGTATCAAGAAAGTTTGATGACCCGGGACTTGAACTCGGATCGCCCAAAGCTGAAATAAAATTTTGAGGGCACTGACCACTAGGCTATTGAAGATAGTGACTTGCTGCAATTTGATAAATATTAGAACCTCATTGTGTACGAAACATAGGGGGAACAGAATCCGACGGCAAATAGTTCAGCTGTCGAAATCCGTTCCCCCACCCCAATGATGAGAGATGTTGATGTATCGGCTTAAAATATGCTTATTCTATTCTGTGTGTGGATGGAGCTTAACTTGCATCAGTTTAAAGAATGTATTTTCTGGCCTTTAATTATGATCGGACAGTATAGTATCAAGAAAGTTTGATGACCCGGGACTTGAACTCGGGTCGCCCAAAGCTAAAATAAAATTGTGAGGGCACTGACCACTAGGCTATTGGCGCTTTAATTTGCAGCAATTTGATAAATATTAGAACCTCATTGTGTACGAAACATAGGGGGAACAGAATCCGACGGCAAATAGTTCAGCTGTCGAAATCCGTTCCCCCACCCCAATGATGAGAGATGTTGATGTATCGGCTTAAAATATGCTTATTCTATTCTGTGTGTGGATGGAGCTTAACTTCCATCAGTTTAAAGAATGTATTTCCTTGCCTTTTATTATGATCGGACCATATAGAATCAAGAAAGTTTGATGACCCGGGACTTGAACTCGGATCGCCCAAAGCTGAAATAAAATTTTGAGGGCACTGACCACTAGGCTATTGAAGATAGTGATTTGCTGCAATTTGATAAATATTAGAACCTCATTGTGTACGAAACATAGGGGGAACAGAATCCGACGGCAAATAGTTCAGCTGTCGAAATCCGTTCCCCCACCCCAATGATGAGAGATGTTGATGTATCGGCTTAAAATATGCTTATTCTATTCTGTGTGTGGATGGAGCTTAACTTGCATCAGTTTAAAGAATGTATTTTCTGGCCTTTTATTATGATCGGACAGTATAGTATCAAGAAAGTTTGATGACCCGGGACTTGAACTCGGGTCGCCCAAAGCTAAAATAAAATTGTGAGGGCACTGACCACTAGGCTATTGGCGCTTTAATTTGCAGCAATTTGATAAATATTAGAACCTCATTGTGTACGAAACATAGGGGGAACAGAATCCGACGGCAAATAGTTCAGCTGTCGAAATCCGTTCCCCCACCCCAATGATGAGAGATGTTGATGTATCGGCTTAAAATATGCTTATTCTATTCTGTGTGTGGATGGAGCTTAACTTCCATCAGTTTAAAGAATGTATTTCCTTGCCTTTTATTATGATCGGACCATATAGAATCAAGAAAGTTTGATGACCCGGGACTTGAACTCGGGTCGCCCAAAGCTAAAATAAAATTGTGAGGGCACTGACCACTAGGCTATTGGCGCTTTAATTTGTAGCAATTTGATAAATATTAGAACCTCATTGTGTACGAAACATAGGGGGAACAGAATCCGACGGCAAATAGTTCAGCTGTCGAAATCCGTTCCCCCACCCCAATGATGAGAGATGTTGATGTATCGGCTTAAAATATGCTTATTCTATTCTGTGTGTGGATGGAGCTTAACTTCCATCAGTTTAAAGAATGTATTTCCTTGCCTTTTATTATGATCGGACCATATAGAATCAAGAAAGTTTGATGACCCGGGACTTGAACTCGGATCGCCCAAAGTTGAAATAAAATTTTGAGGGCACTGACCACTAGGCTATTGAAGACAGTGAATTTGCTGCAATTTGATAAATATTAGAACCTCATTGTGTACAAAACATAGGGGGAACAGAATCCGACAGCAAATAGTTCAGCTGTCGAAATCCGTTCCCCCACCCCAATGATGAGAGATGTTGATGTATCGGCTTAAAATATGCTTATTCTATTCTGTGTGTGGATGGAGCTTAACTTCCATCAGTTTAAAGAATGTATTTCCTTGCCTTTTATTATGATCGGACCATATAGAATCAAGAAAGTTTGATGACCCGGGACTTGAACTCGGATCGCCCAAAGCTGAAATAAAATTTTGAGGGCACTGACCACTAGGCTATTGAAGATAGTGATTTGCTGCAATTTGATAAATATTAGAACCTCATTGTGTACGAAACATAGGGGGAACAGAATCCGACGGCAAATAGTTCAGCTGTCGAAATCCGTTCCCCCACCCCAATGATGAGAGATGTTGATGTATCGGCTTAAAATATGCTTATTCTATTCTGTGTGTGGATGGAGCTTAACTTGCATCAGTTTAAAGAATGTATTTTCTGGCCTTTTATTATGATCGGACAGTATAGTATCAAGAAAGTTTGATGACCCGGGACTTGAACTCGGGTCGCCCAAAGCTGAAATAAAATTTTTAGGGCACTGACCACTAGGCTATTGAAGATAGTGATTTGCTGCAATTTGATAAATATTAGAACCTCATTGTGTACGAAACATAGGGGGAACAGAATCCGACGGCAAATAGTTCAGCTGTCGAAATCCGTTCCCCCACCCCAATGATGAGAGATGTTGATGTATCGGCTTAAAATATGCTTATTCTATTGTGTGTGTGGATGGAGCTTAACTTGCATCAGTTTAAAGAATGTATTTTCTGGCCTTTAATTATGATCGGACAGTATAGTATCAAGAAAGTTTGATGACCCGGGACTTGAACTCGGGTCGCCCAAAGCTAAAATAAAATTGTGAGGGCACTGACCACTAGGCTATTGAAGATAGTGACTTGCTGCAATTTGATAAATATTAGAACCTCATTGTGTACAAAACATAGGGGGAACAGAATCCGACGGCAAATAGTTCAGCTGTCGAAATCCGTTCCCCCACCCCAATGATGAGAGATGTTGATGTATCGGCTTAAAATATGCTTAGTCTATTGTGTGTGTGGATGGAGCTTAACTTGCATCAGTTTAAAGAATGTATTTTCTGGCCTTTAATTATGATCGGACAGTATAGTATCAAGAAAGTTTGATGACCCGGGACTTGAACTCGGGTCGCCCAAAGCTAAAATAAAATTGTGAGGGCACTGACCACTAGGCTATTGAAGATAGTGACTTGCTGCAATTTGATAAATATTAGAACCTCATTGTGTACAAAACATAGGGGGAACAGAATCCGACAGCAAATAGTTCAGCTGTCGAAATCCGTTCCCCCACCCCAATGATGAGAGATGTTGATGTATCGGCTTAAAATATGCTTATTCTATTCTGTGTGTGGATGGAGCTTAACTTGCATCAGTTTAAAGAATGTATTTTCTGGCCTTTTATTATGATCGGACAGTATAGTATCAAGAAAGTTTGATGACCCGGGACTTGAACTCGGGTCGCCCAAAGCTAAAATAAAATTGTGAGGGCACTGACCACTAGGCTATTGGCGCTTTAATTTGCAGCAATTTGATAAATATTAGAACCTCATTGTGTACGAAACATAGGGGGAACAGAATCCGACGGCAAATAGTTCAGCTGTCGAAATCCGTTCCCCCACCCCAATGATGAGAGAAGTTGATGTATCGGCTTAAAATATGCTTATTCTATTCTGGGTGTGGATGGAGCTTAACTTGCATCAGTTTAAAGAATGTATTTTCTGGCCTTTTATTATGATCGGACAGTATAGTATCAAGAAAGTTTGATGACCCGGGACTTGAACTCGGATCGCCCAAAGCTGAAATAAAATTTTGAGGGCACTGACCACTAGGCTATTGAAGATAGTGATTTGCTGCAATTTGATAAATATTAGAACCTCATTGTGTACGAAACATAGGGGGAACAGAATCCGACGGCAAATAGTTCAGCTGTCGAAATCCGTTCCCCCACCCCAATGATGAGAGATGTTGATGTATCGGCTTAAAATATGCTTATTCTATTGTGTGTGTGGATGGAGCTTAACTTGCATCAGTTTAAAGAATGTATTTTCTGGCCTTTAATTATGATCGGACAGTATAGTATCAAGAAAGTTTGATGACCCGGGACTTGAACTCGGGTCGCCCAAAGCTAAAATAAAATTGTGAGGGCACTGACCACTAGGCTATTGAAGATAGTGACTTGCTGCAATTTGATAAATATTAGAACCTCATTGTGTACAAAACATAGGGGGAACAGAATCCGACGGCAAATAGTTCAGCTGTCGAAATCCGTTCCCCCACCCCAATGATGAGAGATGTTGATGTATCGGCTTAAAATATGCTTATTCTATTCTGTGTGTGGATGGAGCTTAACTTGCATCAGTTTAAAGAATGTATTTTCTGGCCTTTTATTATGATCGGACAGTATAGTATCAAGAAAGTTTGATGACCCGGGACTTGAACTCGGGTCGCCCAAAGCTAAAATAAAATTGTGAGGGCACTGACCACTAGGCTATTGAACATTGCGATTTGCTGCAATTTGATAAATATTAGAACCTCATTGTGTACGAAACATAGGGGGAACAGAATCCGACGGCAAATAGTTCAGCTGTCGAAATCCGTTCCCCCACCCCAATGATGAGAGAAGTTGATGTATCGGCTTAAAATATGCTTATTCTATTCTGGGTGTGGATGGAGCTTAACTTGCATCAGTTTAAAGAATGTATTTTCTGGCCTTTTATTATGATCGGACAGTATAGTATCAAGAAAGTTTGATGACCCGGGACTTGAACTCGGATCGCCCCAAAGCTGAAATAAAATTTTGAGGGCACTGACCACTAGGCTATTGAAGATAGTGATTTGCTGCAATTTGATAAATATTAGAACCTCATTGTGTACGAAACATAGGGGGAACAGAATCCGACGGCAAATAGTTCAGCTGTCGAAATCCGTTCCCCCACCCCAATGATGAGAGAAGTTGATGTATCGGCTTAAAAAATGCTTATTCTATTCTGTGTGTGGATGGAGCTTAACTTGCATCAGTTTAAAGAATGTATTTTCTGGCCTTTTATTATGATCGGACAGTATAGTATCAAGAAAGTTTGATGACCCGGGACTTTAACTCGGATCGCCCAAAGCTGAAATAAAATTGTGCGGGTACTCACCACTAGGCTATTGAAGATAGTGATTTGCAGCAATTTGATAAATATTAGAACCTCATTGTGTAAGAAACATAGGGGGAACAGAATCCGACGGCAAATAGTTCAGCTGTCGAAATCCGTTCCCTCACCTCAATGATGAGAGATGGTGATGTATCGGCTTAAAATATGCTTATTCTATTCTGTGTGTGGATGGAGTTTATCTTGCATCAGTTTACAGAATTAATTTTCTGGCCTTTTATTATGATCGGACAGTATAGTATCAAGAAAGTTTGATGACCCGGGACTTGAACTCGGATCGCCCAAAGCTGAAATAAAATTGTGAGGGCACTGACCACTAGGCTATTGAAGATAGTGATTTGCTGCAATTTGATAAATATTAGAACCTCATTGTGTACGAAACATAGGGGGAACAGAATCCGACGGCAAATAGTTCAGCTGTCGAAATCCGTTCCCCCACCCCAATGATGAGAGATGTTGATGTATCGGCTTAAAATATGCTTATTCTATTCTGTGTGTGGATGGAGCTTAACTTCCATCAGTTTAAAGAATGTATTTCCTTGCCTTTTATTATGATCGGACCATATAGAATCAAGAAAGTTTGATGACCCGGGACTTGAACTCGGATCGCCCAAAGTTGAAATAAAATTTTGAGGGCACTGACCACTAGGCTATTGAAGACAGTGAATTTGCTGCAATTTGATAAATATTAGAACCTCATTGTGTACAAAACATAGGGGGAACAGAATCCGACAGCAAATCGTTCAGCTGTCGAAATCCGTTCCCCCACCCCAATGATGAGAGATGTTGATGTATCGGCTTAAAATATGCTTATTCTATTCTGTGTGTGGATGGAGCTTAACTTCCATCAGTTTAAAGAATGTATTTCCTTGCCTTTTATTATGATCGGACCATATAGAATCAAGAAAGTTTGATGACCCGGGACTTGAACTCGGATCGCCCAAAGCTGAAATAAAATTTTGAGGGCACTGACCACTAGGCTATTGAAGATAGTGATTTGCTGCAATTTGATAAATATTAGAACCTCATTGTGTACGAAACATAGGGGGAACAGAATCCGACGGCAAATAGTTCAGCTGTCGAAATCCGTTCCCCCACCCCAATGATGAGAGATGTTGATGTATCGGCTTAAAATATGCTTATTCTATTCTGTGTGTGGATGGAGCTTAACTTGCATCAGTTTAAAGAATGTATTTTCTGGCCTTTTATTATGATCGGACAGTATAGTATCAAGAAAGTTTGATGACCCGGGACTTGAACTCGGGTCGCCCAAAGCTAAAATAAAATTGTGAGGGCACTGACCACTAGGCTATTGAAGATAGTGATTTGCTGCAATTTGATAAATATTAGAACCTCATTGTGTACGAAACATAGGGGGAACAGAATCCGACGGCAAATAGTTCAGCTGTCGAAATCCGTTCCCCCACCCCAATGATGAGAGATGTTGATGTATCGGCTTAAAATATGCTTATTCTATTCTGTGTGTGGATGGAGCTTAACTTCCATCAGTTTAAAGAATGTATTTCCTTGCCTTTTATTATGATCGGACCATATAGAATCAAGAAAGTTTGATGACCCGGGACTTGAACTCGGATCGCCCAAAGCTGAAATAAAATTTTGAGGGCACTGACCACTAGGCTATTGAAGATAGTGATTTGCTGCAATTTGATAAATATTAGAACCTCATTGTGTACGAAACATAGGGGGAACAGAATCCGACGGCAAATAGTTCAGCTGTCGAAATCCGTTCCCCCACCCCAATGATGAGAGATGTTGATGTATCGGCTTAAAATATGCTTAGTCTATTGTGTGTGTGGATGGAGCTTAACTTGCATCAGTTTAAAGAATGTATTTTCTGGCCTTTAATTATGATCGGACAGTATAGTATCAAGAAAGTTTGATGACCCGGGACTTGAACTCGGGTCGCCCAAAGCTAAAATAAAATTGTGAGGGCACTGACCACTAGGCTATTGAAGATAGTGACTTGCTGCAATTTGATAAATATTAGAACCTCATTGTGTACAAAACATAGGGGGAACAGAATCCGACAGCAAATAGTTCAGCTGTCGAAATCCGTTCCCCCACCCCAATGATGAGAGATGTTGATGTATCGGCTTAAAATATGCTTATTCTATTCTGTGTGTGGATGGAGCTTAACTTGCATCAGTTTAAAGAATGTATTTTCTGGCCTTTTATTATGATCGGACAGTATAGTATCAAGAAAGTTTGATGACCCGGGACTTGAACTCGGGTCGCCCAAAGCTAAAATAAAATTGTGAGGGCACTGACCACTAGGCTATTGGCGCTTTAATTTGCAGCAATTTGATAAATATTAGAACCTCATTGTGTACGAAACATAGGGGGAACAGAATCCGACGGCAAATAGTTCAGCTGTCGAAATCCGTTCCCCCACCCCAATGATGAGAGAAGTTGATGTATCGGCTTAAAATATGCTTATTCTATTCTGGGTGTGGATGGAGCTTAACTTGCATCAGTTTAAAGAATGTATTTTCTGGCCTTTTATTATGATCGGACAGTATAGTATCAAGAAAGTTTGATGACCCGGGACTTGAACTCGGATCGCCCAAAGCTGAAATAAAATTTTGAGGGCACTGACCACTAGGCTATTGAAGATAGTGATTTGCTGCAATTTGATAAATATTAGAACCTCATTGTGTACGAAACATAGGGGGAACAGAATCCGACGGCAAATAGTTCAGCTGTCGAAATCCGTTCCCCCACCCCAATGATGAGAGATGTTGATGTATCGGCTTAAAATATGCTTATTCTATTCTGTGTGTGGATGGAGCTTAACTTCCATCAGTTTAAATAATGTATTTCCTTGCCTTTTATTATGATCGGACCATATAGAATCAAGAAAGTTTGATGACCCGGGACTTGAACTCGGGTCGCCCAAAGCTAAAATAAAATTGTGAGGGCACTGACCACTAGGCTATTGAAGATAGTGATTTGCTGCAATTTGATAAATATTAGAACCTCATTGTGTACGAAACATAGGGGGAACAGAATCCGACGGCAAATAGTTCAGCTGTCGAAATCCGTTCCCCCACCCCAATGATGAGAGATGTTGATGTATCGGCTTAAAATATGCTTATTCTATTCTGTGTGTGGATGGAGCTTAACTTGCATCAGTTTAAAGAATGTATTTTCTGGCCTTTTATTATGATCGGACAGTATAGTATCAAGAAAGTTTGATGACCCGGGACTTGAACTCGGGTCGCCCAAAGCTGAAATAAAATTTTTAGGGCACTGACCACTAGGCTATTGAAGATAGTGATTTGCTGCAATTTGATAAATATTAGAACCTCATTGTGTACGAAACATAGGGGGAACAGAATCCGACGGCAAATAGTTCAGCTGTCGAAATCCGTTCCCCCACCCCAATGATGAGAGATGTTGATGTATCGGCTTAAAATATGCTTATTCTATTGTGTGTGTGGATGGAGCTTAACTTGCATCAGTTTAAAGAATGTATTTTCTGGCCTTTAATTATGATCGGACAGTATAGTATCAAGAAAGTTTGATGACCCGGGACTTGAACTCGGGTCGCCCAAAGCTAAAATAAAATTGTGAGGGCACTGACCACTAGGCTATTGAAGATAGTGACTTGCTGCAATTTGATAAATATTAGAACCTCATTGTGTACAAAACATAGGGGGAACAGAATCCGACGGCAAATAGTTCAGCTGTCGAAATCCGTTCCCCCACCCCAATGATGAGAGATGTTGATGTATCGGCTTAAAATATGCTTAGTCTATTGTGTGTGTGGATGGAGCTTAACTTGCATCAGTTTAAAGAATGTATTTTCTGGCCTTTAATTATGATCGGACAGTATAGTATCAAGAAAGTTTGATGACCCGGGACTTGAACTCGGGTCGCCCAAAGCTAAAATAAAATTGTGAGGGCACTGACCACTAGGCTATTGAAGATAGTGACTTGCTGCAATTTGATAAATATTAGAACCTCATTGTGTACAAAACATAGGGGGAACAGAATCCGACAGCAAATAGTTCAGCTGTCGAAATCCGTTCCCCCACCCCAATGATGAGAGATGTTGATGTATCGGCTTAAAATATGCTTATTCTATTCTGTGTGTGGATGGAGCTTAACTTGCATCAGTTTAAAGAATGTATTTTCTGGCCTTTTATTATGATCGGACAGTATAGTATCAAGAAAGTTTGATGACCCGGGACTTGAACTCGGGTCGCCCAAAGCTAAAATAAAATTGTGAGGGCACTGACCACTAGGCTATTGGCGCTTTAATTTGCAGCAATTTGATAAATATTAGAACCTCATTGTGTACGAAACATAGGGGGAACAGAATCCGACGGCAAATAGTTCAGCTGTCGAAATCCGTTCCCCCACCCCAATGATGAGAGAAGTTGATGTATCGGCTTAAAATATGCTTATTCTATTCTGGGTGTGGATGGAGCTTAACTTGCATCAGTTTAAAGAATGTATTTTCTGGCCTTTTATTATGATCGGACAGTATAGTATCAAGAAAGTTTGATGACCCGGGACTTGAACTCGGATCGCCCAAAGCTGAAATAAAATTTTGAGGGCACTGACCACTAGGCTATTGAAGATAGTGATTTGCTGCAATTTGATAAATATTAGAACCTCATTGTGTACGAAACATAGGGGGAACAGAATCCGACGGCAAATAGTTCAGCTGTCGAAATCCGTTCCCCCACCCCAATGATGAGAGATGTTGATGTATCGGCTTAAAATATGCTTATTCTATTGTGTGTGTGGATGGAGCTTAACTTGCATCAGTTTAAAGAATGTATTTTCTGGCCTTTAATTATGATCGGACAGTATAGTATCAAGAAAGTTTGATGACCCGGGACTTGAACTCGGGTCGCCCAAAGCTAAAATAAAATTGTGAGGGCACTGACCACTAGGCTATTGAAGATAGTGACTTGCTGCAATTTGATAAATATTAGAACCTCATTGTGTACAAAACATAGGGGGAACAGAATCCGACGGCAAATAGTTCAGCTGTCGAAATCCGTTCCCCCACCCCAATGATGAGAGATGTTGATGTATCGGCTTAAAATATGCTTATTCTATTCTGTGTGTGGATGGAGCTTAACTTGCATCAGTTTAAAGAATGTATTTTCTGGCCTTTTATTATGATCGGACAGTATAGTATCAAGAAAGTTTGATGACCCGGGACTTGAACTCGGGTCGCCCAAAGCTAAAATAAAATTGTGAGGGCACTGACCACTAGGCTATTGAACATTGCGATTTGCTGCAATTTGATAAATATTAGAACCTCATTGTGTACGAAACATAGGGGGAACAGAATCCGACGGCAAATAGTTCAGCTGTCGAAATCCGTTCCCCCACCCCAATGATGAGAGAAGTTGATGTATCGGCTTAAAATATGCTTATTCTATTCTGGGTGTGGATGGAGCTTAACTTGCATCAGTTTAAAGAATGTATTTTCTGGCCTTTTATTATGATCGGACAGTATAGTATCAAGAAAGTTTGATGACCCGGGACTTGAACTCGGATCGCCCCAAAGCTGAAATAAAATTTTGAGGGCACTGACCACTAGGCTATTGAAGATAGTGATTTGCTGCAATTTGATAAATATTAGAACCTCATTGTGTACGAAACATAGGGGGAACAGAATCCGACGGCAAATAGTTCAGCTGTCGAAATCCGTTCCCCCACCCCAATGATGAGAGAAGTTGATGTATCGGCTTAAAAAATGCTTATTCTATTCTGTGTGTGGATGGAGCTTAACTTGCATCAGTTTAAAGAATGTATTTTCTGGCCTTTTATTATGATCGGACAGTATAGTATCAAGAAAGTTTGATGACCCGGGACTTTAACTCGGATCGCCCAAAGCTGAAATAAAATTGTGCGGGTACTCACCACTAGGCTATTGAAGATAGTGATTTGCAGCAATTTGATAAATATTAGAACCTCATTGTGTAAGAAACATAGGGGGAACAGAATCCGACGGCAAATAGTTCAGCTGTCGAAATCCGTTCCCTCACCTCAATGATGAGAGATGGTGATGTATCGGCTTAAAATATGCTTATTCTATTCTGTGTGTGGATGGAGTTTATCTTGCATCAGTTTACAGAATTAATTTTCTGGCCTTTTATTATGATCGGACAGTATAGTATCAAGAAAGTTTGATGACCCGGGACTTGAACTCGGATCGCCCAAAGCTGAAATAAAATTGTGAGGGCACTGACCACTAGGCTATTGAAGATAGTGATTTGCTGCAATTTGATAAATATTAGAACCTCATTGTGTACGAAACATAGGGGGAACAGAATCCGACGGCAAATAGTTCAGCTGTCGAAATCCGTTCCCCCACCCCAATGATGAGAGATGTTGATGTATCGGCTTAAAATATGCTTATTCTATTCTGTGTGTGGATGGAGCTTAACTTCCATCAGTTTAAAGAATGTATTTCCTTGCCTTTTATTATGATCGGACCATATAGAATCAAGAAAGTTTGATGACCTGGGACTTGAACTCGGATCGCCCAAAGTTGAAATAAAATTTTGAGGGCACTGACCACTAGGCTATTGAAGACAGTGAATTTGCTGCAATTTGATAAATATTAGAACCTCATTGTGTACAAAACATAGGGGGAACAGAATCCGACAGCAAATCGTTCAGCTGTCGAAATCCGTTCCCCCACCCCAATGATGAGAGATGTTGATGTATCGGCTTAAAATATGCTTATTCTATTCTGTGTGTGGATGGAGCTTAACTTCCATCAGTTTAAAGAATGTATTTCCTTGCCTTTTATTATGATCGGACCATATAGAATCAAGAAAGTTTGATGACCCGGGACTTGAACTCGGATCGCCCAAAGCTGAAATAAAATTTTGAGGGCACTGACCACTAGGCTATTGAAGATAGTGATTTGCTGCAATTTGATAAATATTAGAACCTCATTGTGTACGAAACATAGGGGGAACAGAATCCGACGGCAAATAGTTCAGCTGTCGAAATCCGTTCCCCCACCCCAATGATGAGAGATGTTGATGTATCGGCTTAAAATATGCTTATTCTATTCTGTGTGTGGATGGAGCTTAACTTGCATCAGTTTAAAGAATGTATTTTCTGGCCTTTTATTATGATCGGACAGTATAGTATCAAGAAAGTTTGATGACCCGGGACTTGAACTCGGGTCGCCCAAAGCTAAAATAAAATTGTGAGGGCACTGACCACTAGGCTATTGAAGATAGTGATTTGCTGCAATTTGATAAATATTAGAACCTCATTGTGTACGAAACATAGGGGGAACAGAATCCGACGGCAAATAGTTCAGCTGTCGAAATCCGTTCCCCCACCCCAATGATGAGAGATGTTGATGTATCGGCTTAAAATATGCTTATTCTATTCTGTGTGTGGATGGAGCTTAACTTCCATCAGTTTAAAGAATGTATTTCCTTGCCTTTTATTATGATCGGACCATATAGAATCAAGAAAGTTTGATGACCCGGGACTTGAACTCGGATCGCCCAAAGCTGAAATAAAATTTTGAGGGCACTGACCACTAGGCTATTGAAGATAGTGATTTGCTGCAATTTGATAAATATTAGAACCTCATTGTGTACGAAACATAGGGGGAACAGAATCCGACGGCAAATAGTTCAGCTGTCGAAATCCGTTCCCCCACCCCAATGATGAGAGATGTTGATGTATCGGCTTAAAATATGCTTATTCTATTCTGTGTGTGGATGGAGCTTAACTTGCATCAGTTTAAAGAATGTATTTTCTGGCCTTTTATTATGATCGGACAGTATAGTATCAAGAAAGTTTGATGACCCGGGACTTGAACTCGGGTCGCCCAAAGCTAAAATAAAATTGTGAGGGCACTGACCACTAGGCTATTGGCGCTTTAATTTGCAGCAATTTGATAAATATTAGAACCTCATTGTGTACGAAACATAGGGGGAACAGAATCCGACGGCAAATAGTTCAGCTGTCGAAATCCATTCCCCCACCCCAATGATGAGAGAAGTTGATGTATCGGCTTAAAATATGCTTATTCTATTCTGGGTGTGGATGGAGCTTAACTTGCATCAGTTTAAAGAATGTATTTTCTGGCCTTTTATTATGATCGGACAGTATAGTATCAAGAAAGTTTGATGACCCGGGACTTGAACTCGGATCGCCCAAAGCTGAAATAAAATTTTGAGGGCACTGACCACTAGGCTATTGAAGATAGTGATTTGCTGCAATTTGATAAATATTAGAACCTCATTGTGTACGAAACATAGGGGGAACAGAATCCGACGGCAAATAGTTCAGCTGTCGAAATCCGTTCCCCCACCCCAATGATGAGAGATGTTGATGTATCGGCTTAAAATATGCTTATTCTATTCTGTGTGTGGATGGAGCTTAACTTCCATCAGTTTAAATAATGTATTTCCTTGCCTTTTATTATGATCGGACCATATAGAATCAAGAAAGTTTGATGACCCGGGACTTGAACTCGGGTCGCCCAAAGCTAAAATAAAATTGTGAGGGCACTGACCACTAGGCTATTGAAGATAGTGATTTGCTGCAATTTGATAAATATTAGAACCTCATTGTGTACGAAACATAGGGGGAACAGAATCCGACGGCAAATAGTTCAGCTGTCGAAATCCGTTCCCCCACCCCAATGATGAGAGATGTTGATGTATCGGCTTAAAATATGCTTATTCTATTCTGTGTGTGGATGGAGCTTAACTTGCATCAGTTTAAAGAATGTATTTTCTGGCCTTTTATTATGATCGGACAGTATAGTATCAAGAAAGTTTGATGACCCGGGACTTTAACTCGGATCGCCCAAAGCTGAAATAAAATTGTGAGGGCACTGACCACTAGGCTATTGAACATTGCGATTTGCTGCAATTTGATAAATATTAGAACCTCATTGTGTACGAAACATAGGGGGAACAGAATCCGATGGCAAATAGTTCAGCTGTCGAAATCCGTTCCCCCACCCCAATGATGAGAGATGTTGATGTATCGGCTTAAAATATGCTTATTCTATTCTGTGTGTGGATGGAGCTTAACTTGCATCAGTTTAAAGAATGTATTTTCTGGCCTTTTATTATGATCGGACAGTATAGTATCAAGAAAGTTTGATGATCCGGGACTTGAACTCGGGTCGCCCAAAGCTAAAATAAAATTGTGAGGGCACTGACCACTAGGCTATTGGCGCTTTAATTTGCAGCAATTTGATAAATATTAGAACCTCATTGTGTACGAAACATAGGGGGAACAGAATCCGACGGCAAATAGTTCAGCTGTCGAAATCCGTTCCCCCACCCCAATGATGAGAGAAGTTGATGTATCGGCTTAAAAAATGCTTATTCTATTCTGTGTGTGGATGGAGCTTAACTTGCATCAGTTTAAAGAATGTATTTTCTGGCCTTTTATTATGATCGGACAGTATAGTATCAAGAAAGTTTGATGACCCGGGACTTTAACTCGGATCGCCCAAAGCTGAAATAAAATTGTGCGGGTACTCACCACTAGGCTATTGAAGATAGTGATTTGCAGCAATTTGATAAATATTAGAACCTCATTGTGTAAGAAACATAGGGGGAACAGAATCCGACGGCAAATAGTTCAGCTGTCGAAATCCGTTCCCTCACCTCAATGATGAGAGATGGTGATGTATCGGCTTAAAATATGCTTATTCTATTCTGTGTGTGGATGGAGTTTATCTTGCATCAGTTTACAGAATTAATTTTCTGGCCTTTTATTATGATCGGACAGTATAGTATCAAGAAAGTTTGATGACCCGGGACTTGAACTCGGATCGCCCAAAGCTGAAATAAAATTGAGAGGGCACTGACCACTAGGCTATTGAACATTGCGATTTGCTGCAATTTGATAAATATTAGAACCTCATTGTGTACGAAACATAGGGGGAACAGAATCCGATGGCAAATAGTTCAGCTGTCGAAATCCGTTCCCCCACCCCAATGATGAGAGATGTTGATGTATCGGCTTAAAATATGCTTATTCTATTCTGTGTGTGGATGGAGCTTAACTTGCATCAGTTTAAAGAATGTATTTTCTGGCCTTTTATTATGATCGGACAGTATAGTATCAAGAAAGTTTGATGATCCGGGACTTGAACTCGGGTCGCCCAAAGCTAAAATAAAATTGTGAGGGCACTGACCACTAGGCTATTGGCGCTTTAATTTGCAGCAATTTGATAAATATTAGAACCTCATTGTGTACGAAACATAGGGGGAACAGAATCCGACGGCAAATAGTTCAGCTGTCGAAATCCGTTCCCCCACCCCAATGATGAGAGATGTTGATGTATCGGCTTAAAATATGCTTATTCTATTCTGTGTGTGGATGGAGCTTAACTTGCATCAGTTTAAAGAATGTATTTTCTGGCCTTTAATTATGATCGGACAGTATAGTATCAAGAAAGTTTGATGACCCGGGACTTGAACTCGGGTCGCCCAAAGCTAAAATAAAATTGTGAGGGCACTGACCACTAGGCTATTGGCGCTTTAATTTGCAGTAATTTGATAAATATTAGAACCTCATTGTGTACGAAACATAGGGGGAACAGAATCCGACGGCAAATAGTTCAGCTGTCGAAATCCGTTCCCCCACCCCAATGATGAGAGATGTTGATGTATCGGCTTAAAATATGCTTATTCTATTCTGTGTGTGGATGGAGCTTAACTTCCATCAGTTTAAAGAATGTATTTCCTTGCCTTTTATTATGATCGGACCATATAGAATCAAGAAAGTTTGATGACCCGGGACTTGAACTCGGGTCGCCCAAAGCTAAAATAAAATTGTGAGGGCACTGACCACTAGGCTATTGAAGATAGTGATTTGCTGCAATTTCATAAATATTAGAACCTCATTGTGTACGAAACATAGGGGGAACAGAATCCGACGGCAAATAGTTCAGCTGTCGAAATCCGTTCCCCCACCCCAATGATGAGAGATGTTGATGTATCGGCTTAAAATATGCTTATTCTATTCTGTGTGTGGATGGAGCTTAACTTGCATCAGTTTAAAGAATGTATTTTCTGGCCTTTTATTATGATCGGACAGTATAGTATCAAGAAAGTTTGATGACCCGGGACTTTAACTCGGATCGCCCAAAGCTGAAATAAAATTGTGAGGGCACTGACCACTAGGCTATTGAACATTGCGATTTGCTGCAATTTGATAAATATTAGAACCTCATTGTGTACGAAACATAGGGGGAACAGAATCCGATGGCAAATAGTTCAGCTGTCGAAATCCGTTCCCCCACCCCAATGATGAGAGATGTTGATGTATCGGCTTAAAATATGCTTATTCTATTCTGTGTGTGGATGGAGCTTAACTTGCATCAGTTTAAAGAATGTATTTTCTGGCCTTTTATTATGATCGGACAGTATAGTATCAAGAAAGTTTGATGACCCGGGACTTGAACTCGGGTCGCCCAAAGCTAAAATAAAATTGTGAGGGCACTGACCACTAGGCTATTGAAGATAGTGATTTGCTGCAATTTGATAAATATTAGAACCTCATTGTGTACGAAACATAGGGGGAACAGAATCCGACGGCAAATAGTTCAGCTGTCGAAATCCGTTCCCCCACCCCAATGATGAGAGATGTTGATGTATCGGCTTAAAATATGCTTATTCTATTCTGTGTGTGGATGGAGCTTAACTTCCATCAGTTTAAAGAATGTATTTCCTTGCCTTTTATTATGATCAGACCATATAGAATCAAGAAAGTTTGATGACCCGGGACTTGAATTCGGATAGCCCAAAGCTGAAATAAAATTTTTAGGGCACTGACCACTAGGCTATTGAACATTGCGATTTGCTGCAATTTGATAAATATTAGAACCTCATTGTGTACGAAACATAGGGGGAACAGAATCCGACGGCAAATAGTTCAGCTGTCGAAATCCGTTCCCCCACCCCAATGATGAGAGAAGTTGATGTATCGGCTTAAAATATGCTTATTCTATTCTGTGTGTGGATGGAGCTTAACTTGCATCAGTTTAAAGAATGTATTTTCTGGCCTTTAATTATGATCGGACAGTATAGTATCAAGAAAGTTTGATGACCCGGGACTTGAACTCGGGTCGCCCAAAGCTAAAATAAAATTGTGAGGGCACTGACCACTAGGCTATTGGCGCTTTAATTTGCAGCAATTTGATAAATATTAGAACCTCATTGTGTACGAAACATAGGGGGAACAGAATCCGACGGCAAATAGTTCAGCTGTCGAAATCCGTTCCCCCACCCCAATGATGAGAGATGTTGATGTATCGGCTTAAAATATGCTTATTCTATTCTGTGTGTGGATGGAGCTTAACTTCCATCAGTTTAAAGAATGTATTTCCTTGCCTTTTATTATGATCAGACCATATAGAATCAAGAAAGTTTGATGACCCGGGACTTGAACTCGGATAGCCCAAAGCTGAAATAAAATTTTTAGGGCACTGACCACTAGGCTATTGAACATTGCGATTTGCTGCAATTTGATAAATATTAGAACCTCATTGTGTACGAAACATAGGGGGAACAGAATCCGACGGCAAATAGTTCAGCTGTCGAAATCCGTTCCCCCACCCCAATGATGAGAGAAGTTGATGTATCGGCTTAAAATATGCTTATTCTATTCTGTGTGTGGATGGAGCTTAACTTGCATCAGTTTAAAGAATGTATTTTCTGGCCTTTAATTATGATCGGACAGTATAGTATCAAGAAAGTTTGATGACCCGGGACTTGAACTCGGGTCGCCCAAAGCTAAAATAAAATTGTGAGGGCACTGACCACTAGGCTATTGGCGCTTTAATTTGCAGCAATTTGATAAATATTAGAACCTCATTGTGTACGAAACATAGGGGGAACAGAATCCGACGGCAAATAGTTCAGCTGTCGAAATCCGTTCCCCCACCCCAATGATGAGAGATGTTGATGTATCGGCTTAAAATATGCTTATTCTATTCTGTGTGTGGATGGAGCTTAACTTCCATCAGTTTAAAGAATGTATTTCCTTGCCTTTTATTATGATCGGACCATATAGAATCAAGAAAGTTTGATGACCCGGGACTTGAACTCGGGTCGCCCAAAGCTAAAATAAAATTGTGAGGGCACTGACCACTAGGCTATTGAAGATAGTGATTTGCTGCAATTTGATAAATATTAGAACCTCATTGTGTACGAAACATAGGGGGAACAGAATCCGACGGCAAATAGTTCAGCTGTCGAAATCCGTTCCCCCACCCCAATGATGAGAGATGTTGATGTATCGGCTTAAAATATGCTTATTCTATTCTGTGTGTGGATGGAGCTTAACTTCCATCAGTTTAAAGAATGTATTTCCTTGCCTTTTATTATGATCGGACCATATAGAATCAAGAAAGTTTGATGACCCGGGACTTGAACTCGGGTCGCCCAAAGCTAAAATAAAATTGTGAGGGCACTGACCACTAGGCTATTGAAGATAGTGATTTGCTGCAATTTGATAAATATTAGAACCTCATTGTGTACGAAACATAGGGGGAACAGAATCCGACGGCAAATAGTTCAGCTGTCGAAATCCGTTCCCCCACCCCAATGATGAGAGATGTTGATGTATCGGCTTAAAATATGCTTATTCTATTCTGTGTGTGGATGGAGCTTAACTTGCATCAGTTTAAAGAATGTATTTTCTGGCCTTTTATTATAATCGGACAGTATAGTATCAAGAAAGTTTGATGACCCGGGACTTTAACTCGGATCGCCCAAAGCTGAAATAAAATTGTGAGGGCACTGACCACTAGGCTATTGAACATTGCGATTTGCTGCAATTTGATAAATATTAGAACCTCATTGTGTACGAAACATAGGGGGAACAGAATCCGATGGCAAATAGTTCAGCTGTCGAAATCCGTTCCCCCACCCCAATGATGAGAGATGTTGATGTATCGGCTTAAAATATGCTTATTCTATTCTGTGTGTGGATGGAGCTTAAGTTGCATCAGTTTAAAGAATGTATTTTCTGGCCTTTTATTATGATCGGACAGTATAGTATCAAGAAAGTTTGATGATCCGGGACTTGAACTCGGGTCGCCCAAAGCTAAAATAAAATTGTGAGGGCACTGACCACTAGGCTATTGGCGCTTTAATTTGCAGTAATTTGATAAATATTAGAACCTCATTGTGTACGAAACATAGGGGGAACAGAATCCGACGGCAAATAGTTCAGCTGTCGAAATCCGTTCCCCCACCCCAATGATGAGAGATGTTGATGTATCGGCTTAAAATATGCTTATTCTATTCTGTGTGTGGATGGAGCTTAACTTCCATCAGTTTAAAGAATGTATTTCCTTGCCTTTTATTATGATCGGACCATATAGAATCAAGAAAGTTTGATGACCCGGGACTTGAACTCGGGTCGCCCAAAGCTAAAATAAAATTGTGAGGGCACTGACCACTAGGCTATTGAAGATAGTGATTTGCTGCAATTTCATAAATATTAGAACCTCATTGTGTACGAAACATAGGGGGAACAGAATCCGACGGCAAATAGTTCAGCTGTCGAAATCCGTTCCCCCACCCCAATGATGAGAGATGTTGATGTATCGGCTTAAAATATGCTTATTCTATTCTGTGTGTGGATGGAGCTTAACTTGCATCAGTTTAAAGAATGTATTTTCTGGCCTTTTATTATGATCGGACAGTATAGTATCAAGAAAGTTTGATGACCCGGGACTTTAACTCGGATCGCCCAAAGCTGAAATAAAATTGTGAGGGCACTGACCACTAGGCTATTGAACATTGCGATTTGCTGCAATTTGATAAATATTAGAACCTCATTGTGTACGAAACATAGGGGGAACAGAATCCGATGGCAAATAGTTCAGCTGCCGAAATCCGTTCCCCCACCCCAATGATGAGAGATGTTGATGTATCGGCTTAAAATATGCTTATTCTATTCTGTGTGTGGATGGAGCTTAACTTGCATCAGTTTAAAGAATGTATTTTCTGGCCTTTTATTATGATCGGACAGTATAGTATCAAGAAAGTTTGATGACCCGGGACTTGAACTCGGGTCGCCCAAAGCTAAAATAAAATTGTGAGGGCACTGACCACTAGGCTATTGAAGATAGTGATTTGCTGCAATTTCATAAATATTAGAACCTCATTGTGTACGAAACATAGGGGGAACAGAATCCGACGGCAAATAGTTCAGCTGTCGAAATCCGTTCCCCCACCCCAATGATGAGAGATGTTGATGTATCGGCTTAAAATATGCTTATTCTATTCTGTGTGTGGATGGAGCTTAACTTCCATCAGTTTAAAGAATGTATTTCCTTGCCTTTTATTATGATCAGACCATATAGAATCAAGAAAGTTTGATGACCCGGGACTTGAATTCGGATAGCCCAAAGCTGAAATAAAATTTTTAGGGCACTGACCACTAGGCTATTGAACATTGCGATTTGCTGCAATTTGATAAATATTAGAACCTCATTGTGTACGAAACATAGGGGGAACAGAATCCGACGGCAAATAGTTCAGCTGTCGAAATCCGTTCCCCCACCCCAATGATGAGAGAAGTTGATGTATCGGCTTAAAATATGCTTATTCTATTCTGTGTGTGGATGGAGCTTAACTTGCATCAGTTTAAAGAATGTATTTTCTGGCCTTTAATTATGATCGGACAGTATAGTATCAAGAAAGTTTGATGACCCGGGACTTGAACTCGGGTCGCCCAAAGCTAAAATAAAATTGTGAGGGCACTGACCACTAGGCTATTGGCGCTTTAATTTGCAGCAATTTGATAAATATTAGAACCTCATTGTGTACGAAACATAGGGGGAACAGAATCCGACGGCAAATAGTTCAGCTGTCGAAATCCGTTCCCCCACCCCAATGATGAGAGATGTTGATGTATCGGCTTAAAATATGCTTATTCTATTCTGTGTGTGGATGGAGCTTAACTTCCATCAGTTTAAAGAATGTATTTCCTTGCCTTTTATTATGATCGGACCATATAGAATCAAGAAAGTTTGATGACCCGGGACTTGAACTCGGGTCGCCCAAAGCTAAAATAAAATTGTGAGGGCACTGACCACTAGGCTATTGAAGATAGTGATTTGCTGCAATTTCATAAATATTAGAACCTCATTGTGTACGAAACATAGGGGGAACAGAATCCGACGGCAAATAGTTCAGCTGTCGAAATCCGTTCCCCCACCCCAATGATGAGAGATGTTGATGTATCGGCTTAAAATATGCTTATTCTATTCTGTGTGTGGATGGAGCTTAACTTGCATCAGTTTAAAGAATGTATTTTCTGGCCTTTTATTATAATCGGACAGTATAGTATCAAGAAAGTTTGATGACCCGGGACTTTAACTCGGATCGCCCAAAGCTGAAATAAAATTGTGAGGGCACTGACCACTAGGCTATTGAACATTGCGATTTGCTGCAATTTGATAAATATTAGAACCTCATTGTGTACGAAACATAGGGGGAACAGAATCCGATGGCAAATAGTTCAGCTGTCGAAATCCGTTCCCCCACCCCAATGATGAGAGATGTTGATGTATCGGCTTAAAATATGCTTATTCTATTCTGTGTGTGGATGGAGCTTAAGTTGCATCAGTTTAAAGAATGTATTTTCTGGCCTTTTATTATGATCGGACAGTATAGTATCAAGAAAGTTTGATGATCCGGGACTTGAACTCGGGTCGCCCAAAGCTAAAATAAAATTGTGAGGGCACTGACCACTAGGCTATTGGCGCTTTAATTTGCAGCAATTTGATAAATATTAGAACCTCATTGTGTACGAAACATAGGGGGAACAGAATCCGACGGCAAATAGTTCAGCTGTCGAAATCCGTTCCCCCACCCCAATGATGAGAGATGTTGATGTATCGGCTTAAAATATGCTTATTCTATTCTGTGTGTGGATGGAGCTTAACTTCCATCAGTTTAAAGAATGTATTTCCTTGCCTTTTATTATGATCGGACCATATAGAATCAAGAAAGTTTGATGACCCGGGACTTGAACTCGGATCGCCCAAAGTTGAAATAAAATTTTGAGGGCACTGACCACTAGGCTATTGAAGATAGTGAATTTGCTGCAATTTGATAAATATTAGAACCTCATTGTGTACGAAACATAGGGGGAACAGAATCCGACGGCAAATAGTTCAGCTGTCGAAATCCGTTCCCCCACCCCAATGATGAGAGAAGTGGATGTATCGGCTTAAAATATGCTTATTCTATTCTGTGTGTGGATGGAGCTTAACTTGCATCAGTTTAAAGAATGTATTTTCTGGCCTTTTATTATGATCGGACAGTATAGTATCAAGAAAGTTTGATGACCCGGGACTTGAACTCGGATCGCCCAAAGCTGAAATAAAATTTTGAGGGCACTGACCACTAGGCTATTGAAGATAGTGATTTGCTGCAATTTGATAAATATTAGAACCTCATTGTGTACGAAACATAGGGGGAACAGAATCCGACGGCAAATAGTTCAGCTGTCGAAATCCGTTCCCCCACCCCAATGATGAGAGATGTTGATGTATCGGCTTAAAATATGCTTATTCTATTCTGTGTGTGGATGGAGCTTAACTTGCATCAGTTTAAAGAATGTATTTTCTGGCCTTTAATTATGATCGGACAGTATAGTATCAAGAAAGTTTGATGACCCGGGACTTGAACTCGGGTCGCCCAAAGCTAAAATAAAATTGTGAGGTCACTGACCACTAGGCTATTAGCGCTTTAATTTGCAGCAATTTGATAAATATTAGAACCTCATTGTGTACGAAACATAGGGGGAACAGAATCCGATGGCAAATAGTTCAGCTGTCGAAATCCGTTCCCCCACCCCAATGATGAGAGAAGTTGATGTATCGGCTTAAAAAATGCTTATTATATTCTGTGTGTGGATGGAGCTTAACTTGCATCAGTTTAAAGAATGTATTTTCTGGCCTTTTATTATGATCGGACAGTATAGTATCAAGAAAGTTTGATGACCCGGGACTTGAACTCGGGTCGCCCAAAGCTAAAATAAAATTGTGAGGGCACTGACCACTAGGCTATTGAAGATAGTGATTTGCTGCAATTTCATAAATATTAGAACCTCATTGTGTACGAAACATAGGGGGAACAGAATCCGACGGCAAATAGTTCAGCTGTCGAAATCCGTTCCCCCACCCCAATGATGAGAGATGTTGATGTATCGGCTTAAAATATGCTTATTCTATTCTGTGTGTGGATGGAGCTTAACTTCCATCAGTTTAAAGAATGTATTTTCTGGCCTTTTATTATGATCGGACAGTATAGTATCAAGAAAGTTTGATGACCCGGGACTTTAACTCGGATCGCCCAAAGCTGAAATAAAATTGTGAGGGCACTGACCACTAGGCTATTGAACATTGCGATTTGCTGCAATTTGATAAATATTAGAACCTCATTGTGTACGAAACATAGGGGGAACAGAATCCGATGGCAAATAGTTCAGCTGCCGAAATCCGTTCCCCCACCCCAATGATGAGAGATGTTGATGTATCGGCTTAAAATATGCTTATTCTATTCTGTGTGTGGATGGAGCTTAACTTGCATCAGTTTAAAGAATGTATTTTCTGGCCTTTTATTATGATCGGACAGTATAGTATCAAGAAAGTTTGATGACCCGGGACTTGAACTCGGGTCGCCCAAAGCTAAAATAAAATTGTGAGGGCACTGACCACTAGGCTATTGAAGATAGTGACTTGCTGCAATTTGATAAATATTAGAA
The DNA here is from genome assembly GCF_949319135.1 of Squalius cephalus. Taxonomy (NCBI): domain Eukaryota; kingdom Metazoa; phylum Chordata; class Actinopteri; order Cypriniformes; family Leuciscidae; genus Squalius; species Squalius cephalus. Next base: position 34,929,891 of record NC_137130.1, read on the forward strand.
CCTCATTGTGTACGAAACATAGGGGGAACAGAATCCGACGGCAAATAGTTCAGCTGTCGAAATCCGTTCCCCCACCCCAATGATGAGAGATGTTGATGTATCGGCTTAAAATATGCTTATTCTATTCTGTGTGTGGATGGAGCTTAACTTCCATCAGTTTAAAGAATGTATTTCCTTGCCTTTTATTATGATCAGACCATATAGAATCAAGAAAGTTTGATGACCCGGGACTTGAATTCGGATAGCCCAAAGCTGAAATAAAATTTTTAGGGCACTGACCACTAGGCTATTGAACATTGCGATTTGCTGCAATTTGATAAATATTAGAACCTCATTGTGTACGAAACATAGGGGGAACAGAATCCGACGGCAAATAGTTCAGCTGTCGAAATCCGTTCCCCCACCCCAATGATGAGAGAAGTTGATGTATCGGCTTAAAATATGCTTATTCTATTCTGTGTGTGGATGGAGCTTAACTTGCATCAGTTTAAAGAATGTATTTTCTGGCCTTTAATTATGATCGGACAGTATAGTATCAAGAAAGTTTGATGACCCGGGACTTGAACTCGGGTCGCCCAAAGCTAAAATAAAATTGTGAGGGCACTGACCACTAGGCTATTGGCGCTTTAATTTGCAGCAATTTGATAAATATTAGAACCTCATTGTGTACGAAACATAGGGGGAACAGAATCCGACGGCAAATAGTTCAGCTGTCGAAATCCGTTCCCCCACCCCAATGATGAGAGATGTTGATGTATCGGCTTAAAATATGCTTATTCTATTCTGTGTGTGGATGGAGCTTAACTTCCATCAGTTTAAAGAATGTATTTCCTTGCCTTTTATTATGATCAGACCATATAGAATCAAGAAAGTTTGATGACCCGGGACTTGAACTCGGATAGCCCAAAGCTGAAATAAAATTTTTAGGGCACTGACCACTAGGCTATTGAACATTGCGATTTGCTGCAATTTGATAAATATTAGAACCTCATTGTGTACGAAACATAGGGGGAACAGAATCCGATGGCAAATAGTTCAGCTGTCGAAATCCGTTCCCCCACCCCAATGATGAGAGAAGTTGATGTATCGGCTTAAAAAATGCTTATTATATTCTGTGTGTGGATGGAGCTTAACTTGCATCAGTTTAAAGAATGTATTTTCTGGCCTTTTATTATGATCGGACAGTATAGTATCAAGAAAGTTTGATGATCCGGGACTTGAACTCGGGTCGCCCAAAGCTAAAATAAAATTGTGAGGGCACTGACCACTAGGCTATTGGCGCTTTAATTTGCAGCAATTTGATAAATATTAGAACCTCATTGTGTACGAAACATAGGGGGAACAGAATCCGACGGCAAATAGTTCAGCTGTCGAAATCCGTTCCCCCACCGCAATGATGAGAGAAGTTGATGTATCGGCTTAAAAAATGCTTATTCTATTCTGTGTGTGGATGGAGCTTAACTTGCATCAGTTTAAAGAATGTATTTTCTGGCCTTTTATTATGATCGGACAGTATAGTATCAAGAAAGTTTGATGACCCGGGACTTTAACTCGGATCGCCCAAAGCTGAAATAAAATTGTGCGGGCACTGACCACTAGGCTATTGAAGATAGTGATTTGCAGCAATTTGATAAATATTAGAACCTCATTGTGTAAGAAACATAGGGGGAACAGAATCCGACGGCAAATAGTTCAGCTGTCGAAATCCGTTCCCCCACCTCAATGATGAGAGATGTTGATGTATCGGCTTAAAATATGCTTATTCTATTCTGTGTGTGGATGGAGCTTAACTTGCATCAGTTTAAAGAATGTATTTTCTGGCCTTTTATTATGATCGGACAGTATAGTATCAAGAAAGTTTGATGACCCGGGACTTGAACTCGGGTCGCCCAAAGCTAAAATAAAATTGTGAGGGCACTGACCACTAGGCTATTGAACATTGCGATTTGCTGCAATTTGATAAATATTAGAACCTCATTGTGTACGAAACATAGGGGGAACAGAATCCGACGGCAAATAGTTCAGCTGTCGAAATCCGTTCCCCCACCCCAATGATGAGAGATGTTGATGTATCGGCTAAAAAATGCTTATTCTATTCTGTGTGTGGATGGAGCTTAACTTGCATCAGTTTAAAGAATGTATTTTCTGGCCTTTTATTATGATCGGACAGTATAGTATCAAGAAAGTTTGATGACCCGGGACTTGAACTCGGGTCGCCCAAAGCTAAAATAAAATGTGAGGGCACTGACCACTAGGCTATTGGCGCTTTAATTTGCAGCAATTTGATAAATATTAGAACCTCATTGTGTACGAAACATAGGGGGAACAGAATCCGACGGCAAATAGTTCAGCTGTCGAAATCCGTTCCCCCACCCCAATGATGAGAGAAGTGGATGTATCGGCTTAAAATATGCTTATTCTATTCTGTGTGTGGATGGAGCTTAACTTGCATCAGTTTAAAGAATGTATTTTCTGGCCTTTTATTATGATCGGACAGTATAGTATCAAGAAAGTTTGATGACCCGGGACTTGAACTCGGATCGGCCAAAGCTGAAATAAAATTTTGAGGGCACTGACCACTAGGCTATTGAAGATAGTGATTTGCTGCAATTTGATAAATATTAGAACCTCATTGTGTACGAAACATAGGGGGAACAGAATCCGACGGCAAATAGTTCAGCTGTCGAAATCCGTTCCCCCACCCCAATGATGAGAGATGTTGATGTATCGGCTTAAAAAATGCTTATTCTATTCTGTGTGTGGATGGAGCTTAACTTGCATCAGTTTAAAGAATGTATTTTCTGGCCTTTTATTATGATCGGACAGTATAGTATCAAGAAAGTTTGATGATCCGGGACTTGAACTCGGGTCGCCCAAAGCTAAAATAAAATTGTGAGGGCACTGACCACTAGGCTATTGGCGCTTTAATTTGCAGCAATTTGATAAATATTAGAACCTCATTGTGTACGAAACATAGGGGGAACAGAATCCGACGGCAAATAGTTCAGCTGTCGAAATCCGTTCCCCCACCCCAATGATGAGAGAAGTTGATGTATCGGCTTAAAAAATGCTTATTCTATTCTGTGTGTGGATGGAGCTTCACTTGCATCAGTTTAAAGAATGTATTTTCTGGCCTTTTATTATGATCGGACAGTATAGTATCAAGAAAGTTTGATGACCCGGGACTTTAACTCGGATCGCCCAAAGCTGAAATAAAATTGTGCGGGCACTGACCACTAGGCTATTGAAGATAGTGATTTGCAGCAATTTGATAAATATTAGAACCTCATTGTGTAAGAAACATAGGGGGAACAGAATCCGACGACAAATAGTTCAGCTGTCGAAATCCGTTCCCTCACCTCAATGATGAGAGATGTTGATGTATCGGCTTAAAATATGCTTATTCTATTCTGTGTGTGGATGGAGTTTATCTTGCATCAGTTTACAGAATTAATTTTCTGGCCTTTTATTATGATCGGACAGTATAGTATCAAGAAAGTTTGATGACCCGGGACTTGAACTCGGATCGCCCAAAGCTGAAATAAAATTGTGAGGGCACTGACCACTAGGCTATTGAAGACAGTGATTTGCTGCAATTTGATAAATATTAGAACCTCATTGTGTACGAAACATAGGGGGAACAGAATCCGACGGCAAATAGTTCAGCTGTCGAAATCCGTTCCCCCACCCCAATGATGAGAGATGTTGATGTATCGGCTTAAAATATGCTTATTCTATTCTGTGTGTGAATGGAGCTTAACTTCCATCAGTTTAAAGAATGTATTTCCTTGCCTTTTATTATGATCGGACCATATAGAATCAAGAAAGTTTGATGACCCGGGACTTGAACTCGGATCGCCCAAAGTTGAAATAAAATTTTGAGGGCACTGACCACTAGGCTATTGAAGATAGTGATTTGCTGCAATTTGATAAATATTAGAACCTCATTGTGTACAAAACATAGGGGGAACAGAATCCGACAGCAAATAGTTCAGCTGTCGAAATCCGTTCCCCCTCCCCAATGATGAGAGATGTTGATGTATCGGCTTAAAATATGCTTATTCTATTCTGTGTGTGGATGGAGCTTAACTTGCATCAGTTTAAAGAATGTATTTTCTGGCCTTTTATTATGATCGGACAGTATAGTATCAAGAAAGTTTGATGACCCGGGACTTGAACTCGGGTCGCCCAAAGCTAAAATAAAATTGTCAGGGCACTGACCACTAGGCTATTGAAGATAGTGATTTGCTGCAATTTGATAAATATTAGAACCTCATTGTGTACGAAACATAGGGGGAACAGAATCCGACGGCAAATAGTTCAGCTGTCGAAATCCGTTCCCCCACCCCAATGATGAGAGATGTTGATGTATCGGCTTAAAATATGCTTATTCTATTCTGTGTGTGGATGGAGCTTAACTTGCATCAGTTTAAAGAATGTATTTTCTGGCCTTTTATTATGATCGGACAGTATAGTATCAAGAAAGTTTGATGACCCGGGACTTTAACTCGGATCGCCCAAAGCTGAAATAAAATTGTGAGGGCACTGACCACTAGGCTATTGAACATTGCGATTTGCTGCAATTTGATAAATATTAGAACCTCATTGTGTACGAAACATAGGGGGAACAGAATCCGATGGCAAATAGTTCAGCTGTCGAAATCCGTTCCCCCACCCCAATGATGAGAGATGTTGATGTATCGGCTTAAAATATGCTTATTCTATTCTGTGTGTGGATGGAGCTTAAGTTGCATCAGTTTAAAGAATGTATTTTCTGGCCTTTTATTATGATCGGACAGTATAGTATCAAGAAAGTTTGATGACCCGGGACTTTAACTCGGATCGCCCAAAGCTGAAATAAAATTGTGCGGGTACTCACCACTAGGCTATTGAAGATAGTGATTTGCAGCAATTTGATAAATATTAGAACCTCATTGTGTAAGAAACATAGGGGGAACAGAATCCGACGGCAAATAGTTCAGCTGTCGAAATCCGTTCCCCCACCCCAATGATGAGAGATGTTGATGTATCGGCTTAAAATATGCTTATTCTATTCTGTGTGTGGATGGAGCTTAACTTGCATCAGTTTAAAGAATGTATTTTCTGGCCTTTTATTATGATCGGACAGTATAGTATCAAGAAAGTTTGATGACCCGGGACTTGAACTCGGGTCGCCCAAAGCTAAAATAAAATTGTGAGGGCACTGACCACTAGGCTATTGAAGATAGTGATTTGCTGCAATTTGATAAATATTAGAACCTCATTGTGTACGAAACATAGGGGGAACAGAATCCGACGGCAAATAGTTCAGCTGTCGAAATCCGTTCCCCCACCCCAATGATGAGAGATGTTGATGTATCGGCTTAAAATATGCTTATTCTATTCTGTGTGTGGATGGAGCTTAACTTCCATCAGTTTAAAGAATGTATTTCCTTGCCTTTTATTATGATCAGACCATATAGAATCAAGAAAGTTTGATGACCCGGGACTTGAATTCGGATAGCCCAAAGCTGAAATAAAATTTTTAGGGCACTGACCACTAGGCTATTGAACATTGCGATTTGCTGCAATTTGATAAATATTAGAACCTCATTGTGTACGAAACATAGGGGGAACAGAATCCGACGGCAAATAGTTCAGCTGTCGAAATCCGTTCCCCCACCCCAATGATGAGAGAAGTTGATGTATCGGCTTAAAATATGCTTATTCTATTCTGTGTGTGAATGGAGCTTAACTTGCATCAGTTTAAAGAATGTATTTTCTGGCCTTTAATTATGATCGGACAGTATAGTATCAAGAAAGTTTGATGACCCGGGACTTGAACTCGGGTCGCCCAAAGCTAAAATAAAATTGTGAGGGCACTGACCACTAGGCTATTGGCGCTTTAATTTGCAGCAATTTGATAAATATTAGAACCTCATTGTGTACGAAACATAGGGGGAACAGAATCCGACGGCAAATAGTTCAGCTGTCGAAATCCGTTCCCCCACCCCAATGATGAGAGATGTTGATGTATCGGCTTAAAATATGCTTATTCTATTCTGTGTGTGGATGGAGCTTAACTTCCATCAGTTTAAAGAATGTATTTCCTTGCCTTTTATTATGATCAGACCATATAGAATCAAGAAAGTTTGATGACCCGGGACTTGAACTCGGATAGCCCAAAGCTGAAATAAAATTTTTAGGGCACTGACCACTAGGCTATTGAACATTGCGATTTGCTGCAATTTGATAAATATTAGAACCTCATTGTGTACGAAACATAGGGGGAACAGAATCCGATGGCAAATAGTTCAGCTGTCAAAATCCGTTCCCCCACCCCAATGATGAGAGATGTTGATGTATCGGCTTAAAATATGCTTATTCTATTCTGTGTGTGGATGGAGCTTAACTTGCATCAGTTTAAAGAATGTATTTTCTGGCCTTTTATTATGATCGGACAGTATAGTATCAAGAAAGTTTGATGACCCGGGACTTGAACTCGGGTCGCCCAAAGCTAAAATAAAATTGTGAGGGCACTGACCACTAGGCTATTGAAGACAGTAATTTGCTGCAATTTGATAAATATTAGAACCTCATTGTGTACGAAACATAGGGGGAACAGAATCCGACGGCAAATAGTTCAGCTGTCGAAATCCGTTCCCCCACCCCAATGATGAGAGATGTTGATGTATCGGCTTAAAATATGCTTATTCTATTCTGTGTGTGAATGGAGCTTAACTTCCATCAGTTTAAAGAATGTATTTCCTTGCCTTTTATTATGATCGGACCATATAGAATCAAGAAAGTTTGATGACCCGGGACTTGAACTCGGATCGCCCAAAGTTGAAATAAAATTTTGAGGGCACTGACCACTAGGCTATTGAAGATAGTGATTTGCTGCAATTTGATAAATATTAGAACCTCATTGTGTACAAAACATAGGGGGAACAGAATCCGACAGCAAATAGTTCAGCTGTCGAAATCCGTTCCCCCTCCCCAATGATGAGAGATGTTGATGTATCGGCTTAAAATATGCTTATTCTATTCTGTGTGTGGATGGAGCTTAACTTGCATCAGTTTAAAGAATGTATTTTCTGGCCTTTTATTATGATCGGACAGTATAGTATCAAGAAAGTTTGATGACCCGGGACTTGAACTCGGGTCGCCCAAAGCTAAAATAAAATTGTCAGGGCACTGACCACTAGGCTATTGAAGATAGTGATTTGCTGCAATTTGATAAATATTAGAACCTCATTGTGTACGAAACATAGGGGGAACAGAATCCGACGGCAAATAGTTCAGCTGTCGAAATCCGTTCCCCCACCCCAATGATGAGAGATGTTGATGTATCGGCTTAAAATATGCTTATTCTATTCTGTGTGTGGATGGAGCTTAACTTGCATCAGTTTAAAGAATGTATTTTCTGGCCTTTTATTATGATCGGACAGTATAGTATCAAGAAAGTTTGATGACCCGGGACTTTAACTCGGATCGCCCAAAGCTGAAATAAAATTGTGAGGGCACTGACCACTAGGCTATTGAACATTGCGATTTGCTGCAATTTGATAAATATTAGAACCTCATTGTGTACGAAACATAGGGGGAACAGAATCCGACAGCAAATAGTTCAGCTGTCGAAATCCGTTCCCCCACCCCAATGATGAGAGAAGTTGATGTATCGGCTTAAAAAATGCTTATTCTATTCTGTGTGTGGATGGAGCTTAACTTGCATCAGTTTAAAGAATGTATTTTCTGGCCTTTAATTATGATCGGACAGTATAGTATCAAGAAAGTTTGATGACCCGGGACTTGAACTCGGGTCGCCCAAAGCTAAAATAAAATTGTGAGGGCACTGACCACTAGGCTATTAGCGCTTTAATTTGCAGCAATTTGATAAATATTAGAACCTCATTGTGTACGAAACATAGGGGGAACAGAATCCGACGGCAAATAGTTCAGCTGTCGAAATCCGTTCCCCCACCCCAATGATGAGAGATGTTGATGTATCGGCTTAAAATATGCTTATTCTATTCTGTGTGTGGATGGAGCTTAACTTGCATCAGTTTACAGAATTTCTTTTCTGGCCTTTTATTATGATCGGACAGTATAGTATCAAGAAAGTTTGATGACCCGGGACTTGAACTCGGATCGCCCAAAGCTGAAATAAAATTTTGAGGGCACTGACCACTAGGCTATTGAAGATAGTGATTTGCTGCAATTTGATAAATATTAGAACCTCATTGTGTACGAAACATAGGGGGAACAGAATCCGACGGCAAATAGTTCAGCTGTCGAAATCCGTTCCCCCACCCCAATGATGAGAGAAGTTGATGTATCGGCTTAAAAAATGCTTATTCTATTCTGTGTGTGGATGGAGCTTAACTTCCATCAGTTTAAAGAATGTATTTCCTTGCCTTTTATTATGATCGGACCATATAGAATCAAGAAAGTTTGATGACCCGGGACTTGAACTCGGATCGCCCAAAGTTGAAATAAAATTTTGAGGGCACTGACCACTAGGCTATTGAAGACAGTGAATTTGCTGCAATTTGATAAATATTAGAACCTCATTGTGTACAAAACATAGGGGGAACAGAATCCGACAGCAAATAGTTCAGCTGTCGAAATCCGTTCCCCCACCCCAATGATGAGAGATGTTGATGTATCGGCTTAAAATATGCTTATTCTATTCTGTGTGTGGATGGAGCTTAAGTTGCATCAGTTTAAAGAATGTATTTTCTGGCCTTTTATTATGATCGGACAGTATAGTATCAAGAAAGTTTGATGACCCGGGACTTTAACTCGGATCGCCCAAAGCTGAAATAAAATTGTGCGGGTACTCACCACTAGGCTATTGAAGATAGTGATTTGCAGCAATTTGATAAATATTAGAACCTCATTGTGTAAGAAACATAGGGGGAACAGAATCCGACGGCAAATAGTTCAGCTGTCGAAATCCGTTCCCCCACCCCAATGATGAGAGATGTTGATGTATCGGCTTAAAATATGCTTATTCTATTCTGTGTGTGGATGGAGCTTAACTTGCATCAGTTTAAAGAATGTATTTTCTGGCCTTTTATTATGATCGGACAGTATAGTATCAAGAAAGTTTGATGACCCGGGACTTGAACTCGGGTCGCCCAAAGCTAAAATAAAATTGTGAGGGCACTGACCACTAGGCTATTGAAGATAGTGATTTGCTGCAATTTGATAAATATTAGAACCTCATTGTGTACGAAACATAGGGGGAACAGAATCCGACGGCAAATAGTTCAGCTGTCGAAATCCGTTCCCCCACCCCAATGATGAGAGATGTTGATGTATCGGCTTAAAATATGCTTATTCTATTCTGTGTGTGGATGGAGCTTAACTTCCATCAGTTTAAAGAATGTATTTCCTTGCCTTTTATTATGATCAGACCATATAGAATCAAGAAAGTTTGATGACCCGGGACTTGAATTCGGATAGCCCAAAGCTGAAATAAAATTTTTAGGGCACTGACCACTAGGCTATTGAACATTGCGATTTGCTGCAATTTGATAAATATTAGAACCTCATTGTGTACGAAACATAGGGGGAACAGAATCCGACGGCAAATAGTTCAGCTGTCGAAATCCGTTCCCCCACCCCAATGATGAGAGAAGTTGATGTATCGGCTTAAAATATGCTTATTCTATTCTGTGTGTGGATGGAGCTTAACTTGCATCAGTTTAAAGAATGTATTTTCTGGCCTTTAATTATGATCGGACAGTATAGTATCAAGAAAGTTTGATGACCCGGGACTTGAACTCGGGTCGCCCAAAGCTAAAATAAAATTGTGAGGGCACTGACCACTAGGCTATTGGCGCTTTAATTTGCAGCAATTTGATAAATATTAGAACCTCATTGTGTACGAAACATAGGGGGAACAGAATCCGACGGCAAATAGTTCAGCTGTCGAAATCCGTTCCCCCACCCCAATGATGAGAGATGTTGATGTATCGGCTTAAAATATGCTTATTCTATTCTGTGTGTGGATGGAGCTTAACTTCCATCCGTTTAAAGAATGTATTTCCTTGCCTTTTATTATGATCAGACCATATAGAATCAAGAAAGTTTGATGACCCGGGACTTGAACTCGGATAGCCCAAAGCTGAAATAAAATTTTTAGGGCACTGACCACTAGGCTATTGAACATTGCGATTTGCTGCAATTTGATAAATATTAGAACCTCATTGTGTACGAAACATAGGGGGAACAGAATCCGATGGCAAATAGTTCAGCTGTCAAAATCCGTTCCCCCACCCCAATGATGAGAGATGTTGATGTATCGGCTTAAAATATGCTTATTCTATTCTGTGTGTGGATGGAGCTTAACTTGCATCAGTTTAAAGAATGTATTTTCTGGCCTTTTATTATGATCGGACAGTATAGTATCAAGAAAGTTTGATGACCCGGGACTTGAACTCGGGTCGCCCAAAGCTAAAATAAAATTGTGAGGGCACTGACCACTAGGCTATTGGCGCTTTAATTTGCAGCAATTTGATAAATATTAGAACCTCATTGTGTACGAAACATAGGGGGAACAGAATCCGACGGCAAATAGTTCAGCTGTCGAAATCCGTTCCCCCACCCCAATGATGAGAGAAGTTGATGTATCGGCTTAAAATATGCTTATTCTATTCTGTGTGTGGATGGAGCTTAACTTCCATCAGTTTAAAGAATGTATTTTCTGGCCTTTTATTATGATCGGACAGTATAGTATCAAGAAAGTTTGATGACCCGGGACTTGAACTCGGATCGCCCAAAGCTGAAATAAAATTTTGAGGGCACTGACCACTAGGCTATTGAAGATAGTGATTTGCTGCAATTTGATAAATATTAGAACCTCATTGTGTACGAAACATAGGGGGAACAGAATCCGACGGCAAATAGTTCAGCTGTCGAAATCCGTTCCCCCACCCCAATGATGAGAGAAGTTGATGTATCGGCTTAAAATATGCTTATTCTATTCTGTGTGTGGATGGAGCTTAACTTGCATCAGTTTAAAGAATGTATTTCCTTGCCTTTTATTATGATCGGACCATATAGAATCAAGAAAGTTTGATGACCCGGGACTTGAACTCGGGTCGCCCAAAGCTAAAATAAAATTGTGAGGGCACTGACCACTAGGCTATTGAAGATAGTGATTTGCTGCAATTTGATAAATATTAGAACCTCATTGTGTACGAAACATAGGGGGAACAGAATCCGACGGCAAATAGTTCAGCTGTCGAAATCCGTTCCCCCACCCCAATGATGAGAGATGTTGATGTATCGGCTTAAAATATGCTTATTCTATTCTGTGTGTGGATGGAGCTTAACTTGCATCAGTTTAAAGAATGTATTTTCTGGCCTTTTATTATAATCGGACAGTATAGTATCAAGAAAGTTTGATGACCCGGGACTTTAACTCGGATCGCCCAAAGCTGAAATAAAATTGTGAGGGCACTGACCACTAGGCTATTGAACATTGCGATTTGCTGCAATTTGATAAATATTAGAACCTCATTGTGTACGAAACATAGGGGGAACAGAATCCGATGGCAAATAGTTCAGCTGTCGAAATCCGTTCCCCCACCCCAATGATGAGAGATGTTGATGTGTCGGCTTAAAATATGCTTATTCTATTCTGTGTGTGGATGGAGCTTAAGTTGCATCAGTTTAAAGAATGTATTTTCTGGCCTTTTATTATGATCGGACAGTATAGTATCAAGAAAGTTTGATGATCCGGGACTTGAACTCGGGTCGCCCAAAGCTAAAATAAAATTGTTAGGGCACTGACCACTAGGCTATTGGCGCTTTAATTTGCAGCAATTTGATAAATATTAGAACCTCATTGTGTACGAAACATAGGGGGAACAGAATCCGACGGCAAATAGTTCAGCTGTCGAAATCCGTTCCCCCACCCCAATGATGAGAGATGTTGATGTATCGGCTTAAAATATGCTTATTCTATTCTGTGTGTGGATGGAGCTTAACTTCCATCAGTTTAAAGAATGTATTTCCTTGCCTTTTATTATGATCGGACCATATAGAATCAAGAAAGTTTGATGACCCGGGACTTGAACTCGGATCGCCCAAAGTTGAAATAAAATTTTGAGGGCACTGACCACTAGGCTATTGAAGATAGTGAATTTGCTGCAATTTGATAAATATTAGAACCTCATTGTGTACGAAACATAGGGGGAACAGAATCCGACGGCAAATAGTTCAGCTGTCGAAATCCGTTCCCCCACCCCAATGATGAGAGAAGTGGATGTATCGGCTTAAAATATGCTTATTCTATTCTGTGTGTGGATGGAGCTTAACTTGCATCAGTTTAAAGAATGTATTTTCTGGCCTTTAATTATGATCGGACAGTATAGTATCAAGAAAGTTTGATGACCCGGGACTTGAACTCGGGTCGCCCAAAGCTAAAATAAAATTGTGAGGGCACTCACCACTAGGCTATTGAAGATAGTGATTTGCAGCAATTTGATAAATATTAGAACCTCATTGTGTACGAAACATAGGGGGAACAGAATCCGACGGCAAATAGTTCAGCTGTCGAAATCCGTTCCCCCACCCCAATGATGAGAAATGTTGATGTATCGGCTTAAAATATGCTTATTCTATTCTGTGTGTGGATGGAGCTTAACTTCCATCAGTTTAAAGAATGTATTTCCTTGCCTTTTATTATGATCAGACCATATAGAATCAAGAAAGTTTGATGACCCGGGACTTGAACTCGGATAGCCCAAAGCTGAAATAAAATTTTTAGGGCACTGACCACTAGGCTATTGAACATTGCGATTTGCTGCAATTTGATAAATATTAGAACCTCATTGTGTACGAAACATAGGGGGAACAGAATCCGATGGCAAATAGTTCAGCTGTCAAAATCCGTTCCCCCACCCCAATGATGAGAGATGTTGATGTATCGGCTTAAAATATGCTTATTCTATTCTGTGTGTGGATGGAGCTTAACTTGCATCAGTTTAAAGAATGTATTTTCTGGCCTTTTATTATGATCGGACAGTATAGTATCAAGAAAGTTTGATGACCCGGGACTTGAACTCGGGTCGCCCAAAGCTAAAATAAAATTGTGAGGGCACTGACCACTAGGCTATTGGCGCTTTAATTTGCAGCAATTTGATAAATATTAGAACCTCATTGTGTACGAAACATAGGGGGAACAGAATCCGACGGCAAATAGTTCAGCTGTCGAAATCCGTTCCCCCACCCCAATGATGAGAGAAGTTGATGTATCGGCTTAAAATATGCTTATTCTATTCTGGGTGTGGATGGAGCTTAACTTGCATCAGTTTAAAGAATGTATTTTCTGGCCTTTTATTATGATCGGACAGTATAGTATCAAGAAAGTTTGATGACCCGGGACTTGAACTCGGATCGCCCAAAGCTGAAATAAAATTTTGAGGGCACTGACCACTAGGCTATTGAAGATAGTGATTTGCTGCAATTTGATAAATATTAGAACCTCATTGTGTACGAAACATAGGGGGAACAGAATCCGACGGCAAATAGTTCAGCTGTCGAAATCCGTTCCCCCACCCCAATGATGAGAGAAGTTGATGTATCGGCTTAAAATATGCTTATTCTATTCTGTGTGTGGATGGAGCTTAACTTGCATCAGTTTAAAGAATGTATTTCCTTGCCTTTTATTATGATCGGACCATATAGAATCAAGAAAGTTTGATGACCCGGGACTTGAACTCGGGTCGCCCAAAGCTAAAATAAAATTGTGAGGGCACTGACCACTAGGCTATTGAAGATAGTGATTTGCTGCAATTTGATAAATATTAGAACCTCATTGTATACGAAACATAGGGGGAACAGAATCCGACAGCAAATAGTTCAGCTGTCGAAATCCGTTCCCCCACCCCAATGATGAGAAATGTTGATGTATCGGCTTAAAATATGCTTATTCTATTCTGTGTGTGGATGGAGCTTAACTTCCATCAGTTTAAAGAATGTATTTCCTTGCCTTTTATTATGATCGGACCATATAGAATCAAGAAAGTTTGATGACCCGGGACTTGAACTCGGATCGCCCAAAGCTGAAATAAAATTTTGAGGGCACTGACCACTAGGCTATTGAAGATAGTGATTTGCTGCAATTTGATAAATATTAGAACCTCATTGTGTACGAAACATGGGGGGAACAGAATCTGACGGCAAATAGTTCAGCTGTCGAAATCCGTTCCCCCACCCCAATGATGAGAGAAGTTGATGTATCGGCTTAAAAAATGCTTATTCTATTCTGTGTGTGGATGGAGCTTAACTTGCATCAGTTTAAAGAATGTATTTTCTGGCCTTTAATTATGATCGGACAGTATAGTATCAAGAAAGTTTGATGACCCGGGACTTGAACTCGGGTCGCCCAAAGCTAAAATAAAATTGTGAGGGCACTGACCACTAGGCTATTAGCGCTTTAATTTGCAGCAATTTGATAAATATTAGAACCTCATTGTGTACGAAACATAGGGGGAACAGAATCCGACGGCAAATAGTTCAGCTGTCGAAATCCGTTCCCCCACCCCAATGATGAGAGATGTTGATGTATCGGCTTAAAATATGCTTATTCTATTCTGTGTGTGGATGGAGCTTAACTTGCATCAGTTTACAGAATTTCTTTTCTGGCCTTTTATTATGATCGGACAGTATAGTATCAAGAAAGTTTGATGACCCGGGACTTGAACTCGGATCGCCCAAAGCTGAAATAAAATTTTGAGGGCACTGACCACTAGGCTATTGAAGATAGTGATTTGCTGCAATTTGATAAATATTAGAACCTCATTGTGTACGAAACATAGGGGGAACAGAATCCGACGGCAAATAGTTCAGCTGTCGAAATCCGTTCCCCCACCCCAATGATGAGAGAAGTTGATGTATCGGCTTAAAAAATGCTTATTCTATTCTGTGTGTGGATGGAGCTTAACTTCCATCAGTTTAAAGAATGTATTTCCTTGCCTTTTATTATGATCGGACCATATAGAATCAAGAAAGTTTGATGACCCGGGACTTGAACTCGGATCGCCCAAAGTTGAAATAAAATTTTGAGGGCACTGACCACTAGGCTATTGAAGACAGTGAATTTGCTGCAATTTGATAAATATTAGAACCTCATTGTGTACAAAACATAGGGGGAACAGAATCCGACAGCAAATAGTTCAGCTGTCGAAATCCGTTCCCCCACCCCAATGATGAGAGATGTTGATGTATCGGCTTAAAATATGCTTATTCTATTCTGTGTGTGGATGGAGCTTAACTTGCATCAGTTTAAAGAATGTATTTTCTGGCCTTTTATTATGATCGGACAGTATAGTATCAAGAAAGTTTGATGACCCGGGACTTGAACTCGGGTCGCCCAAAGCTAAAATAAAATTGTGAGGGCACTGACCACTAGGCTATTGAAGATAGTGATTTGCTGCAATTTGATAAATATTAGAACCTCATTGTGTACGAAACATAGGGGGAACAGAATCCGACGGCAAATAGTTCAGCTGTCGAAATCCGTTCCCCCACCCCAATGATGAGAGATGTTGATGTATCGGCTTAAAATATGCTTATTCTATTCTGTGTGTGGATGGAGCTTAACTTGCATCAGTTTAAAGAATGTATTTTCTGGCCTTTAATTATGATCGGACAGTATAGTATCAAGAAAGTTTGATGACCCGGGACTTGAACTCGGGTCGCCCAAAGCTAAAATAAAATTGTGAGGGCACTGACCACTAGGCTATTGAAGATAGTGACTTGCTGCAATTTGATAAATATTAGAACCTCATTGTGTACAAAACATAGGGGGAACAGAATCCGACAGCAAATAGTTCAGCTGTCGAAATCCGTTCCCCCACCCCAATGATGAGAGATGTTGATGTATCGGCTTAAAATATGCTTATTCTATTCTGTGTGTGGATGGAGCTTAACTTGCATCAGTTTAAAGAATGTATTTTCTGGCCTTTTATTATGATCGGACAGTATAGTATCAAGAAAGTTTGATGACCCGGGACTTGAACTCGGGTCGCCCAAAGCTAAAATAAAATTGTGAGGGCACTGACCACTAGGCTATTGGCGCTTTAATTTGCAGCAATTTGATAAATATTAGAACCTCATTGTGTACGAAACATAGGGGGAACAGAATCCGACGGCAAATA
This sequence comes from Squalius cephalus, assembly GCF_949319135.1. NCBI lineage: Eukaryota > Metazoa > Chordata > Actinopteri > Cypriniformes > Leuciscidae > Squalius > Squalius cephalus. The sequence goes on from NC_137130.1 coordinate 34,946,048, forward strand.
GTTCAGCTGTCGAAATCCGTTCCCCCACCCCAATGATGAGAGAAGTTGATGTATCGGCTTAAAATATGCTTATTCTATTCTGGGTGTGGATGGAGCTTAACTTGCATCAGTTTAAAGAATGTATTTTCTGGCCTTTTATTATGATCGGACAGTATAGTATCAAGAAAGTTTGATGACCCGGGACTTGAACTCGGATCGCCCAAAGCTGAAATAAAATTTTGAGGGCACTGACCACTAGGCTATTGAAGATAGTGATTTGCTGCAATTTGATAAATATTAGAACCTCATTGTGTACGAAACATAGGGGGAACAGAATCCGACGGCAAATAGTTCAGCTGTCGAAATCCGTTCCCCCACCCCAATGATGAGAGATGTTGATGTATCGGCTTAAAATATGCTTATTCTATTCTGTGTGTGGATGGAGCTTAACTTCCATCAGTTTAAATAATGTATTTCCTTGCCTTTTATTATGATCGGACCATATAGAATCAAGAAAGTTTGATGACCCGGGACTTGAACTCGGGTCGCCCAAAGCTAAAATAAAATTGTGAGGGCACTGACCACTAGGCTATTGAAGATAGTGATTTGCTGCAATTTGATAAATATTAGAACCTCATTGTGTACGAAACATAGGGGGAACAGAATCCGACGGCAAATAGTTCAGCTGTCGAAATCCGTTCCCCCACCCCAATGATGAGAGATGTTGATGTATCGGCTTAAAATATGCTTATTCTATTCTGTGTGTGGATGGAGCTTAACTTGCATCAGTTTAAAGAATGTATTTTCTGGCCTTTTATTATGATCGGACAGTATAGTATCAAGAAAGTTTGATGACCCGGGACTTTAACTCGGATCGCCCAAAGCTGAAATAAAATTGTGAGGGCACTGACCACTAGGCTATTGAACATTGCGATTTGCTGCAATTTGATAAATATTAGAACCTCATTGTGTACGAAACATAGGGGGAACAGAATCCGATGGCAAATAGTTCAGCTGTCGAAATCCGTTCCCCCACCCCAATGATGAGAGATGTTGATGTATCGGCTTAAAATATGCTTATTCTATTCTGTGTGTGGATGGAGCTTAACTTGCATCAGTTTAAAGAATGTATTTTCTGGCCTTTTATTATGATCGGACAGTATAGTATCAAGAAAGTTTGATGATCCGGGACTTGAACTCGGGTCGCCCAAAGCTAAAATAAAATTGTGAGGGCACTGACCACTAGGCTATTGGCGCTTTAATTTGCAGCAATTTGATAAATATTAGAACCTCATTGTGTACGAAACATAGGGGGAACAGAATCCGACGGCAAATAGTTCAGCTGTCGAAATCCGTTCCCCCACCCCAATGATGAGAGAAGTTGATGTATCGGCTTAAAAAATGCTTATTCTATTCTGTGTGTGGATGGAGCTTAACTTGCATCAGTTTAAAGAATGTATTTTCTGGCCTTTTATTATGATCGGACAGTATAGTATCAAGAAAGTTTGATGACCCGGGACTTTAACTCGGATCGCCCAAAGCTGAAATAAAATTGTGCGGGTACTCACCACTAGGCTATTGAAGATAGTGATTTGCAGCAATTTGATAAATATTAGAACCTCATTGTGTAAGAAACATAGGGGGAACAGAATCCGACGGCAAATAGTTCAGCTGTCGAAATCCGTTCCCTCACCTCAATGATGAGAGATGGTGATGTATCGGCTTAAAATATGCTTATTCTATTCTGTGTGTGGATGGAGTTTATCTTGCATCAGTTTACAGAATTAATTTTCTGGCCTTTTATTATGATCGGACAGTATAGTATCAAGAAAGTTTGATGACCCGGGACTTGAACTCGGATCGCCCAAAGCTGAAATAAAATTGAGAGGGCACTGACCACTAGGCTATTGAACATTGCGATTTGCTGCAATTTGATAAATATTAGAACCTCATTGTGTACGAAACATAGGGGGAACAGAATCCGATGGCAAATAGTTCAGCTGTCGAAATCCGTTCCCCCACCCCAATGATGAGAGATGTTGATGTATCGGCTTAAAATATGCTTATTCTATTCTGTGTGTGGATGGAGCTTAACTTGCATCAGTTTAAAGAATGTATTTTCTGGCCTTTTATTATGATCGGACAGTATAGTATCAAGAAAGTTTGATGATCCGGGACTTGAACTCGGGTCGCCCAAAGCTAAAATAAAATTGTGAGGGCACTGACCACTAGGCTATTGGCGCTTTAATTTGCAGCAATTTGATAAATATTAGAACCTCATTGTGTACGAAACATAGGGGGAACAGAATCCGACGGCAAATAGTTCAGCTGTCGAAATCCGTTCCCCCACCCCAATGATGAGAGATGTTGATGTATCGGCTTAAAATATGCTTATTCTATTCTGTGTGTGGATGGAGCTTAACTTGCATCAGTTTAAAGAATGTATTTTCTGGCCTTTAATTATGATCGGACAGTATAGTATCAAGAAAGTTTGATGACCCGGGACTTGAACTCGGGTCGCCCAAAGCTAAAATAAAATTGTGAGGGCACTGACCACTAGGCTATTGGCACTTTAATTTGCAGTAATTTGATAAATATTAGAACCTCATTGTGTACGAAACATAGGGGGAACAGAATCCGACGGCAAATAGTTCAGCTGTCGAAATCCGTTCCCCCACCCCAATGATGAGAGATGTTGATGTATCGGCTTAAAATATGCTTATTCTATTCTGTGTGTGGATGGAGCTTAACTTCCATCAGTTTAAAGAATGTATTTCCTTGCCTTTTATTATGATCGGACCATATAGAATCAAGAAAGTTTGATGACCCGGGACTTGAACTCGGGTCGCCCAAAGCTAAAATAAAATTGTGAGGGCACTGACCACTAGGCTATTGAAGATAGTGATTTGCTGCAATTTGATAAATATTAGAACCTCATTGTGTACGAAACATAGGGGGAACAGAATCCGACGGCAAATAGTTCAGCTGTCGAAATCCGTTCCCCCACCCCAATGATGAGAGATGTTGATGTATCGGCTTAAAATATGCTTATTCTATTCTGTGTGTGGATGGAGCTTAACTTGCATCAGTTTAAAGAATGTATTTTCTGGCCTTTTATTATGATCGGACAGTATAGTATCAAGAAAGTTTGATGACCCGGGACTTTAACTCGGATCGCCCAAAGCTGAAATAAAATTGTGAGGGCACTGACCACTAGGCTATTGAACATTGCGATTTGCTGCAATTTGATAAATATTAGAACCTCATTGTGTACGAAACATAGGGGGAACAGAATCCGATGGCAAATAGTTCAGCTGTCGAAATCCGTTCCCCCACCCCAATGATGAGAGATGTTGATGTATCGGCTTAAAATATGCTTATTCTATTCTGTGTGTGGATGGAGCTTAACTTGCATCAGTTTAAAGAATGTATTTTCTGGCCTTTTATTATGATCGGACAGTATAGTATCAAGAAAGTTTGATGACCCGGGACTTGAACTCGGGTCGCCCAAAGCTAAAATAAAATTGTGAGGGCACTGACCACTAGGCTATTGAAGATAGTGATTTGCTGCAATTTGAAAAATATTAGAACCTCATTGTGTACGAAACATAGGGGGAACAGAATCCGACGGCAAATAGTTCAGCTGTCGAAATCCGTTCCCCCACCCCAATGATGAGAGATGTTGATGTATCGGCTTAAAATATGCTTATTCTATTCTGTGTGTGGATGGAGCTTAACTTCCATCAGTTTAAAGAATGTATTTCCTTGCCTTTTATTATGATCAGACCATATAGAATCAAGAAAGTTTGATGACCCGGGACTTGAATTCGGATAGCCCAAAGCTGAAATAAAATTTTTAGGGCACTGACCACTAGGCTATTGAACATTGCGATTTGCTGCAATTTGATAAATATTAGAACCTCATTGTGTACGAAACATAGGGGGAACAGAATCCGACGGCAAATAGTTCAGCTGTCGAAATCCGTTCCCCCACCCCAATGATGAGAGAAGTTGATGTATCGGCTTAAAATATGCTTATTCTATTCTGTGTGTGGATGGAGCTTAACTTGCATCAGTTTAAAGAATGTATTTTCTGGCCTTTAATTATGATCGGACAGTATAGTATCAAGAAAGTTTGATGACCCGGGACTTGAACTCGGGTCGCCCAAAGCTAAAATAAAATTGTGAGGGCACTGACCACTAGGCTATTGGCGCTTTAATTTGCAGTAATTTGATAAATATTAGAACCTCATTGTGTACGAAACATAGGGGGAACAGAATCCGACGGCAAATAGTTCAGCTGTCGAAATCCGTTCCCCCACCCCAATGATGAGAGATGTTGATGTATCGGCTTAAAATATGCTTATTCTATTCTGTGTGTGGATGGAGCTTAACTTGCATCAGTTTAAAGAATGTATTTTCTGGCCTTTAATTATGATCGGACAGTATAGTATCAAGAAAGTTTGATGACCCGGGACTTGAACTCGGGTCGCCCAAAGCTAAAATAAAATTGTGAGGGCACTGACCACTAGGCTATTGGCACTTTAATTTGCAGTAATTTGATAAATATTAGAACCTCATTGTGTACGAAACATAGGGGGAACAGAATCCGACGGCAAATAGTTCAGCTGTCGAAATCCGTTCCCCCACCCCAATGATGAGAGATGTTGATGTATCGGCTTAAAATATGCTTATTCTATTCTGTGTGTGGATGGAGCTTAACTTCCATCAGTTTAAAGAATGTATTTCCTTGCCTTTTATTATGATCGGACCATATAGAATCAAGAAAGTTTGATGACCCGGGACTTGAACTCGGGTCGCCCAAAGCTAAAATAAAATTGTGAGGGCACTGACCACTAGGCTATTGAAGATAGTGATTTGCTGCAATTTCATAAATATTAGAACCTCATTGTGTACGAAACATAGGGGGAACAGAATCCGACGGCAAATAGTTCAGCTGTCGAAATCCGTTCCCCCACCCCAATGATGAGAGATGTTGATGTATCGGCTTAAAATATGCTTATTCTATTCTGTGTGTGGATGGAGCTTAACTTGCATCAGTTTAAAGAATGTATTTTCTGGCCTTTTATTATGATCGGACAGTATAGTATCAAGAAAGTTTGATGACCCGGGACTTTAACTCGGATCGCCCAAAGCTGAAATAAAATTGTGAGGGCACTGACCACTAGGCTATTGAACATTGCGATTTGCTGCAATTTGATAAATATTAGAACCTCATTGTGTACGAAACATAAGGGGAACAGAATCCGATGGCAAATAGTTCAGCTGTCGAAATCCGTTCCCCCACCCCAATGATGAGAGATGTTGATGTATCGGCTTAAAATATGCTTATTCTATTCTGTGTGTGGATGGAGCTTAACTTGCATCAGTTTAAAGAATGTATTTTCTGGCCTTTTATTATGATCGGACAGTATAGTATCAAGAAAGTTTGATGACCCGGGACTTGAACTCGGGTCGCCCAAAGCTAAAATAAAATTGTGAGGGCACTGACCACTAGGCTATTGAAGATAGTGATTTGCTGCAATTTGATAAATATTAGAACCTCATTGTGTACGAAACATAGGGGGAACAGAATCCGACGGCAAATAGTTCAGCTGTCGAAATCCGTTCCCCCACCCCAATGATGAGAGATGTTGATGTATCGGCTTAAAATATGCTTATTCTATTCTGTGTGTGGATGGAGCTTAACTTCCATCAGTTTAAAGAATGTATTTCCTTGCCTTTTATTATGATCAGACCATATAGAATCAAGAAAGTTTGATGACCCGGGACTTGAATTCGGATAGCCCAAAGCTGAAATAAAATTTTTAGGGCACTGACCACTAGGCTATTGAACATTGCGATTTGCTGCAATTTGATAAATATTAGAACCTCATTGTGTACGAAACATAGGGGGAACAGAATCCGACGGCAAATAGTTCAGCTGTCGAAATCCGTTCCCCCACCCCAATGATGAGAGAAGTTGATGTATCGGCTTAAAATATGCTTATTCTATTCTGTGTGTGGATGGAGCTTAACTTGCATCAGTTTAAAGAATGTATTTTCTGGCCTTTAATTATGATCGGACAGTATAGTATCAAGAAAGTTTGATGACCCGGGACTTGAACTCGGGTCGCCCAAAGCTAAAATAAAATTGTGAGGGCACTGACCACTAGGCTATTGGCGCTTTAATTTGCAGTAATTTGATAAATATTAGAACCTCATTGTGTACGAAACATAGGGGGAACAGAATCCGACGGCAAATAGTTCAGCTGTCGAAATCCGTTCCCCCACCCCAATGATGAGAGATGTTGATGTATCGGCTTAAAATATGCTTATTCTATTCTGTGTGTGGATGGAGCTTAACTTCCATCAGTTTAAAGAATGTATTTCCTTGCCTTTTATTATGATCGGACCATATAGAATCAAGAAAGTTTGATGACCCGGGACTTGAACTCGGGTCGCCCAAAGCTAAAATAAAATTGTGAGGGCACTGACCACTAGGCTATTGAAGATAGTGATTTGCTGCAATTTGATAAATATTAGAACCTCATTGTGTACGAAACATAGGGGGAACAGAATCCGACGGCAAATAGTTCAGCTGTCGAAATCCGTTCCCCCACCCCAATGATGAGAGATGTTGATGTATCGGCTTAAAATATGCTTATTCTATTCTGTGTGTGGATGGAGCTTAACTTGCATCAGTTTAAAGAATGTATTTTCTGGCCTTTTATTATGATCGGACAGTATAGTATCAAGAAAGTTTGATGACCCGGGACTTTAACTCGGATCGCCCAAAGCTGAAATAAAATTGTGAGGGCACTGACCACTAGGCTATTGAACATTGCGATTTGCTGCAATTTGATAAATATTAGAACCTCATTGTGTACGAAACATAGGGGGAACAGAATCCGATGGCAAATAGTTCAGCTGTCGAAATCCGTTCCCCCACCCCAATGATGAGAGATGTTGATGTATCGGCTTAAAATATGCTTATTCTATTCTGTGTGTGGATGGAGCTTAACTTGCATCAGTTTAAAGAATGTATTTTCTGGCCTTTTATTATGATCGGACAGTATAGTATCAAGAAAGTTTGATGACCCGGGACTTGAACTCGGGTCGCCCAAAGCTAAAATAAAATTGTGAGGGCACTGACCACTAGGCTATTGAAGATAGTGATTTGCTGCAATTTGATAAATATTAGAACCTCATTGTGTACGAAACATAGGGGGAACAGAATCCGACGGCAAATAGTTCAGCTGTCGAAATCCGTTCCCCCACCCCAATGATGAGAGATGTTGATGTATCGGCTTAAAATATGCTTATTCTATTCTGTGTGTGGATGGAGCTTAACTTCCATCAGTTTAAAGAATGTATTTCCTTGCCTTTTATTATGATCAGACCATATAGAATCAAGAAAGTTTGATGACCCGGGACTTGAATTCGGATAGCCCAAAGCTGAAATAAAATTTTTAGGGCACTGACCACTAGGCTATTGAACATTGCGATTTGCTGCAATTTGATAAATATTAGAACCTCATTGTGTACGAAACATAGGGGGAACAGAATCCGACGGCAAATAGTTCAGCTGTCGAAATCCGTTCCCCCACCCCAATGATGAGAGAAGTTGATGTATCGGCTTAAAATATGCTTATTCTATTCTGTGTGTGGATGGAGCTTAACTTGCATCAGTTTAAAGAATGTATTTTCTGGCCTTTAATTATGATCGGACAGTATAGTATCAAGAAAGTTTGATGACCCGGGACTTGAACTCGGGTCGCCCAAAGCTAAAATAAAATTGTGAGGGCACTGACCACTAGGCTATTGGCGCTTTAATTTGCAGCAATTTGATAAATATTAGAACCTCATTGTGTACGAAACATAGGGGGAACAGAATCCGACGGCAAATAGTTCAGCTGTCGAAATCCGTTCCCCCACCCCAATGATGAGAGATGTTGATGTATCGGCTTAAAATATGCTTATTCTATTCTGTGTGTGGATGGAGCTTAACTTCCATCAGTTTAAAGAATGTATTTCCTTGCCTTTTATTATGATCAGACCATATAGAATCAAGAAAGTTTGATGACCCGGGACTTGAACTCGGATAGCCCAAAGCTGAAATAAAATTTTTAGGGCACTGACCACTAGGCTATTGAACATTGCGATTTGCTGCAATTTGATAAATATTAGAACCTCATTGTGTACGAAACATAGGGGGAACAGAATCCGATGGCAAATAGTTCAGCTGTCAAAATCCGTTCCCCCACCCCAATGATGAGAGATGTTGATGTATCGGCTTAAAATATGCTTATTCTATTCTGTGTGTGGATGGAGCTTAACTTGCATCAGTTTAAAGAATGTATTTTCTGGCCTTTTATTATGATCGGACAGTATAGTATCAAGAAAGTTTGATGACCCGGGACTTGAACTCGGGTCGCCCAAAGCTGAAATAAAATTTTGAGGGCACTGACCACTAGGCTATTGAAGATAGTGATTTGCTGCAATTTGATAAATATTAGAACCTCATTGTGTACGAAACATAGGGGGAACAGAATCCGACGGCAAATAGTTCAGCTGTCGAAATCCGTTCCCCCACCCCAATGATGAGAGAAGTTGATGTATCGGCTTAAAATATGCTTATTCTATTCTGTGTGTGGATGGAGATTAACTTGCATCAGTTTAAAGAATGTATTTTCTGGCCTTTAATTATGATCGGACAGTATAGTATCAAGAAAGTTTGATGAACCGGGACTTGAACTCGGGTCGCCCAAAGCTAAAATAAAATTGTGAGGGCACTGACCACTAGGCTATTGGCGCTTTAATTTGCAGCAATTTGATAAATATTAGAACCTCATTGTGTACGAAACATAGGGGGAACAGAATCCGACGGCAAATAGTTCAGCTGTCGAAATCCGTTCCCCCACCCCAATGATGAGAGATGTTGATGTATCGGCTTAAAATATGCTTATTCTATTCTGTGTGTGGATGGAGCTTAACTTCCATCAGTTTAAAGAATGTATTTCCTTGCCTTTTATTATGATCGGACCATATAGAATCAAGAAAGTTTGATGACCCGGGACTTGAACTCGGGTCGCCCAAAGCTAAAATAAAATTGTGAGGGCACTGACCACTAGGCTATTGAAGATAGTGATTTGCTGCAATTTGATAAATATTAGAACCTCATTGTGTACGAAACATAGGGGGAACAGAATCCGACGGCAAATAGTTCAGCTGTCGAAATCCCTTCCCCCACCCCAATGATGAGAGATGTTGATGTATCGGCTTAAAATATGCTTATTCTATTCTGTGTGTGGATGGAGCTTAACTTCCATCAGTTTAAAGAATGTATTTCCTTGCCTTTTATTATGATCGGACCATATAGAATCAAGAAAGTTTGATGACCCGGGACTTGAACTCGGGTCGCCCAAAGCTAAAATAAAATTGTGAGGGCACTGACCACTAGGCTATTGAAGATAGTGATTTGCTGCAATTTGATAAATATTAGAACCTCATTGTGTACGAAACATAGGGGGAACAGAATCCGACGGCAAATAGTTCAGCTGTCGAAATCCGTTCCCCCACCCCAATGATGAGAGATGTTGATGTATCGGCTTAAAATATGCTTATTCTATTCTGTGTGTGGATGGAGCTTAACTTGCATCAGTTTAAAGAATGTATTTTCTGGCCTTTTATTATAATCGGACAGTATAGTATCAAGAAAGTTTGATGACCCGGGACTTTAACTCGGATCGCCCAAAGCTGAAATAAAATTGTGAGGGCACTGACCACTAGGCTATTGGCGCTTTAATTTGCAGCAATTTGATAAATATTAGAACCTCATTGTGTACGAAACATAGGGGGAACAGAATCCGACGGCAAATAGTTCAGCTGTCGAAATCCGTTCCCCCACCCCAATGATGAGAGAAGTTGATGTATCGGCTTAAAAAATGCTTATTCTATTCTGTGTGTGGATGGAGCTTAACTTGCATCAGTTTAAAGAATGTATTTTCTGGCCTTTTATTATGATCGGACAGTATAGTATCAAGAAAGTTTGATGACCCGGGACTTTAACTCGGATCGCCCAAAGCTGAAATAAAATTGTGCGGGCACTGACCACTAGGCTATTGAAGATAGTGATTTGCAGCAATTTGATAAATATTAGAACCTCATTGTGTAAGAAACACAGGGGGAACAGAATCCGACGGCAAATAGTTCAGCTGTCGAAATCCGTTCCCCCACCCCAATGATGAGAGATGTTGATGTATCGGCTTAAAATATGCTTATTCTATTCTGTGTGTGGATGGAGCTTAACTTGCATCAGTTTAAAGAATGTATTTTCTGGCCTTTTATTATGATCGGACAGTATAGTATCAAGAAAGTTTGATGACCCGGGACTTGAACTCGGGTCGCCCAAAGCTAAAATAAAATTGTGAGGGCACTGACCACTAGGCTATTGAAGATAGTGATTTGCTGCAATTTGATAAATATTAGAACCTCATTGTGTACGAAACATAGGGGGAACAGAATCCGACGGCAAATAGTTCAGCTGTCGAAATCCGTTCCCCCACCCCAATGATGAGAGATGTTGATGTATCGGCTTAAAATATGCTTATTCTATTCTGTGTGTGGATGGAGCTTAACTTCCATCAGTTTAAAGAATGTATTTCCTTGCCTTTTATTATGATCGGACCATATAGAATCAAGAAAGTTTGATGACCCGGGACTTGAACTCGGATAGCCCAAAGCTGAAATAAAATTTTTAGGGCACTGACCACTAGGCTATTGAAGATAGTGATTTGCTGCAATTTGATAAATATTAGAACCTCATTGTGTACGAAACATAGGGGGAACAGAATCCGACGGCAAATAGTTCAGCTGTCGAAATCCGTTCCCCCACCCCAATGATGAGAGATGTTGATGTATCGGCTTAAAATATGCTTATTCTATTGTGTGTGTGGATGGAGCTTAACTTGCATCAGTTTAAAGAATGTATTTTCTGGCCTTTAATTATGATCGGACAGTATAGTATCAAGAAAGTTTGATGACCCGGGACTTGAACTCGGGTCGCCCAAAGCTAAAATAAAATTGTGAGGGCACTGACCACTAGGCTATTGGCGCTTTAATTTGCAGCAATTTGATAAATATTAGAACCTCATTGTGTACGAAACATAGGGGGAACAGAATCCGACGGCAAATAGTTCAGCTGTCGAAATCCGTTCCCCCACCGCAATGATGAGAGAAGTTGATGTATCGGCTTAAAAAATGCTTATTCTATTCTGTGTGTGGATGGAGCTTAACTTGCATCAGTTTAAAGAATGTATTTTCTGGCCTTTTATTATGATCGGACAGTATAGTATCAAGAAAGTTTGATGACCCGGGACTTTAACTCGGATCGCCCAAAGCTGAAATAAAATTGTGCGGGCACTGACCACTAGGCTATTGAAGATAGTGATTTGCAGCAATTTGATAAATATTAGAACCTCATTGTGTAAGAAACATAGGGGGAACAGAATCCGACGGCAAATAGTTCAGCTGTCGAAATCCGTTCCCCCACCTCAATGATGAGAGATGTTGATGTATCGGCTTAAAATATGCTTATTCTATTCTGTGTGTGGATGGAGCTTAACTTGCATCAGTTTAAAGAATGTATTTTCTGGCCTTTTATTATGATCGGACAGTATAGTATCAAGAAAGTTTGATGACCCGGGACTTGAACTCGGGTCGCCCAAAGCTAAAATAAAATTGTGAGGGCACTGACCACTAGGCTATTGAACATTGCGATTTGCTGCAATTTGATAAATATTAGAACCTCATTGTGTACGAAACATAGGGGGAACAGAATCCGACGGCAAATAGTTCAGCTGTCGAAATCCGTTCCCCCACCCCAATGATGAGAGATGTTGATGTATCGGCTAAAAAATGCTTATTCTATTCTGTGTGTGGATGGAGCTTAACTTGCATCAGTTTAAAGAATGTATTTTCTGGCCTTTTATTATGATCGGACAGTATAGTATCAAGAAAGTTTGATGACCCGGGACTTGAACTCGGGTCGCCCAAAGCTAAAATAAAATGTGAGGGCACTGACCACTAGGCTATTGGCGCTTTAATTTGCAGCAATTTGATAAATATTAGAACCTCATTGTGTACGAAACATAGGGGGAACAGAATCCGACGGCAAATAGTTCAGCTGTCGAAATCCGTTCCCCCACCCCAATGATGAGAGAAGTGGATGTATCGGCTTAAAATATGCTTATTCTATTCTGTGTGTGGATGGAGCTTAACTTGCATCAGTTTAAAGAATGTATTTTCTGGCCTTTTATTATGATCGGACAGTATAGTATCAAGAAAGTTTGATGACCCGGGACTTGAACTCGGATCGGCCAAAGCTGAAATAAAATTTTGAGGGCACTGACCACTAGGCTATTGAAGATAGTGATTTGCTGCAATTTGATAAATATTAGAACCTCATTGTGTACGAAACATAGGGGGAACAGAATCCGACGGCAAATAGTTCAGCTGTCGAAATCCGTTCCCCCACCCCAATGATGAGAGATGTTGATGTATCGGCTTAAAAAATGCTTATTCTATTCTGTGTGTGGATGGAGCTTAACTTGCATCAGTTTAAAGAATGTATTTTCTGGCCTTTTATTATGATCGGACAGTATAGTATCAAGAAAGTTTGATGATCCGGGACTTGAACTCGGGTCGCCCAAAGCTAAAATAAAATTGTGAGGGCACTGACCACTAGGCTATTGGCGCTTTAATTTGCAGCAATTTGATAAATATTAGAACCTCATTGTGTACGAAACATAGGGGGAACAGAATCCGACGGCAAATAGTTCAGCTGTCGAAATCCGTTCCCCCACCCCAATGATGAGAGAAGTTGATGTATCGGCTTAAAAAATGCTTATTCTATTCTGTGTGTGGATGGAGCTTAACTTGCATCAGTTTAAAGAATGTATTTTCTGGCCTTTTATTATGATCGGACAGTATAGTATCAAGAAAGTTTGATGACCCGGGACTTTAACTCGGATCGCCCAAAGCTGAAATAAAATTGTGCGGGCACTGACCACTAGGCTATTGAAGATAGTGATTTGCAGCAATTTGATAAATATTAGAACCTCATTGTGTAAGAAACATAGGGGGAACAGAATCCGACGGCAAATAGTTCAGCTGTCGAAATCCGTTCCCTCACCTCAATGATGAGAGATGTTGATGTATCGGCTTAAAATATGCTTATTCTATTCTGTGTGTGGATGGAGTTTATCTTGCATCAGTTTACAGAATTAATTTTCTGGCCTTTTATTATGATCGGACAGTATAGTATCAAGAAAGTTTGATGACCCGGGACTTGAACTCGGATCGCCCAAAGCTGAAATAAAATTGTGAGGGCACTGACCACTAGGCTATTGAAGACAGTGATTTGCTGCAATTTGATAAATATTAGAACCTCATTGTGTACGAAACATAGGGGGAACAGAATCCGACGGCAAATAGTTCAGCTGTCGAAATCCGTTCCCCCACCCCAATGATGAGAGATGTTGATGTATCGGCTTAAAATATGCTTATTCTATTCTGTGTGTGAATGGAGCTTAACTTCCATCAGTTTAAAGAATGTATTTCCTTGCCTTTTATTATGATCGGACCATATAGAATCAAGAAAGTTTGATGACCCGGGACTTGAACTCGGATCGCCCAAAGTTGAAATAAAATTTTGAGGGCACTGACCACTAGGCTATTGAAGATAGTGATTTGCTGCAATTTGATAAATATTAGAACCTCATTGTGTACAAAACATAGGGGGAACAGAATCCGACAGCAAATAGTTCAGCTGTCGAAATCCGTTCCCCCTCCCCAATGATGAGAGATGTTGATGTATCGGCTTAAAATATGCTTATTCTATTCTGTGTGTGGATGGAGCTTAACTTGCATCAGTTTAAAGAATGTATTTTCTGGCCTTTTATTATGATCGGACAGTATAGTATCAAGAAAGTTTGATGACCCGGGACTTGAACTCGGGTCGCCCAAAGCTAAAATAAAATTGTCAGGACACTGACCACTAGGCTATTGAAGATAGTGATTTGCTGCAATTTGATAAATATTAGAACCTCATTGTGTACGAAACATAGGGGGAACAGAATCCGACGGCAAATAGTTCAGCTGTCGAAATCCGTTCCCCCACCCCAATGATGAGAGATGTTGATGTATCGGCTTAAAATATGCTTATTCTATTCTGTGTGTGGATGGAGCTTAACTTGCATCAGTTTAAAGAATGTATTTTCTGGCCTTTTATTATGATCGGACAGTATAGTATCAAGAAAGTTTGATGACCCGGGACTTTAACTCGGATCGCCCAAAGCTGAAATAAAATTGTGAGGGCACTGACCACTAGGCTATTGAACATTGCGATTTGCTGCAATTTGATAAATATTAGAACCTCATTGTGTACGAAACATAGGGGGAACAGAATCCGATGGCAAATAGTTCAGCTGTCGAAATCCGTTCCCCCACCCCAATGATGAGAGATGTTGATGTATCGGCTTAAAATATGCTTATTCTATTCTGTGTGTGGATGGAGCTTAAGTTGCATCAGTTTAAAGAATGTATTTTCTGGCCTTTTATTATGATCGGACAGTATAGTATCAAGAAAGTTTGATGACCCGGGACTTTAACTCGGATCGCCCAAAGCTGAAATAAAATTGTGCGGGTACTCACCACTAGGCTATTGAAGATAGTGATTTGCAGCAATTTGATAAATATTAGAACCTCATTGTGTACGAAACATAGGGGGAACAGAATCCGACGGCAAATAGTTCAGCTGTCGAAATCCGTTCCCCCACCCCAATGATGAGAGATGTTGATGTATCGGCTTAAAATATGCTTATTCTATTCTGTGTGTGGATGGAGCTTAACTTGCATCAGTTTAAAGAATGTATTTTCTGGCCTTTTATTATGATCGGACAGTATAGTATCAAGAAAGTTTGATGATCCGGGACTTGAACTCGGGTCGCCCAAAGCTAAAATAAAATTGTGAGGGCACTGACCACTAGGCTATTGGCGCTTTAATTTGCAGCAATTTGATAAATATTAGAACCTCATTGTGTACGAAACATAGGGGGAACAGAATCCGACGGCAAATAGTTCAGCTGTCGAAATCCGTTCCCCCACCCCAATGATGAGAGAAGTTGATGTATCGGCTTAAAAAATGCTTATTCTATTCTGTGTGTGGATGGAGCTTAACTTGCATCAGTTTAAAGAATGTATTTTCTGGCCTTTTATTATGATCGGACAGTATAGTATCAAGAAAGTTTGATGACCCGGGACTTTAACTCGGATCGCCCAAAGCTGAAATAAAATTGTGCGGGCACTGACCACTAGGCTATTGAAGATAGTGATTTGCAGCAATTTGATAAATATTAGAACCTCATTGTGTAAGAAACATAGGGGGAACAGAATCCGACGGCAAATAGTTCAGCTGTCGAAATCCGTTCCCTCACCTCAATGATGAGAGATGTTGATGTATCGGCTTAAAATATGCTTATTCTATTCTGTGTGTGGATGGAGCTTAACTTGCATCAGTTTACAGAATTAATTTTCTGGCCTTTTATTATGATCAGACAGTATAGTATCAAGAAAGTTTGATGACCCGGGACTTGAACTCGGATCGCCCAAAGCTGAAATAAAATTGTGAGGGCACTGACCACTAGGCTATTGAAGACAGTGATTTGCTGCAATTTGATAAATATTAGAACCTCATTGTGTACGAAACATAGGGGGAACAGAATCCGACGGCAAATAGTTCAGCTGTCGAAATCCGTTCCCCCACCCCAATGATGAGAGATGTTGATGTATCGGCTTAAAATATGCTTATTCTATTCTGTGTGTGAATGGAGCTTAACTTCCATCAGTTTAAAGAATGTATTTCCTTGCCTTTTATTATGATCGGACCATATAGAATCAAGAAAGTTTGATGACCCGGGACTTGAACTCGGATCGCCCAAAGTTGAAATAAAATTTTGAGGGCACTGACCACTAGGCTATTGAAGATAGTGATTTGCTGCAATTTGATAAATATTAGAACCTCATTGTGTACAAAACATAGGGGGAACAGAATCCGACAGCAAATAGTTCAGCTGTCGAAATCCGTTCCCCCTCCCCAATGATGAGAGATGTTGATGTATCGGCTTAAAATATGCTTATTCTATTCTGTGTGTGGATGGAGCTTAACTTGCATCAGTTTAAAGAATGTATTTTCTGGCCTTTTATTATGATCGGACAGTATAGTATCAAGAAAGTTTGATGACCCGGGACTTGAACTCGGGTCGCCCAAAGCTAAAATAAAATTGTCAGGACACTGACCACTAGGCTATTGAAGATAGTGATTTGCTGCAATTTGATAAATATTAGAACCTCATTGTGTACGAAACATAGGGGGAACAGAATCCGACGGCAAATAGTTCAGCTGTCGAAATCCGTTCCCCCACCCCAATGATGAGAGATGTTGATGTATCGGCTTAAAATATGCTTATTCTATTCTGTGTGTGGATGGAGCTTAACTTGCATCAGTTTAAAGAATGTATTTTCTGGCCTTTTATTATGATCGGACAGTATAGTATCAAGAAAGTTTGATGACCCGGGACTTTAACTCGGATCGCCCAAAGCTGAAATAAAATTGTGAGGGCACTGACCACTAGGCTATTGAACATTGCGATTTGCTGCAATTTGATAAATATTAGAACCTCATTGTGTACGAAACATAGGGGGAACAGAATCCGATGGCAAATAGTTCAGCTGTCGAAATCCGTTCCCCCACCCCAATGATGAGAGATGTTGATGTATCGGCTTAAAATATGCTTATTCTATTCTGTGTGTGGATGGAGCTTAAGTTGCATCAGTTTAAAGAATGTATTTTCTGGCCTTTTATTATGATCGGACAGTATAGTATCAAGAAAGTTTGATGACCCGGGACTTTAACTCGGATCGCCCAAAGCTGAAATAAAATTGTGCGGGTACTCACCACTAGGCTATTGAAGATAGTGATTTGCAGCAATTTGATAAATATTAGAACCTCATTGTGTAAGAAACATAGGGGGAACAGAATCCGACGGCAAATAGTTCAGCTGTCGAAATCCGTTCCCCCACCCCAATGATGAGAGATGTTGATGTATCGGCTTAAAATATGCTTATTCTATTCTGTGTGTGGATGGAGCTTAACTTGCATCAGTTTAAAGAATGTATTTTCTGGCCTTTTATTATGATCGGACAGTATAGTATCAAGAAAGTTTGATGACCCGGGACTTGAACTCGGGTCGCCCAAAGCTAAAATAAAATTGTGAGGGCACTGACCACTAGGCTATTGAAGATAGTGATTTGCTGCAATTTGATAAATATTAGAACCTCATTGTGTACGAAACATAGGGGGAACAGAATCCGACGGCAAATAGTTCAGCTGTCGAAATCCGTTCCCCCACCCCAATGATGAGAGATGTTGATGTATCGGCTTAAAATATGCTTATTCTATTCTGTGTGTGGATGGAGCTTAACTTCCATCAGTTTAAAGAATGTATTTCCTTGCCTTTTATTATGATCAGACCATATAGAATCAAGAAAGTTTGATGACCCGGGACTTGAATTCGGATAGCCCAAAGCTGAAATAAAATTTTTAGGGCACTGACCACTAGGCTATTGAACATTGCGATTTGCTGCAATTTGATAAATATTAGAACCTCATTGTGTACGAAACATAGGGGGAACAGAATCCGACGGCAAATAGTTCAGCTGTCGAAATCCGTTCCCCCACCCCAATGATGAGAGAAGTTGATGTATCGGCTTAAAATATGCTTATTCTATTCTGTGTGTGGATGGAGCTTAACTTGCATCAGTTTAAAGAATGTATTTTCTGGCCTTTAATTATGATCGGACAGTATAGTATCAAGAAAGTTTGATGACCCGGGACTTGAACTCGGGTCGCCCAAAGCTAAAATAAAATTGTGAGGGCACTGACCACTAGGCTATTGGCGCTTTAATTTGCAGCAATTTGATAAATATTAGAACCTCATTGTGTACGAAACATAGGGGGAACAGAATCCGACGGCAAATAGTTCAGCTGTCGAAATCCGTTCCCCCACCCCAATGATGAGAGATGTTGATGTATCGGCTTAAAATATGCTTATTCTATTCTGTGTGTGGATGGAGCTTAACTTCCATCAGTTTAAAGAATGTATTTCCTTGCCTTTTATTATGATCAGACCATATAGAATCAAGAAAGTTTGATGACCCGGGACTTGAACTCGGATAGCCCAAAGCTGAAATAAAATTTTTAGGGCACTGACCACTAGGCTATTGAACATTGCGATTTGCTGCAATTTGATAAATATTAGAACCTCATTGTGTACGAAACATAGGGGGAACAGAATCCGATGGCAAATAGTTCAGCTGTCAAAATCCGTTCCCCCACCCCAATGATGAGAGATGTTGATGTATCGGCTTAAAATATGCTTATTCTATTCTGTGTGTGGATGGAGCTTAACTTGCATCAGTTTAAAGAATGTATTTTCTGGCCTTTTATTATGATCGGACAGTATAGTATCAAGAAAGTTTGATGACCCGGGACTTGAACTCGGGTCGCCCAAAGCTAAAATAAAATTGTGAGGGCACTGACCACTAGGCTATTGAAGACAGTGATTTGCTGCAATTTGATAAATATTAGAACCTCATTGTGTACGAAACATAGGGGGAACAGAATCCGACGGCAAATAGTTCAGCTGTCGAAATCCGTTCCCCCACCCCAATGATGAGAGATGTTGATGTATCGGCTTAAAATATGCTTATTCTATTCTGTGTGTGGATGGAGCTTAACTTGCATCAGTTTAAAGAATGTATTTTCTGGCCTTTTATTATGATCGGACAGTATAGTATCAAGAAAGTTTGATGACCCGGGACTTGAACTCGGGTCGCCCAAAGCTAAAATAAAATTGTGAGGGCACTGACCACTAGGCTATTGAAGACAGTGATTTGCTGCAATTTGATAAATATTAGAACCTCATTGTGTACGAAACATAGGGGGAACAGAATCCGACGGCAAATAGTTCAGCTGTCGAAATCCGTTCCCCCACCCCAATGATGAGAGATGTTGATGTATCGGCTTAAAATATGCTTATTCTATTCTGTGTGTGGATGGAGCTTAACTTCCATCAGTTTAAAGAATGTATTTCCTTGCCTTTTATTATGATCGGACCATATAGAATCAAGAAAGTTTGATGACCCGGGACTTGAACTCGGATCGCCCAAAGTTGAAATAAAATTTTGAGGGCACTGACCACTAGGCTATTGAAGATAGTGATTTGCTGCAATTTGATAAATATTAGAACCTCATTGTGTACAAAACATAGGGGGAACAGAATCCGACAGCAAATAGTTCAGCTGTCGAAATCCGTTCCCCCTCCCCAATGATGAGAGATGTTGATGTATCGGCTTAAAATATGCTTATTCTATTCTGTGTGTGGATGGAGCTTAACTTGCATCAGTTTAAAGAATGTATTTTCTGGCCTTTTATTATGATCGGACAGTATAGTATCAAGAAAGTTTGATGACCCGGGACTTGAACTCGGGTCGCCCAAAGCTAAAATAAAATTGTCAGGGCACTGACCACTAGGCTATTGAAGATAGTGATTTGCTGCAATTTGATAAATATTAGAACCTCATTGTGTACGAAACATAGGGGGAACAGAATCCGACGGCAAATAGTTCAGCTGTCGAAATCCGTTCCCCCACCCCAATGATGAGAGATGTTGATGTATCGGCTTAAAATATGCTTATTCTATTCTGTGTGTGGATGGAGCTTAACTTGCATCAGTTTAAAGAATGTATTTTCTGGCCTTTTATTATGATCGGACAGTATAGTATCAAGAAAGTTTGATGACCCGGGACTTTAACTCGGATCGCCCAAAGCTGAAATAAAATTGTGAGGGCACTGACCACTAGGCTATTGAACATTGCGATTTGCTGCAATTTGATAAATATTAGAACCTCATTGTGTACGAAACATAGGGGGAACAGAATCCGACAGCAAATAGTTCAGCTGTCGAAATCCGTTCCCCCACCCCAATGATGAGAGAAGTTGATGTATCGGCTTAAAAAATGCTTATTCTATTCTGTGTGTGGATGGAGCTTAACTTGCATCAGTTTAAAGAATGTATTTTCTGGCCTTTAATTATGATCGGACAGTATAGTATCAAGAAAGTTTGATGACCCGGGACTTGAACTCGGGTCGCCCAAAGCTAAAATAAAATTGTGAGGGCACTGACCACTAGGCTATTAGCGCTTTAATTTGCAGCAATTTGATAAATATTAGAACCTCATTGTGTACGAAACATAGGGGGAACAGAATCCGACGGCAAATAGTTCAGCTGTCGAAATCCGTTCCCCCACCCCAATGATGAGAGATGTTGATGTATCGGCTTAAAATATGCTTATTCTATTCTGTGTGTGGATGGAGCTTAACTTGCATCAGTTTACAGAATTTCTTTTCTGGCCTTTTATTATGATCGGACAGTATAGTATCAAGAAAGTTTGATGACCCGGGACTTGAACTCGGATCGCCCAAAGCTGAAATAAAATTTTGAGGGCACTGACCACTAGGCTATTGAAGATAGTGATTTGCTGCAATTTGATAAATATTAGAACCTCATTGTGTACGAAACATAGGGGGAACAGAATCCGACGGCAAATAGTTCAGCTGTCGAAATCCGTTCCCCCACCCCAATGATGAGAGAAGTTGATGTATCGGCTTAAAAAATGCTTATTCTATTCTGTGTGTGGATGGAGCTTAACTTCCATCAGTTTAAAGAATGTATTTCCTTGCCTTTTATTATGATCGGACCATATAGAATCAAGAAAGTTTGATGACCCGGGACTTGAACTCGGATCGCCCAAAGTTGAAATAAAATTTTGAGGGCACTGACCACTAGGCTATTGAAGACAGTGAATTTGCTGCAATTTGATAAATATTAGAACCTCATTGTGTACAAAACATAGGGGGAACAGAATCCGACAGCAAATAGTTCAGCTGTCGAAATCCGTTCCCCCACCCCAATGATGAGAGATGTTGATGTATCGGCTTAAAATATGCTTATTCTATTCTGTGTGTGGATGGAGCTTAAGTTGCATCAGTTTAAAGAATGTATTTTCTGGCCTTTTATTATGATCGGACAGTATAGTATCAAGAAAGTTTGATGACCCGGGACTTTAACTCGGATCGCCCAAAGCTGAAATAAAATTGTGCGGGTACTCACCACTAGGCTATTGAAGATAGTGATTTGCAGCAATTTGATAAATATTAGAACCTCATTGTGTAAGAAACATAGGGGGAACAGAATCCGACGGCAAATAGTTCAGCTGTCGAAATCCGTTCCCCCACCCCAATGATGAGAGATGTTGATGTATCGGCTTAAAATATGCTTATTCTATTCTGTGTGTGGATGGAGCTTAACTTGCATCAGTTTAAAGAATGTATTTTCTGGCCTTTTATTATGATCGGACAGTATAGTATCAAGAAAGTTTGATGACCCGGGACTTGAACTCGGGTCGCCCAAAGCTAAAATAAAATTGTGAGGGCACTGACCACTAGGCTATTGAAGATAGTGATTTGCTGCAATTTGATAAATATTAGAACCTCATTGTGTACGAAACATAGGGGGAACAGAATCCGACGGCAAATAGTTCAGCTGTCGAAATCCGTTCCCCCACCCCAATGATGAGAGATGTTGATGTATCGGCTTAAAATATGCTTATTCTATTCTGTGTGTGGATGGAGCTTAACTTCCATCAGTTTAAAGAATGTATTTCCTTGCCTTTTATTATGATCAGACCATATAGAATCAAGAAAGTTTGATGACCCGGGACTTGAATTCGGATAGCCCAAAGCTGAAATAAAATTTTTAGGGCACTGACCACTAGGCTATTGAACATTGCGATTTGCTGCAATTTGATAAATATTAGAACCTCATTGTGTACGAAACATAGGGGGAACAGAATCCGACGGCAAATAGTTCAGCTGTCGAAATCCGTTCCCCCACCCCAATGATGAGAGAAGTTGATGTATCGGCTTAAAATATGCTTATTCTATTCTGTGTGTGGATGGAGCTTAACTTGCATCAGTTTAAAGAATGTATTTTCTGGCCTTTAATTATGATCGGACAGTATAGTATCAAGAAAGTTTGATGACCCGGGACTTGAACTCGGGTCGCCCAAAGCTAAAATAAAATTGTGAGGGCACTGACCACTAGGCTATTGGCGCTTTAATTTGCAGCAATTTGATAAATATTAGAACCTCATTGTGTACGAAACATAGGGGGAACAGAATCCGACGGCAAATAGTTCAGCTGTCGAAATCCGTTCCCCCACCCCAATGATGAGAGATGTTGATGTATCGGCTTAAAATATGCTTATTCTATTCTGTGTGTGGATGGAGCTTAACTTCCATCAGTTTAAAGAATGTATTTCCTTGCCTTTTATTATGATCAGACCATATAGAATCAAGAAAGTTTGATGACCCGGGACTTGAACTCGGATAGCCCAAAGCTGAAATAAAATTTTTAGGGCACTGACCACTAGGCTATTGAACATTGCGATTTGCTGCAATTTGATAAATATTAGAACCTCATTGTGTACGAAACATAGGGGGAACAGAATCCGATGGCAAATAGTTCAGCTGTCAAAATCCGTTCCCCCACCCCAATGATGAGAGATGTTGATGTATCGGCTTAAAATATGCTTATTCTATTCTGTGTGTGGATGGAGCTTAACTTGCATCAGTTTAAAGAATGTATTTTCTGGCCTTTTATTATGATCGGACAGTATAGTATCAAGAAAGTTTGATGACCCGGGACTTGAACTCGGGTCGCCCAAAGCTAAAATAAAATTGTGAGGGCACTGACCACTAGGCTATTGGCGCTTTAATTTGCAGCAATTTGATAAATATTAGAACCTCATTGTGTACGAAACATAGGGGGAACAGAATCCGACGGCAAATAGTTCAGCTGTCGAAATCCGTTCCCCCACCCCAATGATGAGAGAAGTTGATGTATCGGCTTAAAATATGCTTATTCTATTCTGGGTGTGGATGGAGCTTAACTTGCATCAGTTTAAAGAATGTATTTTCTGGCCTTTTATTATGATCGGACAGTATAGTATCAAGAAAGTTTGATGACCCGGGACTTGAACTCGGATCGCCCAAAGCTGAAATAAAATTTTGAGGGCACTGACCACTAGGCTATTGAAGATAGTGATTTGCTGCAATTTGATAAATATTAGAACCTCATTGTGTACGAAACATAGGGGGAACAGAATCCGACGGCAAATAGTTCAGCTGTCGAAATCCGTTCCCCCACCCCAATGATGAGAGAAGTTGATGTATCGGCTTAAAATATGCTTATTCTATTCTGTGTGTGGATGGAGCTTAACTTGCATCAGTTTAAAGAATGTATTTCCTTGCCTTTTATTATGATCGGACCATATAGAATCAAGAAAGTTTGATGACCCGGGACTTGAACTCGGGTCGCCCAAAGCTAAAATAAAATTGTGAGGGCACTGACCACTAGGCTATTGAAGATAGTGATTTGCTGCAATTTGATAAATATTAGAACCTCATTGTGTACGAAACATAGGGGGAACAGAATCCGACGGCAAATAGTTCAGCTGTCGAAATCCGTTCCCCCACCCCAATGATGAGAGATGTTGATGTATCGGCTTAAAATATGCTTATTCTATTCTGTGTGTGGATGGAGCTTAACTTGCATCAGTTTAAAGAATGTATTTTCTGGCCTTTTATTATAATCGGACAGTATAGTATCAAGAAAGTTTGATGACCCGGGACTTTAACTCGGATCGCCCAAAGCTGAAATAAAATTGTGAGGGCACTGACCACTAGGCTATTGAACATTGCGATTTGCTGCAATTTGATAAATATTAGAACCTCATTGTGTACGAAACATAGGGGGAACAGAATCCGATGGCAAATAGTTCAGCTGTCGAAATCCGTTCCCCCACCCCAATGATGAGAGATGTTGATGTGTCGGCTTAAAATATGCTTATTCTATTCTGTGTGTGGATGGAGCTTAAGTTGCATCAGTTTAAAGAATGTATTTTCTGGCCTTTTATTATGATCGGACAGTATAGTATCAAGAAAGTTTGATGATCCGGGACTTGAACTCGGGTCGCCCAAAGCTAAAATAAAATTGTTAGGGCACTGACCACTAGGCTATTGGCGCTTTAATTTGCAGCAATTTGATAAATATTAGAACCTCATTGTGTACGAAACATAGGGGGAACAGAATCCGACGGCAAATAGTTCAGCTGTCGAAATCCGTTCCCCCACCCCAATGATGAGAGATGTTGATGTATCGGCTTAAAATATGCTTATTCTATTCTGTGTGTGGATGGAGCTTAACTTCCATCAGTTTAAAGAATGTATTTCCTTGCCTTTTATTATGATCGGACCATATAGAATCAAGAAAGTTTGATGACCCGGGACTTGAACTCGGATCGCCCAAAGTTGAAATAAAATTTTGAGGGCACTGACCACTAGGCTATTGAAGATAGTGAATTTGCTGCAATTTGATAAATATTAGAACCTCATTGTGTACGAAACATAGGGGGAACAGAATCCGACGGCAAATAGTTCAGCTGTCGAAATCCGTTCCCCCACCCCAATGATGAGAGAAGTGGATGTATCGGCTTAAAATATGCTTATTCTATTCTGTGTGTGGATGGAGCTTAACTTGCATCAGTTTAAAGAATGTATTTTCTGGCCTTTAATTATGATCGGACAGTATAGTATCAAGAAAGTTTGATGACCCGGGACTTGAACTCGGGTCGCCCAAAGCTAAAATAAAATTGTGAGGGCACTGACCACTAGGCTATTGAAGATAGTGATTTGCAGCAATTTGATAAATATTAGAACCTCATTGTGTACGAAACATAGGGGGAACAGAATCCGACGGCAAATAGTTCAGCTGTCGAAATCCGTTCCCCCACCCCAATGATGAGAAATGTTGATGTATCGGCTTAAAATATGCTTATTCTATTCTGTGTGTGGATGGAGCTTAACTTCCATCAGTTTAAAGAATGTATTTCCTTGCCTTTTATTATGATCAGACCATATAGAATCAAGAAAGTTTGATGACCCGGGACTTGAACTCGGATAGCCCAAAGCTGAAATAAAATTTTTAGGGCACTGACCACTAGGCTATTGAACATTGCGATTTGCTGCAATTTGATAAATATTAGAACCTCATTGTGTACGAAACATAGGGGGAACAGAATCCGATGGCAAATAGTTCAGCTGTCAAAATCCGTTCCCCCACCCCAATGATGAGAGATGTTGATGTATCGGCTTAAAATATGCTTATTCTATTCTGTGTGTGGATGGAGCTTAACTTGCATCAGTTTAAAGAATGTATTTTCTGGCCTTTTATTATGATCGGACAGTATAGTATCAAGAAAGTTTGATGACCCGGGACTTGAACTCGGGTCGCCCAAAGCTAAAATAAAATTGTGAGGGCACTGACCACTAGGCTATTGGCGCTTTAATTTGCAGCAATTTGATAAATATTAGAACCTCATTGTGTACGAAACATAGGGGGAACAGAATCCGACGGCAAATAGTTCAGCTGTCGAAATCCGTTCCCCCACCCCAATGATGAGAGAAGTTGATGTATCGGCTTAAAATATGCTTATTCTATTCTGGGTGTGGATGGAGCTTAACTTGCATCAGTTTAAAGAATGTATTTTCTGGCATTTTATTATGATCGGACAGTATAGTATCAAGAAAGTTTGATGACCCGGGACTTGAACTCGGATCGCCCAAAGCTGAAATAAAATTTTGAGGGCACTGACCACTAGGCTATTGAAGATAGTGATTTGCTGCAATTTGATAAATATTAGAACCTCATTGTGTACGAAACATAGGGGGAACAGAATCCGACGGCAAATAGTTCAGCTGTCGAAATCCGTTCCCCCACCCCAATGATGAGAGAAGTTGATGTATCGGCTTAAAATATGCTTATTCTATTCTGTGTGTGGATGGAGCTTAACTTGCATCAGTTTAAAGAATGTATTTCCTTGCCTTTTATTATGATCGGACCATATAGAATCAAGAAAGTTTGATGACCCGGGACTTGAACTCGGGTCGCCCAAAGCTAAAATAAAATTGTGAGGGCACTGACCACTAGGCTATTGAAGATAGTGATTTGCTGCAATTTGATAAATATTAGAACCTCATTGTATACGAAACATAGGGGGAACAGAATCCGACAGCAAATAGTTCAGCTGTCGAAATCCGTTCCCCCACCCCAATGATGAGAAATGTTGATGTATCGGCTTAAAATATGCTTATTCTATTCTGTGTGTGGATGGAGCTTAACTTCCATCAGTTTAAAGAATGTATTTCCTTGCCTTTTATTATGATCGGACCATATAGAATCAAGAAAGTTTGATGACCCGGGACTTGAACTCGGATCGCCCAAAGCTGAAATAAAATTTTGAGGGCACTGACCACTAGGCTATTGAAGATAGTGATTTGCTGCAATTTGATAAATATTAGAACCTCATTGTGTACGAAACATGGGGGGAACAGAATCTGACGGCAAATAGTTCAGCTGTCGAAATCCGTTCCCCCACCCCAATGATGAGAGAAGTTGATGTATCGGCTTAAAAAATGCTTATTCTATTCTGTGTGTGGATGGAGCTTAACTTGCATCAGTTTAAAGAATGTATTTTCTGGCCTTTAATTATGATCGGACAGTATAGTATCAAGAAAGTTTGATGACCCGGGACTTGAACTCGGGTCGCCCAAAGCTAAAATAAAATTGTGAGGGCACTGACCACTAGGCTATTAGCGCTTTAATTTGCAGCAATTTGATAAATATTAGAACCTCATTGTGTACGAAACATAGGGGGAACAGAATCCGACGGCAAATAGTTCAGCTGTCGAAATCCGTTCCCCCACCCCAATGATGAGAGATGTTGATGTATCGGCTTAAAATATGCTTATTCTATTCTGTGTGTGGATGGAGCTTAACTTGCATCAGTTTACAGAATTTCTTTTCTGGCCTTTTATTATGATCGGACAGTATAGTATCAAGAAAGTTTGATGACCCGGGACTTGAACTCGGATCGCCCAAAGCTGAAATAAAATTTTGAGGGCACTGACCACTAGGCTATTGAAGATAGTGATTTGCTGCAATTTGATAAATATTAGAACCTCATTGTGTACGAAACATAGGGGGAACAGAATCCGACGGCAAATAGTTCAGCTGTCGAAATCCGTTCCCCCACCCCAATGATGAGAGAAGTTGATGTATCGGCTTAAAAAATGCTTATTCTATTCTGTGTGTGGATGGAGCTTAACTTCCATCAGTTTAAAGAATGTATTTCCTTGCCTTTTATTATGATCGGACCATATAGAATCAAGAAAGTTTGATGACCCGGGACTTGAACTCGGATCGCCCAAAGTTGAAATAAAATTTTGAGGGCACTGACCACTAGGCTATTGAAGACAGTGAATTTGCTGCAATTTGATAAATATTAGAACCTCATTGTGTACAAAACATAGGGGGAACAGAATCCGACAGCAAATAGTTCAGCTGTCGAAATCCGTTCCCCCACCCCAATGATGAGAGATGTTGATGTATCGGCTTAAAATATGCTTATTCTATTCTGTGTGTGGATGGAGCTTAACTTGCATCAGTTTAAAGAATGTATTTTCTGGCCTTTTATTATGATCGGACAGTATAGTATCAAGAAAGTTTGATGACCCGGGACTTGAACTCGGGTCGCCCAAAGCTAAAATAAAATTGTGAGGGCACTGACCACTAGGCTATTGAAGATAGTGATTTGCTGCAATTTGATAAATATTAGAACCTCATTGTGTACGAAACATAGGGGGAACAGAATCCGACGGCAAATAGTTCAGCTGTCGAAATCCGTTCCCCCACCCCAATGATGAGAGATGTTGATGTATCGGCTTAAAATATGCTTATTCTATTCTGTGTGTGGATGGAGCTTAACTTGCATCAGTTTAAAGAATGTATTTTCTGGCCTTTAATTATGATCGGACAGTATAGTATCAAGAAAGTTTGATGACCCGGGACTTGAACTCGGGTCGCCCAAAGCTAAAATAAAATTGTGAGGGCACTGACCACTAGGCTATTGAAGATAGTGACTTGCTGCAATTTGATAAATATTAGAACCTCATTGTGTACAAAACATAGGGGGAACAGAATCCGACAGCAAATAGTTCAGCTGTCGAAATCCGTTCCCCCACCCCAATGATGAGAGATGTTGATGTATCGGCTTAAAATATGCTTATTCTATTCTGTGTGTGGATGGAGCTTAACTTGCATCAGTTTAAAGAATGTATTTTCTGGCCTTTTATT
The DNA here is from genome assembly GCF_949319135.1 of Squalius cephalus. NCBI lineage: Eukaryota > Metazoa > Chordata > Actinopteri > Cypriniformes > Leuciscidae > Squalius > Squalius cephalus. The sequence goes on from NC_137130.1 coordinate 34,974,463, forward strand.
ATGATCGGACAGTATAGTATCAAGAAAGTTTGATGACCCGGGACTTGAACTCGGGTCGCCCAAAGCTAAAATAAAATTGTGAGGGCACTGACCACTAGGCTATTGGCGCTTTAATTTGCAGCAATTTGATAAATATTAGAACCTCATTGTGTACGAAACATAGGGGGAACAGAATCCGACGGCAAATAGTTCAGCTGTCGAAATCCGTTCCCCCACCCCAATGATGAGAGAAGTTGATGTATCGGCTTAAAATATGCTTATTCTATTCTGGGTGTGGATGGAGCTTAACTTGCATCAGTTTAAAGAATGTATTTTCTGGCCTTTTATTATGATCGGACAGTATAGTATCAAGAAAGTTTGATGACCCGGGACTTGAACTCGGATCGCCCAAAGCTGAAATAAAATTTTGAGGGCACTGACCACTAGGCTATTGAAGATAGTGATTTGCTGCAATTTGATAAATATTAGAACCTCATTGTGTACGAAACATAGGGGGAACAGAATCCGACGGCAAATAGTTCAGCTGTCGAAATCCGTTCCCCCACCCCAATGATGAGAGATGTTGATGTATCGGCTTAAAATATGCTTATTCTATTCTGTGTGTGGATGGAGCTTAACTTCCATCAGTTTAAATAATGTATTTCCTTGCCTTTTATTATGATCGGACCATATAGAATCAAGAAAGTTTGATGACCCGGGACTTGAACTCGGGTCGCCCAAAGCTAAAATAAAATTGTGAGGGCACTGACCACTAGGCTATTGAAGATAGTGATTTGCTGCAATTTGATAAATATTAGAACCTCATTGTGTACGAAACATAGGGGGAACAGAATCCGACGGCAAATAGTTCAGCTGTCGAAATCCGTTCCCCCACCCCAATGATGAGAGATGTTGATGTATCGGCTTAAAATATGCTTATTCTATTCTGTGTGTGGATGGAGCTTAACTTGCATCAGTTTAAAGAATGTATTTTCTGGCCTTTTATTATGATCGGACAGTATAGTATCAAGAAAGTTTGATGACCCGGGACTTTAACTCGGATCGCCCAAAGCTGAAATAAAATTGTGAGGGCACTGACCACTAGGCTATTGAACATTGCGATTTGCTGCAATTTGATAAATATTAGAACCTCATTGTGTACGAAACATAGGGGGAACAGAATCCGATGGCAAATAGTTCAGCTGTCGAAATCCGTTCCCCCACCCCAATGATGAGAGATGTTGATGTATCGGCTTAAAATATGCTTATTCTATTCTGTGTGTGGATGGAGCTTAACTTGCATCAGTTTAAAGAATGTATTTTCTGGCCTTTTATTATGATCGGACAGTATAGTATCAAGAAAGTTTGATGATCCGGGACTTGAACTCGGGTCGCCCAAAGCTAAAATAAAATTGTGAGGGCACTGACCACTAGGCTATTGGCGCTTTAATTTGCAGCAATTTGATAAATATTAGAACCTCATTGTGTACGAAACATAGGGGGAACAGAATCCGACGGCAAATAGTTCAGCTGTCGAAATCCGTTCCCCCACCCCAATGATGAGAGAAGTTGATGTATCGGCTTAAAAAATGCTTATTCTATTCTGTGTGTGGATGGAGCTTAACTTGCATCAGTTTAAAGAATGTATTTTCTGGCCTTTTATTATGATCGGACAGTATAGTATCAAGAAAGTTTGATGACCCGGGACTTTAACTCGGATCGCCCAAAGCTGAAATAAAATTGTGCGGGTACTCACCACTAGGCTATTGAAGATAGTGATTTGCAGCAATTTGATAAATATTAGAACCTCATTGTGTAAGAAACATAGGGGGAACAGAATCCGACGGCAAATAGTTCAGCTGTCGAAATCCGTTCCCTCACCTCAATGATGAGAGATGGTGATGTATCGGCTTAAAATATGCTTATTCTATTCTGTGTGTGGATGGAGTTTATCTTGCATCAGTTTACAGAATTAATTTTCTGGCCTTTTATTATGATCGGACAGTATAGTATCAAGAAAGTTTGATGACCCGGGACTTGAACTCGGATCGCCCAAAGCTGAAATAAAATTGAGAGGGCACTGACCACTAGGCTATTGAACATTGCGATTTGCTGCAATTTGATAAATATTAGAACCTCATTGTGTACGAAACATAGGGGGAACAGAATCCGATGGCAAATAGTTCAGCTGTCGAAATCCGTTCCCCCACCCCAATGATGAGAGATGTTGATGTATCGGCTTAAAATATGCTTATTCTATTCTGTGTGTGGATGGAGCTTAACTTGCATCAGTTTAAAGAATGTATTTTCTGGCCTTTAATTATGATCGGACAGTATAGTATCAAGAAAGTTTGATGACCCGGGACTTGAACTCGGGTCGCCCAAAGCTAAAATAAAATTGTGAGGGCACTGACCACTAGGCTATTGGCACTTTAATTTGCAGTAATTTGATAAATATTAGAACCTCATTGTGTACGAAACATAGGGGGAACAGAATCCGACGGCAAATAGTTCAGCTGTCGAAATCCGTTCCCCCACCCCAATGATGAGAGATGTTGATGTATCGGCTTAAAATATGCTTATTCTATTCTGTGTGTGGATGGAGCTTAACTTCCATCAGTTTAAAGAATGTATTTCCTTGCCTTTTATTATGATCGGACCATATAGAATCAAGAAAGTTTGATGACCCGGGACTTGAACTCGGGTCGCCCAAAGCTAAAATAAAATTGTGAGGGCACTGACCACTAGGCTATTGAAGATAGTGATTTGCTGCAATTTGATAAATATTAGAACCTCATTGTGTACGAAACATAGGGGGAACAGAATCCGACGGCAAATAGTTCAGCTGTCGAAATCCGTTCCCCCACCCCAATGATGAGAGATGTTGATGTATCGGCTTAAAATATGCTTATTCTATTCTGTGTGTGGATGGAGCTTAACTTGCATCAGTTTAAAGAATGTATTTTCTGGCCTTTTATTATGATCGGACAGTATAGTATCAAGAAAGTTTGATGACCCGGGACTTTAACTCGGATCGCCCAAAGCTGAAATAAAATTGTGAGGGCACTGACCACTAGGCTATTGAACATTGCGATTTGCTGCAATTTGATAAATATTAGAACCTCATTGTGTACGAAACATAGGGGGAACAGAATCCGATGGCAAATAGTTCAGCTGTCGAAATCCGTTCCCCCACCCCAATGATGAGAGATGTTGATGTATCGGCTTAAAATATGCTTATTCTATTCTGTGTGTGGATGGAGCTTAACTTGCATCAGTTTAAAGAATGTATTTTCTGGCCTTTTATTATGATCGGACAGTATAGTATCAAGAAAGTTTGATGACCCGGGACTTGAACTCGGGTCGCCCAAAGCTAAAATAAAATTGTGAGGGCACTGACCACTAGGCTATTGAAGATAGTGATTTGCTGCAATTTGAAAAATATTAGAACCTCATTGTGTACGAAACATAGGGGGAACAGAATCCGACGGCAAATAGTTCAGCTGTCGAAATCCGTTCCCCCACCCCAATGATGAGAGATGTTGATGTATCGGCTTAAAATATGCTTATTCTATTCTGTGTGTGGATGGAGCTTAACTTCCATCAGTTTAAAGAATGTATTTCCTTGCCTTTTATTATGATCAGACCATATAGAATCAAGAAAGTTTGATGACCCGGGACTTGAATTCGGATAGCCCAAAGCTGAAATAAAATTTTTAGGGCACTGACCACTAGGCTATTGAACATTGCGATTTGCTGCAATTTGATAAATATTAGAACCTCATTGTGTACGAAACATAGGGGGAACAGAATCCGACGGCAAATAGTTCAGCTGTCGAAATCCGTTCCCCCACCCCAATGATGAGAGAAGTTGATGTATCGGCTTAAAATATGCTTATTCTATTCTGTGTGTGGATGGAGCTTAACTTGCATCAGTTTAAAGAATGTATTTTCTGGCCTTTAATTATGATCGGACAGTATAGTATCAAGAAAGTTTGATGACCCGGGACTTGAACTCGGGTCGCCCAAAGCTAAAATAAAATTGTGAGGGCACTGACCACTAGGCTATTGGCGCTTTAATTTGCAGTAATTTGATAAATATTAGAACCTCATTGTGTACGAAACATAGGGGGAACAGAATCCGACGGCAAATAGTTCAGCTGTCGAAATCCGTTCCCCCACCCCAATGATGAGAGATGTTGATGTATCGGCTTAAAATATGCTTATTCTATTCTGTGTGTGGATGGAGCTTAACTTGCATCAGTTTAAAGAATGTATTTTCTGGCCTTTTATTATGATCGGACAGTATAGTATCAAGAAAGTTTGATGACCCGGGACTTTAACTCGGATCGCCCAAAGCTGAAATAAAATTGTGAGGGCACTGACCACTAGGCTATTGAACATTGCGATTTGCTGCAATTTGATAAATATTAGAACCTCATTGTGTACGAAACATAAGGGGAACAGAATCCGATGGCAAATAGTTCAGCTGTCGAAATCCGTTCCCCCACCCCAATGATGAGAGATGTTGATGTATCGGCTTAAAATATGCTTATTCTATTCTGTGTGTGGATGGAGCTTAACTTGCATCAGTTTAAAGAATGTATTTTCTGGCCTTTTATTATGATCGGACAGTATAGTATCAAGAAAGTTTGATGACCCGGGACTTGAACTCGGGTCGCCCAAAGCTAAAATAAAATTGTGAGGGCACTGACCACTAGGCTATTGAAGATAGTGATTTGCTGCAATTTGATAAATATTAGAACCTCATTGTGTACGAAACATAGGGGGAACAGAATCCGACGGCAAATAGTTCAGCTGTCGAAATCCGTTCCCCCACCCCAATGATGAGAGATGTTGATGTATCGGCTTAAAATATGCTTATTCTATTCTGTGTGTGGATGGAGCTTAACTTCCATCAGTTTAAAGAATGTATTTCCTTGCCTTTTATTATGATCAGACCATATAGAATCAAGAAAGTTTGATGACCCGGGACTTGAATTCGGATAGCCCAAAGCTGAAATAAAATTTTTAGGGCACTGACCACTAGGCTATTGAACATTGCGATTTGCTGCAATTTGATAAATATTAGAACCTCATTGTGTACGAAACATAGGGGGAACAGAATCCGACGGCAAATAGTTCAGCTGTCGAAATCCGTTCCCCCACCCCAATGATGAGAGAAGTTGATGTATCGGCTTAAAATATGCTTATTCTATTCTGTGTGTGGATGGAGCTTAACTTGCATCAGTTTAAAGAATGTATTTTCTGGCCTTTAATTATGATCGGACAGTATAGTATCAAGAAAGTTTGATGACCCGGGACTTGAACTCGGGTCGCCCAAAGCTAAAATAAAATTGTGAGGGCACTGACCACTAGGCTATTGGCGCTTTAATTTGCAGTAATTTGATAAATATTAGAACCTCATTGTGTACGAAACATAGGGGGAACAGAATCCGACGGCAAATAGTTCAGCTGTCGAAATCCGTTCCCCCACCCCAATGATGAGAGATGTTGATGTATCGGCTTAAAATATGCTTATTCTATTCTGTGTGTGGATGGAGCTTAACTTCCATCAGTTTAAAGAATGTATTTCCTTGCCTTTTATTATGATCGGACCATATAGAATCAAGAAAGTTTGATGACCCGGGACTTGAACTCGGGTCGCCCAAAGCTAAAATAAAATTGTGAGGGCACTGACCACTAGGCTATTGAAGATAGTGATTTGCTGCAATTTGATAAATATTAGAACCTCATTGTGTACGAAACATAGGGGGAACAGAATCCGACGGCAAATAGTTCAGCTGTCGAAATCCGTTCCCCCACCCCAATGATGAGAGATGTTGATGTATCGGCTTAAAATATGCTTATTCTATTCTGTGTGTGGATGGAGCTTAACTTGCATCAGTTTAAAGAATGTATTTTCTGGCCTTTTATTATGATCGGACAGTATAGTATCAAGAAAGTTTGATGACCCGGGACTTTAACTCGGATCGCCCAAAGCTGAAATAAAATTGTGAGGGCACTGACCACTAGGCTATTGAACATTGCGATTTGCTGCAATTTGATAAATATTAGAACCTCATTGTGTACGAAACATAGGGGGAACAGAATCCGATGGCAAATAGTTCAGCTGTCGAAATCCGTTCCCCCACCCCAATGATGAGAGATGTTGATGTATCGGCTTAAAATATGCTTATTCTATTCTGTGTGTGGATGGAGCTTAACTTGCATCAGTTTAAAGAATGTATTTTCTGGCCTTTTATTATGATCGGACAGTATAGTATCAAGAAAGTTTGATGACCCGGGACTTGAACTCGGGTCGCCCAAAGCTAAAATAAAATTGTGAGGGCACTGACCACTAGGCTATTGAAGATAGTGATTTGCTGCAATTTGATAAATATTAGAACCTCATTGTGTACGAAACATAGGGGGAACAGAATCCGACGGCAAATAGTTCAGCTGTCGAAATCCGTTCCCCCACCCCAATGATGAGAGATGTTGATGTATCGGCTTAAAATATGCTTATTCTATTCTGTGTGTGGATGGAGCTTAACTTCCATCAGTTTAAAGAATGTATTTCCTTGCCTTTTATTATGATCAGACCATATACAGTAGAATCAAGAAAGTTTGATGACCCGGGACTTGAATTCGGATAGCCCAAAGCTGAAATAAAATTTTTAGGGCACTGACCACTAGGCTATTGAACATTGCGATTTGCTGCAATTTGATAAATATTAGAACCTCATTGTGTACGAAACATAGGGGGAACAGAATCCGACGGCAAATAGTTCAGCTGTCGAAATCCGTTCCCCCACCCCAATGATGAGAGAAGTTGATGTATCGGCTTAAAATATGCTTATTCTATTCTGTGTGTGGATGGAGCTTAACTTGCATCAGTTTAAAGAATGTATTTTCTGGCCTTTAATTATGATCGGACAGTATAGTATCAAGAAAGTTTGATGACCCGGGACTTGAACTCGGGTCGCCCAAAGCTAAAATAAAATTGTGAGGGCACTGACCACTAGGCTATTGGCGCTTTAATTTGCAGCAATTTGATAAATATTAGAACCTCATTGTGTACGAAACATAGGGGGAACAGAATCCGACGGCAAATAGTTCAGCTGTCGAAATCCGTTCCCCCACCCCAATGATGAGAGATGTTGATGTATCGGCTTAAAATATGCTTATTCTATTCTGTGTGTGGATGGAGCTTAACTTCCATCAGTTTAAAGAATGTATTTCCTTGCCTTTTATTATGATCAGACCATATAGAATCAAGAAAGTTTGATGACCCGGGACTTGAACTCGGATAGCCCAAAGCTGAAATAAAATTTTTAGGGCACTGACCACTAGGCTATTGAACATTGCGATTTGCTGCAATTTGATAAATATTAGAACCTCATTGTGTACGAAACATAGGGGGAACAGAATCCGATGGCAAATAGTTCAGCTGTCAAAATCCGTTCCCCCACCCCAATGATGAGAGATGTTGATGTATCGGCTTAAAATATGCTTATTCTATTCTGTGTGTGGATGGAGCTTAACTTGCATCAGTTTAAAGAATGTATTTTCTGGCCTTTTATTATGATCGGACAGTATAGTATCAAGAAAGTTTGATGACCCGGGACTTGAACTCGGGTCGCCCAAAGCTAAAATAAAATTGTGAGGGCACTGACCACTAGGCTATTGGCGCTTTAATTTGCAGCAATTTGATAAATATTAGAACCTCATTGTGTACGAAACATAGGGGGAACAGAATCCGACGGCAAATAGTTCAGCTGTCGAAATCCGTTCCCCCACCCCAATGATGAGAGATGTTGATGTATCGGCTTAAAATATGCTTATTCTATTCTGTGTGTGGATGGAGCTTAACTTCCATCAGTTTAAAGAATGTATTTCCTTGCCTTTTATTATGATCGGACCATATAGAATCAAGAAAGTTTGATGACCCGGGACTTGAACTCGGGTCGCCCAAAGCTAAAATAAAATTGTGAGGGCACTGACCACTAGGCTATTGAAGATAGTGATTTGCTGCAATTTGATAAATATTAGAACCTCATTGTGTACGAAACATAGGGGGAACAGAATCCGACGGCAAATAGTTCAGCTGTCGAAATCCGTTCCCCCACCCCAATGATGAGAGATGTTGATGTATCGGCTTAAAATATGCTTATTCTATTCTGTGTGTGGATGGAGCTTAACTTCCATCAGTTTAAAGAATGTATTTCCTTGCCTTTTATTATGATCGGACCATATAGAATCAAGAAAGTTTGATGACCCGGGACTTGAACTCGGGTCGCCCAAAGCTAAAATAAAATTGTGAGGGCACTGACCACTAGGCTATTGAAGATAGTGATTTGCTGCAATTTGATAAATATTAGAACCTCATTGTGTACGAAACATAGGGGGAACAGAATCCGACGGCAAATAGTTCAGCTGTCGAAATCCGTTCCACCACCCCAATGATGAGAGATGTTGATGTATCGGCTTAAAATATGCTTATTCTATTCTGTGTGTGGATGGAGCTTAACTTGCATCAGTTTAAAGAATGTATTTTCTGGCCTTTTATTATAATCGGACAGTATAGTATCAAGAAAGTTTGATGACCCGGGACTTTAACTCGGATCGCCCAAAGCTGAAATAAAATTGTGAGGGCACTGACCACTAGGCTATTGGCGCTTTAATTTGCAGCAATTTGATAAATATTAGAACCTCATTGTGTACGAAACATAGGGGGAACAGAATCCGACGGCAAATAGTTCAGCTGTCGAAATCCGTTCCCCCACCCCAATGATGAGAGAAGTTGATGTATCGGCTTAAAAAATGCTTATTCTATTCTGTGTGTGGATGGAGCTTAACTTGCATCAGTTTAAAGAATGTATTTTCTGGCCTTTTATTATGATCGGACAGTATAGTATCAAGAAAGTTTGATGACCCGGGACTTTAACTCGGATCGCCCAAAGCTGAAATAAAATTGTGCGGGCACTGACCACTAGGCTATTGAAGATAGTGATTTGCAGCAATTTGATAAATATTAGAACCTCATTGTGTAAGAAACACAGGGGGAACAGAATCCGACGGCAAATAGTTCAGCTGTCGAAATCCGTTCCCCCACCCCAATGATGAGAGATGTTGATGTATCGGCTTAAAATATGCTTATTCTATTCTGTGTGTGGATGGAGCTTAACTTGCATCAGTTTAAAGAATGTATTTTCTGGCCTTTTATTATGATCGGACAGTATAGTATCAAGAAAGTTTGATGACCCGGGACTTGAACTCGGGTCGCCCAAAGCTAAAATAAAATTGTGAGGGCACTGACCACTAGGCTATTGAAGATAGTGATTTGCTGCAATTTGATAAATATTAGAACCTCATTGTGTACGAAACATAGGGGGAACAGAATCCGACGGCAAATAGTTCAGCTGTCGAAATCCGTTCCCCCACCCCAATGATGAGAGATGTTGATGTATCGGCTTAAAATATGCTTATTCTATTCTGTGTGTGGATGGAGCTTAACTTCCATCAGTTTAAAGAATGTATTTCCTTGCCTTTTATTATGATCGGACCATATAGAATCAAGAAAGTTTGATGACCCGGGACTTGAACTCGGATAGCCCAAAGCTGAAATAAAATTTTTAGGGCACTGACCACTAGGCTATTGAAGATAGTGATTTGCTGCAATTTGATAAATATTAGAACCTCATTGTGTACGAAACATAGGGGGAACAGAATCCGACGGCAAATAGTTCAGCTGTCGAAATCCGTTCCCCCACCCCAATGATGAGAGATGTTGATGTATCGGCTTAAAATATGCTTATTCTATTGTGTGTGTGGATGGAGCTTAACTTGCATCAGTTTAAAGAATGTATTTTCTGGCCTTTAATTATGATCGGACAGTATAGTATCAAGAAAGTTTGATGACCCGGGACTTGAACTCGGGTCGCCCAAAGCTAAAATAAAATTGTGAGGGCACTGACCACTAGGCTATTGAACATTGCGATTTGCTGCAATTTGATAAATATTAGAACCTCATTGTGTACGAAACATAGGGGGAACAGAATCCGACGGCAAATAGTTCAGCTGTCGAAATCCGTTCCCCCACCCCAATGATGAGAGAAGTGGATGTATCGGCTTAAAATATGCTTATTCTATTCTGTGTGTGGATGGAGCTTAACTTGCATCAGTTTAAAGAATGTATTTTCTGGCCTTTAATTATGATCGGACAGTATAGTATCAAGAAAGTTTGATGACCCGGGACTTGAACTCGGATCGCCCAAAGCTAAAATAAAATTGTGAGGGCACTGACCACTAGGCTATTGAAGATAGTGATTTGCTGCAATTTGATAAATATTAGAACCTCATTGTGTACGAAACATAGGGGGACAGAATCCGACGGCAAATAGTTCAGCTGTCGAAATCCGTTCCCCCACCCCAATGATGAGAGATGTTGATGTATCGGCTTAAAATATGCTTATTCTATTCTGTGTGTGGATGGAGCTTAACTTGCATCAGTTTAAAGAATGTATTTTCTGGCCTTTAATTATGATCGGACAGTATAGTATCAAGAAAGTTTGATGACCCGGGACTTGAACTCGGGTCTCCCAAAGCTAAAATAAAATTGTGAGGGCACTGACCACTAGGCTATTAGCGCTTTAATTTGCAGCAATTTGATAAATATTAGAACCTCATTGTGTACGAAACATAGGGGGAACAGAATCCGATGGCAAATAGTTCAGCTGTCGAAATCCGTTCCCCCACCCCAATGATGAGAGAAGTTGATGTATCGGCTTAAAAAATGCTTATTATATTCTGTGTGTGGATGGAGCTTAACTTGCATCAGTTTAAAGAATGTATTTTCTGGCCTTTTATTATGATCGGACAGTATAGTATCAAGAAAGTTTGATGATCCGGGACTTGAACTCGGGTCGCCCAAAGCTAAAATAAAATTGTGAGGGCACTGACCACTAGGCTATTGGCGCTTTAATTTGCAGCAATTTGATAAATATTAGAACCTCATTGTGTACGAAACATAGGGGGAACAGAATCCGACGGCAAATAGTTCAGCTGTCGAAATCCGTTCCCCCACCGCAATGATGAGAGAAGTTGATGTATCGGCTTAAAAAATGCTTATTCTATTCTGTGTGTGGATGGAGCTTAACTTGCATCAGTTTAAAGAATGTATTTTCTGGCCTTTTATTATGATCGGACAGTATAGTATCAAGAAAGTTTGATGACCCGGGACTTTAACTCGGATCGCCCAAAGCTGAAATAAAATTGTGCGGGCACTGACCACTAGGCTATTGAAGATAGTGATTTGCAGCAATTTGATAAATATTAGAACCTCATTGTGTAAGAAACATAGGGGGAACAGAATCCGACGGCAAATAGTTCAGCTGTCGAAATCCGTTCCCCCACCTCAATGATGAGAGATGTTGATGTATCGGCTTAAAATATGCTTATTCTATTCTGTGTGTGGATGGAGCTTAACTTGCATCAGTTTAAAGAATGTATTTTCTGGCCTTTTATTATGATCGGACAGTATAGTATCAAGAAAGTTTGATGACCCGGGACTTGAACTCGGGTCGCCCAAAGCTAAAATAAAATTGTGAGGGCACTGACCACTAGGCTATTGAACATTGCGATTTGCTGCAATTTGATAAATATTAGAACCTCATTGTGTACGAAACATAGGGGGAACAGAATCCGACGGCAAATAGTTCAGCTGTCGAAATCCGTTCCCCCACCCCAATGATGAGAGATGTTGATGTATCGGCTAAAAAATGCTTATTCTATTCTGTGTGTGGATGGAGCTTAACTTGCATCAGTTTAAAGAATGTATTTTCTGGCCTTTTATTATGATCGGACAGTATAGTATCAAGAAAGTTTGATGACCCGGGACTTGAACTCGGGTCGCCCAAAGCTAAAATAAAATGTGAGGGCACTGACCACTAGGCTATTGGCGCTTTAATTTGCAGCAATTTGATAAATATTAGAACCTCATTGTGTACGAAACATAGGGGGAACAGAATCCGACGGCAAATAGTTCAGCTGTCGAAATCCGTTCCCCCACCCCAATGATGAGAGAAGTGGATGTATCGGCTTAAAATATGCTTATTCTATTCTGTGTGTGGATGGAGCTTAACTTGCATCAGTTTAAAGAATGTATTTTCTGGCCTTTTATTATGATCGGACAGTATAGTATCAAGAAAGTTTGATGACCCGGGACTTGAACTCGGATCGGCCAAAGCTGAAATAAAATTTTGAGGGCACTGACCACTAGGCTATTGAAGATAGTGATTTGCTGCAATTTGATAAATATTAGAACCTCATTGTGTACGAAACATAGGGGGAACAGAATCCGACGGCAAATAGTTCAGCTGTCGAAATCCGTTCCCCCACCCCAATGATGAGAGATGTTGATGTATCGGCTTAAAAAATGCTTATTCTATTCTGTGTGTGGATGGAGCTTAACTTGCATCAGTTTAAAGAATGTATTTTCTGGCCTTTTATTATGATCGGACAGTATAGTATCAAGAAAGTTTGATGATCCGGGACTTGAACTCGGGTCGCCCAAAGCTAAAATAAAATTGTGAGGGCACTGACCACTAGGCTATTGGCGCTTTAATTTGCAGCAATTTGATAAATATTAGAACCTCATTGTGTACGAAACATAGGGGGAACAGAATCCGACGGCAAATAGTTCAGCTGTCGAAATCCGTTCCCCCACCCCAATGATGAGAGAAGTTGATGTATCGGCTTAAAAAATGCTTATTCTATTCTGTGTGTGGATGGAGCTTAACTTGCATCAGTTTAAAGAATGTATTTTCTGGCCTTTTATTATGATCGGACAGTATAGTATCAAGAAAGTTTGATGACCCGGGACTTTAACTCGGATCGCCCAAAGCTGAAATAAAATTGTGCGGGCACTGACCACTAGGCTATTGAAGATAGTGATTTGCAGCAATTTGATAAATATTAGAACCTCATTGTGTAAGAAACATAGGGGGAACAGAATCCGACGGCAAATAGTTCAGCTGTCGAAATCCGTTCCCTCACCTCAATGATGAGAGATGTTGATGTATCGGCTTAAAATATGCTTATTCTATTCTGTGTGTGGATGGAGTTTATCTTGCATCAGTTTACAGAATTAATTTTCTGGCCTTTTATTATGATCGGACAGTATAGTATCAAGAAAGTTTGATGACCCGGGACTTGAACTCGGATCGCCCAAAGCTGAAATAAAATTGTGAGGGCACTGACCACTAGGCTATTGAAGACAGTGATTTGCTGCAATTTGATAAATATTAGAACCTCATTGTGTACGAAACATAGGGGGAACAGAATCCGACGGCAAATAGTTCAGCTGTCGAAATCCGTTCCCCCACCCCAATGATGAGAGATGTTGATGTATCGGCTTAAAATATGCTTATTCTATTCTGTGTGTGGATGGAGCTTAACTTCCATCAGTTTAAAGAATGTATTTCCTTGCCTTTTATTATGATCGGACCATATAGAATCAAGAAAGTTTGATGACCCGGGACTTGAACTCGGATCGCCCAAAGTTGAAATAAAATTTTGAGGGCACTGACCACTAGGCTATTGAAGATAGTGATTTGCTGCAATTTGATAAATATTAGAACCTCATTGTGTACAAAACATAGGGGGAACAGAATCCGACAGCAAATAGTTCAGCTGTCGAAATCCGTTCCCCCTCCCCAATGATGAGAGATGTTGATGTATCGGCTTAAAATATGCTTATTCTATTCTGTGTGTGGATGGAGCTTAACTTGCATCAGTTTAAAGAATGTATTTTCTGGCCTTTTATTATGATCGGACAGTATAGTATCAAGAAAGTTTGATGACCCGGGACTTGAACTCGGGTCGCCCAAAGCTAAAATAAAATTGTCAGGACACTGACCACTAGGCTATTGAAGATAGTGATTTGCTGCAATTTGATAAATATTAGAACCTCATTGTGTACGAAACATAGGGGGAACAGAATCCGACGGCAAATAGTTCAGCTGTCGAAATCCGTTCCCCCACCCCAATGATGAGAGATGTTGATGTATCGGCTTAAAATATGCTTATTCTATTCTGTGTGTGGATGGAGCTTAACTTGCATCAGTTTAAAGAATGTATTTTCTGGCCTTTTATTATGATCGGACAGTATAGTATCAAGAAAGTTTGATGACCCGGGACTTTAACTCGGATCGCCCAAAGCTGAAATAAAATTGTGAGGGCACTGACCACTAGGCTATTGAACATTGCGATTTGCTGCAATTTGATAAATATTAGAACCTCATTGTGTACGAAACATAGGGGGAACAGAATCCGATGGCAAATAGTTCAGCTGTCGAAATCCGTTCCCCCACCCCAATGATGAGAGATGTTGATGTATCGGCTTAAAATATGCTTATTCTATTCTGTGTGTGGATGGAGCTTAAGTTGCATCAGTTTAAAGAATGTATTTTCTGGCCTTTTATTATGATCGGACAGTATAGTATCAAGAAAGTTTGATGACCCGGGACTTTAACTCGGATCGCCCAAAGCTGAAATAAAATTGTGCGGGTACTCACCACTAGGCTATTGAAGATAGTGATTTGCAGCAATTTGATAAATATTAGAACCTCATTGTGTACGAAACATAGGGGGAACAGAATCCGACGGCAAATAGTTCAGCTGTCGAAATCCGTTCCCCCACCCCAATGATGAGAGATGTTGATGTATCGGCTTAAAATATGCTTATTCTATTCTGTGTGTGGATGGAGCTTAACTTGCATCAGTTTAAAGAATGTATTTTCTGGCCTTTTATTATGATCGGACAGTATAGTATCAAGAAAGTTTGATGATCCGGGACTTGAACTCGGGTCGCCCAAAGCTAAAATAAAATTGTGAGGGCACTGACCACTAGGCTATTGGCGCTTTAATTTGCAGCAATTTGATAAATATTAGAACCTCATTGTGTACGAAACATAGGGGGAACAGAATCCGACGGCAAATAGTTCAGCTGTCGAAATCCGTTCCCCCACCCCAATGATGAGAGAAGTTGATGTATCGGCTTAAAAAATGCTTATTCTATTCTGTGTGTGGATGGAGCTTAACTTGCATCAGTTTAAAGAATGTATTTTCTGGCCTTTTATTATGATCGGACAGTATAGTATCAAGAAAGTTTGATGACCCGGGACTTTAACTCGGATCGCCCAAAGCTGAAATAAAATTGTGCGGGCACTGACCACTAGGCTATTGAAGATAGTGATTTGCAGCAATTTGATAAATATTAGAACCTCATTGTGTAAGAAACATAGGGGGAACAGAATCCGACGGCAAATAGTTCAGCTGTCGAAATCCGTTCCCTCACCTCAATGATGAGAGATGTTGATGTATCGGCTTAAAATATGCTTATTCTATTCTGTGTGTGGATGGAGCTTAACTTGCATCAGTTTACAGAATTAATTTTCTGGCCTTTTATTATGATCGGACAGTATAGTATCAAGAAAGTTTGATGACCCGGGACTTGAACTCGGATCGCCCAAAGCTGAAATAAAATTGTGAGGGCACTGACCACTAGGCTATTGAAGACAGTGATTTGCTGCAATTTGATAAATATTAGAACCTCATTGTGTACGAAACATAGGGGGAACAGAATCCGACGGCAAATAGTTCAGCTGTCGAAATCCGTTCCCCCACCCCAATGATGAGAGATGTTGATGTATCGGCTTAAAATATGCTTATTCTATTCTGTGTGTGAATGGAGCTTAACTTCCATCAGTTTAAAGAATGTATTTCCTTGCCTTTTATTATGATCGGACCATATAGAATCAAGAAAGTTTGATGACCCGGGACTTGAACTCGGATCGCCCAAAGTTGAAATAAAATTTTGAGGGCACTGACCACTAGGCTATTGAAGATAGTGATTTGCTGCAATTTGATAAATATTAGAACCTCATTGTGTACAAAACATAGGGGGAACAGAATCCGACAGCAAATAGTTCAGCTGTCGAAATCCGTTCCCCCTCCCCAATGATGAGAGATGTTGATGTATCGGCTTAAAATATGCTTATTCTATTCTGTGTGTGGATGGAGCTTAACTTGCATCAGTTTAAAGAATGTATTTTCTGGCCTTTTATTATGATCGGACAGTATAGTATCAAGAAAGTTTGATGACCCGGGACTTGAACTCGGGTCGCCCAAAGCTAAAATAAAATTGTCAGGACACTGACCACTAGGCTATTGAAGATAGTGATTTGCTGCAATTTGATAAATATTAGAACCTCATTGTGTACGAAACATAGGGGGAACAGAATCCGACGGCAAATAGTTCAGCTGTCGAAATCCGTTCCCCCACCCCAATGATGAGAGATGTTGATGTATCGGCTTAAAATATGCTTATTCTATTCTGTGTGTGGATGGAGCTTAACTTGCATCAGTTTAAAGAATGTATTTTCTGGCCTTTTATTATGATCGGACAGTATAGTATCAAGAAAGTTTGATGACCCGGGACTTTAACTCGGATCGCCCAAAGCTGAAATAAAATTGTGAGGGCACTGACCACTAGGCTATTGAACATTGCGATTTGCTGCAATTTGATAAATATTAGAACCTCATTGTGTACGAAACATAGGGGGAACAGAATCCGATGGCAAATAGTTCAGCTGTCGAAATCCGTTCCCCCACCCCAATGATGAGAGATGTTGATGTATCGGCTTAAAATATGCTTATTCTATTCTGTGTGTGGATGGAGCTTAAGTTGCATCAGTTTAAAGAATGTATTTTCTGGCCTTTTATTATGATCGGACAGTATAGTATCAAGAAAGTTTGATGACCCGGGACTTTAACTCGGATCGCCCAAAGCTGAAATAAAATTGTGCGGGTACTCACCACTAGGCTATTGAAGATAGTGATTTGCAGCAATTTGATAAATATTAGAACCTCATTGTGTAAGAAACATAGGGGGAACAGAATCCGACGGCAAATAGTTCAGCTGTCGAAATCCGTTCCCCCACCCCAATGATGAGAGATGTTGATGTATCGGCTTAAAATATGCTTATTCTATTCTGTGTGTGGATGGAGCTTAACTTGCATCAGTTTAAAGAATGTATTTTCTGGCCTTTTATTATGATCGGACAGTATAGTATCAAGAAAGTTTGATGACCCGGGACTTGAACTCGGGTCGCCCAAAGCTAAAATAAAATTGTGAGGGCACTGACCACTAGGCTATTGGCGCTTTAATTTGCAGCAATTTGATAAATATTAGAACCTCATTGTGTACGAAACATAGGGGGAACAGAATCCGACGGCAAATAGTTCAGCTGTCGAAATCCGTTCCCCCACCCCAATGATGAGAGATGTTGATGTATCGGCTTAAAATATGCTTATTCTATTCTGTGTGTGGATGGAGCTTAACTTCCATCAGTTTAAAGAATGTATTTCCTTGCCTTTTATTATGATCAGACCATATAGAATCAAGAAAGTTTGATGACCCGGGACTTGAACTCGGATAGCCCAAAGCTGAAATAAAATTTTTAGGGCACTGACCACTAGGCTATTGAACATTGCGATTTGCTGCAATTTGATAAATATTAGAACCTCATTGTGTACGAAACATAGGGGGAACAGAATCCGATGGCAAATAGTTCAGCTGTCAAAATCCGTTCCCCCACCCCAATGATGAGAGATGTTGATGTATCGGCTTAAAATATGCTTATTCTATTCTGTGTGTGGATGGAGCTTAACTTGCATCAGTTTAAAGAATGTATTTTCTGGCCTTTTATTATGATCGGACAGTATAGTATCAAGAAAGTTTGATGACCCGGGACTTGAACTCGGGTCGCCCAAAGCTAAAATAAAATTGTGAGGGCACTGACCACTAGGCTATTGGCGCTTTAATTTGCAGCAATTTGATAAATATTAGAACCTCATTGTGTACGAAACATAGGGGGAACAGAATCCGACGGCAAATAGTTCAGCTGTCGAAATCCGTTCCCCCACCCCAATGATGAGAGAAGTTGATGTATCGGCTTAAAATATGCTTATTCTATTCTGGGTGTGGATGGAGCTTAACTTGCATCAGTTTAAAGAATGTATTTTCTGGCCTTTTATTATGATCGGACAGTATAGTATCAAGAAAGTTTGATGACCCGGGACTTGAACTCGGATCGCCCAAAGCTGAAATAAAATTTTGAGGGCACTGACCACTAGGCTATTGAAGATAGTGATTTGCTGCAATTTGATAAATATTAGAACCTCATTGTGTACGAAACATAGGGGGAACAGAATCCGACGGCAAATAGTTCAGCTGTCGAAATCCGTTCCCCCACCCCAATGATGAGAGAAGTTGATGTATCGGCTTAAAATATGCTTATTCTATTCTGTGTGTGGATGGAGCTTAACTTGCATCAGTTTAAAGAATGTATTTCCTTGCCTTTTATTATGATCGGACCATATAGAATCAAGAAAGTTTGATGACCCGGGACTTGAACTCGGGTCGCCCAAAGCTAAAATAAAATTGTGAGGGCACTGACCACTAGGCTATTGAAGATAGTGATTTGCTGCAATTTGATAAATATTAGAACCTCATTGTGTACGAAACATAGGGGGAACAGAATCCGACGGCAAATAGTTCAGCTGTCGAAATCCGTTCCCCCACCCCAATGATGAGAGATGTTGATGTATCGGCTTAAAATATGCTTATTCTATTCTGTGTGTGGATGGAGCTTAACTTGCATCAGTTTAAAGAATGTATTTTCTGGCCTTTTATTATAATCGGACAGTATAGTATCAAGAAAGTTTGATGACCCGGGACTTTAACTCGGATCGCCCAAAGCTGAAATAAAATTGTGAGGGCACTGACCACTAGGCTATTGAACATTGCGATTTGCTGCAATTTGATAAATATTAGAACCTCATTGTGTACGAAACATAGGGGGAACAGAATCCGATGGCAAATAGTTCAGCTGTCGAAATCCGTTCCCCCACCCCAATGATGAGAGATGTTGATGTGTCGGCTTAAAATATGCTTATTCTATTCTGTGTGTGGATGGAGCTTAAGTTGCATCAGTTTAAAGAATGTATTTTCTGGCCTTTTATTATGATCGGACAGTATAGTATCAAGAAAGTTTGATGATCCGGGACTTGAACTCGGGTCGCCCAAAGCTAAAATAAAATTGTTAGGGCACTGACCACTAGGCTATTGGCGCTTTAATTTGCAGCAATTTGATAAATATTAGAACCTCATTGTGTACGAAACATAGGGGGAACAGAATCCGACGGCAAATAGTTCAGCTGTCGAAATCCGTTCCCCCACCCCAATGATGAGAGATGTTGATGTATCGGCTTAAAATATGCTTATTCTATTCTGTGTGTGGATGGAGCTTAACTGCCATCAGTTTAAAGAATGTATTTCCTTGCCTTTTATTATGATCGGACCATATAGAATCAAGAAAGTTTGATGACCCGGGACTTGAACTCGGATCGCCCAAAGTTGAAATAAAATTTTGAGGGCACTGACCACTAGGCTATTGAAGATAGTGAATTTGCTGCAATTTGATAAATATTAGAACCTCATTGTGTACGAAACATAGGGGGAACAGAATCCGACGGCAAATAGTTCAGCTGTCGAAATCCGTTCCCCCACCCCAATGATGAGAGAAGTGGATGTATCGGCTTAAAATATGCTTATTCTATTCTGTGTGTGGATGGAGCTTAACTTGCATCAGTTTAAAGAATGTATTTTCTGGCCTTTAATTATGATCGGACAGTATAGTATCAAGAAAGTTTGATGACCCGGGACTTGAACTCGGGTCGCCCAAAGCTAAAATAAAATTGTGAGGGCACTGACCACTAGGCTATTGAAGATAGTGATTTGCAGCAATTTGATAAATATTAGAACCTCATTGTGTACGAAACATAGGGGGAACAGAATCCGACGGCAAATAGTTCAGCTGTCGAAATCCGTTCCCCCACCCCAATGATGAGAAATGTTGATGTATCGGCTTAAAATATGCTTATTCTATTCTGTGTGTGGATGGAGCTTAACTTCCATCAGTTTAAAGAATGTATTTCCTTGCCTTTTATTATGATCGGACCATATAGAATCAAAAAAGTTTGATGACCCGGGACTTGAACTCGGATCGCCCAAAGCTGAAATAAAATTTTGAGGGCACTGACCACTAGGCTATTGAAGGTAGTGATTTGCTGCAATTTGATAAATATTAGAACCTCATTATGTACGAAACATAGGGGGAACAGAATCCGACGGCAAATAGTTCAGCTGTCGAAATCCGTTCCCCCACCCCAATGATGAGAGAAGTTGATGTATCGGCTTAAAAAATGCTTATTCTATTCTGTGTGTGGATGGAGCTTAACTTGCATCAGTTTAAAGAATGTATTTTCTGGCCTTTAATTATGATCGGACAGTATAGTATCAAGAAAGTTTGATGACCCGGGACTTGAACTCGGGTCGCCCAAAGCTAAAATAAAGTTGTGAGGGCACTGACCACTAGGCTATTGGCGCTTTAATTTGCAGCAATTTGATAAATATTAGAACCTCATTGTGTACGAAACATAGGGGGAACAGAATCCGACGGCAAATAGTTCAGCTGTCGAAATCCGTTCCCCCACCCCAATGATGAGAGAAGTTGATGTATAGGCTTAAAAAATGCTTATTCTATTCTGTGTGTGGATGGAGCTTAACTTGCATCAGTTTAAAGAATGTATTTTCTGGCCTTTTATTATGATCGGACAGTATAGTATCAAGAAAGTTTGATGACCCGGGACTTTAACTCGGATCGCCCAAAGCTGAAATAAAATTGTGATCGCACTGACCACTAGGCTATTGAAAATTGCGATTTGCTGCAATTTGATAAATATTAGAACCTCATTGTGTACGAAACATAGGGGGAACAGAATCCGACGGCAAATAGTTCAGCTGTCGAAATCCGTTCCCCCACCCCAATGATGAGAGATGGTGATGTATCGGCTTAAAATATGCTTATTCTATTCTGTGTGTGGATGGAGCTTAACTTGCATCAGTTTAAAGAATGTATTTTCTGGCCTTTTATTATGATCGGACAGTATAGTATCAAGAAAGTTTGATGACCCGGGACTTGAACTCGGGTCGCCCAAAGCTAAAATAAAATTGTGAGGGCACTGACCACTAGGCTATTGAAGATAGTGATTTGCTGCAATTTGATAAATATTAGAACCTCATTGTATACGAAACATAGGGGGAACAGAATCCGACAGCAAATAGTTCAGCTGTCGAAATCCGTTCCCCCACCCCAATGATGAGAAATGTTGATGTATCGGCTTAAAATATGCTTATTCTATTCTGTGTGTGGATGGAGCTTAACTTCCATCAGTTTAAAGAATGTATTTCCTTGCCTTTTATTATGATCGGACCATATAGAATCAAGAAAGTTTGATGACCCGGGACTTGAACTCGGATCGCCCAAAGCTGAAATAAAATTTTGAGGGCACTGACCACTAGGCTATTGAAGATAGTGATTTGCTGCAATTTGATAAATATTAGAACCTCATTGTGTACGAAACATGGGGGGAACAGAATCTGACGGCAAATAGTTCAGCTGTCGAAATCCGTTCCCCCACCCCAATGATGAGAGAAGTTGATGTATCGGCTTAAAAAATGCTTATTCTATTCTGTGTGTGGATGGAGCTTAACTTGCATCAGTTTAAAGAATGTATTTTCTGGCCTTTAATTATGATCGGACAGTATAGTATCAAGAAAGTTTGATGACCCGGGACTTGAACTCGGGTCGCCCAAAGCTAAAATAAAATTGTGAGGGCACTGACCACTAGGCTATTGAAGATAGTGATTTGCAGCAATTTGATAAATATTAGAACCTCATTGTGTACGAAACATAGGGGGAACAGAATCCGACGGCAAATAGTTCAGCTGTCGAAATCCGTTCCCCCACCCCAATGATGAGAGAAGTTGATGTATCGGCTTAAAATATGCTTATTCTATTCTGTGTGTGGATGGAGCTTAACTTGCATCAGTTTAAAGAATGTATTTCCTTGCCTTTTATTATGATCGGACCATATAGAATCAAGAAAGTTTGATGACCCGGGACTTGAACTCGGGTCGCCCAAAGCTAAAATAAAATTGTGAGGGCACTGACCACTAGGCTATTGAAGATAGTGATTTGCTGCAATTTGATAAATATTAGAACCTCATTGTGTACGAAACATAGGGGGAACAGAATCCGACGGCAAATAGTTCAGCTGTCGAAATCCGTTCCCCCACCCCAATGATGAGAGATGTTGATGTATCGGCTTAAAATATGCTTATTCTATTCTGTGTGTGGATGGAGCTTAACTTGCATCAGTTTAAAGAATGTATTTTCTGGCCTTTTATTATAATCGGACAGTATAGTATCAAGAAAGTTTGATGACCCGGGACTTTAACTCGGATCGCCCAAAGCTGAAATAAAATTGTGAGGGCACTGACCACTAGGCTATTGAACATTGCGATTTGCTGCAATTTGATAAATATTAGAACCTCATTGTGTACGAAACATAGGGGGAACAGAATCCGATGGCAAATAGTTCAGCTGTCGAAATCCGTTCCCCCACCCCAATGATGAGAGATGTTGATGTGTCGGCTTAAAATATGCTTATTCTATTCTGTGTGTGGATGGAGCTTAAGTTGCATCAGTTTAAAGAATGTATTTTCTGGCCTTTTATTATGATCGGACAGTATAGTATCAAGAAAGTTTGATGATCCGGGACTTGAACTCGGGTCGCCCAAAGCTAAAATAAAATTGTTAGGGCACTGACCACTAGGCTATTGGCGCTTTAATTTGCAGCAATTTGATAAATATTAGAACCTCATTGTGTACGAAACATAGGGGGAACAGAATCCGACGGCAAATAGTTCAGCTGTCGAAATCCGTTCCCCCACCCCAATGATGAGAGATGTTGATGTATCGGCTTAAAATATGCTTATTCTATTCTGTGTGTGGATGGAGCTTAACTTCCATCAGTTTAAAGAATGTATTTCCTTGCCTTTTATTATGATCGGACCATATAGAATCAAGAAAGTTTGATGACCCGGGACTTGAACTCGGATCGCCCAAAGTTGAAATAAAATTTTGAGGGCACTGACCACTAGGCTATTGAAGATAGTGAATTTGCTGCAATTTGATAAATATTAGAACCTCATTGTGTACGAAACATAGGGGGAACAGAATCCGACGGCAAATAGTTCAGCTGTCGAAATCCGTTCCCCCACCCCAATGATGAGAGAAGTGGATGTATCGGCTTAAAATATGCTTATTCTATTCTGTGTGTGGATGGAGCTTAACTTGCATCAGTTTAAAGAATGTATTTTCTGGCCTTTAATTATGATCGGACAGTATAGTATCAAGAAAGTTTGATGACCCGGGACTTGAACTCGGGTCGCCCAAAGCTAAAATAAAATTGTGAGGGCACTGACCACTAGGCTATTGAAGATAGTGATTTGCAGCAATTTGATAAATATTAGAACCTCATTGTGTACGAAACATAGGGGGAACAGAATCCGACGGCAAATAGTTCAGCTGTCGAAATCCGTTCCCCCACCCCAATGATGAGAAATGTTGATGTATCGGCTTAAAATATGCTTATTCTATTCTGTGTGTGGATGGAGCTTAACTTCCATCAGTTTAAAGAATGTATTTCCTTGCCTTTTATTATGATCGGACCATATAGAATCAAAAAAGTTTGATGACCCGGGACTTGAACTCGGATCGCCCAAAGCTGAAATAAAATTTTGAGGGCACTGACCACTAGGCTATTGAAGGTAGTGATTTGCTGCAATTTGATAAATATTAGAACCTCATTGTGTACGAAACATAGGGGGAACAGAATCCGACGGCAAATAGTTCAGCTGTCGAAATCCGTTCCCCCACCCCAATGATGAGAGAAGTTGATGTATCGGCTTAAAAAATGCTTATTCTATTCTGTGTGTGGATGGAGCTTAACTTGCATCAGTTTAAAGAATGTATTTTCTGGCCTTTAATTATGATCGGACAGTATAGTATCAAGAAAGTTTGATGACCCGGGACTTGAACTCGGGTCGCCCAAAGCTAAAATAAAGTTGTGAGGGCACTGACCACTAGGCTATTGGCGCTTTAATTTGCAGCAATTTGATAAATATTAGAACCTCATTGTGTACGAAACATAGGGGGAACAGAATCCGACGGCAAATAGTTCAGCTGTCGAAATCCGTTCCCCCACCCCAATGATGAGAGATGGTGATGTATCGGCTTAAAATATGCTTATTCTATTCTGTGTGTGGATGGAGCTTAACTTGCATCAGTTTAAAGAATGTATTTTCTGGCCTTTTATTATGATCGGACAGTATAGTATCAAGAAAGTTTGATGACCCGGGACTTGAACTCGGGTCGCCCAAAGCTAAAATAAAATTGTGAGGGCACTGACCACTAGGCTATTGAAGATAGTGATTTGCTGCAATTTGATAAATATTAGAACCTCATTGTATACGAAACATAGGGGGAACAGAATCCGACAGCAAATAGTTCAGCTGTCGAAATCCGTTCCCCCACCCCAATGATGAGAAATGTTGATGTATCGGCTTAAAATATGCTTATTCTATTCTGTGTGTGGATGGAGCTTAACTTCCATCAGTTTAAAGAATGTATTTCCTTGCCTTTTATTATGATCGGACCATATAGAATCAAGAAAGTTTGATGACCCGGGACTTGAACTCGGATCGCCCAAAGCTGAAATAAAATTTTGAGGGCACTGACCACTAGGCTATTGAAGATAGTGATTTGCTGCAATTTGATAAATATTAGAACCTCATTGTGTACGAAACATGGGGGGAACAGAATCTGACGGCAAATAGTTCAGCTGTCGAAATCCGTTCCCCCACCCCAATGATGAGAGAAGTTGATGTATCGGCTTAAAAAATGCTTATTCTATTCTGTGTGTGGATGGAGCTTAACTTGCATCAGTTTAAAGAATGTATTTTCTGGCCTTTAATTATGATCGGACAGTATAGTATCAAGAAAGTTTGATGACCCGGGACTTGAACTCGGGTCGCCCAAAGCTAAAATAAAATTGTGAGGGCACTGACCACTAGGCTATTAGCGCTTTAATTTGCAGCAATTTGATAAATATTAGAACCTCATTGTGTACGAAACATAGGGGGAACAGAATCCGACGGCAAATAGTTCAGCTGTCGAAATCCGTTCCCCCACCCCAATGATGAGAGATGTTGATGTATCGGCTTAAAATATGCTTATTCTATTCTGTGTGTGGATGGAGCTTAACTTGCATCAGTTTACAGAATTTCTTTTCTGGCCTTTTATTATGATCGGACAGTATAGTATCAAGAAAGTTTGATGACCCGGGACTTGAACTCGGATCGCCCAAAGCTGAAATAAAATTTTTAGGGCACTGACCACTAGGCTATTGAAGATAGTGATTTGCTGCAATTTGATAAATATTAGAACCTCATTGTGTACGAAACATAGGGGGAACAGAATCCGACGGCAAATAGTTCAGCTGTCGAAATCCGTTCCCCCACCCCAATGATGAGAGAAGTTGATGTATCGGCTTAAAAAATGCTTATTCTATTCTGTGTGTGGATGGAGCTTAACTTGCATCAGTTTAAAGAATGTATTTTCTGGCCTTTTATTATGATCGGACAGTATAGTATCAAGAAAGTTTGATGACGTGGGACTTTAACTCGGATCGCCCAAAGCTGAAATAAAATTGTGCGGGCACTGACCACTAGGCTATTGAAGATAGTGATTTGCAGCAATTTGATAAATATTAGAACCTCATTGTGTAAGAAACATAGGGGGAACAGAATCCGACGGCAAATAGTTCAGCTGTCGAAATCCGTTCCCTCACCTCAATGATGAGAGATGTTGATGTATCGGCTTAAAATATGCTTATTCTATTCTGTGTGTGGATGGAGTTTATCTTGCATCAGTTTACAGAATTAATTTTCTGGCCTTTTATTATGATCGGACAGTATAGTATCAAGAAAGTTTGATGACCCGGGACTTGAACTCGGATCGCCCAAAGCTGAAATAAAATTGTGAGGGCACTGACCACTAGGCTATTGAAGATAGTGATTTGCTGCAATTTGATAAATATTAGAACCTCATTGTGTACGAAACATAGGGGGAACAGAATCCGACGGCAAATAGTTCAGCTGTCGAAATCCGTTCCCCCACCCCAATGATGAGAGATGTTGATGTAAAGGCTTAAAATATGCTTATTCTATTCTGTGTGTGAGTGGAGCTTAACTTCCATCAGTTTAAAGAATGTATTTCCTTGCCTTTTATTATGATCGGACCATATAGAATCAAGAAAGTTTGATGACCCGGGACTTGAACTCGGATCGCCCAAAGTTGAAATAAAATTTTGAGGGCACTGACCACTAGGCTATTGAAGATAGTGATTTGCTGCAATTTGATAAATATTAGAACCTCATTGTGTACGAAACATAGGGGGAACAGAATCCGACAGCAAATAGTTCAGCTGTCGAAATCCGTTCCCCCACCCCAATGATGAGAGATGTTGATGTATCGGCTTAAAATATGCTTATTCTATTCTGTGTGTGGATGGAGCTTAACTTGCATCAGTTTAAAGAATGTATTTTCTGGCCTTTTATTATGATCGGACAGTATAGTATCAAGAAAGTTTGATGACCCGGGACTTGAACTCGGATCGCCCAAAGCTGAAATAAAATTGTCAGGGCACTGACCACTAGGCTATTGAAGATAGTGATTTGCTGCAATTTGATAAATATTAGAACCTCATTGTGTACGAAACATAGGGGGAACAGAATCCGACGGCAAATAGTTCAGCTGTCGAAATCCGTTCCCCCACCCCAATGATGAGAGATGTTGATGTATCGGCTTAAAATATGCTTATTCTATTGTGTGTGTGGATGGAGTTTATCTTGCATCAGTTTACAGAATTAATTTTCTGGCCTTTTATTATGATCGGACAGTATAGTATCAAGAAAGTTTGATGACCCGGGACTTGAACTCGGATCGCCCAAAGCTGAATAAAATTGTGAGGGCACTGACCACTAGGCTATTGAAGATAGTGATTTGCTGCAATTTGATAAATATTAGAACCTCATTGTGTACGAAACATAGGGGGAACAGAATCCGACGGCAAATAGTTCAGCTGTCGAAATCCGTTCCCCCACCCCAATGATGAGAGATGTTGATGTATCGGCTTAAAATATGCTTATTCTATTCTGTGTGTGAATGGAGCTTAACTTCCATCAGTTTAAAGAATGTATTTCCTTGCCTTTTATTATGATCGGACCATATAGAATCAAGAAAGTTTGATGACCCGGGACTTGAACTCGGATCGCCCAAAGTTGAAATAAAATTTTGAGGGCACTGACCACTAGGCTATTGAAGATAGCGATTTGCTGCAATTTGATAAATATTAGAACCTCATTGTGTACAAAACATAGGGGGAACAGAATCCGACAGCAAATAGTTCAGCTGTCGAAATCCGTTCCCCCACCCCAATGATGAGAGATATTGATGTATCGGCTTAAAATATGCTTATTCTATTCTGTGTGTGGATGGAGCTTAACTTCCATCAGTTTAAAGAATGTATTTCCTTGCCTTTTATTATGATCGGACCATATAGAATCAAGAAAGTTTGATGACCCGGGACTTGAACTCGGATCGCCCAAAGCTGAAATAAAATTTTGAGGGCACTGACCACTAGGCTATTGAAGATAGTGATTTGCTGCAATTTGATAAATATTAGAACCTCATTGTGTACGAAACATGGGGGGAACAGAATCTGACGGCAAATAGTTCAGCTGTCGAAATCCGTTCCCCCACCCCAATGATGAGAGAAGTTGATGTATCGGCTTAAAAAATGCTTATTCTATTCTGTGTGTGGATGGAGCTTAACTTGCATCAGTTTAAAGAATGTATTTTCTGGCCTTTAATTATGATCGGACAGTATAGTATCAAGAAAGTTTGATGACCCGGGACTTGAACTCGGGTCGCCCAAAGCTAAAATAAAATTGTGAGGGCACTGACCACTAGGCTATTAGCGCTTTTATTTGCAGCAATTTGATAAATATTAGAACCTCATTGTGTACGAAACATAGGGGGAACAGAATCCGACGGCAAATAGTTCAGCTGTCGAAATCCGTTCCCCCACCCCAATGATGAGAGATGTTGATGTATCGGCTTAAAATATGCTTATTCTATTCTGTGTGTGGATGGAGCTTAACTTGCATCAGTTTACAGAATTTCTTTTCTGGCCTTTTATTATGATCGGACAGTATAGTATCAAGAAAGTTTGATGACCCGGGACTTGAACTCGGATCGCCCAAAGCTGAAATAAAATTTTGAGGGCACTGACCACTAGGCTATTGAAGATAGTGATTTGCTGCAATTTGATAAATATTAGAACCTCATTGTGTACGAAACATAGGGGGAACAGAATCCGACGGCAAATAGTTCAGCTGTCGAAATCCGTTCCCCCACCCCAATGATGAGAGAAGTTGATGTATCGGCTTAAAAAATGCTTATTCTATTCTGTGTGTGGATGGAGCTTAACTTGCATCAGTTTAAAGAATGTATTTTCTGGCCTTTTATTATGATCGGACAGTATAGTATCAAGAAAGTTTGATGACGTGGGACTTTAACTCGGATCGCCCAAAGCTGAAATAAAATTGTGCGGGCACTGACCACTAGGCTATTGAAGATAGTGATTTGCAGCAATTTGATAAATATTAGAACCTCATTGTGTAAGAAACATAGGGGGAACAGAATCCGACGGCAAATAGTTCAGCTGTCGAAATCCGTTCCCCCACCCCAATGATGAGAGATGTTGATGTATCGGCTTAAAATATGCTTATTCTATTCTGTGTGTGGATGGAGTTTATCTTGCATCAGTTTACAGAATTAATTTTCTGGCCTTTTATTATGATCGGACAGTATAGTATCAAGAAAGTTTGATGACCCGGGACTTGAACTCGGATCGCCCAAAGCTGAAATAAAATTGTGAGGGCACTGACCACTAGGCTATTGAAGATAGTGATTTGCTGCAATTTGATAAATATTAGAACCTCATTGTGTACGAAACATAGGGGGAACAGAATCCGACGGCAAATAGTTCAGCTGTCGAAATCCGTTCCCCCACCCCAATGATGAGAGATGTTGATGTATCGGCTTAAAATATGCTTATTCTATTCTGTGTGTGAATGGAGCTTAACTTCCATCAGTTTAAAGAATGTATTTCCTTGCCTTTTATTATGATCGGACCATATAGAATCAAGAAAGTTTGATGACCCGGGACTTGAACTCGGATCGCCCAAAGTTGAAATAAAATTGTGAGGGCACTGACCACTAGGCTATTGAAGATAGCGATTTGCTGCAATTTGATAAATATTAGAACCTCATTGTGTACAAAACATAGGGGGAACAGAATCCGACAGCAAATAGTTCAGCTGTCGAAATCCGTTCCCCCACCCCAATGATGAGAGATGTTGATGTATCGGCTTAAAATATGCTTATTCTATTCTGTGTGTGGATGGAGCTTAACTTGCATCAGTTTAAAGAATGTATTTTCTGGCCTTTTATTATGATCGGACAGTATAGTATCAAGAAAGTTTGATGACCCGGGACTTGAACTCGGGTCGCCCAAAGCTAAAATAAAATTGTGAGGGCACTGACCACTAGGCTATTGAACATTGCGTTTTGCTACAATTTGATAAATATTAGAACCTCATTGTGTACGAAACATAGGGGGAACAGAATCCGACGGCAAATAGTTCAGCTGT
Source organism: Squalius cephalus (assembly GCF_949319135.1). NCBI lineage: Eukaryota > Metazoa > Chordata > Actinopteri > Cypriniformes > Leuciscidae > Squalius > Squalius cephalus. The sequence continues at coordinate 35,004,254 of NC_137130.1, forward strand.
CGAAATCCGTTCCCCCACCCCAATGATGAGAGATGTTGATGTATCGGCTTAAAATATGCTTATTCTATTCTGTGTGTGGATGGAGCTTAACTTGCATCAGTTTAAAGAATGTATTTTCTGGCCTTTAATTATGATCGGACAGTATAGTATCAAGAAAGTTTGATGACCCGGGACTTTAACTCGGATCGCCCAAAGCTGAAATAAAATTGTGAGGGCACTGACCACTAGGCTATTGAACATTGCGATTTGTTGCAATTTGATAAATATTAGAACCTCATTGTGTACGAAACATAGGGGGAACAGAATCCGACGGCAAATAGTTCAGCTGTCGAAATCCGTTCCCTCACCCCAATGATGAGAGATGGTGATGTATCAGCTTAAAATATGCTTATTCTATTCTGTGTGTGGATGGAGCTTAACTTGCATCAGTTTAAAGAATGTATTTTCTGGCCTTTTATTATGATCGGACAGTATAGTATCAAGAAAGTTTGATGACCCGAGACTTGAACTCGGATCGCCCAAAGTTGAAATAAAATTTTGAGGGCACTGACCACTAGGCTATTGAAGATAGTGATTTGCTTCAATTTGATAAATATTAGAACCTCATTGTGTACAAAACATAGGGGGAACAGAATCCGACAGCAAATAGTTCAGCTGTCGAAATCCGTTCCCCCACCCCAATGATGAGAGATGTTGATGTATCGGCTTAAAATATGCTTATTCTATTCTGTGTGTGGATGGAGCTTAACTTGCATCAGTTTAAAGAATGTATTTTCTGGCCTTTTATTATGATCGGACAGTATAGTATCAAGAAAGTTTGATGACCCGGGACTTGAACTCGGGTCGCCCAAAGCTAAAATAAAATTGTGAGGGCACTGACCACTAGGCTATTGGCGCTTTAATTTGCAGCAATTTGATAAATATTAGAACCTCATTGTGTACGAAACATAGGGGGAACAGAATCCGACGGCAAATAGTTCAGCTGTCGAAATCCGTTCCCCCACCCCAATGATGAGAGATGTTGATGTATCGGCTTAAAATATGCTTATTCTATTCTGTGTGTGGATGGAGCTTAACTTCCATCAGTTTAAAGAATGTATTTCCTTGCCTTTTATTATGATCAGACCATATAGAATCAAGAAAGTTTGATGACCCGGGACTTGAACTCGGATAGCCCAAAGCTGAAATAAAATTTTTAGGGCACTGACCACTAGGCTATTGAACATTGCGATTTGCTGCAATTTGATAAATATTAGAACCTCATTGTGTACGAAACATAGGGGGAACAGAATCCGATGGCAAATAGTTCAGCTGTCAAAATCCGTTCCCCCACCCCAATGATGAGAGATGTTGATGTATCGGCTTAAAATATGCTTATTCTATTCTGTGTGTGGATGGAGCTTAACTTGCATCAGTTTAAAGAATGTATTTTCTGGCCTTTTATTATGATCGGACAGTATAGTATCAAGAAAGTTTGATGACCCGGGACTTGAACTCGGGTCGCCCAAAGCTAAAATAAAATTGTGAGGGCACTGACCACTAGGCTATTGGCGCTTTAATTTGCAGCAATTTGATAAATATTAGAACCTCATTGTGTACGAAACATAGGGGGAACAGAATCCGATGGCAAATAGTTCAGCTGTCAAAATCCGTTCCCCCACCCCAATGATGAGAGATGTTGATGTATCGGCTTAAAATATGCTTATTCTATTCTGTGTGTGGATGGAGCTTAACTTGCATCAGTTTAAAGAATGTATTTTCTGGCCTTTTATTATGATCGGACAGTATAGTATCAAGAAAGTTTGATGACCCGGGACTTGAACTCGGGTCGCCCAAAGCTAAAATAAAATTGTGAGGGCACTGACCACTAGGCTATTGGCGCTTTAATTTGCAGCAATTTGATAAATATTAGAACCTCATTGTGTACGAAACATAGGGGGAACAGAATCCGACGGCAAATAGTTCAGCTGTCGAAATCCGTTCCCCCACCCCAATGATGAGAGAAGTTGATGTATCGGCTTAAAATATGCTTATTCTATTCTGGGTGTGGATGGAGCTTAACTTGCATCAGTTTAAAGAATGTATTTTCTGGCCTTTTATTATGATCGGACAGTATAGTATCAAGAAAGTTTGATGACCCGGGACTTGAACTCGGATCGCCCAAAGCTGAAATAAAATTTTGAGGGCACTGACCACTAGGCTATTGAAGATAGTGATTTGCTGCAATTTGATAAATATTAGAACCTCATTGTGTACGAAACATAGGGGGAACAGAATCCGACGGCAAATAGTTCAGCTGTCGAAATCCGTTCCCCCACCCCAATGATGAGAGAAGTTGATGTATCGGCTTAAAATATGCTTATTCTATTCTGTGTGTGGATGGAGCTTAACTTGCATCAGTTTAAAGAATGTATTTCCTTGCCTTTTATTATGATCGGACCATATAGAATCAAGAAAGTTTGATGACCCGGGACTTGAACTCGGGTCGCCCAAAGCTAAAATAAAATTGTGAGGGCACTGACCACTAGGCTATTGAAGATAGTGATTTGCTGCAATTTGATAAATATTAGAACCTCATTGTGTACGAAACATAGGGGGAACAGAATCCGACGGCAAATAGTTCAGCTGTCGAAATCCGTTCCCCCACCCCAATGATGAGAGATGTTGATGTATCGGCTTAAAATATGCTTATTCTATTCTGTGTGTGGATGGAGCTTAACTTGCATCAGTTTAAAGAATGTATTTTCTGGCCTTTTATTATAATCGGACAGTATAGTATCAAGAAAGTTTGATGACCCGGGACTTTAACTCGGATCGCCCAAAGCTGAAATAAAATTGTGAGGGCACTGACCACTAGGCTATTGAACATTGCGATTTGCTGCAATTTGATAAATATTAGAACCTCATTGTGTACGAAACATAGGGGGAACAGAATCCGATGGCAAATAGTTCAGCTGTCGAAATCCGTTCCCCCACCCCAATGATGAGAGATGTTGATGTATCGGCTTAAAATATGCTTATTCTATTCTGTGTGTGGATGGAGCTTAAGTTGCATCAGTTTAAAGAATGTATTTTCTGGCCTTTTATTATGATCGGACAGTATAGTATCAAGAAAGTTTGATGATCCGGGACTTGAACTCGGGTCGCCCAAAGCTAAAATAAAATTGTTAGGGCACTGACCACTAGGCTATTGGCGCTTTAATTTGCAGCAATTTGATAAATATTAGAACCTCATTGTGTACGAAACATAGGGGGAACAGAATCCGACGGCAAATAGTTCAGCTGTCGAAATCCGTTCCCCCACCCCAATGATGAGAGATGTTGATGTATCGGCTTAAAATATGCTTATTCTATTCTGTGTGTGGATGGAGCTTAACTTCCATCAGTTTAAAGAATGTATTTCCTTGCCTTTTATTATGATCGGACCATATAGAATCAAGAAAGTTTGATGACCCGGGACTTGAACTCGGATCGCCCAAAGTTGAAATAAAATTTTGAGGGCACTGACCACTAGGCTATTGAAGATAGTGAATTTGCTGCAATTTGATAAATATTAGAACCTCATTGTGTACGAAACATAGGGGGAACAGAATCCGACGGCAAATAGTTCAGCTGTCGAAATCCGTTCCCCCACCCCAATGATGAGAGAAGTGGATGTATCGGCTTAAAATATGCTTATTCTATTCTGTGTGTGGATGGAGCTTAACTTGCATCAGTTTAAAGAATGTATTTTCTGGCCTTTTATTATGATCGGACAGTAGTATCAAGAAAGTTTGATGACCCGGGACTTGAACTCGGATCGCCCAAAGCTGAAATAAAATTTTGAGGGCACTGACCACTAGGCTATTGAAGATAGTGATTTGCTGCAATTTGATAAATATTAGAACCTCATTGTGTACGAAACATAGGGGGAACAGAATCCGACGGCAAATAGTTCAGCTGTCGAAATCCGTTCCCCCACCCCAATGATGAGAGATGTTGATGTATCGGCTTAAAATATGCTTATTCTATTCTGTGTGTGGATGGAGCTTAACTTGCATCAGTTTAAAGAATGTATTTTCTGGCCTTTAATTATGATCGGACAGTATAGTATCAAGAAAGTTTGATGACCCGGGACTTGAACTCGGGTCGCCCAAAGCTAAAATAAAATTGTGAGGTCACTGACCACTAGGCTATTAGCGCTTTAATTTGCAGCAATTTGATAAATATTAGAACCTCATTGTGTACGAAACATAGGGGGAACAGAATCCGATGGCAAATAGTTCAGCTGTCGAAATCCGTTCCCCCACCCCAATGATGAGAGAAGTTGATGTATCGGCTTAAAAAATGCTTATTCTATTCTGTGTGTGGATGGAGCTTAACTTGCATCAGTTTAAAGAATGTATTTTCTGGCCTTTTATTATGATCGGACAGTATAGTATCAAGAAAGTTTGATGACCTGGGACTTGAACTCGGGTCGCCCAAAGCTAAAATAAAATTGTGAGGGCACTGACCACTAGGCTATTAGCGCTTTAATTTGCAGCAATTTGATAAATATTAGAACCTCATTGTGTACGAAACATAGGGGGAACAGAATCCGACGGCAAATAGTTCAGCTGTCGAAATCCGTTCCCCCACCCCAATGATGAGAGATGTTGATGTATCGGCTTAAAATATGCTTATTCTATTCTGTGTGTGGATGGAGCTTAACTTCCATCAGTTTAAAGAATGTATTTCCTTGCCTTTTATTATGATCGGACCATATAGAATCAAGAAAGTTTGATGACCCGGGACTTGAACTCGGGTCGCCCAAAGCTAAAATAAAATTGTGAGGGCACTGACCACTAGGCTATTGAAGATAGTGATTTGCTGCAATTTGACAAATATTAGAACCTCATTGTGTACGAAACATAGGGGGAACAGAATCCGACGGCAAATAGTTCAGCTGTCGAAATCCGTTCCCCCACCCCAATGATGAGAGATGTTGATGTATCGGCTTAAAATATGCTTATTCTATTCTGTGTGTGGATGGAGCTTAACTTGCATCAGTTTAAAGAATGTATTTTCTGGCCTTTTATTATGATCGGACAGTATAGTATCAAGAAAGTTTGATGACCCGGGACTTGAACTCGGGTCGCCCAAAGCTAAAATAAAATTGTGAGGGCACTGACCACTAGGCTATTGAAGATAGTGATTTGCTGCAATTTGATAAATATTACAACCTCATTGTGTACGAAACATAGGGGGAACAGAATCCGACGGCAAATAGTTCAGCTGTCGAAATCCGTTCCCCCACCCCAATGATGAGAGATGTTGATGTATCGGCTTAAAATATGCTTATTCTATTCTGTGTGTGGATGGAGCTTAACTTGCATCAGTTTAAAGAATGTATTTTCTGGCCTTTTATTATGATCGGACAGTATAGTATCAAGAAAGTTTGATGACCCGGGACTTGAACTCGGGTCGCCCAAAGCTAAAATAAAATTGTGAGGGCACTGACCACTAGGCTATTGCACATTGCAATTTGCTGCAATTTGATAAATATTAGAACCTCATTGTGTACGAAACATAGGGGGAACAGAATCCGACGGCAAATAGTTCAGCTGTCGAAATCCGTTCCCCCACCCCAATGATGAGAGATGTTGATGTATCGGCTTAAAATATGCTTATTCTATTCTGTGTGTGGATGGAGCTTAACTTCCATCAGTTTAAAGAATGTATTTCCTTGCCTTTTATTATGATCGGACCATATAGAATCAAGAAAGTTTGATGACCCGGGACTTGAACTCGGGTCGCCCAAAGCTAAAATAAAATTGTGAGGGCACTGACCACTAGGCTATTGGCGCTTTAATTTGTAGCAATTTGATGAATATTAGAACCTCATTGTGTACAAAACATAGGGGGAACAGAATCCGACAGCAAATAGTTCAGCTGTCGAAATCCGTTCCCCCACCCCAATGATGAGAGATGTTGATGTATCGGCTTAAAATATGCTTATTCTATTCTGTGTGTGGATGGAGCTTAACTTGCATCAGTTTAAAGAATGTATTTTCTGGCCTTTTATTATGATCGGACAGTATAGTATCAAGAAAGTTTGATGACCCGGGACTTGAACTCGGATCGCCCAAAGCTGAAATAAAATTTTGAGGGCACTGACCACTAGGCTATTGAAGATAGTGATTTGCTGCAATTTGATAAATATTAGAACCTCATTGTGTACGAAACATAGGGGGAACAGAATCCGACGGCAAATAGTTCAGCTGTCGAAATCCGTTCCCCCACCCCAATGATGAGAGAAGTAGATGTATCGGCTAAAAATATGCTTATTCTATTCTGTGTGTGGATGGAGCTTAACTTGCATCAGTTTAAAGAATGTATTTTCTGGCCTTTTATTATGATCGGACAGTATAGTATCAAGAAAGTTTGATGACCCGGGACTTGAACTCGGATCGCCCAAAGCTGAAATAAAATTTTGAGGGCACTGACCACTAGGCTATTGAAGATAGTGATTTGCTGCAATTTGATAAATATTAGAACCTCATTGTGTACGAAACATAGGGGGAACAGAATCCGACGGCAAATAGTTCAGCTGTCGAAATCCGTTCCCCCACCCCAATGATGAGAGAAGTAGATGTATCGGCTAAAAATATGCTTATTCTATTCTGTGTGTGGATGGAGCTTAACTTGCATCAGTTTAAAGAATGTATTTTCTGGCCTTTTATTATGATCGGACAGTATAGTATCAAGAAAGTTTGATGACCCGGGACTTGAACTCGGGTCGCCCAAAGCTAAAATAAAATTGTGAGGGCACTGACCACTAGGCTATTGAACATTGCGATTTGCTGCAATTTGATAAATATTAGAACCTCATTGTGTACGAAACATAGGGGGAACAGAATCCGACGGCAAATAGTTCAGCTGTCGAAATCCGTTCCCCCACCCCAATGATGAGAGAAGTAGATGTATCGGCTAAAAATATGCTTATTCTATTCTGTGTGTGGATGGAGCTTAACTTGCATCAGTTTAAAGAATGTATTTTCTGGCCTTTTATTATGATCGGACAGTATAGTATCAAGAAAGTTTGATGACCCGGGACTTGAACTCGGGTCGCCCAAAGCTAAAATAAAATTGTGAGGGCACTGACCACTAGGCTATTGGCGCTTTAATTTGCAGCAATTTGATAAATATTAGAACCTCATTGTGTACGAAACATAGGGGGAACAGAATCCGACGGCAAATAGTTCAGCTGTCGAAATCCGTTCCCCCACCCCAATGATGAGAGAAGTGGATGTATCGGCTTAAAATATGCTTATTCTATTCTGTGTGTGGATGGAGCTTAACTTGCATCAGTTTAAAGAATGTATTTTCTGGCCTTTTATTATGATCGGACAGTATAGTATCAAGAAAGTTTGATGACCCGGGACTTGAACTCGGGTCGCCCAAAGCTAAAATAAAATTGTGAGGGCACTGACCACTAGGCTATTGAAGATAGTGATTTGCTGCAATGTGATAAATATTAGAACCTCATTGTGTACAAAACATAGGGGGAACAGAATCCGACGGCAAATAGTTCAGCTGTCGAAATCCGTTCCCCCACCCCAATGATGAGAGATGTTGATGTATCGGCTTAAAATATGCTTATTCTATTCTGTGTGTGGATGGAGCTTAACTTGCATCAGTTTAAAGAATGTATTTTCTGGCCTTTTATTATGATCGGACAGTATAGTATCAAGAAAGTTTGATGACCCGGGACTTGAACTCGGGTCGCCCAAAGCTAAAATAAAATTGTGAGGGCACTGACCACTAGGCTATTGAACATTGCGATTTGCTGCAATTTGATAAATATTAGAACCTCATTGTGTACGAAACATAGGGGGAACAGAATCCGACGGCAAATAGTTCAGCTGTCGAAATCCGTTCCCCCACCCCAATGATGAGAGAAGTTGATGTATCGGCTTAAAATATGCTTATTCTATTCTGGGTGTGGATGGAGCTTAACTTGCATCAGTTTAAAGAATGTATTTTCTGGCCTTTTATTATGATCGGACAGTATAGTATCAAGAAAGTTTGATGACCCGGGACTTGAACTCGGATCGCCCAAAGCTGAAATAAAATTTTGAGGGCACTGACCACTAGGCTATTGAAGATAGTGACTTGCTGCAATTTGATAAATATTAGAACCTCATTGTGTACGAAACATAGGGGGAACAGAATCCGACGGCAAATAGTTCAGCTGTCGAAATCCGTTCCCCCACCCCAATGATGAGAGATGTTGATGTATCGGCTTAAAATATGCTTATTCTATTCTGTGTGTGGATGGAGCTTAACTTGCATCAGTTTAAAGAATGTATTTTCTGGCCTTTAATTATGATCGGACAGTATAGTATCAAGAAAGTTTGATGACCCGGGACTTGAACTCGGGTCGCCCAAAGCTAAAATAAAATTGTGAGGGCACTGACCACTAGGCTATTGGCGCTTTAATTTGCAGCAATTTGATAAATATTAGAACCTCATTGTGTACGAAACATAGGGGGAACAGAATCCGACGGCAAATAGTTCAGCTGTCGAAATCCGTTCCCCCACCCCAATGATGAGAGATGTTGATGTATCGGCTTAAAATATGCTTATTCTATTCTGTGTGTGGATGGAGCTTAACTTCCATCAGTTTAAAGAATGTATTTCCTTGCCTTTTATTATGATCGGACCATATAGAATCAAGAAAGTTTGATGACCCGGGACTTGAACTCGGGTCGCCCAAAGCTAAAATAAAATTGTGAGGGCACTGACCACTAGGCTATTGAAGATAGTGATTTGTTGCAATTTGATAAATATTAGAACCTCATTGTGTACGAAACATAGGGGGAACAGAATCCGACGGCAAATAGTTCAGCTGTCGAAATCCGTTCCCCCACCCCAATGATGAGAGATGTTGATGTATCGGCTTAAAATATGCTTATTCTATTCTGTGTGTGGATGGAGCTTAACTTCCATCAGTTTAAAGAATGTATTTCCTTGCCTTTTATTATGATCGGACCATATAGAATCAAGAAAGTTTGATGACCCGGGACTTGAACTCGGGTCGCCCAAAGCTAAAATAAAATTGTGAGGGCACTGACCACTAGGCTATTGGCGCTTTAATTTGTAGCAATTTGATGAATATTAGAACCTCATTGTGTACAAAACATAGGGGGAACAGAATCCGACAGCAAATAGTTCAGCTGTCGAAATCCGTTCCCCCACCCCAATGATGAGAGATGTTGATGTATCGGCTTAAAATATGCTTATTCTATTCTGTGTGTGGATGGAGCTTAACTTGCATCAGTTTAAAGAATGTATTTTCTGGCCTTTTATTATGATCGGACAGTATAGTATCAAGAAAGTTTGATGACCCGGGACTTGAACTCGGATCGCCCAAAGCTGAAATAAAATTTTGAGGGCACTGACCACTAGGCTATTGAAGATAGTGATTTGCTGCAATTTGATAAATATTAGAACCTCATTGTGTACGAAACATAGGGGGAACAGAATCCGACGGCAAATAGTTCAGCTGTCGAAATCCGTTCCCCCACCCCAATGATGAGAGAAGTAGATGTATCGGCTAAAAATATGCTTATTCTATTCTGTGTGTGGATGGAGCTTAACTTGCATCAGTTTAAAGAATGTATTTTCTGGCCTTTTATTATGATCGGACAGTATAGTATCAAGAAAGTTTGATGACCCGGGACTTGAACTCGGATCGCCCAAAGCTGAAATAAAATTTTGAGGGCACTGACCACTAGGCTATTGAAGATAGTGATTTGCTGCAATTTGATAAATATTAGAACCTCATTGTGTACGAAACATAGGGGGAACAGAATCCGACGGCAAATAGTTCAGCTGTCGAAATCCGTTCCCCCACCCCAATGATGAGAGAAGTAGATGTATCGGCTAAAAATATGCTTATTCTATTCTGTGTGTGGATGGAGCTTAACTTGCATCAGTTTAAAGAATGTATTTTCTGGCCTTTTATTATGATCGGACAGTATAGTATCAAGAAAGTTTGATGACCCGGGACTTGAACTCGGGTCGCCCAAAGCTAAAATAAAATTGTGAGGGCACTGACCACTAGGCTATTGAACATTGCGATTTGCTGCAATTTGATAAATATTAGAACCTCATTGTGTACGAAACATAGGGGGAACAGAATCCGACGGCAAATAGTTCAGCTGTCGAAATCCGTTCCCCCACCCCAATGATGAGAGAAGTAGATGTATCGGCTAAAAATATGCTTATTCTATTCTGTGTGTGGATGGAGCTTAACTTGCATCAGTTTAAAGAATGTATTTTCTGGCCTTTTATTATGATCGGACAGTATAGTATCAAGAAAGTTTGATGACCCGGGACTTGAACTCGGGTCGCCCAAAGCTAAAATAAAATTGTGAGGGCACTGACCACTAGGCTATTGGCGCTTTAATTTGCAGCAATTTGATAAATATTAGAACCTCATTGTGTACGAAACATAGGGGGAACAGAATCCGACGGCAAATAGTTCAGCTGTCGAAATCCGTTCCCCCACCCCAATGATGAGAGAAGTGGATGTATCGGCTTAAAATATGCTTATTCTATTCTGTGTGTGGATGGAGCTTAACTTGCATCAGTTTAAAGAATGTATTTTCTGGCCTTTTATTATGATCGGACAGTATAGTATCAAGAAAGTTTGATGACCCGGGACTTGAACTCGGGTCGCCCAAAGCTAAAATAAAATTGTGAGGGCACTGACCACTAGGCTATTGAAGATAGTGATTTGCTGCAATTTGATAAATATTAGAACCTCATTGTGTACGAAACATAGGGGGAACAGAATCCGACGGCAAATAGTTCAGCTGTCGAAATCCGTTCCCCCACCCCAATGATGAGAGATGTTGATGTATCGGCTTAAAATATGCTTATTCTATTCTGTGTGTGGATGGAGCTTAACTTGCATCAGTTTAAAGAATGTATTTTCTGGCCTTTTATTATGATCGGACAGTATAGTATCAAGAAAGTTTGATGACCCGGGACTTGAACTCGGGTCGCCCAAAGCTAAAATAAAATTGTGAGGGCACTGACCACTAGGCTATTGAACATTGCGATTTGCTGCAATTTGATAAATATTAGAACCTCATTGTGTACGAAACATAGGGGGAACAGAATCCGACGGCAAATAGTTCAGCTGTCGAAATCCGTTCCCCCACCCCAATGATGAGAGAAGTTGATGTATCGGCTTAAAATATGCTTATTCTATTCTGGGTGTGGATGGAGCTTAACTTGCATCAGTTTAAAGAATGTATTTTCTGGCCTTTTATTATGATCGGACAGTATAGTATCAAGAAAGTTTGATGACCCGGGACTTGAACTCGGATCGCCCAAAGCTGAAATAAAATTTTGAGGGCACTGACCACTAGGCTATTGAAGATAGTGACTTGCTGCAATTTGATAAATATTAGAACCTCATTGTGTACGAAACATAGGGGGAACAGAATCCGACGGCAAATAGTTCAGCTGTCGAAATCCGTTCCCCCACCCCAATGATGAGAGATGTTGATGTATCGGCTTAAAATATGCTTATTCTATTCTGTGTGTGGATGGAGCTTAACTTCCATCAGTTTAAAGAATGTATTTCTTTGCCTTTTATTATGATCGGACCATATAGAATCAAGAAAGTTTGATGACCCGGGACTTGAACTCGGATCGCCCAAAGTTGAAATAAAATTTTGAGGGCACTGACCACTAGGCTATTGAAGACAGTGAATTTGCTGCAATTTGATAAATATTAGAACCTCATTGTGTACAAAACATAGGGGGAACAGAATCCGACAGCAAATAGTTCAGCTGTCGAAATCCGTTCCCCCACCCAAATGATGAGAGATGTTGATGTATCGGCTTAAAATATGCTTATTCTATTCTGTGTGTGGATGGAGCTTAACTTCCATCAGTTTAAAGAATGTATTTCCTTGCCTTTTATTATGATCGGACCATATAGAATCAAGAAAGTTTGATGACCCGGGACTTGAACTCGGATCGCCCAAAGCTGAAATAAAATTGTGCGGGTACTGACCACTAGGCTATTGAAGATAGTGATTTGCTGCAATTTGATAAATATTAGAACCTCATTGTGTACGAAACATAGGGGGAACAGAATCCGACGGCAAATAGTTCAGCTGTCGAAATCCGTTCCCCCACCCCAATGATGAGAGATGTTGATGTATCGGCTTAAAATATGCTTATTCTATTCTGTGTGTGGATGGAGCTTAACTTGCATCAGTTTAAAGAATGTATTTTCTGGCCTTTTATTATGATCGGACAGTATAGTATCAAGAAAGTTTGATGACCCGGGACTTGAACTCGGGTCGCCCAAAGCTAAAATAAAATTGTGAGGGCACTGACCACTAGGCTATTGAAGATAGTGATTTGCTGCAATTTGATAAATATTAGAACCTCATTGTGTACGAAACATAGGGGGAACAGAATCCGACGGCAAATAGTTCAGCTGTCGAAATCCGTTCCCCCACCCCAATGATGAGAGATGTTGATGTATCGGCTTAAAATATGCTTATTCTATTCTGTGTGTGGATGGAGCTTAACTTCCATCAGTTTAAAGAATGTATTTCCTTGCCTTTTATTATGATCGGACCATATAGAATCAAGAAAGTTTGATGACCCGGGACTTGAACTCGGATCGCCCAAAGCTGAAATAAAATTTTTAGGGCACTGACCACTAGGCTATTGAAGATAGTGATTTGCTGCAATTTTATAAATATTAGAACCTCATTGTGTACGAAACATAGGGGGAACAGAATCCGACGGCAAATAGTTCAGCTGTCGAAATCCGTTCCCCCACCCCAATGATGAGAGATGTTGATGTATCGGCTTAAAATATGCTTATTCTATTGTGTGTGTGGATGGAGCTTAACTTGCATCAGTTTAAAGAATGTATTTTCTGGCCTTTAATTATGATCGGACAGTATAGTATCAAGAAAGTTTGATGACCCGGGACTTGAACTCGGGTCGCCCAAAGCTAAAATAAAATTGTGAGGGCACTGACCACTAGGCTATTGAAGATAGTGACTTGCTGCAATTTGATAAATATTAGAACCTCATTGTGTACAAAACATAGGGGGAACAGAATCCGACAGCAAATAGTTCAGCTGTCGAAATCCGTTCCCCCACCCCAATGATGAGAGATGTTTATGTATCGGCTTAAAATATGCTTATTCTATTCTGTGTGTGGATGGAGCTTAACTTGCATCAGTTTAAAGAATGTATTTTCTGGCCTTTTATTATGATCGGACAGTATAGTATCAAGAAAGTTTGATGACCCGGGACTTGAACTCGGGTCGCCCAAAGCTAAAATAAAATTGTGAGGGCACTGACCACTAGGCTATTGGCGCTTTAATTTGCAGCAATTTGATAAATATTAGAACCTCATTGTGTACGAAACATAGGGGGAACAGAATCCGACGGCAAATAGTTCAGCTGTCGAAATCCGTTCCCCCACCCCAATGATGAGAGATGTTGATGTATCGGCTTAAAATATGCTTATTCTATTCTGTGTGTGGATGGAGCTTAACTTGCATCAGTTTAAAGAATGTATTTTCTGGCCTTTTATTATGATCGGACAGTATAGTATCAAGAAAGTTTGATGACCCGGGACTTGAACTCGGGTCGCCCAAAGCTAAAATAAAATTGTGAGGGCACTGACAACTAGGCTATTAGCGCTTTAATTTGCAGCAATTTGATAAATATTAGAACCTCATTGTGTACGAAACATAGGGGGAACAGAATCCGACGGCAAATAGTTCAGCTGTCGAAATCCGTTCCCCCACCCCAATGATGAGAGAAGTTGATGTATCGGCTTAAAGAATGCTTATTCTATTCTGTGTGTGGATGGAGCTTAACTTGCATCAGTTTAAAGAATGTATTTTCTGGCCTTTTATTATGATCGGACAGTATAGTATCAAGAAAGTTTGATGACCCGGGACTTGAACTCGGATCGCCCAAAGCTGAAATAAAATTGTGAGGGCACTGACCACTAGGCTATTGAACAATGTGATTTGCTGCAATTTGATAAATATTAGAACCTCATTGTGTACGAAACATAGGGGGAACAGAATCCGACGGCAAATAGTTCAGCTGTCGAAATCCGTTCCCCCACCCCAATGATGAGAGATTTTGATGTATCGGCTTAAAATATGCTTATTCTATTCTGTGTGTGGATGGAGCTTAACTTGCATCAGTTTAAAGAATGTATTTTCTGGCCTTTAATTATGATCGGACAGTATAGTATCAAGAAAGTTTGATGACCCGGGACTTGAACTCGGGTCGCCCAAAGCTAAAATAAAATTGTGAGGGCACTGACCACTAGGCTATCAGCGCTTTAATTTGCAGCAATTTGATAAATATTAGAACCTCATTGTGTACGAAACATAGGGGGAACAGAATCCGACGGCAAATAGTTCAGCTGTCGAAATCCGTTCCCCCACCCCAATGATGAGAGAAGTTGATGTATCGGCTTAAAAAATGCTTATTCTATTCTGTGTGTGGATGGAGCTTAACTTGCTTCAGTTTAAAGAATGTATTTTCTGGCCTTTAATTATGATCGGACAGTATAGTATCAAGAAAGTTTGATGACCCGGGACTTGAACTCGGGTCGCCCAAAGCTAAAATAAAATTGTGAGGGCACTGACCACTAGGCTATTGAAGATAGTGATTTGCAGCAATTTGATAAATATTAGAACCTCATTGTGTACGAAACATAGGGGGAACAGAATCCGACGGCAAATAGTTCAGCTGTCGAAATCCGTTCCCCCACCCCAATGATGAGAAATGTTGATGTATTGGCTTAAAATATGCTTATTCTATTCTGTGTGTGGATGGAGCTTAACTTCCATCAGTTTAAAGAATGTATTTCCTTGCCTTTTATTATGATCAGACAGTATAGTATCAAGAAAGTTTGATGACCCGGGACTTGAACTCGGGTCGCCCAAAGCTAAAATAAAATTGTGAGGGCACTGACCACTAGGCTATTGGCGCTTTAATTTGTAGCAATTTGATAAATATTAGAACCTCATTGTGTACGAAACATAGGGGGAACAGAATCCGACGGCAAATAGTTCAGCTGTCGAAATCCGTTCCCCCACCCCAATGATGAGAGAAGTTGATGTATCGGCTTAAAAAATGCTTATTCTATTCTGTGTGTGGATGGAGCTTAACTTGCATCAGTTTAAATAATTTCTTTTCTGGCCTTTTATTATGATCGGACAGTATAGTATCAAGAAAGTTTGATGACCCGGGACTTGAACTCGGGTCGCCCAAAGCTGAAATAAAATTGTGCGGGTACTGACCACTAGGCTATTGAAGATAGTGATTTGCAGCAATTTGATAAATATTAGAACCTCATTGTGTACGAAACATAGGGGGAACAGAATCCGACGGCAAATAGTTCAGCTGTCGAAATCCGTTCCCCCACCCCAATGATGAGAAATGTTGATGTATTGGCTTAAAATATGCTTATTCTATTCTGTGTGTGGATGGAGCTTAACTTCCATCAGTTTAAAGAATGTATTTCCTTGCCTTTTATTATGATCGGACAGTATAGTATCAAGAAAGTTTGATGACCCGGGACTTGAACTCGGGTCGCCCAAAGCTAAAATAAAATTGTGAGGGCACTGACCACTAGGCTATTGGCGCTTTAATTTGTAGCAATTTGATCAATATTAGAACCTCATTGTGTACGAAACATAGGGGGAACAGAATCCGACGGCAAATAGTTCAGCTGTCGAAATCCGTTCCCCCACCCCAATGATGAGAGAAGTTGATGTATCGGCTTAAAAAATGCTTATTCTATTCTGTGTGTGGATGGAGCTTAACTTGCATCAGTTTAAAGAATTTCTTTTCTGGCCTTTTATTATGATCGGACAGTATAGTATCAAGAAAGTTTGATGACCCGGGACTTGAACTCGGGTCGCCCAAAGCTGAAATAAAATTGTGCGGGTACTGACCACTAGGCTATTGAAGATAGTGATTTGCTGCAATTTGATAAATATTAGAACCTCATTGTGTACGAAACATAGGGGGAACAGAATCCGACGGCAAATAGTTCAGCTGTCGAAATCCGTTCCCCCACCCCAATGATGAGAGAAGTTGATGTATCGGCTTAAAAAATGCTTATTCTATTCTGTGTGTGGATGGAGCTTAACTTGCATCAGTTTAAATAATTTCTTTTCTGGCCTTTTATTATGATCGGACAGTATAGTATCAAGAAAGTTTGATGACCCGGGACTTGAACTCGGGTCGCCCAAAGCTGAAATAAAATTGTGCGGGTACTGACCACTAGGCTATTGAAGATAGTGATTTACAGCAATTTGATAAATATTAGAAACTCATTGTGTAAGAAACATAGGGGGAACAGAATCCGACGGCAAATAGTTCAGCTGTCGAAATCCGTTCCCTCACCTCAATGATGAGAGATGGTGATGTATCGGCTTAAAATATGCTTATTCTATTCTGTGTGTGGATGGAGCTTAACTTGCTTCAGTTTAAAGAATGTATTTTCTGGCCTTTAATTATGATCGGACAGTATAGTATCAAGAAAGTTTGATGACCCGGGACTTGAACTCGGGTCGCCCAAAGCTAAAATAAAATTGTGAGGGCACTGACCACTAGGCTATTGAAGATAGTGATTTGCAGCAATTTGATAAATATTAGAACCTCATTGTGTACGAAACATAGGGGGAACAGAATCCGACGGCAAATAGTTCAGCTGTCGAAATCCGTTCCCCCACCCCAATGATGAGAGATGTTGATGTATCGGCTTAAAATATGCTTATTCTATTGTGTGTGTGGATGGAGCTTAACTTGCATCAGTTTAAAGAATGTATTTTCTGGCCTTTAATTATGATCGGACAGTATAGTATCAAGAAAGTTTGATGACCCGGGACTTGAACTCGGGTCGCCCAAAGCTAAAATAAAATTGTGAGGGCACTGACCACTAGGCTATTGAAGATAGTGACTTGCTGCAATTTGATAAATATTAGAACCTCATTGTGTACAAAACATAGGGGGAACAGAATCCGACAGCAAATAGTTCAGCTGTCGAAATCCGTTCCCCCACCCCAATGATGAGAGATGTTTATGTATCGGCTTAAAATATGCTTATTCTATTCTGTGTGTGGATGGAGCTTAACTTGCATCAGTTTAAAGAATGTATTTTCTGGCCTTTTATTATGATCGGACAGTATAGTATCAAGAAAGTTTGATGACCCGGGACTTGAACTCGGGTCGCCCAAAGCTAAAATAAAATTGTGAGGGCACTGACCACTAGGCTATTGGCGCTTTAATTTGCAGCAATTTGATAAATATTAGAACCTCATTGTGTACGAAACATAGGGGGAACAGAATCCGACGGCAAATAGTTCAGCTGTCGAAATCCGTTCCCCCACCCCAATGATGAGAGATGTTGATGTATCGGCTTAAAATATGCTTATTCTATTCTGTGTGTGGATGGAGCTTAACTTGCATCAGTTTAAAGAATGTATTTTCTGGCCTTTTATTATGATCGGACAGTATAGTATCAAGAAAGTTTGATGACCCGGGACTTGAACTCGGGTCGCCCAAAGCTAAAATAAAATTGTGAGGGCACTGACAACTAGGCTATTAGCGCTTTAATTTGCAGCAATTTGATAAATATTAGAACCTCATTGTGTACGAAACATAGGGGGAACAGAATCCGACGGCAAATAGTTCAGCTGTCGAAATCCGTTCCCCCACCCCAATGATGAGAGAAGTTGATGTATCGGCTTAAAGAATGCTTATTCTATTCTGTGTGTGGATGGAGCTTAACTTGCATCAGTTTAAAGAATGTATTTTCTGGCCTTTTATTATGATCGGACAGTATAGTATCAAGAAAGTTTGATGACCCGGGACTTGAACTCGGATCGCCCAAAGCTGAAATAAAATTGTGAGGGCACTGACCACTAGGCTATTGAACAATGTGATTTGCTGCAATTTGATAAATATTAGAACCTCATTGTGTACGAAACATAGGGGGAACAGAATCCGACGGCAAATAGTTCAGCTGTCGAAATCCGTTCCCCCACCCCAATGATGAGAGATTTTGATGTATCGGCTTAAAATATGCTTATTCTATTCTGTGTGTGGATGGAGCTTAACTTGCATCAGTTTAAAGAATGTATTTTCTGGCCTTTAATTATGATCGGACAGTATAGTATCAAGAAAGTTTGATGACCCGGGACTTGAACTCGGGTCGCCCAAAGCTAAAATAAAATTGTGAGGGCACTGACCACTAGGCTATTAGCGCTTTAATTTGCAGCAATTTGATAAATATTAGAACCTCATTGTGTACGAAACATAGGGGGAACAGAATCCGACGGCAAATAGTTCAGCTGTCGAAATCCGTTCCCCCACCCCAATGATGAGAGAAGTTGATGTATCGGCTTAAAAAATGCTTATTCTATTCTGTGTGTGGATGGAGCTTAACTTGCTTCAGTTTAAAGAATGTATTTTCTGGCCTTTAATTATGATCGGACAGTATAGTATCAAGAAAGTTTGATGACCCGGGACTTGAACTCGGGTCGCCCAAAGCTAAAATAAAATTGTGAGGGCACTGACCACTAGGCTATTGAAGATAGTGATTTGCAGCAATTTGATAAATATTAGAACCTCATTGTGTACGAAACATAGGGGGAACAGAATCCGACGGCAAATAGTTCAGCTGTCGAAATCCGTTCCCCCACCCCAATGATGAGAAATGTTGATGTATTGGCTTAAAATATGCTTATTCTATTCTGTGTGTGGATGGAGCTTAACTTCCATCAGTTTAAAGAATGTATTTCCTTGCCTTTTATTATGATCAGACAGTATAGTATCAAGAAAGTTTGATGACCCGGGACTTGAACTCGGGTCGCCCAAAGCTAAAATAAAATTGTGAGGGCACTGACCACTAGGCTATTGGCGCTTTAATTTGTAGCAATTTGATAAATATTAGAACCTCATTGTGTACGAAACATAGGGGGAACAGAATCCGACGGCAAATAGTTCAGCTGTCGAAATCCGTTCCCCCACCCCAATGATGAGAGAAGTTGATGTATCGGCTTAAAAAATGCTTATTCTATTCTGTGTGTGGATGGAGCTTAACTTGCATCAGTTTAAATAATTTCTTTTCTGGCCTTTTATTATGATCGGACAGTATAGTATCAAGAAAGTTTGATGACCCGGGACTTGAACTCGGGTCGCCCAAAGCTGAAATAAAATTGTGCGGGTACTGACCACTAGGCTATTGAAGATAGTGATTTGCAGCAATTTGATAAATATTAGAACCTCATTGTGTACGAAACATAGGGGGAACAGAATCCGACGGCAAATAGTTCAGCTGTCGAAATCCGTTCCCCCACCCCAATGATGAGAAATGTTGATGTATTGGCTTAAAATATGCTTATTCTATTCTGTGTGTGGATGGAGCTTAACTTCCATCAGTTTAAAGAATGTATTTCCTTGCCTTTTATTATGATCGGACAGTATAGTATCAAGAAAGTTTGATGACCCGGGACTTGAACTCGGGTCGCCCAAAGCTAAAATAAAATTGTGAGGGCACTGACCACTAGGCTATTGGCGCTTTAATTTGTAGCAATTTGATCAATATTAGAACCTCATTGTGTACGAAACATAGGGGGAACAGAATCCGACGGCAAATAGTTCAGCTGTCGAAATCCGTTCCCCCACCCCAATGATGAGAGAAGTTGATGTATCGGCTTAAAAAATGCTTATTCTATTCTGTGTGTGGATGGAGCTTAACTTGCATCAGTTTAAATCATTTCTTTTCTGGCCTTTTATTATGATCGGACAGTATAGTATCAAGAAAGTTTGATGACCCGGGACTTGAACTCGGGTCGCCCAAAGCTGAAATAAAATTGTGCGGGTACTGACCACTAGGCTATTGAAGATAGTGATTTGCTGCAATTTGATAAATATTAGAACCTCATTGTGTACGAAACATAGGGGGAACAGAATCCGACGGCAAATAGTTCAGCTGTCGAAATCCGTTCCCCCACCCCAATGATGAGAGAAGTTGATGTATCGGCTTAAAAAATGCTTATTCTATTCTGTGTGTGGATGGAGCTTAACTTGCATCAGTTTAAATAATTTCTTTTCTGGCCTTTTATTATGATCGGACAGTATAGTATCAAGAAAGTTTGATGACCCGGGACTTGAACTCGGGTCGCCCAAAGCTGAAATAAAATTGTGCGGGTACTGACCACTAGGCTATTGAAGATAGTGATTTACAGCAATTTGATAAATATTAGAAACTCATTGTGTAAGAAACATAGGGGGAACAGAATCCGACGGCAAATAGTTCAGCTGTCGAAATCCGTTCCCTCACCTCAATGATGAGAGATGGTGATGTATCGGCTTAAAATATGCTTATTCTATTCTGTGTGTGGATGGAGCTTAACTTGCTTCAGTTTAAAGAATGTATTTTCTGGCCTTTAATTATGATCGGACAGTATAGTATCAAGAAAGTTTGATGACCCGGGACTTGAACTCGGGTCGCCCAAAGCTAAAATAAAATTGTGAGGGCACTGACCACTAGGCTATTGAAGATAGTGATTTGCAGCAATTTGATAAATATTAGAACCTCATTGTGTACGAAACATAGGGGGAACAGAATCCGACGGCAAATAGTTCAGCTGTCGAAATCCGTTCCCCCACCCTAATGATGAGAAATGTTGATGTATTGGCTTAAAATATGCTTATTCTATTCTGTGTGTGGATGGAGCTTAACTTCCATCAGTTTAAAGAATGTATTTCCTTGCCTTTTATTATGATCGGACAGTATAGTATCAAGAAAGTTTGATGACCCGGGACTTGAACTCGGGTCGCCCAAAGCTAAAATAAAATTGTGAGGGCACTGACCACTAGGCTATTGGCGCTTTAATTTGTAGCAATTTGATAAATATTAGAACCTCATTGTGTACGAAACATAGGGGGAACAGAATCCGACGGCAAATAGTTCAGCTGTCGAAATCCGTTCCCCCACCCCAATGATGAGAGAAGTTGATGTATCGGCTTAAAAAATGCTTATTCTATTCTGTGTGTGGATGGAGCTTAACTTGCATCAGTTTAAATAATTTCTTTTCTGGCCTTTTATTATGATCGGACAGTATAGTATCAAGAAAGTTTGATGACCCGGGACTTGAACTCGGGTCGCCCAAAGCTGAAATAAAATTGTGCGGGTACTGACCACTAGGCTATTGAAGATAGTGATTTGCAGCAATTTGATAAATATTAGAACCTCATTGTGTACGAAACATAGGGGGAACAGAATCCGACGGCAAATAGTTCAGCTGTCGAAATCCGTTCCCCCACCCCAATGATGAGAAATGTTGATGTATTGGCTTAAAATATGCTTATTCTATTCTGTGTGTGGATGGAGCTTAACTTCCCTCAGTTTAAAGAATGTATTTCCTTGCCTTTTATTATGATCGGACAGTATAGTATCAAGAAAGTTTGATGACCCGGGACTTGAACTCGGGTCGCCCAAAGCTAAAATAAAATTGTGAGGGCACTGACCACTAGGCTATTGGCGCTTTAATTTGTAGCAATTTGATCAATATTAGAACCTCATTGTGTACGAAACATAGGGGGAACAGAATCCGACGGCAAATAGTTCAGCTGTCGAAATCCGTTCCCCCACCCCAATGATGAGAGAAGTTGATGTATCGGCTTAAAAAATGCTTATTCTATTCTGTGTGTGGATGGAGCTTAACTTGCATCAGTTTAAATAATTTCTTTTCTGGCCTTTTATTATGATCGGACAGTATAGTATCAAGAAAGTTTGATGACCCGGGACTTGAACTCGGGTCGCCCAAAGCTGAAATAAAATTGTGCGGGTACTGACCACTAGGCTATTGAAGATAGTGATTTGCTGCAATTTGATAAATATTAGAACCTCATTGTGTACGAAACATAGGGGGAACAGAATCCGACGGCAAATAGTTCAGCTGTCGAAATCCGTTCCCCCACCCCAATGATGAGAGAAGTTGATGTATCGGCTTAAAAAATGCTTATTCTATTCTGTGTGTGGATGGAGCTTAACTTGCATCAGTTTAAAGAATGTATTTTCTGGCCTTTAATTATGATCGGACAGTATAGTATCAAGAAAGTTTGATGACCCGGGACTTGAACTCGGGTCGCCCAAAGCTGAAATAAAATTGTGCGGGTACTGACCACTAGGCTATTGAATATAGTGATTTGCAGCAATTTGATAAATATTAGAAACTCATTGTGTAAGAAACATAGGGGGAACAGAATCCGACGGCAAATAGTTCAGCTGTCGAAATCCGTTCCCTCACCTCAATGATGAGAGATGGTGATGTATCGGCTTAAAATTTGCTTATTCTATTCTGTGTGTGGATGGAGCTTAACTTGCATCAGTTTAAAGAATGTATTTTCTGGCCTTTTATTATGATCGGACAGTATAGTATCAAGAAAGTTTGATGACCCGGGACTTGAACTCGGGTCGCCCAAAGCTAAAATAAAATAAAATAAAATAGCATTCATTTTTTAAAACAATGATAAAATATAGACCTTATGTAGCCCTGCCCCTTTTCAGCGCTGCGCTCATTGTCTTTTGACTTCCGGTCTGTACTTTCACAGCGATTTTGCGGGTTTATTAATGAACGTCTCGTTTTAAAATATTCCCAGTCGACTGACATTTGTTAAGTCATCTGCTTTAAACATTACAGTCCTCGTGATAACTTTCGTTAACTTTACATTAAATAAATCCACTTCAAAAGCTAATTACTCCTGGACAGCAGCGCCATAGAAATATACAGAGCAACCGCAAAAACGGAAGTTAAAAGAATATTCTAAAGATGGCGGCACCCTCGTTTATCTGGTGCATAAGGTCTATAGATATTCTGTGTTTCGGCCCAACAGCGCAATGATATATTCTTATTTATAGCATTTATTCTTCATTATTTTTTGGAATTTGATCATTTTTCATGGCACACCTGGCAACCTGTCACGGCACACTAGTGTACTGCCGCACAGTGGTTGGGAAACACTGGTCTAATTAATACTGCTTACTTTAGTAAAATCTACTTTTGTGTGTGAAATGTGTGAAATGTTTTCAAACTTGTCTATAATTGTTCAGACACTACAATCAAAAAAACTTAATCATAGAAATTTTACTTTGAAAGGGAAAAAACAGTTTTTTGCACTAAAATGTGCTTAACTCTCATGCCATGTGTCTCTCTTCTTTGGAGGATGAGTAAAAGTGATTGCTTTTCAAAATCACATGACCAATTTCTTCTATGGTTTTCCAGAAACAAGGGGTGGAACTACTTCCCCCCTGGCACAAATCACCCCACTCTCCCCATAGGGTAAATTTAGTATAGGGTGTGAAAATTGTACAGCTGTGGTATTTGTATAGGGTGTGAATTCTGTATAGAAGATGTGTAGATTTTTGGTACAGCGTGTGGATTTTGTAAGAGGTAAAGGAATTTCAATGGGGTGTGAATTTTTTTCTAAAATTGTATTATGTTTTTATTATTACACAATACTTTTTCTGACTTTTTTAATCTTGCCCCTGACAAATAACCCATTACAAAAAAAGACTAAAACTAACACTAAAACTAATAAAAACTAAACTAAAACTAAGCATTTTCAAAAAATAAAAACCAAACTAAACTAGCAAACCCACTTTAAAAACTAATTAAAACTAAACTGAATTTGAAAACAAAAAGTCAAAACGAAATAAAAATAAAAACTAATGAAAAATGCAAAACTATAATAACCCTGGTTCATACTGGCTATAATCTAAACGTCCACTGACAGCCGAATTAGTCGATAAATGACGTGAGAAAAGATGTCACAATCTGGCCACAATCTAAACGTCCACTGACATCCAGAATTAGTCGATGAATGACGTGAATAAAGATGTCACAAACTGGCCACATTGTAAATGTCCACTGACAGCCAGAACTAGTTGAGAACAGACGTTCATACTGGCTATAATCTGTACGTCCACTGACATCCAGAATTAGTCAATAAATGACTTGAAAAAAAGATGTCCAATCTGGCCACAATCTAAACGTCCACTGACAGCCCGAATTAGTCGATAAATGACGTGAGAAAAGATGTCCAATCTGGCCATAATCTAAACGTCCACTGACAGCCAGAACTAGTTGAGAACAGATGTTCATACTGGCTATAATCTGTACGTCCACTGACATCCAGAATTAGTCGATGAATGACTTGAAAAAAAGATATCCAATCTGGCCACAATCTAAACGTCCACTGACAGCCAGAATTAGTCGATGAATGACGTGAATAAAGATGTCACAAACTGGCCACATTGTAAATGTCCACTGACAGCCAGAACTAGTTGAGAACAGACGTTCATACTGGCTATAATCTGTACGTCCACTGACATCCAGAATTAGTCAATAAATGACTTGAAAAAAGATGTCCAATCTGGCCACAATCTAAACGTCCACTGACAGCCAGAATTAGTCGAGAACAGTCGTTCATACTGGCTATAATCTTTAAATCCATTGACATCCAGAATTAGTCGATGAATGACGTGAATGAAGATGTCCAATCTGGCCACAATCTGAACATCCACTGACAGCCAGAAAGTTGAGAAAAGACGTTCACGATGGCTATACAACTAGAAATGACAGTAAAAAAAACAAAACAAAACAAAGAAAAATGGCAGTGAAGAGACAGAATGGCTAAAGGGTGATTTATGTTTCTGAGTGCAATCGATGACGTACTCCCGCAGACCTCTGCGTAGCGGCGAACCCCCCTTTGAGCCCCGGCGTAGCTCGACATGCGCACCTCCAAAAATGTGTAACTTCGCATCGAAGCGACGCAGGCCGCAAGGACTTGGTCAACTCGTCCTGTATGTCGGTGTTAAGCAGCCTACTATGGGGAGTAGCAACAGTCACTGACTTTACAAGTAAACTCAGACATATTTTGGTTACAATAACGTGGTTATTCGTTTGTAATATAAGTAGCATTTTGAAATTAGCACTTCGCCAGCAAGCAGTACTTTGTGGCCAGTTTTTAAAGCTTGCTTACATAAACTGGCTGGCAGACACCTTGCAAATAACCTCAGACTTATCACCCCTAGCGTTATCACTTTGAAAGGGTCACAACGCCGAGTTGACGCCAATGTCCCCAACACACTCGACCCGCTCCAGTTTGCATACCATCCAAACCGCTCTACGGACGATGCAATTTCCTCCACCCTCCACCTGGCTCTAACCCACCTAGAAAATAAAGACTCCTATGTTAGAATGCTGTTCACTGACTTCAGCTCGGCATTCAACACAATTATTCCACAACAGCTCATAAATAAACTAAACCTGCTGGGCCTTAACATTTCCCTTTGTAATTGGATCCTGTACTTTCTAACCGGAAGACCTCAGTCAGTCCGTGTCGGCCACAACACCTCGAGCACTACCACACTGAGAACAGGTGCCCCACAAGGCTGTGTGCTCAGCCCGCTGCTCTTCAGACTGCTGACCCACGACTGCACTGCCAAGTTCAGCTCCAACCACATCATCAAGTTTGCTGATGACACAACAGTGGTAGGTCTCATCAGCAACAATGATGAAACACACTACAGAGAGGAAGTGGCACAGCTGACTGAATGGTGTGGCACTAACAATCTGTCCCTCAATATGGGGAAGACAAAGGAGGTTGTGATGGACTTCAGGAGAAACTCAGTTGACCACCCCCCACTGACCATCGACAGATCGATTGTGGAGAGGGTCAGCAGCACTAAATTCCTGGGGGTGCACATCACAGAGGGTCTCACCTGGACCACCAACACCATGTCACTCTCCAAAAAGGCACATCAGCACCTACACTTTCTCCGCCGGCTGAAAAGAGCAAGCCTCCCTCCACCCATCCTCACCACATTCTTCAGGGGCACCATTGAGATTATGCTGACCAGCTGCATCACGGTCTGGTACGGGAACTGCAGTGCTGCTGACCGCAAGACCCTCCAGCGGACAGTGAACACCGCTCCAAAGATCATCGGTGCCCCTCTCCCCTCCATCCTGGACATTTTCCTTACATGATGCTCCAGCAAAACCAACAGCATCGTTAAGGACTCCACCCATCCCTCCCACAGTCTCTTCCAGCTCCTACCATCAGGAAGATGGTATTGGAGCATCAGAGCCCGCTACGCCAGACTGCCCAAAAGCTTTTTCCCCCAGGCCATGAGGGCCTTGAACTCAAACCACCCTGCCACCCTCTGAAATTCCATGCAAACCCCTACCTCCTGAAACATACTAGGCACTTTACACACTACGCACTAGACAGTTTACACACACAGCTGCATGTACACAAAGACTCAGCAATATATGTATGTTTACGCTCATGCACTAAAAATCATCCTGCACTGTTCCCCAACCAGCTGCTTGACTAAAAATGTTTCTTTTTGCACATGTACAGTATTTATGTTCAATTCAATTCAAATTTATTTGTATTGCGCTTTTCACAATACATATTGTCTGAAAGCAGCTTTACAGAAAGCGTCCCGAGATAACGACAGAAAAGCAGATGGGAAATAATTAACACACCACTCTGTCTGGTTTTACTTCCTCAACCCACTGCGTGGGGCAGTTACTTGCTAACTTTAATCATACGAGACAGTTCGCTACAAAATGACATGTGATAGGTGATTTTAAAACACAAACCAATATTATATTTCAGCATAAACATAACATCTCTAGACAGGTAATGTCTAATCAAGCAAACATTTACAATTTATCTATGACTGAAATCTTCCACAAGTATGTAGAGCGAAAACTCAAGTGTATACCTCACATTTTGGACAACCATTGTTTTTTTACATTTACATTTTGGTTATTGTTTTCTTTCTCACTTTAGATGCTGGAGAAAAAAACAGCCTGGCTAAAGCATTCAGAGTGGAAACTTCTGTCGTGGCTCAATAATCCAGGATTGGGACGGTGGAAGGAGCAGAAGATCAGAGATCAGTCAGAGATCTACTGGTGCCCCTGAGGAACTGATTTACCTAATGCGTCAAATTTAACCAAACATTTTCATCACTCACCTTCATGTTGTTGCAAACCTGTAAGACTTTCGTTCATCTTTGAAACACAAATGTAGATCTTTTTAATGAAATCTGAGAGCTTTCTGTCCCTCCGTTTCACAGTTTATGCAACTACAACTTTCAAGCTTCAGAAAGGTAGTTAAGACATTATAACAATAATCAATATGACTCCAGTGGTTTAACCTCAACTTTATGAAGTGAATGCTGTGTGTGTGCAAAAAAATCAATTGCATCTTTATTCACAAAATATACGTCTCTGACACGTGTTGACAGAGCACCACGATTCATCAGTGTTGTGTTGGCGAGAGAGCCAGCGATCTCATGGCGCAACATGCGTTGGAGATACATAATTTGTGAATAAAGATGTAATTGTATGCGCACATAAGGCATCTGTTAAAAATATATTCATTTGTGTTCTCCACAAAAGTCGTATGGGTTTGGAGCGACATGAGGTAATTAATGACAGAATTTACATTTTTGTGTGAACTATCCCTTTAATGTTTTCTAATGTGGTTATAATTGGCCATTGTTCTGTTTTATAAACATTTTCAATATTTTAAAGATTTACTGTTTTGAAAAAATGTTTATACAGATAAGATAGATTAATTTGATCAAAAGTCGCAGTAAAAACTTTTAAATTGTTTTTAAAAAATTATGTTTCAAATAAATGCTGCTCTTTTGAAAGTTCTATTCAAAGAATACTGAAAACTGTATCATAGTTTCCACAAAAATATGAAGCTGTACAACTGATAATAATCATAAATGTTATATATATATATATATATATATAATAGATTGTATCATTATTTATTCTAGAATTAGTAATATATTACAGAAATGCACTCATTAATTAAAATCATTAATCATATCATATCAATCATGTTGTGTTATTAATCAATAAATTCGAAAGAATTTGCTTAACTTTTATGTTTTGTGTCCAGTGATTTTTCAATGTTTTTAACGGGTCCCAGAAAGAATTGTGTTAAAGATGAGTTTATAGCCCACTGGATCGATTACTCTTCACACTGGATTCTTAGAAGACGGACATGGCAGCAGTTGCAGAACGGCTGCTGCTACAAACGCTTACAGGCTACATCCAAGGATGGAAACATCTCAGGTTTTAGTGATTACAGTAACACGTTCTTTCAGTGAATTTTTCGGGTGAACGTGGTAAAAACCAATAGGAAAAAAAGTACCACATAAGACGTGATATTGACCTTTTGAAAATGTTGAACATGACGCATATCGTCGAAGCAACGTTAAAAAAACTGTTTCACCAATGGTGTGTAAATACGTATTTATAACGTTTAAAAAAATGTTTCAGCCACGTTGTGAAAATACGTATTTATAACGTTAAAAAAATGTTTCAGCCACGTTGTGAAAATACGTATTTATAACGTTTAAAAAACCCGACATCTGTCGTATTAAATACGTAGGATAAAAACGTTGTGACAACTTTTTCACGACGTGAAAAAAAAACGTTTTTGCAACGTTTTTGTGTTTGCTGGGTTCAGACTATGAAATACTTTGTTACTGGCTGTATTTAAATTTGAGAAATTTAAAAAGCTGTATAAAATACTATGCATTTTCTAAAATCCATGTTTATGGTAAGGGCCATAAACCCTTTCATTGTTCCAAGGGCGCGTGCCAGTGCTTCGTGCCCTTTCTAAAATCTATGTTTATGGTTTTATTTAATTTTGAGAAATTAAATGAAATATCTTTCTGGCCTTTTAACTGTATAAAATACCATGCACTTTCTAAAATCCATGCTTATGGTAAGGGCATGCGCCGAGTGCTTCGTGCCCTTTCTGATATCAGTACTTATGATAAAAAGGATCTGAGGATCATTATTATCTCTAAGTAGGCCAAGGAGCCCTGACACCAGTAGTGTAGGGCTTCTGAGGGTACACCCCTCCTTGGGGTAGATGGTTTCCACCCCCTCGGTGCCCTCAGGGGGGCCGTTCTGCCAACCCCGTCTTCATGCCGGGTGCAGATGGTCCCAGCGAGTTTTTACCCGAGGGTTGCTCGCTCCCTCCGAGAAGGGCTCTAGAGTAGTAAGGCCAGTTGTTCCCTGCCGGTGCGCCGTTACAGGGCACTGTGCCTGCTGTTCAAAATACACCCCACCGTGGGGAAGACGGTTTCCACCTCATTATACGGTGCCCGTCTCCACTCGGTGCCCTCAGGGGGCCGATCTGCCAACCCCGCCTTCATGCCGGGGCGTAGATGGCCCCAGCGAGCGTTTCCCGAGGGGCGCTCGCTCCCTCCCGGGAGGAGTCTAGAACAGTTAGACCAGTTGTTCCATGCCGGTGCGCCGTTACAGGGCACTGTGTCTGCAGCTCGACATATTCCAGAGGCCAACCTCGAGAGGCTGGCACCCTAGTAGATTTTCTAGTGGAGTGGAAAAATCTTCCCAATGTGTCTCAGTGGGTCCTGCATACAATCGAAAGAGGTTACGCTATACAGTTCAGGTCTCGTCCGCCTTCAGAGGGGTCCTTCCCATGAGCAGGCTTTGGTGATGGAACAGGAGGTCATGACTCTTCTGCAAAAAGGAGCTATAGAACGGGTTCCTCCTCCCAGCAGGGAGTCAGGTTACTACAGCCGGTACTTCATTGTTCCAAAGAAAGACGGGGGGTTGCGTCCGATTTTAGATCTGCGTCTTTTAAAATTGCACTGTAGGGAAGCTCAAGTTCAAGATGCTTGCTCTCAAACAGATCGTGTCACAAATCAGGTCCGAGGACTGGTTCGTCACGATAGATCTGAAGGACGCCTACTCCCATGTGTCTATTCTTCCTCAACACAGGAAGTTCCTGAGGTTCGCTTTCGGGGGCGAAGTGTACCAATATCGGGTTCTTCCGTTCGGCCTAGCATTGTCACCCCAAACGTTCACGAAGTGTATGGATGCAGCTATAGCCCCTCTAAGGCTGCAGGGCATCCGCATTCTGAATTATATCGACGATTGGTTAATTCTAGCTCAATCGGAACAACAGGCGGTTCGGCATCGAGATGTCGTTCTTGCGCACAACAAGAGATTGGGGTTGAGGCTCAACGCCAAGAAGAGTGTGCTTTCTCCATTACAGAGAACCACTTTTCTCGGTGTAGTGTGGATTCGACAACGATGCAGGCACAATTGTCACCTGCTCGTATATTGCTTCGATTCTCGCCGCAGTAGATCAGGTCAAGCTAGGCCAGTCATCCACTGTGAAACAGTTCCAGAAACTGTTAGGTCTCATGGCAGCTGCGTCCAACGTTATTCCTTTTGGCCTCTTGCACATGAGACTGCTACAGTGGTGGCTCAGAACCAAGGGATTCTCCCCGAGGGGAAATCCGCTCCGCACGATCATGAGTTCGCGACGGTGTCATCGCGCCCTGATCATGTGGAAAGATCCTTGGTTTCTGTCCCAAGGTCCTGTGTTGGGAGCTCCTTGTCGTCGCATAATGCTAACGACGGATGCCTCTCTCACGGGTTGGGGGGCGATCATGAGTGGTCGCCCAGCTCAGGGTCTGTGGCAGGACATCATCGTCTATGGCACATAATTTGTCTAGAGATGTTGGCAGTGTTTCTGGCTCTGAAACACTTCCTCCCAGACCTAAGGGGCCACCATGTTCTTGTCTGGACAGACAACACATCGGTGGTCTCTTATATCAACCATCAGGGGGGTCTGCGTTCTCGCCCGCTTTACAAACTGGCACGTCAGATCCTTCTATGGTCCCAAGGGAAAATTCTTTCGCTGAGAGCTATTTATCTCCCGGGGTATTTAAATCAGGGGGCAGACATCCTGTTGAGGCAGGGGCCGAGGCCCGGGTAATGGAGACTTCACCCCGAGGTGGTGGAGCTCCTATGGGAACATTTCGGTCGTGCCGAGATAGACCTATTTGCTTCCAGAGAGACATCACACTGTCCACGGTGGTTCTCTCTTAGCCATCCAGCCCCACTGGGGTTGGACGCTGTAACGTAAACGACTCTGGGTCAATGCGAATTAGCTCAAGAATATAGGGAATTTTGGAAATATTAATAATCATAACTCATGGTCATAATAATTCAGAAATCGCACGTACATTTACTTTATCAATTATCGAGATGACCTTGTTCTGTAACTGGTCTGGTCATCAGTCATTCGTCCAGCGAATAAATGTAAGATTATCACAGTTAAGAAGGGGTATCTATTTACAAACTCCAAGAAAGTTTATCTTCTGGCCACGAACATCAAACTTTCTGAGTTTATTAATTAAAACTACTCAATGTAGTCTATAATATCGAGCTTGTAGCTTAATTAGATCTTTTGTTTCATTGACTTTATAAAAGCGGGCTTTCAAACACAGAGACAGTTAAAGTATAAATGGATTTTAATAAATGTAAAACTAGAGATTATATGAGCTACAAATATAAACGTACGTAAAAATAAAACAAACAAACATTTAACCAAACAAGAACATAAGACCTAACGTGATCAGAATGAATGAAAGAAAGAAAGGAAGAAGGATATAGAGAGAAGGGAAAAGCTAGTAATTATTACATACAGAAACCTAAGTTCACGAGACACCTGGAATCAGCTTTTAGACAGATAAATATACTTGCAAGTTTGTTCTCTGTTCGGGTGAGGCTGAGACAGGAAGGAAGCACGGACGGTGTCCTGTTTGTGCTGCGTCTTCCGGTGTCGCGGGAAGCTTGAAAGGCTCACTGAATGTAACATTTACCGGAAAATAAGATTCATCTCCCGTGAAGGAAGAGGCAAATATATATATATCTTAGTTGCAAAGGACGGCAGCTTCTACATGACGCGGGGCATGCGTCCTAGAGGCCAAGGCAAGGCCTGTCCAGCTGGTTTTGTTGGGAGGAGAAGCGCGGCGCGTGGAGAAGAAGGGTGAGAAGAGGGGTGAGAGAGAGCGAGAAGTGGAGGTCTCTTCTTTTTAAAAGACATCTGTTTACGCCCTCTTTTTTGGGACAACAGCAAATCAGATCTTCTGATCTGAAGCGGGAAAAAGTTTCTTTGTTTGTGAAGAAACGCCTACCTTGACCATATGTCATATGAGAGATAGAATTCATATTTCCTCTTAAGATTGTACACACAGAACAATACATTTTACTGTAATCTCCTATGTGTGACTGGTTGAATTAAAACAGGACGGTCAGACAGATACCAAGGATGACAGGTAAAGATAGGAGAAACATAACGTTACATTCATATGCATAATTACACACAAATAAAGTTTGATTAAACACACAATAAAATGGTCAGTGTTTCCGTTATGGCAAGTGACGACACTTGAGAAACACAGGAATACATATCAACATTTAGTAATGGCTTGTTATGTGGGGGATTTCTGTTTCAAAGTCCAGAGTGTGTTTGTGTGTGTGCGTTGGAATTTCACGAGTCTATAAAGTCACAGGGAGTTCACGCTGAACTGGGGGGATTCCAGCCACACGGGCGCTGGTGAATTACCCCGTAGGGAATAATTAACGAGAGCTGTCTTCCTAAGGACAAAGAAGATGTGTTCGACACCCTCGTGTTTCACTTAATGTGGAAAGCAGCTGACCAGATGTCATTGTTGCTACAACGCTATGGTACAGGCGTGGCCGAGGTCACGCCTGTATGCTTTTCCCCCGATCGCTCTGCTCCCAGAAGTTCTGGAAAGGGTTCGCCGGGACGGAGTCAGCCTACTCCTGATAGCCCCGTTCTGGCCGGCCCGAGTATGGTTTTCGGACCTTGTGTCCCTCCTCGACGGCTCTCTCCTGGAGATTCCGATCAGGAGGGACCTACTCTCTCAGGCGAGTGGGTCGATCCTTCACCCCCGCCCAGAGCAATGTAGACTATGGGCTTGGCCTCTGAGGGGGCTCAGCTCATAGAATCCGGTCTCTCGACTGAGGTCGTTGAGACCATTCTCCAATCCAGAGCTCCCGCTACGAGGAAGTTATATGCCGCGAGGTGGAAACTTTTCACCTCTTGGTGTGGAGAGCGCCAACAGGACCCAGTTAACTGCCCGGTTGGTACAGTGCTGGAGTTCCTGCAGGACCGTCTCTCCACGGGGTTATCCCACTCCACACTGAAGGTGTACGTGGCGGCCCTGGCTGCTTACCACACTCCTTCGAGTGGAGTTTCTCTTGGGAGACACCCACTTATATCTCGCTTTCTTCGTGGCACTTTGAGGCTGAGGCCAGCAGTACGCACAAGGGTGCCATCATGGGACTTGGCCATCGTCCTAGAGGGTCTCTCCCTGGCTCCCTTCGAGCCCCTTGAAGAGGTTTCCGAGAAGTTCCTTACTCTCAAAACTATTTTTCTGCATGCTATTTCGTCTCTCAAGAGGTTGGAGACATTCAAGCACTCTCGGTTGCTCCCTCGTGCCTGGAATTCTCACCTGGCATGGCTAAGGCCTTCCTCTATCCTAGGCCAGGTTATGTTCCAAAGGTTCCAACTACTGTAGTTAGACCTGTCATACTGCAGGCTTTTTGTCCTCCTCCGTTTCTGACGTCGGACCAGGAGAAACTTAATTTGCTCTGCCCAGTTAGGGATCTGGATGCGTATGTCCACAGAGCTGCCCTGTGGAGGAAGTCTGAACAGCTGTTCGTTTGTTTTGGGTCGCCCAACAAGGGGTGCCCGGCATCTAAGCAAAGGATGAGCAAGTGGGTGGTCGAGGCCATCTCACTTGCTTACGAGTCGGCCGGTCTGCCTTCACCTTTGGCTGTACGGGCTCACTCCACTAGGAGTATGGCTGCTTCTAAAGCTCTCCTTTCAGGAGCTTCTCTTCAGGACGTTTGTGATGCGGCAGGCTGGTCCTCACCGCACACATTCGTCAGATTTTATAGTCTTGATTTTAGCTCCACTCCTGGGGCGCAAGTTCTTTCGTCAGCCTGTGCGCTTTGATTACACACGACGGAGACTTGCTCGCATGGGGACGTGGGTATTGCGTTCCCACTGCGATTACACGCAGCGGTAGTCCCTGAAGGGGAACGTCCCGGGTTACGTATGTAACCCTAGTTCCCCGAAGGGACGGACGCTGCGTGTCCTGTCATGCTCCCGGCATCCCCTTGGATCGCTTGCTTCAGTAACATCAGAAGCTGTTTTGCTTGTGTATTCAGGGGTGCTTTATAGTTTCCTGGTCGATGACATCACCCGCCTACTACGTTCCGTCTCACCATTGGACTGATCTCATTCATGCTTCAGCTACGCTGGAGGCGCTCCCACTGCGATTACACGCAGCATCCGTCCCTTTGGGGAACTAGGGTTACATACGTAAACCGGGACGTTGTTTAAAGGTAAAAACAAAACTTATGGACAACCTTATGCGTATATCTGAAGTGCATTACTGAGATATGCTGTCAAGTGACTTTTCATTGATGCTTTTTGTGGTTTGATGTTGAAAATCTTCTCATGTGTAAATCTTTTGCAATTTTTACGATCTGGGATGATTTTAAATGTGCACCATTGGTTCTCAACTCTGGGCCTGAGGACCCACCACTCTTCACATTTTATATGTCTTCTTTTTTTAACACACATAATTCAGATCATCAGCTCATTAGGAAAGAACGTGAACTGAAGTGATTGCATCAGATAAAGGAGACATACTAAATGTGCACAGCAGTGGGTCAAAGAGATGTGTCTTTAATCTAGCTTTGAACTGACAGAGTGTGTCTGCTTCCCGGACAATGTTGGGAAGACTTTTCCAAAGTTTTGGTGCTAAATAGGAAAAGGATCTACCGCCAGCAGTCGATTTTTGATATTCTAGGTATTATCAACTGGCCGGAATTTTGAGATCGCAATAGACGTGAATGACTATAATGTGTTAAAGTAACACTATGTAACTTTTCAACCTTCATAATATATTTCCAAGACCCTTGTGATGGTACATCGACTTACAATAGGTTGAATGACACGTCTGCCATAGCCTGACGGGGTCTGTATCGCTTTTATTGGCACTATGTAACTTCGGGGTTCGGGTAGTAACCCGAGCACAAAAAGAACTACAAAATTCGACTGCTTTACGGCATACGTCACTTCCCCCACCACTTCCTCAAATGTGGACGTGAGAGGCCAACCAGCGTTTGTTTTCGGCTTTCGTGCGTATGTTTTTGTCATGGGGGTTGTTTACACCTGGCCACTCCATGCGTTTTCTCAGATCGGATAGCTATCCGATCGTGAAAAGACCAGGTGTAAATGCCCTCCGGAAAGCATTCAAGACGGATTTGAATCCGATCGCTCAAACCACTTCAGGAGGAGGTCTGAGACGCATTCCAGACGAAACTGGACAAGTGTAAATGCATCTGGTTGTTGAAACCACATATGTAAATTGTACTCCCCCCAAAAATGCTAAAAAAAAATAAAAATAAAATAAAAACATGTGAGAGCGTGTAATAGGCTATATGTAATGTAATAGCCAGATATGACGACGCTACTGGAACACGCATCACCGCAGATGAGCAACTGAGCATCTATTCATCAAGCCAACGTGCAAACTATCGCAAATCAAAGTGAAAGTAAGTCGCAGACGCTTAACACACAATCATCGTTATTAAAAGTAAAGAAATTAAATGATCTTACCAGGGCTTCGGATTTAAATCCGTTTCGCAAAAACACATTTATGTGACCAGGTGTAAATGGAATCGTTTTGATAAATCAGATAGCTATCCGATCTGAGAAAACCTATTTTTTTACAGTCTATGGAGAAAACGCATGAAGTGGCCAGTAAATAAATCTCTTATTTGTAAACTTGTTTGCGTTCTATGTTGTTGTGCTTGCTTGTAGTATGTCATTTTTTTACGATTCATTCATCCATTGTTGATAATTAGACCAGTCCAATAATTTCCACATATGTCTAGCTTTCGATTATCAGAGCTGTTAACAGACTTGCTAACAAACACTCGTTTCACTTACGTGTTTTTTGCGTTATGTTTTATTGCCTAGCTTGCCTCACGAGCTAGTTTGCCAGCTGAAATTAGGTGTTGTGAGGTGTATTTATCACGTAGGGATATCATTTACATTTACATTTTACATTTATTCATTTAGCTGACGCTTTTATCCAAAGCGACTTACAATTGCTATATATGTCAGAGGTCAGAGGTCGCACGCCTCTGGAGCAACTAGGGGTTAAGTGTCTTGCTCAGGGACACATTGGTGTCTCACAGTGGATTCGAACCCGGGTCTCTCACACCAAAGGCATGTGTCTTATCCATTGCGCCACATCACCCCCGTATCACCCATATCAGACGACGCTGTTGACGTTGATTCCTTCGATTATCATGAGAACAGTTTTCAATATCTCACATAATTATCAGGACATAAATAAGCCTAACGTAGAGGTTGTAAATAGTGTAAACGAGCACAATTTGCAAACTATTATGATAAATTGATAAAAATATATATATATATATTAAATAAAATATTTACGACAGTGCAAGTATTCCACAGCGACTCTAGGGGTCGCTGTTTGACAAAAACACGATTTCTACTTAGTGTTGCTTTAAGAGCTCGGATCAAGTTGCGTTTTTTGACAGAAATTATGATAGTAGTCAGCCTCAGCCCTCAATGTCCTCTTTTACCCAGGGGGCAAAACACCTGTTTTTTAGGAAATCAGACATGGGCTGCTGTAAAAGGTTGTCATATAAAAATGAAATCTATGATGTCTGAGGATCACAACCTGGGTGGCCAACACGGTCAACAAGCTGCTGGAAACTTGTAATTAGGGTCAAAACAATGTTACCTCAAATTCGGCTTTAACTCCCAGAATCACCCAAACATGCTAAAACGGTTTAATTATATTCATGAATCGTGAGCCTTATCTCCCTGATACTTTATGTTAGAAACAAACTGAGCACACCTTTAGAAAGAGTGGAAGATAAGCTTTCATCTGATGCCTTGATTGTACATGTAATTAGAATGTAAGAGTTAACAATGCCTCTTAATTCATAGGTAGGCAAAAAAATATATATATATTGAACATTCCATTTGTAATCGGTAGCATTCTTTTCCCTTTGTTGTTGTTAAAATAAACTAATTACCATGTGAAGTTAACTTTTACTGGATGAAATCATATTTTGATTCTCATGGCCCATAACACATTTAGAGGGAATTCAATGTCAAGCCTATAATAGCCTGTCAATTCAAACAAGATCCAAGAAAGAAGTTTACCATTAACTGGTGTTAATTGTATACTGCTCTGTTTCTGTATGTACAGTATATCGTTTGCATATTTATGCAATATCAATTATTTGTATTGCAATGTCTATTTCTAATATTCTTTCACAAGTGGGATAGCTTTATTTATTCTATTGAAATAAAAAAAAGGGATTTGAGGATTTTGGTTTAGGCTGGTTAGTGTTCAATCCTGGTGTTTGGAGTGTGAGACAAAGGTACTGACAACTAAATGCTGAAAGACTAAAACACACAGGAGTCATGTGTGGAGTAGGTTTAAAAGTATTTACTGATTAAAACTGTTACATTAAGTAGCAATTTGTACCAAAAAAAAAAAAAAAAAAAAAAAAAAACGAAACAGACAAACAGATTACAATTCAGGGTGATAACTAATTTCTGTAATAATGTTTATACAATTTGTTTAGCTGTTTCGGAATCACCGCTGCTGTCGCTGCTCTAGTGTTTCAGCATGCTGTGTCCTGCTACATTTGGTTGCCAACCAGAAGGGGCAGAAGATGCGCTTTTAAAGGGACACTAGGTAACTTTTCAACCTTAACTGAACAGCTTCGGAGTCAGTGGAATGGTTATATTACTTATTTCGGGTTGAATGGTGGTGGTTTCGCACCCCCCTGGTGCCCGAGAGCGGAAAAAACTCACTTGCAACTTTGGGACGCGGGTCGGTGTCAGGAAGTATCGCGTGATATCAGGTCTCGGTATCAGGTATCAGATGTAACGAATTGCTTGACGGCACTGCACACGTACACGCCCCTATTCAAGCACCGGCGGGCTAGCTATAAGCAAAGGGCAACGATAGATTGAGTTATGGCTGAGGCTGAGCCTCTAAAAAAGAATCAGAAAGCTAGGAAATCTTTGTCGGAGGACCAACGAAAGAGGAAACGGGAGACTGACCGAGCAATAAGTCAGACTCGAGTAAATATATCGGACCGGCTTTTTCAGAATGGTGAGAACTGAGAGAAACAGAAGCCTGCAAAACGGATGCTGATCCTGCTGTTGCACTTGTAAGTTAAGTATCTTTGGAATAAACTGTGTTTAATATTTAAATTTCAAGTAATTGCGACCTCAGGATGTTTGCTATTGTCTGTAAAGGTTTTTATTATGATCGCTGTCTGTTAATGGCTTACTAGTACGCTAGATACTATAACTTTGATGTTAGCATTGTCATAGCAAACACGTTTGATTTCTGTAGTTGTTTGGCCGTTCCTCTGTCGGTTTTATTTGTGTAACTTACACTTTTATTTTATGTCACTAAGTCAACGCGTCTGATAGTAGGCAATATCAGACGCGCAAAAAGTTGCACATATCATGATCGAGCTAGAAAAAACGTTCTGATGTTTTCTTGGACAAGCAAAGGTAAACCATCATTCTACCAGATGAACTTATAGACCTTGCTAATATAACTTTAGACAAATATTAGCCTCCGATATATTTTTTTTTTTTATGCTCATGCCCATTCTCCCAAAAACAAACAAACAAACAAACAAACACGAAAGCAGTAGTTCGCCTCGTTCATATCGTTCGTTCCCGGTAAAAATACTAGTATGCATGACAACACAATAAATAAAAAAATCGCCATCAG
Organism: Squalius cephalus; assembly: GCF_949319135.1. Taxonomy (NCBI): domain Eukaryota; kingdom Metazoa; phylum Chordata; class Actinopteri; order Cypriniformes; family Leuciscidae; genus Squalius; species Squalius cephalus. Next base: position 35,043,081 of record NC_137130.1, read on the forward strand.
TTGGAAAGAAAGTATTGCTTTACTTGCCTCGGTAGACATAACTGGTTTTGAAATAGCTGGTTCCTCTGCTCAGCTGGGTTGACAGCTGATCAGCTGGGTTGCTCGTGGCGAGGAGGGGGGCGAGGAGGGGGGCGAGGAGGGGGGCGAGGAGGGGGGGGGGGGGGGGTACATCAAAAGTTCGTTTTTACGACAGAGTGTTTGAAAGCATTATACTACCAGACACTAGGGGGAGCTCGTAGAGAAAAAACACTCAAGCCGTTTCTCAATATGCGAACTTGTCTGTACTTGTGTTCTTGTGGACTTGTGAAACGTCATCAGTCGCTGCCCTAGTACTGTTCCAATTCAAAGTTCACATCTAGCCAAGTCCAGTTCAAATCCCCGGATGTGTTCTTGATCCGCCCCTTTTACCGAGGATGCATCGAGAGGTGACTTGTGCGGACTTCAGACAGCCAGGTATCCCAGAATGCATCTCACACCAACCAGCAAGCGTCAATAGCAGAGGAGAAATCCCCGCGTAATTTAAAAATACTGCTATAATTGTGTCACAAAATGTAGTTTTAAGAGTATTTCAGGCGAGAATGTAGTTGTTAAAAGCTCAAATCTTTGGTTTATTTATAAAGATAGCGCCTATTTGAAAATTTGATCTGACGTTTTCGGAGTTTTGAGAACCAGGCAACCGGACGCTCGGCGCTCGTACCCCGCCGAGAACAGCCTCTCTCGGCTAGTGCTGCTGACTTGCCGGTGGCTCGGATGTCTAGTCTAGTGGTTTAACTAACATGAGATATAAATCGTCTTGTGTATATCCAACAGGCGATTTATTTATTTTATTTGTCTCATTAATGTATAATTTGTTCCCTGGCAAAACGTTTTAGCTGAGAGCAAAGTGAAGTTTCATAGCTTTATTTAACGTTAGTCTATTTAAATTTAACGTTTTAGCGAGAGCTGACTTATGTTTGACTGAATCGTTGGCTTTTTATTGTTGTATAGCTTCTTATACCTTTTAGGCTACTTATACTTTTAGAATGGGTATTATTGATCATTAAAACTGACATTTAACAAAAAAGGTTATGTCATTTTATTTTATATATTTAAAACATAGCCTATACAATATTTTATTATAGTCTGCATGTTGCCTATTCTCTTCACTGTATATACATATATGACACAACCCTGTCTCTTTTTGCTAAATATTCGTTTTAATGATCAATATTATAATGTTTTTTTATTCATCATATTTTTAAAATGAAAACAAAAAGAGTCAGGGTTGTGCTTTATATTTTGTGTTGTTGTAAATATGCAGTGAAGATAATCAATTGCGTTTCCTGAACCACATTTGTGTGGCCATTATGTTAAAGATTTTTTTTTAAATGAAAATGAAAAGAGGCAAAGTGGTGGTTTATAACATATTTCGTTTTATTTGTAGCCTAAAGAGATAACCGGAGTAGCCAGAGCGAGCTGCATGAGTGACGCTATCAAGTACGCCGCTGTTCCATTTGCAGAATTATCGGACTTGTGTCCTCCCGTCCTCGGGAGTTCGTTCTCCTGAGTCGAACTTGTCAGTCCGAACTACCAAGGACTCAAGTCCGAACTTTGCGTACTTGGTATTGAGAAACGGCTTCAGACTTGCATAATGCCCAAGCGGCAACCTCCCCGTCTCTCTCTTGAAACCAACACGGAAGTGAGTTAAACTGCAATTCGTTGACTGGCCGCTTGAGGCTGTTGTCAGAAGTGAGTCAAATCTGTATCTCCCCCATGTTAAAATGACCAACTTTACAGCATAAAAAAACATGTTTACAGCCTGGTGTCTGTATGTGGCTTTGGTCTATACAGCTAATTTTGCCCTTCATGACAACTGTGAGGGGGGTGAATTTTTTTATAACTCTTCCGTTTAGTTGATTAATATTTAAAGTTCTGCAAGGGTGTGGCCACTTGAGTGACAGGTGGATTGCCGCTGATGTCAATGCTAGCCGTTTGTCTGCTGTTACTAGCCGTCAGTTCACCTCAGCAAATTTTAGCTGCTGAACTTGCCACCTCTGCTGTGTTTTGTGCTTTTTTCGGGATTATTTCATACAATTTAAAACACCCATTACTTCGCCCACGGCTTTGGGTTCCGTCGTTGTCGTCGAGTATCATTCGAGAGAACAACCAGCGCTGTATTTCAGTTGTTTTCCTCTGTGAACATGCACTAATGGATGTCTGACAATTTCGTTGCTTTTTGGAGTTATCAGATTTAAAAACGTCAATAAAGGCTCGTTCGTTCTGCTCTCACGGAACAGATAGATTATAATATGCTTATGTACCGTCAGATGAAATCCTGCAGGCGTCGGCGCTTTCTCCGTCCATGCAATAACGTTAAATGCACATCCTAGAATGTGCGCGGATTTTCTAGCGCATTTACTTGAACTTCATAGGCAATATATCTATGGAGAGGTGGCCAAAATCAGAATTTAAAATGGACTGAATAAGCTCTCTACGAACTTGACGAGCGATGCCGCGCTGACGGACCATAGACTAAAAAAGATTGACTGACATGTATGCACATAAATCACTCTCTCACACACACTCTCAGAGTAATATTAAGTTACTGCATAATGCATTTTCAACTAGCAGAATAGTACAGAATCACGATACACAGTCTCACTTGTAGCCATGTCTTTTAACTATTATAATATTTCGAAGGGCAAAAATAGGAACTTTTAATTGAGCTCCTCAGCTCCACTCACGCCCCGCCTCTTTGCCCATTTTCTGTTATCCGGGAGTGACGCAAGGCCAAGATGGCGACGATAAATAAAAATAATAAAGATAAATTTTGCGGTCTTTCTCCTGCTATTGACGCAACTTGAGATTGTAAATATTAGCTATACACAATTTACATATACAATATATAATTTAATAATTATAATTTATATAATTTAATTTTACCTTGCATATAGCAGCGGGATTTAGCATTCTACATAAAGCTACCACATAATAACACTTAAACAGCTCACGTTAGCTACAAGTTATCGCGAGAACAGATTTAGATCAGGCATACTACTGGCATACTAATTGGGTCCTCAGGGTTACCGTATACTATACGGTTACTGAATACTATACCACACCGGCTCCGCCTACTTTAGGCTTCAAAAATGCTCTTCAGAAACCTACGGGTGACGTCACGGACACTACGTCCATATTTTTTTACAGTCTATGATAATGCCCCTTTAAGAGCCATTGCCCCCTGCAAAAATGCACATAACTGTGTTAAGCAAGGGAAAGTGTGAGCAGTATTTAACCTCCTGAGACCTGAGTTTGCCTGGTGTGCATTTTATAATTGTTCTTGCTATTTGGGATAAGTAGGACCTAAAAAGTATAATAACTAAAATTTGTTTTTGTACAGGAAGTAGTTTTTGCAGAAAATTATGTCCTAATGTGAGGACAGTGGGTCTATGATTTACCATATGATGTCCTCATATGAGGACATAGTACTAGCAATAAAAAAAAAAACTTAAATGGTTGTAATTCAAGAATGCTTTGGAATATAGACATATAGTTGGTCTTGTTTTTAAGAAGACATTTCCCAGATTATTGTAGAAGTGAAATAAATTATGAAAGAGAAAAAGTTATATAAGTTTGAGTTTATGAAAATATAGAATGTAAAAATATAATTATTTATATTTTATATAATATATATATATTATAAAATATATTTTACTCTAAAACTGCTAGAAAATTAAAGCCAAAAATCTAAACAAGTTGTGTTCCAAATTTTAGGTTGATATCTCAAAAAATGAGCTTTCAGTAAGATTTTATTTGGGCGCAGTACCAAACTTTTTCACTAGATGGACAGCCAGCTTCCTTACTGACCATATAAGGGCGTCTCCATTTTCATATGTTTTGAGTGATCTGAACCATGTCTTTCCATAATTTCATACAATTTATGAAGTATACATCCTATTCAGAAATAGTATGGGTGTTTTGGCAGTATTTGATTTGATTTCAACCTCTAATAAACATAAAAATTGCACATATGTGCGTTATAGCTCGCTGCCGCAGAATCCATAATATTTTTCTTTATATTCTAAACATTTTCAGACCTTTTTTTCTCATAACATTTAATTAGTGTTATCTTTTGAACTCTTGGCATGAAAACAAACTTAGGTTTCTACCAATCTTTCATGATTTTTCATGTTTATTTCTATTTCAAAATAAAGGCCTAAACACACCTAATGAATATGAAATATTATTGTTGAAAATTGATAAATTACTGCTCTACTGTAATTTATTTTAAAAAAAAACAGCCACCAAATATGAAAACTAGAGATTGTAAGCTTTCAAATGATATATACTGTGTCAATATTACTTTAGGTTTTTACTAAGATATTATTGTTCTAAATATATATGGGCAAACCTGTGGGACGGTGACAGTTAAGGGGATAACGTAATATAGTCCCAATGTCCTCAAACGAGTGCTTCACATTTACTGATGTCCTAGAGTGCTACTATTACTAATTATGTCAAATTTGAATCCCCATATGATGATAGAGACAGTATTGTACATAAATACATTTGTTTCATTCATATAATTTGAATAGATTTTTTACCTGGGTCATTTTTCTTTCGGGAACTGGTGTAGAAGTGTTAGGGTTAGGGTAATTTTCTTCTCACTGACATTGGTGTAATGTTGTGATATCACCACAAGATGGTGTGGGCAGTGTCCCTAAATGTGGCCAACATGTCTAAGATTTACAAATTTGACTATCATTGTGTCAAGAGGCAAAAATGTAATGTCCTCATATGAGGACGCAGAGTCTCAGGAGGTTAAAAGACTGCAGTAGTAAGTGCCCATTCTGCCAGTACACCAGCATGCCACAAATCATGTCTCCTGGACCTCGGCATGAATACTGTGTCAACGATATTACGGTATCAATATTAATTTGAATAAATGACTGTAAAAGCAGTGGAATTGTTTTACTTTTTCATGGTGGTTTGACTCTGTGCATGGCAACATCAAAGCAACAGCTGTGGTGTCTCTGTCCTGATGGGAAGTTTATAAAGCTGATGTGTTGCATACTAGATCAGGGGTGGGCAAACTTTTTGGCTCAAGGGCCACACTGGGTTTTAAAATTTGATAGAGGGCCGGCCCAGTAGCATTATGAAACACGATCTCATGAAAATGCGTATCTATACCACAAATTGTATTTCTCGTGCCATTTATACGCCAAAAATGTTTTTTGCATGCATATGCTACGCACTGTAAACCCCTTGGTTAGGATTAGGGGTGCGGAGTGCGTGCCTATTACACGCCATAAAGTGCGTATCATATGCACGCGAAAACTGCGTATCATAAGCACTACAAATACAATTCGTGGTATTCACACTTTCATGAGATCGGGCTGAGCAAACACATTTACGTTGTGGCAACGTCTGCGCGAAATTCAACAACTGAGAGACGACATTCTGACAATACATTTTTTTATGCTAGATATCCCCCATTTAGCATGTTATGTTTTGAGGTTAATTTTTAATTAGTCAGATGTTAGATAATTATAGCCTATAGCCTACTTTTTAAATATTGTTTATCCTTATTATTATTTAATGGGCCTAACAGTAAATTAGAAACAAAACACCTGCAAGAGTAAAAATGACAGTTACGTTAATTCAACTTTATTAAAACTGCATGGCAATCAATTTGCACTTCCAAAAGTCATACATTTGTGGATAAAAAAAACGAAATAAACGAATATACAAATTTATTTTAACATTTTAACAAATTTATTTATCATAACATTTAATGAACAAAAACGGGTTCTGTACATGGCAGACAGTGGAGCGTAGTCGAAAGCCGGGTGATAAAGGTCGGTAAACGGAATCAGTCAGGATAGGATACATCCACAAATCCAGAGGAGCAACGAATGAAAGTGAAACTAAATAGCAGACAAATTAATGAAACACTAAACAGGTGCGCAAGCGGTTACCAAACTTTTTTTTCTCTCTGAGTTTCCAAAAAAGGAAAAAACATTAACGTGCAACAAGTCTATGCGCTTAAGTCGCTGTCTGTTTGGTTTCCATGGTGACGCGTCATTGCTTGTTACGTGACACACCGCAGCCACAACAGCGCTGAATGAATGATGATCTGCTTTTATGTCATTTTTCCTTTTTTACATTTGTTAGCTATGGCATGCAATATCTGATATTCCGATTGTCAAATATATGCAACGCAATATATCTATATATAACGCAAAGTATTGCAAGAAAAAGGCAAAATGAATGCGATCTTAAGACAATTTTTTAAATACTCGACGGGCCGGATTAAACAGCCTAACGGGCCGTATGTGGCCCGCGGGCCGTAGTTTGCCCACCCCTGTTTAGATGTTTATCCAGTATATGTAGGCTAGATGAGCAAATGTATTTGTAATGTTTACCATTTCAGTATTCACTGAGCTTTGTGACGGCATGGGCCTTTGATTTTACAGAGGTAAGTAAAATATGCAATTGAAAACCCCCATGTTATTAAAAGTAAACTAACTGAGTATTTATTTTTCTCTTAGCCTGACATGCCTTGCATCAGGAGGCGGTGGTGTCTGCTGCTTTTGGAGAATTTCCCCTTGATGTTTCTTTGTTTTCTGCCTTTTTTAATCCACATTTTTGAACTGTCACATTATACATACTGCACATTGAAGCTTCAATGACCAAATGCTTAGCTTTTCTTCTTTTGAGTCTGAGAGAACCTTTTATTTACATAGTTTAAGAGAATTGCATTTAGGGTTCGTACGATCATGTAAAACCTGGAAAAGTCATGGAATGTTAAAATAGCAATTTCCAAAAGTTTTGGAAAACTACTTAATCCTGTTAAGTTTTGGAAGAGTCATGGAAATTTGTTTCAAATATTTATAGAATAGAATATATGTTTAAGTGATAATATTGGTCAAACAATACTTAATGCTCATTCGATCCATCTTACTTCGGTATTCCGTTAGATTTCCTTTTTGCTGCGTTGAGCTCCACATGGGCTGCCCGCTGCTTGGGGTGTGTGACTCTGCTCCTAACGTGTGTGCACTAACTTGGATGGGTTGAACGCAGAAAACAAATTCCGAGTATGGGTCACCATACTTGGCCATCACGTGTCACTTTCACTTTTTCTCTTTCATTGTCTGCTCCCTTTCTAATATAATAAACTTGACTGTTTTTTGGGTAAATTCAAATAGGGACATTATCTTGTTAATAATTGTTGGTTATCCAATAAGATTAATGGTAAATAGAAGGCAAAGCTGTTATAAAATCTTCTTAGTTACCAAATTTGGTATTCCAAAAGTTTGTTTCTGAGAGTAACAGTAACTTTCCAAGGTGACAATGCCAGTGTTACTGGACACTTGTATTTACTTATCATTGTTGCCTCCCATTGATGAATGTCAATCCGTTGATTGGGTCAGACACAGTATTTTATCTAACCGGCTTACTGGTGTGTCAGTGTTTATTATGACCGGCGCTAGCGTAGCTAGCGAAAGCGGTCATATAGGGATTGTCAAAGTTTTTTTTTTTTCATCTACTGAATTTTTCGTCAACGATACCAGAGACACCGAAACACCGGGGAACATGAAATTTGGTGGGCATGTAGCCCCACTAGACTTTTACGGAAAAATTTTGTTTGGTCCCCGGGGGCCACTCCCCCCCCCCGCGCTGGGCCCCCCCAAACCCAAAGAATGCAGTTTTTCCTAAATAACTACCTGAACCGTGGCACCGAGGATGAAGAACTTTTTATGGTATGTTGCTCTTAAGGGCCCACATCAACCTAGCCCATAATCACTCATTTGTGATTTGCGCCCCTCCCATAAAAAATGAAAATGCAATATTATTCTGCTTTAATCGCCCCTATCTTCAGTTGAGATGTTCAGAACTGCACCATATTTCATGTGTATGATTAACTTGACATCCTCTGGGGGTATGCTAAGTTTCGTAGAATTTCATCCATGGGGGGGTATAAAATAAATTCATTTATGTGCACATTTAGTGACTGTACACTCATCGGCCTGTAGATGGTGCTGTTGAGCGAAGGGTTGCTGGTTTAGGATGATACTGTCACACACACACATGCAGGAATACAAACAAACGCAAGCATGCACACACACTGACATCCACACGCACAGACACACACACACAAACACACACGCGCACACACATGTACGCACGCATACATACACGCACAGACACACACACACACACACACACAGACACACACATACACAAACCCACACACATACACACACACACAGACAGACATGCACATACTACTACTTTTTTTAGGTATCAGCCATATACCCGATTTACCAATACCCAATGTGTTATGCTTGGGCAGTATACTAATGAGGTGGGTGGGACATGTTTCATGCCATGCTAGATCACATCCTGAGAGTCTACGCTTTCAGAAAATATCTAGTTTATATAGTTGAATCAGTTTTCTCTTCATGGTACAGACCAAAATGTATTATGTGTACACTTTCTTCACCTAAATCCATAAAATCCCATTAATTTCAATGGGACATTTACTTAAGTGTTCTACTAGGTACAGTGGGAATGAGTTTAATTTTGTTAACATTGTTTTTTTTTAAACTCTGGGACCAGGGCTACAAGATAAAACCACTTTTTAGGGGAAAAAATGTTTTTTATTTCAGTAAAACACAACAAACCCATGCCAAAGTCAGATAACTGACTTTTACCATCAACAGGTACCTCAACCGTTTGGTAGAGGTTTGTAGAAATTGAATGGGAGGGTCCTTTGAAAAAAAAAATCACAGATTTTTCATACTTAGTATGTATAAGTATATTTTTTGTGGAAAGCCAGTGCAGGCCTGAGCGGCGGTCATATTTTGTACCGCCATGCGGTACATCTAGTTTTGTATTAAACCACATAGCTTGTCATTTAATTAGTTAAGATACACTGTGATTTTTGACATTTGAACATGACATTTTTATTCTTTTTTTTTTCTTTTTTTTTTTACATGTATACACAGACGTTTCATGGACGTTAGGTCATGAAAATTTGCCTAAAAGTCATGGAAAAGAAATTTAAATTTATTGGTAGAAATGTGTACAAACCCTGTGCATTTCACATACCTTTCCTGTACTACTTTTCATTACAGGTCTGATGATGAATAAAGACGGGCAAGAAAAAGGCAAATGAGGCATACTGAAAAGAATGAATGAGACATTTAATAAGACATTTTTACTTCTCTTACCAAGTATATTTTGACTTGTATTCTCTGCTATCCTTTTAGACACAAAAGGCAAGCAAGTGTGTTAAAGTTTAAATGTGTGCGGCATAAGGCCTCATGGATATAAGGTTTGCTTTTTTTAAAGTAATCTTGCTTCTTGCATTTTCTAAAGCAGTATCATGGCTAACATGATCTTAGATGTGCATATGAAAGGGTTCTGTTCTGTGTGTTTTTGGCTACAGGTGACGTGAACTGGGGAAAGGAGATTGAGGAAAGTGTGTAAAGGATGTTAATGTCTAACCACAGATGTATATGTACAAAAATCGAATTAATTTGTACAAACCGATATGTATATGTACAGAGAAATGTATATGTAAAGTTTCACCTATCTTTATCAGAACTAATTAAACCGTTTGATACCTAAATAAATAACAATGAAATAATTGTCTTGGCATGTTATTCATATACAAACAATGCTGGTATTTTAACCATATCCCTTTTCATTATCAAGTAAATCCATAATTTATTCATTTTAATAACATCTTGAGACTTGCTGAAAATATTCTACTTTTATTTAAATGTTAATAATTAATTCTTGTAACTGTAAAGCATATACTGAAATAACATTAAAATGAATAAAAATAACTTGAAACTAAGTTAGTTGACATTGCAATGTGACAAGTCAAAAGAAGTAGGCTAACTGGATTATTGTTTGGAAACGTAAATCATGAAACGTTTTCCAAAAAAATAACAATATTTATAATACTAGGCTATATATTATTACCAGGTATAAGTAGGCTAATTAACAGAGTCAAAGTTTTGTTTTAGCACCATGTATACAGGTGAAACTCGAAAAATTAGAATATCGTGCAAAAGTTATAATTTTGACGATTATGGTTTACAGCGTAGGCTATTACGGAGCCCAAGAAGTCACCTCTGGGAAAAAAAAAAAACAATCCGTGGCGACGGTTTTGCAATCCGTCCGCTCAGTTTATAAACCGTACTCACGAATTCTCAAACTGTTCCCTCGGTTTAACAAATCGTGCCCACGGATTAATAAACCGTACCCACGAGTTTCTAATCCGCGCTCTCAGATTTGTAAACCGTGCCTTCCGTTTTTGCAATCTGTACCCACAAATTCATAAACCGTGCCCACGCTTTCGCAATCCGTTCCCACGGGTTTGTAAACTGTACTCACGGATTTGTTGTGGCTCGCCCTCGTTTTAGAAGAACACCGTGAGACCGTTGTTAACGAATCATATTTTATATTGTTTTATTGAATATTAACCTCCTGAGACCTGAGTTTGCCTGGTGTGCATTTTATAATTGTTCTCGCTATTTGGGATAAGTAGGACCTACAAAGTATAATAACTAAAATTTGTTTTTGTACAGGAAGTAGTTTTTGCAGAAAATTATGTCCTAATGTGAGGACAGTGGGTCTATGATTTACCATATGATGTCCTCATATGAGGACATAGTACTAGCAATAAAAAACAAACTTAAATGGTTGTAATTCAAGAATGCTTTGGAATATAGACATATAGTTGGTCTTGTTTTTAAGAAGACATTTGCCAGATTATTGTAGAAGTGAAATAAATTATGAAAGTGAAACAGAAAAAAAGTTATATAAGTTTGAGTTTATGAAAATATAGAATGTAAAAATATAATTATTTATATTTTATATAATATATATATATTATAAAATATATTTTACTCTAAAACTGCTAGAAAATTAAAGCCAAAAATCTAAACAAGTTGTGTTTCAAATTTTAGGTTGATATCTCAAAAAATGAGCTTTCAGTAAGATTTTATTTGGGCGCAGTACCAAACTTTTTCACTAGATGGACAGCCAGCTTCCTTACTGACCATATAAGGGCGTCTCCATTTTCATATGTTTTGAGTGATCTGAACCATGTCTTTCCATAATTTCATACAATTTATGAAGTATACATCCTATTCAGAAATAGTATGGGTGTTTTGGCAGTATTTGATTTGATTTCAACCTCTAATAAACATAAAAATTGCACATATGTGCGTTATAGCTCGCTGCCGCAGAATCCATAATATTTTTCTTTATATTCTAAACATTTTCAGACCTTTTTTTCTCATAACATTTAATTAGTGTTATCTTTTGAACTCTTGGCATGAAAACAAACTTAGGTTTCTACCAATCTTTCATGATTTTTCATGTTTATTTCTATTTCAAAATAAAGGCCTAAACACACCTAATGAATATGAAATATTATTGTTGCAAATTGATAAATTACTGCTCTTCTGTAATTTATTTTAAAAAACAGCCACCAAATATGAAAACTAGAGATTGTAAGCTTTCAAATGATATATACTGTGTCAATATTACTTTAGGTTTTTACTAAGATATTATTGTTCTAAATATATATGGGCAATATATACCTGTGGGCAGGGGCGAAAATTTCATCTAAATGTTGGGGGGGACAATAAACATAACATTTCTCAAGAACAATTTTTGAAGGGGACACCAATAATACAGGCAAAATTGTACTTGCAAGGAAATGTGTACAGAGAGGAAAGCCTTACTACTATTCTTAGTGCAGCATGGAGACCATTCCATTATCCTTCTTCTCAAAGTTTCTTTCTGGTTCAATGGAAAAGCTGACTAAATTGACCAAAAAATTCTTCAAAACCATAACATTTTTTATTGCAATGTTTTTTAAGTTGTTTGCACAGTCAACCCACCAAAATACAATGGAATTTGAACTTAACTTCAACATGTATTTATTTATATAGCACATTTAATAGCAACGTTGTTGCTTCACAGTTATAATTAAAACATACATTTATAAAAACACTTACCATGCCTAGCAAATAAAGGCATGACTACACTCTTTTAGAAATACACCCTCACACAACTGTATAGTGAGATCAGAAGAGAAAGAGAGGAAAAAAATAAAAAATAAAAATAAGTTATTACTTCAAGTTTTCAACTTAACTTTAAAGTAATGAAAAACGTCAATATTGTGAAAAAGTGTCCCCATATTAAAGAAATAAAATTATTTTGTAACAAATAAAATTATTAGGTTATAGCCACTGCTCTATATGTAGTAATAAAACATAGCTGTAATTTAAATCAAACTTGCATGACAGGACAGGCACTAAACAAAAGTACCAAATGTATTTTTCCTGGTATCACTGGGCCCCACAAACTCTTGGCATATCTTGTTTATGTTAAGGCTGTCCAGCATGTCTTTGTGCACATTGCAGACTAAAAGACTGTTGAGTCTGTCTTGGCCCATTGTAGCCCTTAGCCACGTCTTCAGTCTCCGCAATGCACTGAAGCTCCTCTCAGCTTCACATGAGGACACTGGCACCACCAACAAAATTCTGACCAGGACCTCAACTTGGTCAAACAACCCCCGAACCTCCACTGGCATGCCCCTTAGGACCTCTGCTGCCTCTCCACTGCTGCTACAGGGGTATTTCTGGCGAAAGAGGGGCAACTGTACTGAGAGAGAACTTCTATGCAACTCAGGGTACTCAACTATTGAATCAGTTAACACCCCGGTCAAAAGGACACTCTCTAAGTTTTTCAGAGTTTTTAGACTGTCTTGATTGAAACGGTCACCAAACTGAACCTCCACACAATCCAATACTTTAAAGAACTCTGCCCTGTAATGATCCACTGCTTTGCCAGCAAAGCGCCTTGAATTTGCTGTCTCAAAAGAGTCAACTGATTCAGTGGAGTTAACCAATGCTGTAGCTTTCTCATACAGTTCAAGATAGCTCTTGTCATTTCTCTTTCCCTGAAGAGAGGATCGGACACAATCTACTGCAGCCTGCATACCAGAGACAGTCTGGGTCTTCTTCTGCAGTGAAATGTTTAGGCACTCAAGCTCTCCAACAACAGCAGAAGCAAGTGTGAGGCCCAACACAGTCTTACCTTTGCTGAAGTGCTCAAATAAGCCACTGGCAGTTGAAGCTGTCCTCGATGTACTTTTTGCCATCTCCTCTAGGCTGCCAAGTACCCGCTCATACTGCCCTAGCACAGTTATTAAAGCAGAATTGCGCACAGTCCACCTGGTTGGACAAAGGGGTTTCAGTGTGGTGATGGGTACATTTTCAGAGGTAACTATGTTTTCAAACATTCTCTTAAATTTTCCTGACTGGCTAAAAAGGATGCCTAACTGGTGGACCCAAGAAAGGCAGTCCCGGATCATTGGGGAGGCTGAGCAGCCAGCCTGTGTGATTAGATTGACACAGTGTGCACCACAATGCACATAGAGGGCTAATGGCTGCTGTTCCCTCACTATTGCCTGTGCACCGCTGTACTTTCCTGCCATGTTTGAGGCGCCATCGTAACTCTGCCCACGTAAAGCAGACATGGGCAGATTGAGCCTCAACAGCACATCAGTTACCATCTTGGCAATGCCCTGGCCTGTTGTCTCTGACAAACTGTATAATCCAATAAATTCCTCATGTGGAACAAGGTCATGGTCCACATAGCGCAGACAGACACTTTCCTGCTCAACACCAGAAATATCCTGGGTACCATCAACTACTACAGAAAACTGAACAAGGGCTGGAGACCTAATCTCACTTGCAATGCCTCGGATTATTGTATTGGCCATAATTTTCAGGATTTCATTCTGTGATTTAGGGCTTGTGTATGCAATGGTGCGATCTGTTAACCATTTCAATAAAATAGGATCATCCTCTTCTGCCCTAAGTTTCAGGAGCTGATACAGATTCCCACTTTCATCAGTATGGCCTCTTAAAGATTGTCTCTGCCTTGCCACATGCCGTACAGAGCTAACAATTCTCTTCAAGCAATGTCTTGCCACCTCCTGCTGTTTACCCCATGCACTGGATAACTGGGCACTGATTGGGTTTGACTGATGTGCACTCACAGTCACATAATGTCGGTGGGCTTGGGAGGTCTGGTGTGCTGTACATTTTTCAATGGCTTTTTTCCAATTTCTAAAGCCTGTACTAATGAAAGCCGCATCAGGTCTATGACCTAAAGAGTACTGATTAGAAACACCTTTGCTGCAGTAAAAACACAAGACCCCTCTTAATGATGGACTGTAATGTAGCCATGGAAAGTCTTGGTACCATTTCTCTTGAAATGCCAATGACTTGTTTGGAAGTATTTGTTTCTCGATACACTGGGGGTGTGGTTGGTACAGCTTTGTGCAGTCACTGAGATCTGAACTAAAGACTGTGCTCCTGTCCCCTGTGCTGGTGCTGGCAATATTGTCTCCTTGTGCTGCTTTCTCTGGCTCTCTCCCTGGTTCTGACCCTTCCTCTACTCTCACTGGCCCTCATTTATCAAAAGTGCGTACACCAAATTTCCAGCGTACACCTGGCGTACACCCAAAACCATGGTGACTTTGAGATTTATCAATATGGACGTTGGCGTACGGCACGCTCAAATCTTACGCCAGCTCAGGAGGTGGTGTACGCACGTTTTGAGTGCGGGAATGCGCAAAAAAAACAATTCCTAACACCACAAAACGCACTGACAAACTAAAAGATATAATATAATATGACCCACTGTAAAAAAAACAACAACATAGTAATTATAAACTTCATTGTTTATTTTTGTGCAACATGGACTTCAATGTTTAATTTGTGTGACTTTACCAAAGCATTTGAATTGTAGGCATATGTATTCCTTAAGTTGCGAGCCTGTGCGCTTTACCTGACGTTTTGTTTATACTTTCGCCTGGCTCCGCAGCGCGAGTCTCCGCAGAAGGCGCGCGCACCTCCCCAAACGGACGAGGCGTTTATACTCGACGCGCTCGCCGTTTTACTATTCTTTGAAACGATGGTTAGGCCAGGGTTGGCCCCGGCAGGTGTGCACGGACTGGGTTTAGTAATGAAAGGCTTTCAATGACCAAAAAAATTATTCAGACTGACAAAATAATAAAAATGCCATTCTTCTTCTTTTAAATAATAATAATAATAATAATACAAATAATAATAACGACATTCTTCTTCTAAATAACAATAAGCGTCATTAATAATAAAAATCTAGAAATCAATTTTGTTTATTTCCACTTCCCTGGTTTCGCTTTCTCTTTCTCAAAGAAGTTTCTCTTCTTTGCCGTCTTCCGTGTGTCCATGGCGTAAAATGAGGGCGTGGGGGGAGCGGAGACTTGAATATATAGGGGCGTGTTATTCTAATGACGATCGATTTCAGCCGCGGCATTTATCAAGGGCAGTTATTGCGTACACCTGGATTTCAAAGGTACGCACAGCTTCATAAATCAGGCGATGAGAGGAGTGTAAGCATAATCTTACGCCAATATATACGCCCATTTCTACGCAAGATTGATAAATGAGGGCCACTGTCTCAGGACAGTCTGACTCCTGGAACAGAAGATGTGTTGCATACTCCTAATAACTAACTCATCCAACCCAATAGCAAGACTTCTAAATAAAGACTCTTTTTTTTTCATAACACTTGTTAAATTGGCTGATCATATTATAAATTGTTGAGCCAGTGGTGCTCATCTGCTAAACAGACACACCTCCAAAAAACATTAACAAAAGCTCAACACACTTACCTGAGATTCTAAACCTGACTGTCCCTGGTCTCCCTGTCGCTCAGTACTTTCTGTATCCTTTGCCTGTGACACAGTGACGTTATTATTTCCATAAGCACCCATTTTTATAATGATGTATTGCCTTAATTTTGTAGCCTACTTACTTGGCGTTTTGGTGCACTGAAAAATGATCTTATGTCCGTTTTTTTCTTTTCTCTGTCATTTTCTCTGGCCAACAACAAAGCAATTGTTGTTTAAATATGTGTTTAAATATGTAAGGTTCATAGGTTCACCACACAGTAATATAATAATTATTAAATTATCTTGCGTCCTACACATAGTATTTTAGGTTTCATCTGGGACAGACCTTTTACACATTTATTTTTAAACCTAATTATGCATGCATCATCTTTTGTGTAAATTTCATAAATGTTATCAAATTAAATTATAATAAGACACAAGAGGACTGTATCAACAAAATATTTGCAATGGAGAGGAAACACAGAAGCTGCATTTTAAGTGGCATTTAGATGCTTTTACACAGACATAAATAATATTTTGTTGTTTTAAAAATAAAATTGAATATTTATATTTGAAGTGATTTAAAACATGAAAAGATACTTTTAATGTGAAATTAAAACCGCCAGTAGGAGGCAGCAAGTCACTGTTAATGAGTGAGTCATTGAGATTCAACTGATTCATTCAGTAAGGGAACACCTTGGTGTGTTTCTCAGAGACGCAATTACAGTGCTCTGGCTTAGTTTTCAACTATTTTCGTTGGTGAAATAGAGCTTAAACAGGCAAAATGTTCTATAAAATGTACATCACTTATTAACTTCTTGTTTATTAAACTTATAAAATCAAAATCACATTTGTTATCATGCTAATATCTGGAAAAAAACTTCACTGAAGAAAGAAAAACTAAGAAAAATGAAGAAATGAGAAATGAAGAAAATCTTCATGTGATATTATATTAGATTAACTATATTAAATTATATAAACCGAGTAACCGAGTCCGACTAAATCACAGTGAAAGCGTGAAAATCTAAATCCGCACCCGCACTAGTCTAATCTACAAGAATAACGTTACGTTAACTGTAATGCTTTCTGTACACCTAAAGACTTTGAAAAGATTTAGAAAAGACTTTATAAGATTATCAGCTCACATCTAAAGACTTGGGGTTCACAGTTTTTAGTCTCAGACTAAAGATTTTACAAACATTGAATCTTGTAGTGACACTATTTACAAGACTACAACTAGATTATATTAGCTTTTTATTCCCACCAAATTCCTCCTATCATGCTCAGCAGTGATTTAACAAAAATGGAGGAGAAGCAGCTAAAGTTAGATATCATAATGTATCACATTATGTTGCATGATCCAAAATATTTCTGAAGGTAGGCCAGTGGTGGTATATCAGATAAGATCTCTCCTTCACACATTTGGGGTGAAGGAGTATATCGCTAAAGGAGCTGCTCAGTGCAGTGATGGTGTTGGGTGGGAGTCACTGTCCAAATTATGTGATTATCATCATTAAATAATAATTAAAATAATAATAATATTAATAATAAATTATCATTATTATTAAATTATATAAAGGCAACCATACAGTCATGTGAAAAAAATAGGACACCACGAAAGCCTGTCTATTTTTCAACATATGGACATGTAATAACAATTTGAACAATACTGAAGGACCCAGTGATTTAACTAAACTATTTAAAAATAAGGAAGGCCTTTTTAAGACTCTCTGTGAAATGTAATTTTAAAAGAATGCAATTTTTGAGGAGGAATAAATTAGGACAAATAATAAAGTTGAGGGTACATAACCCCCATATATTTCCCCCACACTGCTTATGAGTGTGGAAAAGGATTTAAAAAGATATCAAAGGACTTTGACATCAGCCATTCCACAATTTTACCTCACTGAAGTAATTTCAATAACATCAGTTATTAGGGGTCCTAATTTTTTCCTCCATTAAAATAGCCATTTTTATGCATATTTTTAGTTTGATGAGTAAAAATATGTAATTTATATTGTTTAATTACAATAAATCGCTTTCTTTTCCAGGAATGAAAAAAAAATCTAATTAGACATTGTTATGTGAACATTTCTTAATAAAGAGTTGACTATTTAATGGTATGACCTAACTTTTTCACATGACTGTATATGGGGGTTATGAATCTATATCATTATATGATGAGAACAATAGTTTGAACTAAATATCTTGAAAGGGTATAATTTTAAATGCTGTGTTGAAATTATGAACAAGTGTTTCACAGTGAATATTCGAGGGTACATAATACAAGAAAAGATAGCCTACATATCTACTATAGAATACAGAGAATGGACAATACTCACAGCAAAGGTAGCGAATTTATTGGTTGTTGATTGTTTTACGTCACTATGACTACGCTAAGACTTGCGATAATATCAAACATGTTTGATATGAAAGACTAGAGAAAGACTGGCATAAATCGGGTCGCCGACTGCAGATTATCACCTCACATTTAACGATCGAGACGACGGGAGCGCGCCGAGACTCCAGTAAGATTCCTAAAAAATGCCGGTCTTTAGTCTGGGACTGTGAAAATCCTTTGGTGTACGCCCGGCATAACACGTAGTGTATGCGTACACTCTATGGGGGTGTGTGAGAGATATACTACGGTATTAAACAAGCTAGGAAAACGTACTCGGTTACCTAATGTAACCTCGGTTCTCTCTAGAAGAGGGAACGAGTATTGCGTAAGTTGCTTACGTTACGGGTAAAGTCTTCTTTTCTCGAGATCTGAAGCCAAAAAATTATCCTTAATTTTGTATTTATTGTCAACGCAGTGCGGCAGCCAGCAGACCATAGCAGGCTGTATCAGCGTGCTTATTGGCTGACCTGCGGCAACTGCAGCAGCCTACCGGTGAGCCCCACGTGACGTCGCGCCACAGCCCGCCAGAATGGGTGTGGCTTAGCGTATATAAGGACGGGCTCAACAGGCTGATCTCTGGTTTTTAAGGATGAAAATAGAGCGGCACCGCCGGTCTATGTATAGAGAGCATCACCCCTTTACACAGCTGTAAGGCGAATAGGCGGCCAGCAGCGCGGGCCAACACAATGCACAAGCATAAGATAGGGGGACACAGAGCGGCTCCACCGGTCTATGTATGGAGAATCTCATCCCACAGTGCAGCTCAACCAGAAGAGCTAGTAGTACATGAGAGTAGTCTGCACATAACAACTGGGCAGAACGTACATATCACTTATACTGATAAAAGTTTAGCCTGCAAGGCGGGAACTTCCAGGTTATAAAACCTCACGAACATGGAGGGGGAGGCCCAGCCTGCCGCCATACAAATGTCGTGGATGGAAATCCCGCTGGACCAAGCCCACGATGAAGCCGTGCTTCTTGTGGAATGGGCCCTGATGCCTATAGGGCACTGCAGGTGTTTGGACGCGTAAGCTGTTGCAATAGCGTCCACTATCCATCTGGATAGGCTCTGTTTCGAGGCGGCGAGACCCTTGGTGCATCCGCCAAATGAAATAAAGAGCTGCTCAGAACGCCTGAAAGCGGCGGAGCGCGTGATGTATACTCTCAGCGCCCTGACGGGGCATAGGAGGTTATCACTGTCCCCGCTATCGGATGCTGGCAGAGCCGATAGGGAGATGATCTGCGCCCTGAAGGGGGTGCCAATCGCCTTGGGGACGTAACCATGTCTCGGTTTGAGGATGACTTTAGAGTAATTTGGCCTGAACTCGAGACATGCGGGGCTAACTGATAGCGCATGTAGATCCCCCACACGTTTTTACTGAAGACAGAGCAATCAGAAAAACGGTTTTGAGCGAGAGGTATTTTAGGTCCACGGATTCTAACGGTTCAAAGGGAAACTCTTTCAGGGCCTCCAGGACCAAAGAAAGATCCCAAATAGGAACCGAGGGGGGCCGCGGGGGGTTCATCCTCCTAGCTCCCCTAAGGAAGCGGATGATGAGCTCGTTCCTTCCTAACGCACGGCTGCGCATCGGCTCTGCGAACGCCGCAATGGCCGCAACGTATACTTTGAGCGTGGAAGGGGACCTGCCCTTGTCCAACCTCCTTTCGCCAGTGAGCGCTTCTGTCATCCCTTGTGAGCGGCGCAGTTTGCGCGGCTCGAACAGAGGGCGAGCGTTTTTGGGCGGCGCTTCTTCTTGCGCGGCCCGTCTCGACCCAGGCAGAGAGCGCAGATAACGTGGCGGTCTCCGTCGCTGAGTGGGGCTCGTAGTCTGGCACGGAAGTTGGAAGTTGCGAGGCGTTTTTAGAAAAACCTCTTTTAGGAAGTGTGTGTCGCCGCAGCGAGCACACACACACAGAAAGCAATAAAGCAATATGCAATAAAGGATATTGTCGCCGGATGGCGTAGCAGGCACGGATGGCTGAAGGCGGCGAAGACGGCCGGCTTCCTCAGACGCTTCCTGGGCTTGCTGGTCGCTTGTTTCGACGGTGGCGGCTCTCCAGATCCAGCGATGCGTAGAGCTTCGCTGAAGACATAAAAATCAGAGATCAGCCTGTTGAGCCCGTCCTTATATACGCTAAGCCACACCCATTCTGGCGGGCTGTGATGCGTAGAGGGCGCGACGTCACGCGGGGCTCACTGGTAGGCTGCTGCAGTTGCCGCAGGTCAGCCAATAAGCACGCTGATACAGCCTGCTATGGTCTGCTGGCTGCCGCACTGCGTTGACAATAAATACAAAATTAAGGATAATTTTTTGGCTTCAGATCTCGAGAAAAGAAGACTTTACCCGTAGAGTAAGCAACTTATGCAATACGAGAGAACCTCTCGTAAGAGAACGCATAGACTGTATAAAACGGGTAAACGCTATAATCGCTAACATGGTAGACTACATCGGTGACAAAAGTACAATGGTACACAAGTACACAATCATAATTTTTGTTTAGATGATTTATTAATGACTCAGCATCATCTATAGCCTATTAAAGAGAAAATAATCACTTCCTCCATTGTTTAAAGTGAATAAAATAACATTGACTTACTGGAGTTCCACAACTATTCAAAAACTTTGTTCTCTCCCACCGGACTGTGTGTGTGTCGGTGGTGAGGTAAAAGGGGCGCTGGCAGTGGACCAAAGCACTGTGAGGCAAGGGAGGGGGGAATCAAAATGTTTAAAACGTTTTTTGTTGTTGCTCCGTTTGCATTTGTATTGCTTTACTTCTTACACAACTATTTTAAGTATAAATCATTCAATTATTTTCAATACACATATTTTAATGATATTTTAGGGGGGGGGACAACCCTCAGATAGGGGGGGTCCTGACCCCCCCGACCCCCCCGCGATTTCCGCCTATGCCTGTGGGACGGTGACAGTTAAGGGGATAACGTAATATAGTCCCAATGTCCTCAAACGAGTGCTTCACATTTACTGATGTCCTAGAGTGCTACTATTACTAAAATATGTCAAATTTTAATCCCCATATGATGATAGAGACAGTATTGTACATAAATACATTTGTTTCATTCATATAATTTGAATAGATTTTTTACCTGGGTCATTTTTCTTTCGGGAACTGGTGTAGAAGTGTTAGGGTTAGGGTAATTTTCTTCTCACTGACATTAGTGTAATGTTGTGATATCACCACAAGATGGTGTGTGCAGTGTCCCTAAATGTGGCCAACATGTCTAAGATTTACAAATTTGACTATCATTGTGTCAAGAGGCAAAAATGTAATGTCCTCATATATGAGGACGCAGAGTCTCAGGAGGTTAAGTGGAATCAAATTGTCTTGCGTTTGCATGTTTAAAGTGATTCGCAATTGTAGCGGGTATATGAATGACGTGCATCAAAATAATTTGTTTATTTGTGATATTAGCATTTTATTATTATTGTCTAACCTGTATTATGACTGAAATTTGTCAAATTGCTTTGTTCCTTTTTTTGTAAGTTTCGGACAAAAGCGTCTTCTAAATATGTAGCCTAAAATGTAATAATAATAATAATTATTATTATTATTATTAGCCTATTATTATTTGAGTTTATAACTATAAATAAGTTCACATAAGACAGACATTTATCATGAAATAATTTGTGAATGCTTTATTTTTAAGCAAAAATTATGCAAAAAATGTAGGCCTATTTTATCCAAAACTGTAAAAGGTTAGTTTATAGCCTATACAAATAAAGCATTGATAAATGATTTTATGAAAAACATATTACTGTATTACTAAGTTAACTCATTTATAGTTATAAACTCAAATAATAATAATAATAATAATAATTATTATTATTATTATTATTATTATTATTAATTATGCCTACATTTTAGGCTACATATTTAGAAGACGCTTTTGTCCAAAACTTACAAAAAAGGAACAAAGCAATTCGTCAAATATACTGGTTAGACAATAATAATGAAGTGCTAAGATTATTACAAATAAACAAAAGATTTTGATGCACGTCATTCATATTAAATAGTAGCCTCTATTCTACCCCATACCCGCTACAATTGAGAATCACTTTAAACATGCAGACGCAAGACAATTTGATGTGTTCCACTTCATATTTAATAAAACAATATAAAATATGATTCGTTAACAACGGTCTCCTGGTGTTCTTCTAAAATGAGGGCGAGCCACAAATCCGTGAGTAGCCTACAGTTTACAAACCCGTGGGAACGGATTGCGAAAGCGTGGGCACGGTTTATGAATTTGTGGGTACAGATTGCAAAAATTGAAGGCACGGTTTACAAATCTGAGAGCGCGGATTAGAAACTCGTGGGTACGGTTTATTAATCCGTGGGCACGATTTGTTAAACCGAGGGAACAGTTTGAGAATTCGTGAGTACGGTTTATAAACTGAGCGGACGGATTGCAAAACCGTCGCCACGGATTGTTTTTTTTTTTTTCCCAGAGGTGACTTCCCGGGCTCCGTAATACGTGAAAACCCCAAATTCAAAATCTCAGAAAATGAGAATATTAGCTACATAAAAAAAAAAAAGATTTTAAATACAGAAATGTCGGCCCTCTGAAAAGTATATTCATGCATATGTATATATTTATACTAAATATATTAGTTTTACCTTTTAATTTGAATTACTGAAATACACGAACTTTTGCACGATATTCAAATTTTTCGAGTTTCACCTGTACCGCATAATATCCTGTTTACCGTGGAGTCGACGTCTTTACTGTGCCACTAACCAATGAGAAGCGTCATGGGCGTGCAGCCCCGCCCCGATCCGCAGGCTGCAGCCTTGGAGAAGGATGGAATGTCACGACACCGGTTTAGTTGTGAGGAAGAGTGTGCGGGACCGGTTCTCTCCGCCGGGTGTCGCTGTTTCTCTCCGCTGCTGTGCGTCACTGATCTTGGCAGCTCTGATCAGGAAGAAGTTGTTACACGTGAAATCACCGGGTCGGTCACTGACTGGAAATATCTGACACTGAGTCACAAGTGTTCGCAAGAACTTCTTGACTGCTGTCCTTCTCTCCCGGGAAGACTGACCGAGAATACAGGAGAGCGGGTAACGTTACGTGTGTGTTTGTGTCTGTTTGTGTTTCTCATGATGTTACACTGTAGTAATAATAACATGTGATAACTGTGAGATGTGGATAAGTGCTCATGGATCTGTCTGGACATGTTCCTGGATCATCCACATCACAGACAGGGAAAGTTTATGATGAAATGATCACTTATTAATGAGTAATTTGTGCAAAATCTGCTTTTTAACCTTAAAGTCTGATGAACTAAAGCACGTGTGGTTTTGAGCCAGGTTTATGTAAAATGTTGCTGTTTGCTGTAATAGAAAAACGAATATAGGGCACGTTATATGTTTTGCACTAAATATAACATGTTGTATCCTTTACAAAAAGTAGGCCTACTATGGTACCAGAACATTGAAGACAGGCCTATCAGATATTCATGCTTTTGACATGATGCTTCAAAGGACTTCAACGGTGTTGTATATGTGCTTACATTGTAATTATAACGCAATAATGCATTTATTACATCCATAAATGCTGCCTCATAACTAAAACGATTCTCAGAAAGGGGAGCAGCCCTGTTATCAACTTACATTGTTTCAGTGAACTGACTGAATTTTTGTTCATCCGGGGTGAAAGTCATTCTGCTGTCCTCTGCATGCTCTATTGTATGAATACACAGGCCTTCAGGGTGAATGAGAAAAATCCCAATTATTCTGCTGGTTTTACTTTCTGTTCCAGTGCATGTGCCTGGAAATGTATGCGGGAATGTTGCTGTTATCCTATTGGTTCATAATTGAATGAGGAAATATTGCACAAGCATTGAAATGCAGAGAGGTTATCAGAATCAGATAATAAATACAGCAACATCTAAAAGTATTTGGACATTTAATTTATACATGAAAATGAATGAATGTCTTTGCATTAGCTACAGAATATCAAGGCAAGTGTCATTTATTTTAAAGAGCGATAACACAATCAGACTTGTCAAGGAAAACATTTCTTGGTTTGAAGTGATACTGCAGTTATGAAACAATGATTATATTGTTGACAATACTGAGAAATAGTGACTCTTTGTGGTTATCAGTGTAAGTTGATCATCTGCATTTTGAATGTGATTCTCTGCACCTGTGGTTAGCACACCTGTGTGAACTTGAGGAGAATTGACTTCATACATCCACTAACAATCACCAAAACACCAGCTGATTAAAAGACATTGAGCAAAAATTAGGAAGAAAAGTTAGTGAAGACCTTTGTGAAAAAGAAGTGCACTATAAATGTGCTTTGCACACTTGTAGTTGTACTTCAACTCAAAAGTGTTTATTTAAAAAACAGAACACCTTGCAGATAATATAATATTTATTAATTAAAAGGCCATTTAAGTATAGGCTACTTAACTTATTTCATAAGTATGTTTCTTAATGTTTTAATCATCTTTTGTCATGCTTTATATAGAAGTTCACTTATTTTGATGTGTTGACTAACATACAAAAGCACATGCAAAGTACGTGATTATACTTTTTTAACTGTAGTGTGTTATTCGATTTTATATTTAAAGTTAATATATTTTAAATGTACTAAATTTCAACTTCATCCTCATTACAAATGTGTAATTACAAATATATTTAGATACATGACATAAAAGTTTTAATAGAATTACATTAAAGTATATTCTAGTTGACCATAAATGCTTGTCAGTACATTCAGCAGGACACTTTAACCATATTTCAAAGACAATAGAAGTAATTATGAAATTACACATACAGTTGCACTTAAGTCCTATACTTAAGCGGGTAAAAAAACACACTCTGTTAAGTCCAGATAAATGCATTAAATATAGGCCTACATCATTGCATTTAATATAATCTATAATACATTTTCATTTAATTGCAATAATGCAATCAAGTGTACGAAAACATTGCATTCATTTTGCACTTAAGTATATTCTTCATAAGTATGTTATTTCTTTAATAAGTACTCTTTCTAAAAGTATGCTAAAGTCTACATCTTTTTCACAAGGGGAGAAAAGCTCCTGCAGCATTTGATGACACTTCCTTTGATATTTTGTATCTAATTCAATTACTTTCACACATTTTTATGTGTGATTCGAACCCATTTTGGAGCCACTGTATTTATGAAGATGTGGCCATGTTAGTTTTTTTTATATATTCACTAGAGTCTCTTTCTTTCTTGAGTGCTTGAAGCACCGGTGAGGTGATCTGCTTCCTGCTCTGCTAAATATAACACAAATGGCCCCAAACCGCCCAAGAGCCGCGGCGTCCCTCTGTGAGCGCGAAGCTCAGACCCGCTGTGCACCCCAGCTGTCCCACGCAGCCCTCTAAAAACCATAATTACTCCCCTGAAAGTGTGAAACTTTATGAGCTCAAACACAAGTTCTTTTTCTTTCTTTTTTGGGGAAATTGAAGGTTTTACAGAAAAAGTGCATTTTATATGCATTTTATTGATCAAGTCTTTATTGGAGTTCACCCTCACGACATTATATGATATAGGGGTGTAACAGTACACAAACGTGAGAAAAGGAAAAACAAACAAACAGCTGAAGCAGCCTATTCCCATTGTAAGTGCTGTCCTCGCTGTACAGGACTACACGGCTACACATGGGGCGTTTGGTGGGCTTCAATGTACCCAGCACACATATACTTTAAAGGAGTGCTATAATGCCCCTTTTTGCAAGATGTAAAATAAGTCTCTGATGTCCCCAGAGTGTGTATGTGAAGTTTTAGCTCAAAATATCCCACAGATATTTTTATATTGTTAAAATTGTCCCTTTTTGAGGGTGAGCAGAAACGCGTCGTTTTGTGTGTGTCCCTTTAAATGCAAATGAGCTGCTGCTCCCGGCACAGGGGGCGGAGCTTCAAGAGCTCGTGTCTTAGCAAATCCTATTCTCAACATGGACTCACCCTCTTTGTTGTGTGTTCCCGGGGGCGGGGTTTATGTAAATTCTAGGGTTATCGATGTCACTAACCCGATAGGAAGCTCGTGTAGTCCCAACCAGCCATTTGTTGTAGTCCTTAAAAAACGATTTCTTTAAAAGCAAATATCTTCCTTTGCTTTGAACTTTGAGCATCGTAACTTTGCAGATGTTGTCTATGCTCAAACAGCAACATTACACACTAACTAAAGTTAGAAAAGTGAAATCATAATCAACCACCCCTTTAAGTACATTTAAAATATATTAACTTTACATGTAAATTTGAATAACACATAAACAGTAAAACAGTTAAAATGATAATTTTAGTGTGCTAGTCATCTTTAAATCACAACAAACGATTATTAAAACAATGATTTAACATTATTACAAAGTGCACTTTTTAAGTCTACTTAAGTGTGTTAAGAAGCATAATCGCGTGGCCTTGATTATTGATTATTAAGTGGCCTTTTATTTAATTTATATAATATATTATGTACAAGTAGGCTTACAATTTAAAAAGAATATAGATGTAAGATTTGAAGTACACAACAAGTGTGCATTCAGTACAGTTAAGCGCACTTCCTTTCCACAAAAGTGCGCATGCTGGTATGGTCTACACTTCTGCTGTCAGCTGATCCCAGATCAGTATGATCATCATGTGGTCTGATTGCAGATATGAGGAATATCAGGACTGTTAACATGAGTGTGCTAGTCCAACGATGCATTGTCAGTACACTTGTTGATCATACACTCAAACATTACGTTCACACCAGTCTGTCTGTGTGTGTGTGTGTGTGTGTGTGTGTGTGTGTGTGTGTGTGTGTGTGTGTGTGTGTGTGTGTGTGTGTGTGTGTTGATAAAGTGCAAGTGAACAGCTCTGTCAGTGCCAGATCAAATCACAACATCTCGTCCCTCGTTCTCCTCTCATCCTCTCCTCTCTTCTTCGTTCTTCAGGAGAGACGCGTGTTTCTAAGTGCCACTATGCTATGGCATCTCTGGGCGGCTCCTTTGTGCAAATCAAATCCGATGACATCCTCTTCTACGAGAACTGTGGCGGCGGGAGCTTCGGGAGCGTGTATCGCGCCCGCTGGCTCTCGCAGGATAAAGAGGTGGCGGTGAAAAAGCTTCTGAAGATTGAAAACGAGGTGGGAGTGAGAGTCGCCCGGGCTTTTCATACACATGCTTTAATTGTCAGTGTGATAATCATTTTAATTGCCTCTCTGTGTGTCGACTCCAGTCCGACCAGCGCGGTTACGCCTCCTCTCTACTCTACGCTCTCACAGCGTCTTTTGTGAACTGAAATTCATAGACTATGTCTTTAAGAGAAAATTGTCACATAATTAAGTCATATTAGTTTCAGCTGAGTGCAGTGTTTGTCTTTGGGGTGAAGTGTATTTACTTTTAAGTGCTGGATTCATTGTTGTCTTTGTTCTTCGCATGTAGTGATTTTCGAGCATAATGGCTCTGGTAATGTTTGGGATGGGACCATTTGGTCGGGGGAAAATTACATTAAAAATTATAATTTGATGGAGGAACTAACCGCTTAAAAAGTTAGAAAAATCACACAAATGTAATGTATCATCAGCAGTCTAATAAAACTTCAAATTCATCTTCAAATTCCAGACTTTTTTAAGTCAGCTTTTCACTTAAATTGGTATGCTGATTATATCATTTGGGCAACACTTTATTTGGTAACACTTTATTTTACAGTGTCCTTGTTACATATTTTACATGCACTTACTATAGTAATAACTGTAAATTATGCATAATTACATGCAACTAACACTCAACCAAATCCTAACCCTATAGTAAGTAAATGTAGTTACTTAATATTACTCAGTACTTAAAAATATAATTACACTGTAAAAATGACACCTTAAAATAAAGTGTTACCCTGAGTAATATTAAGCAACTACATGTACTTACTATAGGGTTAGGGTAAGATTAGGATTTGGATTTGGTTGAGGGTTAGTTGCATTTAATTATGCATAATTTACTGTTATTACTATGGTAAGAACATGTAACATATGTAACAAGGACACTGTAAAATAAAGTGTTACCAAATAAAGTGTAACCCTTTATTTTAAGGTGATGTAGTTACATTGTACTTCCTTAAATAAGTACGGGGCAATATAATTAACTACATGTCCTTACTATAGGGTTAAGATTAGGGTTTGTTTTAGGGTTAGTGACTTGAAGTTATGCATAATTTACCGTTATTACTATAGTAAGTACATGTAGTAAATTGTATGTCACCTTAAAATAAAGTGTTACCATTAACTGTAATTAACATTTCTTGTATTATATTAATAAAGAATGCACATATTGAATCTGCATTATGAATCTGTAGCGTATTTTCATGCTTTAATTCTTTGTGCTGGCTGTATTTGCAGGCAGATATTTTAAGTGTTCTCAGTCATCGAAACATTATCCAGTTTTATGGAGCGATCCTGGAAGCTCCCAACTATGGAATTGTTACAGGTCAGTAAAACAGGACATTTATTACAGTGTTTGCAAGGCAGGGCTTTTATCAAATTCCTCAAACGCTGTATTTTTATTATTCTCCACACACAGACTCCATTCAAACTTTGCTTCATAGATCATTTTAGCTTTAGTTTTTTTTATTTATAATTAATAATTCTTTTCAGCGTTTTACCTCATTACTCTTTTCTATACATTAAAAAATGTAAGATTGAAGTTGGAAAATAATGTAATTGTTTTGATTAGCATAATAAATTGTGATAGATCTTCCTTGCATCTATTTATCAATCTATATTACATATTAAAGGGATAGTTCACTTTGAAATTAAATTTTGGTATGTTTTAGCTTACCTCAAGGCCATCCAAGATGTAGGTGTCTTTGTTTCCACAGTAGTTTCAATTTTGATATTTTTAGGTCAAACCGTTCTTGTCTGTCAGTCATTTAATGCAGGTCTGTGGTCACTGTCTCAAAGAGCATGCACAGAGTCCAAATTAAAACAATTCCCCATCGTCCAAATTAAACAATTCCCCATCGTCCAAATCGTCCTCTAGTGTAAGGCGACCTCTAGTGTATATATCTATGCACCAGTCTGCGTACACGTCACACACCAGGATGCGCCCGCGCCCTCAGATCACTTGGACGTGGCTGTGTACAAAAGGTAAAAACGATATAAATACTCTTCGTTTTCTCACACAAACCGCTCGCTTCGTGTCTTAGGCCGTCAATGTGTACTTACGATGGGGAACTGTTTAATTTGGACGATGGGGAATTGTTTTAATTTGGACTCTGTGCATGCTCTTTGAGACAGTGACCACAGACCTGCATTAAATGACTGACAGACAAGAACGGTTTGACCTAAAAATATCAAAATTGAAACTACTGCGGAAAAAAAGACACCTACATCTTGGATGCCCTTGAGGTAAGCTAAAACATACCAAAATTTAATTTCAAAGTGAACTATCCCTTTAATACCCATATATCACTGTCTAATTATTTGTTCTTGCTATTTGTTCTTGTTCTTGACTTGCAAGCACTGGTACTTCCTTCAGGAAATGCTCATTTCTCCGTTTATCTCAGACCAGTTTCATTTGCATTTGGTTTATAATAAGCAAATAACAACAATAATCAAAAATCCATTGGTCTCCAGTTTGTGAATTCACATAATGATATTTTCCACTTTAATAAAATGATCTGCCAGATTAATAAATTACCAGTCAATCTGCAGAACAAGTGTTCTTGTAATTTGATTGAATATATATATATATATATATATATATATATATATATATATATATATATATATATATATATATATATATACTGTATATATTTACATACGTATGTTTTTATTATTATTCCGCTGATTCTTAATTATTGGGATAAATCAGACTACAGAAGTGCAAATATAAACTTTATCTATCAAAGATTGTTTTTGTCCTTGTGTACTGTATTGAAAATATTAAATTTTTGATTAATCATGGATTAATGAAATTATGGGACCTTTGTCTGTAACGAGACCCAGTGTGTTGGTCTACTTCTGCTTCTGCTGTGCTGAGCGAGACTCAAATGAAGATGCAGTGATTGTAAAAGATCATAAAGTGCTGTGCAAAGAGTCTATGGTCTGCAGTATTGAGAGACTCTCTTTATGAAAAGTAAATATAATAAGAGCAGGTGAAGGTGACGTTTATGACCAGCTCACCTTTGTCAGTGAGGTTATTAATTTCCCCTGTGTATGTATCTCTGTTTGACACTGATAATCTGACCATTATATGATGTGTGCCCAGAGTGACCTAAACCTAAGCTAAACATACAGTATTCATCAATATTAGCAGACTCAACTGCACTCGTATGCCAGTGGTATGTGTCTGTATTTGGATACTTCACATTCTTTTGGGAACACTTTTTAATACGTAAAAAAATCTAAACATCTAAAAATCATATTTCCTCATGTTAGTCACATGTATCAGTAGGGTTGTATGAGGCATCTAAATCTCAAATAACTAAATAAGGTGTGTCTTGAAACGGGGTCAGAGTCCATAGCTTAGCACTCATATGTTTGTTTTTCAGCAAAAAGGGCTGTCAGAGTTCAAAACTATTTTTCAATTAATCGTTTTACCCGTTGCCCTTAAACAAGTACTACGCCATGCAAATAAATGACGTTACAGTTGTGTTTCCTCTTGTACGCAGATGCCAGTGTTTGTGTATATAAGGGGTTCTGTGGTGTTTGCATGTTCCAGTGTATTTAGATGATGTCATTGAGTGTTTGAGCTCAGAAACAGGATATTGTGAATTTCACTGCAAGTATTATATCACAGTACTTGATGACAACTAACACCAGTAGTGCACCGCGTCCCACTGCAGTGACATGTAAAAATACTGCCCAATACGACTTGTATTTTAATTTGTATGTGTGTGTGTGTTTTATGGTAGAGTATGCCAGTGGTGGATCTCTGTTTGACTATCTGTCCAGTGCCGAGAGTGAAGACATCAGTATGAAGCAGATTATGACCTGGGCCATAGACATCGCTAAAGGTATTATATACACGCACACACTCATAAACTGAAAAGAAAGATGACCCTGGCTTCACAGACAAGGCTTAAAGGAGAACTCGGCAACTCTAGCGAACTCTAGTCACTTCTTCGCTGATTTTCCCTTTAGTTGTCGCATGTTTTCCCCTCGAGCTCCCCCTACAGCTGTGGGGGGGGGCGTATATTTCACAACACGGTCGTAAAAAACTCACTTGCGGCGGCCTCCTCCCCCTCTCTACCGCTGCTCATGTGCGTTTGTTTTGATCGGAGCAAGCCAGCTGTATCGTGTGTAGCTATGTCTACCGAGGTGGGTAATCTGGTAATACATCATACATGCGTGTGTGTTTATGTCGAATTGCCTTAAAGCAATTTGTGTTTCACGCTCGTTCTCGTTCTCGCTTCTCACGAGACTTCCAATTTCTATCTTGCCGGGACGGTAGTCCCCAAGTTGCAAGGTTGGTTTTCCGCCTGGGAACGCTGGGGGGAGCGGGGAAAGTCAACAATATCACCAGAACAGGTTGTTTAACCATCCAAATGATTTCTGGACAGTTTTATTAAGTTAAAAAAGTTACCAAGTTCTCTTTTAAGCCTAGTCCCAGACTAAAAAGCATGTTTATAAAAGCTACTTAAATGTCCAAATTTAAATATATCTAATCCTGGCTGAATAAAAATTCTGTCAGTAATTACTCTCCCTCAAGTTGTTCCAACCCCGTAACGCTTTCCTTCATCTTCAGAACACAAATTAAGATATTTCTGATTAAATCTGAGAGCTGTCTCACTCCTTCATAGGCATCTATGTAATTGAAACTTGCCAGCCTAGAAACGTTAGTATAGACAATGTTTAAAATAGTCCAAGTGACTACAGTGGCTCAACCTTAGGTTTATCAAGTGACGAGAATACTTTTTGTGCGCGAAAAAACACACAAAAATAACGACTTTATTCAACTATTGATTTTCTTCTGTGTGGGGCTCTGAGTGAGTTCACGTAGTGTAACAGCGCAGCGCTTCTGGGTCGTACGTCAGAACGTAGGCTCATAGGCGTCGATTTCGGTGAGGACGGTGGGTACACGTACCCATCAGATTTCGTCATGAGTCATTTTTTGGTATTATGTGTTACATATTATTACTCATGTACATATTATTATGCATATTATTGCTCATCATAACCACTTAAAACTGTCAAAAAAATCTAACCAGAAATTTGGTGATCACTGATCGTTGTTTAGGTAGCCTATAAACCGTTAAGCTTTTTCCTACAAGCCTCAATGAAGCAGAAACGCTTAATGTCAGATTACGTCCATAATAATTGGACTTTGGGTTCCATTTTTTGACAGTTTTCAGTGGTTATGAGGAGCAATAATGAGAGAGAAATTTGGTAATCATTGTTTAGTCAAGTCAAGTCAAGTATATTTGTATAGCGCTTTTCACAATACAGATTGTATCAAAGCAGCTTCACAGTATTAAATGAAAATAATACAACAAGGTTTGTTTCTAGTGGAATTTATTGATTGATAAAATTAAATTAAATATCCCCAAAATATCCCCAACTGAGCAAGCCAAAGGCAACAGGTTTAGGTACATTAAACCACGTCATGTCATATTGTCAACATGGTACTTATGAAGCAGAATAGTGGGTCGTATGTCTAATGCTTTTTGAAAACTTAAGGCTTTCTTCTTCTTCATAAAATGAATCGGACATCACATTTTTGTATACATTTTTATTTATTTACATTAGTAAGCTACAGGACATCGTCTTTCAAAGCATGACCTGCGCGAAAGAGAGAAAAAAAACTAATGCGTCATTGTACCCAGCACTTCTGAAAAAGCACTTCCGAAGGCGTCTCTGTCCCCAGCACATTTCAGACCAAACTGACGCCCATGCGTAGGCTCACTATTGGCCAGCGTTGCACAATAGTGAGTCTACGTTCTGACGTACAACCCAGAAGCGCTGCGCTGTTACACTACGTGAACTCAACTCTAGTCTTATGGGGTTGGAACAACATGAGGGAGAGTAATTACTGACAGAATTTTCATTTTTGGGTGAACTATCTCTTTAATCTAAGCCCTGTCTGTGAAACCGGGCCTACATGTTCTAAATGTAAAACAAAACACATTTACAGTGGAAGCCTAGCACAAATGGTGATATCAAAAATATAACCATATATAATGATATAAGGACAGGACAGGAACATACCCATGCAGACCCTAAGACCCTGCTGTTCTGGCAGGCAGACAAACCGCTTTGACCAGTTTAAACCAGTTATGACCAGCAGGGAGGTAGCTTGCTGTAAACATTATACAGTTTAACTAACTTCCAGCTGTTTCTCTGACCTGTAAGAGGAAACGAACTGAACAGTTTACATTAATATGTGCGCGTCTTGCAGCAGCGCTGAGAATGCACATTTCCGTTCACATATTTGTGTAAAATATGTTGCAGTATTTGGATTAACATTACACATGGTAATATGACACTGCTGTGATATAATCAGTTACTAATCTTGTCTGTGCAATTGCATCCAATCTTTAAAATCGGTAGAAAATGTACTTTCAAGTATTCATAAATCACTGTTTCAGTGGAGCAAACGACACCAGACAAGAATTGAAAGCGTAATGTTTAACCAGAAGTTTGTCTGGAAAGGGACATTATATACACCACCGGTCAAAAGTTTGGAATAATTAAAAAACAAATTAAAGGGGTCATAAAGATGTTTATTTATTATTATTTTATAGTGTTTTCTGAGGTGCACTTATAATGTTAGTGTGATTCTTACATCAAAAATTGACATAATTTAGAAATAATAGGCATTTTTCCTAGCCTGATTTTAGCCTCTGATTTGAACGCTCTGCTTGAAGGGGCGTGTCTGTGTGAGACTTCAGTGCAAACACCCACTGCTGTGATTGGCTGACATCTTTGCATATTAAATAAGTAGGACTGCATGATATTGGAAAAAAACTGACTGACATTGCAATATTTAGTTTTTCTCCAATATATATTCCGATATGAAAACAATTTCATTAGATGATTTGAATTGCTCTATTTGTAAAGTATTAATCATGATTGGGGTGATTTTGTTGGAGAGTGCATCTGAGAGTGCGTTTATTAATTATTATCAAAATAATAAACAAATTAAAAGCATTGATACATACAACAAAACAAAGATACAAATTAAATAAGCAGTGTTTATCTTTTTCATGTAAATCTAACTGTATTCAGATACAGACATTGAATAATCAAATAAAACTGCATAGTCTTCACTGTATACATGAAATATAACTAATATAATTAATTAATACAATTTATCTTTGTTAAAGCTACAAAAGTGATTTTCTGTTTCTCTTTGTTGTGTGATTAACATTGGCGACACTAACAGCCGTGGGTATATTAGGCTGCTGTCACTTTAAGACAAATGCACAGACCCAATATAATCACATAATCATGATATGCATCCGTTTTCCTGTTTACAACACTGTGTTTACGAGGATACTCACAGAGACAGGCATTTTGACTTAATTTTGCGTGCACATGTCTGTTCAAACTCACAAGAAAGAGAAAGAGAACTGAATGCGTTGGTCACATGCTGTCTCCGGGCTCTGTGTGCACAGAAAAGTCTTTTTGCGCTTGATGTTTAAACTCACAGGACTGACAGAAAACAAATGCAAATGATAAACTTTCACTCTATGATGGTTAAACTTTTCTTTTAATCCGCAAATCACATTCGTTCCGAACCGGAACGATCAACTACGATCCCTATACCCTACACATCACATCGCGATATCGATTCTAAAACAATACATCGTTCAGCCCTAGAAACAAGTATTACATGTCAAACTCTCTCGAAATCTTTTACTTTGTTTTTACTTTTACAGATGTCGAGATTAACTAATTGTGAAAAGTGTTGATTATAGCATTATATTTACATCTACTCCCATGGCATGACAGGTTGCAGTGATGAGCATTGTAGTTGATGACAGACATGACTGTTGAGCGCATGAATGCAGTGATCTTGTCATTTTAACTCGATTTCTGCACTCCCATGAATGTTTTCATCACAATTAATTATGTAAGCGTGTAGACAGCGTCATTGATTATAATAGGAGTTTTGACGAGAGTCCAGAACTTAGGCCCTGTTTACACCAGGTATTAAGATGTGTTTTGGTGGATTGGAGCACAGGGAGACACATTCCCGTTCACACCTGGTGTTTTAATCCGTCTCTTTTGTCCACTTTCAAACACTTCTGTCCTGATTTCTTCGAGGGGAGGGTCTATGGGGGGGTAAATGAATGAGCTTTTTCAGATTTTTCCATCTAATGGACAAAATAAGCTTGCGCAAGTAACATACAAACGCGACCGAAGACGACGGAAAAACATATGGAGAGTATGAGCTTTCATTTCTGCTCAAGACCAGCCGAACGCTGTGAGTGTGTGTTAGAAATCAGGAATGGTGTCGGCGCCAATAGCCCCATGGTTAACGCGCCGACATAAAGTGCAACTGCGCCTCCGGCGACCCGAGTTCGATTCCCAGCTCGAGGTCCTTTGCCGATCCCCTTCCCCTCTCTCTCCACCCCATGCTTTCCTGTCAAAATCTCTACTGTCCTATCAAAATAAAAGGCACAAAAAGACCAAAAACATAACTTGCAGAAATCAGGAATGGTGAGAGAACATTGTGCTTGGTACGTTTTTCATCTTCAAGCCAAACTTGGGTCTCCAGTCAACAAAGTTTAAATCCCGTCTGTCTAGAGCTCTTCTCATAATGTTTCTCATTAGATCAGTAGATGGAGAGAAGACGGTCTTTTGTGGCTGTTTGAACACATTCGATCACATGAGCGTTTACACTATGAAAGCAATCCGGTTGAATGTGTTTTCGACTACCTCTGGAAGTGGTCAAAAGTGGACGAGATCAAACGTTTTAGACCCCGTTTACTCCTGTATTTAGCGTCGTACACTTGTGATCCGATCGACCAAAACGCATCATAATACCAGCTGTAAACAGGGCCTCAGTCACTGATAAAGTGTGATCGACAGCTCCAGCGATTATAGAGGAGGGCTCTTTGATCGATTTCTGTATATAATTGAATCACAATTTAAATAACAGATTATTTTCATGCTACTAAGAGAAACAATGTGAAGTTGATCATTTGGCTTGATTTACAGACGCATAATAAACAGCAATAAACAATTTTGAGACAAATAACGTCTGACTGTACATTAATCATATCAGAAATCACTGATTACAGATCAGGCATTATAATTTACAGGGTTACTTACATGTTGTGGCCTTACTGACGGGTCCATATCTTACAGTAAAAGTCTGTTTGCAAAGCCTATGCCGAAATGTTACTGATTTACCAAAGATTCTACAGTGAAATGTACAGAACAAACAAATAATGCTCTCCTGAGACATCAAGATAGTTGAAAATAAATAACTTTCCTAGAATCAGGATCCTTTGGAAAAGTAATGTTATTTCTAGTCCATTGATAAAGTATCTCTCTTCACTCCTTCGTGCCAGTGGGCGGGGCCAAAGACGTGATGATGTAGAAGTTTGCATTGATTTGATTCAGCAGAGGCGGTCGTTTGTCGCACTATTACATCATACGTGTCTCAAGTAGTCTCTTATGCTTACCAATATTGCATTTATTTCATCAAAAATACAGAAGAAAACAGTAATAATGTGAAATATAATTACAATTTAAAATAACTATTTTCTATGTGAATATATTTAAAAATGTAATGTATTCCGGCCTAACTAATTTAATCCTGTAATTTGATGCAATTACTCCAGTCATGTGACACTTCACCATCAAGGGAATAAATTACGTTTTTAACTATACCACAACATAAATCATTTCTTTAAAAATGTAATAATATTTAAAATGTTAAGTTTTTACCGTATTTTTGATACAGCTTTGGTGAGCAGAAAAGACTTCATTCAAAAGCTTTAAAAAAACGAATAATTCCAAACTTTTGACGGCAGTGTAAGCACTTTAACAGAAGTAAAAGCTTCACATTTCTGCAATGAACCCCTCTAGGCCTCCATTGTAACCGCAGTACTGTAAACATATTTCATGTTTGTTTATACACACAGAGAATTGGGAGAAGCAACAGATGTTGTTATTTTGACTCAAGTACTTCTTCAAGGACCTTCATTGTAATAATAGCCCGACTAGTTATAGGAACTTAGTTATAGGAACTAGCCACCCATGTTCCCATAGGGCCATTTTCCTGGTTGCATTCGCACCGCCAGTAGGAAATCTGAAGTTTGTAGAACTAAAATCGTTCTCAGTTCCTGTGGTGCAAACACTGCAAAAAGCGGGTACTTCCGCCATTAGTTCTAAGGAGCTATGAAAAGGTTCCTCTTGTGCGAAAGCCCCTATTGACTAATAACAAAATCAAATTCTAGTCTTTCACAATTTGTTTGCTTGTATGTTGTGTTTTCTCTCATAGGCATACACTATCTGCACGCTGAGGCCCCGTTTACGGTCATTCACAGAGACCTCAAGTCCCGAAATGGTTTGTAACTTTGTGAAATAAAGGCTGTATAAATATTTATTTGAGTTCAGGAGTGCTTGAATACTGTCTGTCTCTATGACCTGAAGACCTTGTGTTTCGTTTCAGTTGTGTTGACTGCAGATTCAATACCCAAGGTACATGATCACTGTCTATTCATACAAACAGAATCAAGTTCTCTATATGTTATAAGTTCTGCTTGAAAAAGTCTGCTGATTAACCGAACTCTCCATTTCCTCAGATCTGTGATTTTGGGGCGTCTAAGTTTCACTCTCACACCACCCACATGTCTCTGGTGGGCACATTTCCCTGGATGGCCCCTGAAGTCATCCAGAGCTTCCCTGTGTCTGAGACCTGCGACACTTACTCTTACGGAGTGGTGAGTGTGTGAACGTCAGCGCTGGAGCTTCTAGCTACTTGCACTGAAAAAAGTGAAAAGGCTGTGCCATTCACTATTATTCTTCTTCTGCTGTAAAACTGATCGTGCAGACCAAACCGTAAGGCCTAGAGACTTGAAACTTGGCAAGATGGTAGATCTCAATTTGGGGAGATATTGTTATTGCTTTTGCTAGCTGTTGCTATTATACCGGCTGGATAAATGACTCTTGCGCCCGACGCAAATCTAAAATGGGTTGGTCTGAAGTGGCTACATTATTCATAGGTGTGGTTTGGGCGTAACATATGAAATAAACCAATCAGAGCGACATCTCACATTCCCTTTAAGAGCAGACTCGCTTGTTCCATGGCGGATTGCTATTATAACGGCGGATTTGCCAGGCATGCGCCAGGAGCGGTTCACAGCCGAGGAGACCGACGTTCTCGTCAGGGCCGTAAAACACAGAGAAGTGGGGATGGAGAAACCCACCCAAATTAGCTTCGGTTAAACAGGCGTATAATCATTTGGGTAAATGTGTAAGCTAGATTTATGCCTATTTTTCACATCTTCATGGACACCACAATGATTTCCCTCATGTGGAATATTTTTCCTTGTAATTATGTATGGTTCGCAAAAATGGCAACTGCTGCGTCTGTGTAGATGAGAGAAGCAAAGTGTATGCGCGTTGTGCACACGCTACATTATGGCCAAGCATGCGCCCTTAAAATAGCATCTGAACGTGCCACTGGAAACACACCACTGACTTTAGACTAGGTTTTTCCTGGTCAGTGGCGGAATTGTTTTCTGGAACTGCAAAATAGCACCAGGGAACGTTTCTGCCTGAACACGCCTCTTCTTTTCGCTGAACCGCCCCCCGGGAGCGCAAGTTCATTTCCTAATTTACCGACGTGCATCTGTCAAGGGAAAAGTCCGCTGTGCGTCGGGTGCAAAATAGGAATTATATATGCGTCGGTGTACAAAGTCAATTGCGCTGGGTGCAAGATAGGGCCCCTAGACGTCTGTGGTAGACTCAAGTGCCTTATACCAAGACGGACAAAATATATATATTTTGTGCGAACTAGTCCTAGGTATTTCACCCAATCAGAACCAAACCAGTGCAGAAATACTCTCTGGAGTCTGAATATCTATAATTATCAAAAATAAATAAATAATTCGATTCACGTTCATAAAGGAAAGCCAAAACGTTTGAAGTGCCCGGAGCCTTTTTTACTAAAATATCTTTAACGGAATAAGATATATTCACCAAACTCAGAATATACACATATAGGCAAATGAGTAAGAGTCTATGATTGGATCATTATTGCAGTGATTATTATGTTTCTAGCAACAGTTCTTCTAGCCCTAATTGATGGAGTGTGTAGCTTTTCATTTCTTAAACAACCATGTAGGAAGACACATAATGGCCATATTCCAGGATGACAATGTCAGGATTCATCAGGCTCAGATTGTGAAAGAATGGTTGTGAGGAGCATGAAGAATCATTTTCACACATGAATCAGCACCTCTGAATCCAGACCTTAAAGAGTTAGTTCACCCAAAAATGAAAATTATCCCATTATTTACTCACCCTCTAGCCATCCTAGGTGTATTTTACTTTCTTCTTTCAGCCAAACACAATCGGTGTTATATGTAAGGAATAATGTAGATCCAGCTGGTTGTTATCTCAGAATAAACCCCGACAGGGTGATCAGGAGGTCTTGCATCAGCCTGAAGGTGTTTATTCTCAGATAACAACCGGCTGGATGTACATTATCCCGCTTATTACACGGCTACTTGCCACATAAGTAAATAATTAGACACGAAATATTGAATTGAGTCTAAATATTTTATTAATTCTTTAAAGAGAGCAGTTGCTAGCGCGGACAAGTTCAAGCTAGACGGACATTAAGGGATATGGTTTACAGTCATACCACTTATTACACAGCATACACATAAATAATTATGGGGATAAGAGATATTGATCTGAGATTAAACTGTTTTAAAATCATACCTGTTTGTAGGTTATAATCCAACAGTGTTCAAAACAATAGTCACAAAATGGCAGCATCTGCGTTTGTATGAAACGAGAGAGAGCGAGTCCACGATACTGGGTGGCATAATTAAATAACTGTACACAAAATATTGATTCGACTGAGTTTTAATATTTTATTAGCTCACCAAACGCAAAACTTCCACGAGGAAAAAACATCCCTAGCAAGTGTATAGAAGGCCTTTATTAACCCCCTGAAGTCGTATAAATTAGTTTATGATGGATGGATGCACTTTTATGGGCTTCAAAAACTTTGAAGAGCCAGGATATTTTTAATATAACTCTGATTGTGTTTGGCTGAAAGAAGAATGTCATATACACCTAGGATGACTTGAGGGTGAGTAAATCATGGGCTAATTTTCATTTTTGGGTGAACTAACCCTTTAAATTCATTGTCTTTGGGATGTGCTGGAGGAGACTTTACAGAGTGCTGGACTCTTGCATTGTCAATACAAGATCTTAACCAAAGATTGATGCACCTCTTGACGGAAATAAATGTTGTGATGTTATTTCCATCAAGAGGTGCATCAATTTTTGAGGTCCAGCACTCTGTAAAGTCTCCTCCAGCACATCCACACTAGAAAATGATCTTTGGGAAAATAAATATTTTTATTAATATTAAATCAGTATTTAAGTTTTGAACCAAAATATAATTTGAGAAAAACTAATAAATTTGGCTTTAACAAATTAGGGTATTTTTTTGTCAGTTGGTGGATTCACTGGGACCGTTGGCACAGATAGTTCTCTTTTTCATATAGCTGTGAATAATAATTTCTTTCAGGTCCTGTGGGAGATGTTGACGCGTGAAGTTCCCTTCAAAGGTCTGGAGGGGCTGCAGGTGGCCTGGCTGGTGGTGGAGAAGAACGAGGTGACGGCAGGTTCTGATTGGCTGTGCCACTGATGAGGTGTGTTCGGCGGGTTGATGGGGGATGTTTCACATGTGTCGTGTGTGTCTTGCAGAGGTTGACGATTCCCAGTAGCTGCCCATCCAGTTTCGCCTGTCTGATGAGAAGCTGCTGGGTGACGGAACCAAAAGTAAGTAAAAAAAAACAAAAATGCATGTTTACCCCGAAATGCAAATTAGGCCACATACTAGATCATGGCCACAGACTAAACCAAACCCAGTCATGCAGGTTTGCAACGACATGAGACAGGTGGATCAACTCTTTCACAGT
Organism: Squalius cephalus; assembly: GCF_949319135.1. Lineage (NCBI taxonomy): Eukaryota > Metazoa > Chordata > Actinopteri > Cypriniformes > Leuciscidae > Squalius > Squalius cephalus. The sequence goes on from NC_137130.1 coordinate 35,084,306, forward strand.
GTGATTATCCCGTGAGATCTTATTTAGCAAATACAGTATAAATTGTTATGGTTTTGACACTGCTTAGCAATCACAGAGTAAACCTTGAGAATGACATACATTGGAGAGCATTAGCAATATGTTGCATTATACTACTAATACATTAATTATGCAGTGCTTAAGTAGATTGGCATTTGCTCCACGTTAAAGTGCAATGCATTAATGTATGAATAATAGATAAGACATGCTGTTTGGTTAGGACATTAATAACCGCTGTCTTTATTAATATATGACTGTCTCTTATCCTGACATTTTTAATTCATCCAATCAAAGTTCATTTTATCTGCCTCATGTCAGGGCTTGTTTTTTTCCCTCTCAGTTTCACTGAACACATCTCCTCTGAACGCTCACACCCATTTAAGTGAGCTTCATAAATTCATGTTGGCTGGCGCTGACGTCCGCCTGTCACTCACAGACGCGGGCGTGCCAAAAAACACCATCATAACACTCAAAAACACTCAGATTGCAATTTAAGCTACACACAGCTGTTGTTCAACTCTGAAATGTATCATATGGACATTTCTACTGTGCATTAAACTGATGACAACTTGCAAACGTTTAATTGAAAAAGCTGTTAATGTGTCACCCATCCTGCTGCTTTTATGAACCGTTTCAACCTTTCAAGTACTTGTGAAAAAGAAGTGCACTTAATTGTGTTGAATGTATCTGTGGTGTGTTATTCAGTATTACATTTAAAGATAATACATTTTAAAAGTGCTAAATTGCAACTTCATCATTACAAATATGTAATAACAAATATATTTGAATACATGACATACAAGCTTCAATATAGAAATGGCATTAAAGTATATTTTATTTTACCATAAATGCTTGTCATGCATTCAACTCTACACTTAAACCATATTTCAAAGACAATAGGAGTACTTATGAAATTACACATACAAATTTACTTAAGTCCTACATGTACTTAAGTGGGCCAAAAAACTCTTTAAGTTGCTTTTAATATAAATTTAATTACAATTGACTTTCAATTAAGTGTCCGAAAACATTACATGCAGTGCGCACAAGTATATTATTTTTTTAAGTATATTATTTCCATATTAAGTGCTCTTTTTAAAAGTATGCTTAAGTTTTTTTCCACTAGGGAGTGCTTGTGAGATATTGGTGTAGCGTTTATTGATCAGATCTGAATTTGAGTATGCTTTATTGGCCAGGGAAGCAAATCGTCTGAGTATAACATTTTGACAGTCTTTTAGAAGAGTTCAGTGTTTCAGAAAGTGTCTGTGTTTGAAATGCTGATGTTCTTAATAATGCAGATGTTGTGATTGTGTTGTAGGACAGGCCGCTGTTCAAACACATCTTGTCCACGCTGGAGTCCATGTGGAACGACAGTCATTTACCTGACGAGTGCAACACGTTCCTGCAGAATAAAGCAGAGTGGAGGTACACTAGCACACTAATGATTACATACTGCACAGATATCAATATCATTTACCTGCCGTTACACTAGGACTGATTTAACACACACTATAAAAAATGCAATCCATTTTTATTTTAAAAACTGCTGTTTAAATGCTCTAAAGTTTGTAGTCAATCATTTTATCCCTTAAAACTCATCTTTGATCATCAAAATTACTTAAGTTCTTTTTTCTTTGAAAAAAAATTATTCATTTTTATTTATTAAAATAGCTTGAATGTAACTCTACACCTTTGCCTTGTTTAGTATGCGCTGTTCTGTGAATATGCAAATGAGCCCCGCCTCCACTCACTCACTCAGCTCAAAAATCCACTGGTTGACGATCACACGTTGATCTGATTGGTTACAAGGTAGTTTGTGACGTCAGAAACACCAGCGATTTCAAAGCGTGTTCTTGAGACTGTCTTTGGTTCACTGCAGTTTTAAGGAGAAAATACTCAGCAATGCTGTCGACTTATGAATTTACACATGGTTTGTCTTAAAGCATATTAAAAATACCACATAGACATATAAACAACATTAAAAACAGATTTTTTAAGTAATCAAAGTGGTGCTTTAACCGTAATATGATATGTTTTTATTTTTTTGTTTTTTTTATAAACTACTATGTCCCTTCACACACATTCCCCTGGTTTCACAGACGATGCTTAAGTCTAGTCCCAGACTAAAATGCATGTTTTAACTGAAAGCATATCTTAAAATAAATCAGTGCCATTGTTTTGTCTCAAGATGCACACCAGTAATGTTTTTTTCTAAGGCACATTTATAAAAGCTGCTTAAATATCCTAACTGAACTAAGGCCTAATCCTGGCCTAATAAAAGCCCTGTCTGTGAAACCAGACCATTGTGTCCTGGTGGTCTAGAAAGTCCTGGGTGTTTGATGCTATATTAAGACCCTCTGGAATTGGGCCAGGATACAGGGAGAGGAGATCACAGCTAAACAGGGAAACACAGAACGAAGAAAAAAAAAGTGTCATGTCAAAAAGGGGAACTTTAGGCCACATATAATTGTGAAATTTCAATAGCATTTGTTAGAAAAGAGGCAGACAGGGAAATCAGTCACACGGGAAGTGTGTTGTTGAAGTTGAGCAAGCAGGGCGTCAAGGGTGGGGCTCGACGGGATGGGACGGGCCCGATGGGAGGTGTTTGAGGACACCAGCTCCAGTTCCTGTCCCTGTATAAATAACTGTTGTCTGAAGAGAATGTGTAGCTCCCTCTGCTGGTTAAATCACATATTACAAATGTACAGTGACTCAAGCTTGACTGTACTTATATACACCAGTTGATGATTCTGCACTATATGTTGCCAGCCATCTTTAAACATTTCTTATGTTTAGTAGCATTTATCCTGTCTAGGGAATAAAGACAACATTCAGCCATTAGTCTTACATTCATTTCTTTGCACACTGTGGCCAAACCAGTAAAATCAGTGAAAAACAACAAACACCACATTTTGTCTTCAAAACATAAATTGTCTATAAATTGGGTATTTATTTTAAACCTTTGGACAAACAAGTGTGTTTTTTTGAGTTCAGTCAAATTGTATTAATGTTGTTAAATTTCCACTGTGCTCCAAAAGTGTGAATGTGGGTATAAAATGTGTCAGAATTTAAAGCAATACGTAATATTAAAATGTACAAACAATAATATTTCTATTAGTGTTAAAATGAATATATTTTGTTCTTTAACAAATATCCTAACAATGTTTTTTCTCTCTTGTTCTGGCCCTAAAGTCCAGTGAAATTAATAATTATGTTGTTAAATTGTCTATGCAATCCTGTGGGTATAAACTGAAAAAACTAATTTGAAAGCAGTATGTAATATTTTAATTTTCAAAAAATATTTAACATTTTTTTAAGCTAATTTTAAATCTAATTATGTACATCTCCATAAATATTTGTTTATTAGTACATCAATGTATGATACATTATGCAGTAAAATAATAATGTATGTAAGCTAATCACTTGTTTATAAATATTGATATGTTTATGAATAGGGATATTATGTTGATGAATATGATGTGCATTGTGTGAGCAGGTGTGAGATCGAGGCGACTCTGGAACGTCTGAAGCGGTTGGAGAGAGATCTGAGCAGCAAAGAACAAGAGCTGAAAGAAAGAGAGAGACGGTTAAAGATGTGGGAGAGAAAACTCATCGAGCAGTCCAACACACCGGTGAGTCTCTCTCTCTCTCTCTCTCTCTCTCTCTCTCTCTCTCTCTCTCTCTCTCTCTCTCTCTCTCACTCCTCTCTCTCCCTCCCTCCCTCTCTCTCCCCCTCTCTCTCTCACTCCTCTCTCTCCCTCCCTCTCTCTCTCTCTCTCTCTCTCTCTCTCTCTCTCTCTCTCTCTCTCTCTCTCTCTCTCTCTCTCTCCTGAGGACCTCGACCTCGCTCTAACTCAAAGCAACTGTTAACCCAAAAGACCATTTCCTGTCATCGTTTACTCTCATGTTTTTCCAGGTCGTTTGTTTCTTTAGTAGACCATAAAAAGAAGAATATTCACATTACAGTAGTGGCCAAAAGTGATGTTTAGAGGGGATGTTTGTTTTTTATGACCCTACATATTCATTTAAACCATCAAAATATGAGATATATTTATATATATATTTTAAAAATAGATTTAAATATTATAAATATAAGGGAATAACAAAACAATGAACTTGGTTAGGGTATTTATGTGACAGAATTATTTGGCAAACTACAGCTACAGTAAATAAGTAAGTAAGTACATTTTATTTATATAGCACATTTAAATGTAGCAACGCTATCCAAAGGGCTGAACAGAGTAAAGGAGAGTCAAATAAAGACAGTAAAACAAAACAAAATAGAGTTAAGTAGAGTCTAAAGTAGAGATCTAGTTTCCCTTATTTATTATAGGGTATTTGTCATATTGGCCTGAGGGTAAAACAAGAAACTTCTCTCAAAAAATAAAACTAGTAATCCTAGTAAATGTGTTTCTATTAAAACAACAGCAAAATGACTTTGTATTGTCACACAAAAGTGCATTTACTCAGCAACCACAATCTCAAATAGTCGAGATCCATGTTTGGATTTATTACAGTTCATCACTGAGAAGGTTTGATCGCAGATTTAGTCGCAGTGAACAGTACTGAAGGAACACAGACCGACTGAATGACTCTTTCATTTAAGCAGAATATCTCAAATGGAGATCTCTAAACTGCAGCTTAGACATTTGTCTGTGTTTTCAGATCATCCGCTCTTCTACCGCAGTGTAGAGAGAGTGTGTGCACATGGTTGCCAGATTGCAGTAAAAAGGAGAAAACGTGTTCTTTTACCATAAAAGCACTGATTGGGGGATTTAATCTTGAAATCTGGCAACCGTACGCGTGAAAGCTCGTAGCGGCTTGATAGAAACAGTCTTTAATGCTTTGTCTCCTCTTTTATTTTACAAAAACAAAGAGTGATCTTGGTCAAGTTATGATGTTTTAACCACATTTTAGTCTTTTTTCGTCAAAGATATTGCATGTTGATAACGTCACAGTTGTCGTTTAATGACGTTGGTGTCGTCTCGTCATCGTCTCGTCTTAGTCATGGAAAAAAGGTCGTCAAGGAACATTTTTTGTCATAGATTTCATTAATGAAATGAACACTAGTGTGTCAGAAACGAAACACCCATTACCCTTGACTCACAGATACGAACAGTAACGATGGCGTCGGTTTTACAGAATCAATTCCAGCAGAATTGAGTCTCTTTCTTCTGGAAGCGTCATCTCGACATTAACAACACGAATCAAACTCTTCCAGTCTCAGCTAAAACTACAGTGTTTGAGGCTCAGAGTAGATGTTGTTCACAGGCAGACAGTAGCCGCGTTTCCATTACCCTTCAAATTGCGCAAATTGAAATTGCGAATTGAAAATACGCCCAATGGAAACACGTAATTTTCGCAAAAACTCCCATTTATCGCAAAAAAGTTTTCACGCTCGCATGAGGAGGTTTTTAAGGCAATTCGAAAAAGAAATATTTCGCAAAACTGCAATGGAAACAGTTTTTGCGCATTTACAGGTCACCTGACGTAGATGACGAGGTGTGTTTGGACAGAATACGAGACAGAGTTCTTTATTAAATTCATATAAGACAAAATAATTACAAGAATAATGGCTTCTAAACCTCAAATAAATGCCACAATCAAGACCTCGAAGCAGATCTGAGGGAGAAACACCCAGAACTCCTCATATGAGCCACTCACAAGTATAATAAGGGTCGTTCCTTACCATTAATGATAGGAAAACACACATAACATCTCCTTCCATTAATAATAATGGCCAGTGCAGTGGCTGGGATATAGCCTAGTACATAAACCTACCAACGTCCGATGCCATGGTTTTTGGAATGATTTTACTGATCGCGAGAGGAAAAAATGAAGTTTTAGTCGCATAACATCAGTTAATGGAAACGCCGTCATTTCGCAATAGTTTTTTGTCGACATTTAGAAAAAATCGCAAAAGTTTTGCGCAAATCTGTAATGGAAACGCGCCTAATGAACTGCCGTTCGGGAAATTTGTTACAAACCTACGTAGGTTTCGTCTAAGAAGTGAGACTGGAATTATTCTCGATTCTCTCTTTTTAAATCCGTTTCTCAAGCACTTTGATATTTGAAACTTTGCAGAGCTTCTACATTCTCAAACCGCTGTATTACACACTGCATGATAGCCAGGGTAATATCTGAAAAAGCATAACAGGAGCACTTTAAACCCTATATGCTGGACACTTGCTCACCGTCTTTCCTTCAATATCCATTTCAACTCATTCAATTCAATCATATAAAAGAACAGTTAAATAGATCAAAATGAACTGCTCGTATTCAAGTTTGCTCAGATGAGAAATAGCTTCGTTTAGTCACAGTGTACGACGTGCTTCTGAATCTTTTCCCCCCATCAGGAACAGTGTTTATTTGCTGGAGAAAAGATGCTGTTTTTGCAAGAAGAGTTTTAAGTGTAATAAGTCGTGAGTCGTGGAGGTTAGAGCAGTCACTCTCTCTGATTCCCTGTAAAGGCTGTATTAGGTGAGGCCGTCTGACGCCCACCGGGTCCTTATGGATGTTATTTATGGCAAATGAAGTGGATGTATAGCCACATGCTGAGGAGAGCGAGAGAGAACAGCGTGTCAGCGTGGCGAGGGCAGCGCGCACTTACGAACAACTGACATTTCACTGACATTAAGATTGGCCAATTTGAGCAGTGTGAAGACTGTGAGGAACTCACACACCGTCAAGAAAGAGAGAGAGAGAGATTGAAAAACATGAGCAATAAAAAGAGTATTTCAATATTTCTTCCAGCAGAAATGAATTGCGTTACAGTCCAGTGTCTGTTCCTCTGTTCTTCTATTCACGGAAACCTGAAAACCTGTAAAAAAAGACAAAGAAATGACAGTGCTGTTCACTAGATACACCATTCAGTTAAAGACGTTTATAGGAGGCTATAATTTACAACAAAAACAACTGTACTTATATATAAAATAACTGTAATATAATATTAATGAAATAATAGATGTACTTGCAGAATCACGGTGAAGGAAATGTTGAACAGGTTAAAGCTAAGCCAGACATCTAAATTATAATACGTAATAGTTCGTATATTCGTTTATTCTGACTGAGTTTGTGCTTGTTTATAAGAAACTTGCTGATTTGAAAAACTCTAAATAGCATTATACGTGATTATACTGAACTGTTTCTATTGGTTCTTTTCAAAATGTGTTTATAATCAACATTTCAGTCGTCTCGTCCGCCATCTTGGGTGTTTTTTTTTTTCACTGAGCTCGTCGCAGTGCATTTTGGGATTACTTTTGTTATATCGACATCACTAATCCAAAGGAAAAATGTTTTCGATATTTTGGGTCATTTTGTTTAGGTAAAACTGTAATAACATCATGAGAATTAGTTTTGACAATATAAAAAATATGAATATTATTCCCCTCATTCTTTCTTCATGGTGTCTTTATATTTTCTCTTTGATAGTGTGTCTGAGAAATTTCTCTTATAACAATTATGTAAGTAATATCCTGTACTGATGTCTAAAAATTGATTTACTAAAAAAAAACCCTATCATTCTGAAATGAAAGATCTGTGACACAGTGATTAATCTTGCCTGAGATGGATTGCCTATCAATCAGTCGGTCCGTCAGAGGGAACATGATTCATTTCCCTGAAGCTTGAAGAAAATATGAAAGTTTATGGAACATTTTGTTACTTTATAGGGGAAGATTTGATCCTAACACATAACCTGGGGACACAACTTCACTTCCTGTTAATAAGATGCTAATTCAAAGGCAAAACTGAGATACAGAATAAAGTTAAAATGTCATAAAAGCATCCAAATTTGCTAATGAGATGTCAAAAACACCAAGAAACTCACTCACACCCACAAATAAATTTAGATATTCTAGATATAAAATGTCAATTTGCCTCATTTTTTAATTATTTCTACACTTGTGAATGAGGGAAATCAATGAATGACTCTCTTATTTGCATTAAAAGTGAGCGTCATATACTGTAATACGATCGTTTTTGTTGTTAATATCTGCACTTCACATTATAAGAACACTAGCTGAATATTAAGGTAAATGTCATCTGATTGTTCACACATGTGAGTGCTTGTGTTCTTCTGTCCGTCTCCGACAGCTTCTTCCAAACCTGGCGATACACTCCTGGACAGAAGAACATGTGGTGGGTATTTCTTCAATAGAGACGATTTCAGAATTTTGTTCTTTTTTTAACATCTTTGTCTTTATAGCATTTCTGGATGGAGCAGATCTTTGAAGGTGAGATTCTTCTTCACCTCTGATGTCGATTAACTGTTCGTTTAAAGCTGTTCTTTTGAACTTTCCTTTCATCAAAGAAAAACTGAAACCTGTTTTCAACATTGATAATAATCATAAATGTTTCTTGAGCATCAAATCATTATTAGAATGATCATGTGACACTGAAGACTGGAGTAATTCAGCTTTGATCACAGGAATAGATTATATATTTTTTTTACAATATATTCACATAGAGCACAGCTCTAAAAATGTATGTGTGTGTGTGTGTGTGTGTGTGTGTGTGTGTGTGTGTGTGTGTGTGTGTGTGTGTGTGTGTGTGTGCTTGTGCATGCATGTGTGTGTGCGTATGCGTGTGTGTGTGTGTGTGTGTGTGTGTGTGTGTGTGTGTGTGTGTGTGTGTGTGTGTGTGTGTGTGTGTGTGTGTGTGTGTGTGTGTGTGTGTGTGTGTGCGCTTGTGCGTGTGTGTGTGTGTGTGTGTGTGTGTGTGTGTGTGTGTGCTTGTGCGTGTGTGTGTGTGTGTGTGTGTGTGTGTGTGTGTGCGTATGTGTGTGTGTGTGTGTGTGTGTGTGTGTGTGCTGCAGGTGATGGAGAGCTGCAGCAGTACGCTGAGGTCTTCAAGCAGAATCACATCACAGGACAGAGACTCCTGCTGCTGTCTGAGACGGACATGAGGGATCTGGGTGTGACGTCCAAAGGACACATCATACATCTGAAGGTGCCACACTACTTCCTCCACGATTACAGCTCTTACCTTTACAAATGTCAGAAATATATATATATATTATTTGTCCGTGTCCTGGTTAAAACTGCTTATTTCTCTGGATTTAAACATTCTTAGAAACATCTGGGATAATGAAAGTATTACAAATCAACAAAATATATACCATTGTTCTAGTGGACACCGGTGAAGACAACATTCCGCGTCATCGAGCTGCGCCTTTGTTTTGAATAAACGTCCTCTAGTGGTGAAAAATTACATAGTGTGCCTTTAATGTAAAAATAATTGAATGCAAGTTTGAATATCATTTTTCGGGACCTTTATAGACAGACTGAAAGCAACAACTGATAGGCTAATTCACCTCAGATCTTGAAAATAAATGAAAGGAAAGAACATGTTCAACTCAAGGTGAACAAACAAGTGTATTCCATGATAAAAAAAAAGATTGTTTCAGTCACTCTTAGGGCCCTATTTTAACGATCTGAAACGCAAGTATCAAGCGCGAAACGCAAGTAACTTTGTGGGCGGGTCTTGGGCGCTGTTGCTATTATACTGGCGGGATAAATGACTCTTGCGCCCGACGCAAATCTAAAATGGATTGGTCTGAAGTAGCTTCATTATTCATAAGTGTGGTTTGGGCGTAACGGGAAATAAACCAATCAGAGCGTCATCTCACATTCCCTTTAAGAGCAGGCGCGCTTGTTCCATGGCGGATTGCTATTATAACGGCGGATTTGCCAGGCGCACGCCAGGAGCGTTCTCGTCAGGGCCGTAAAACACAGAGAAGTGACATTGGGGATGGAGAAACCCACCCAAATTTGCTTCGGTTAAACAGGCGTATGATAATTTGGGTAAATGTGTAAGCTAGATTTATGCCTATTCTTTCACATCTTCATGGACACAGCAATGATTTCCCTCGTGTGTTAATATTTTTCCTTGTAATAATGTATGGTTTTCTAAAAATGAAAACTGCTGCGTCTGTGTGTAGATGAGATAAGCAAAGTGTATGCGCGTTGTGCACACGCTACATTGATTATGGCCAAGCATGCACCCTTAAAATAGCATCTGAACTGCATGCGCAATGCGCCACTGACTTTAGACTAGGTTTCTCCTGGTCAGTGGCGGAATTGTTTTCTAAACCTGCAAAATAGCACCAGGGAACGTTTGCGCCGGAACACGCCTCCTCTTTGCCCGGGAGCGCAAGTGTATTTCCTAGTTTACCGACGTGCGTCTGTGGAGGGAAAAGTCCACTGTGCGCGGGTGCAAAATAGGAATGATACATGCATCGGTGTACAGTCAATTGTGCAAGATAGGGCCCAGAATGTATTTTTAATCAGGTTAAAATGGTGCAATATTTATGAATTTGATAATGTACTTCTCCATTTCGTTGTGAATGCAGAGAGACTCCGCCCACACGCTCTTCTGATTGGCTGGGATTTTTGATTGATTTTGTCGCAGTTTGGACGGATAAATCACATCACGTCTGGTTAGGACACAGTGTTAGGCGGTTTAAATTTGCTTTTCAAAGCTGCAATTTCTGATTTAACAGATTTAAGGAGCAGCATCATGTTTATCATTTATGTTTATTTCCCCTGTTTTGTCTGAATACTGCCACACTCTTCCATACGTAAACGCCGTCTCTGAGAAGTGCCGTAATCTGTCGACTGTCGGCATTGGTCCTCGTCTGTCGATGCAGTGTATTGCATCGACAGACGATGCATCGACCCCCCCCCCCCCCCCCCCAATGAAATATCCGTGACAGCGTTGATGTTTAATTGAAAACTCCATTATGTCATATTGCTAAGCTTTGAAAGAGCGACCTCTGAGAAATAATTTTTCCTCCTCTGGGAAACGCTGCTAACTGACATCACACGTCTGATCCTGTAAAGCGCATGTTCGCTCCATAGAGAGCGTGATTTGTTGAATTAATTAACTCTAGATGTATATGACATATGCCAGACCGCGAATTCTATGTTCATAAGTGATACACAATGGTATTAATTGTTGTTTTGCTGCTGAAAGTCCATTAACAGGTAATAATTATGTAACATTCACACACACACAGCTGGTCATTGGCTGATTGTTATGCATAACTGCATAAATCCATCTCGTAATGTTTTAAACATTATGTCAAATCTTTTCTTTTTCAGACCGAAATTGAGAAACTTACCCACGACTACCTGAATCTGTTCCACTTTCCTCCGTTGATCAAGGCATGTTTTCACTTTCTAGATCATCTTTTACATAGAGTTGACGTGATTTAGTTTTTTTGAACAGTAGCCACACTGTTTTGGCTGATTTCTTCCTTATCCACCACACTTTAAAAAGGTTACACTTTATTTTAAGGTGACGTAGTTACATTGTACTTACTCAAATAAGTACTGAGTAATATTAATTAACTACATGTCCTTATTATAGAGTTACAATTAGGGTTAGGGTTTAGTTTAGGGTTAGTTACTTGTAATTATGCATAATTTACTGTTATTACTATGTCACCTTTTTTGCTTTTAGTAAACTAAACTTAATTTACTGGGTTTATCCAATTCATTTGTCCTATGTATTTGAATTGATAAGCTATCTCAGCTTTTGGAAGTTGGTAAAACTCAAAAAAGCCAGAGCAAAAAAAAAAAAAAAAAAATGTATATATATATTTTATACAGTACAAGGTCACAGCTAATGTATTTATATTAGTGCTGTCAAATTGATTAATCCTGATTAATTGCATCTAACGTAAAGGTTTTTGTTTACGTATATGCATGTATATATAATATTTTATTTATATATATTATACTGTATATGTCACTCTGTATGTGTGTGTGCTCATGTCTACACACACACACACATACATATACATATATATATATACATATTTATATATATATATATATATATGTGTGTGTGTGTATATAGTATAAACATGCACATACACACACAGATATATATATATATATATATATATATATATATATATATATATATATATATATATATATATATACACACACATATATTATGTAAATAAAAACATCACTCATTTAAATGTTCCTTGTGTGCACTCTTAGGATGGTTTGGCCACTGAACAAGAAGACGAGGATTGGAGGAAGACTGTAAATCTGGAGTTAGTGTTTGGATACCACTGGAAAGCAGGCACAAGCCACACGGTAAATCACTCCGCTTCATATCATGTGTAGGAGCCCTCATAGTTATTGATAGGTTTATGATAAACAGCTTAGGCCCTGTCCCAAATGTCACACTTCATGTGCACTTGCGTTCTTGTGGACTTACTATGGCCACCACATGTGTGTGTCTGTTAAAGGTCCCGTTCTATGTGATCCCATGTTTCAAACTTTAGTTAGTGTGTAATGTTGTTGTTAGAGTATAAATAATATCTGTAAAATTATAAAGCTCAAAGTTCAATGCCAAGCGAGATATTTTATTTAACAGAAGTTGACTACAAAAAACGGCTGGATTGGACTACATCCCTCTACTTCCTTCTTTAGTGACATCACCAGAACCGTGTTTAGACTAACCTCCGCCCACAGGAACACAGGCGTATTGATGGCGAAATGTCAACAGACGGTTGATGTTTATCTATAATCGGATACCGCAAAAGTTTAATTCGAAGTTGTTAGTTTGCTCTGTCCATTTCACCACGGACTGTTTTTCTAACCTGGGATAATATCAAGCAGGCTTCTCTCAGCGTTTCATACTGACGAAGGGGGCAATTTCAACTATATTCCAGCAAGCGGTAAGTAGTGATTTAATATGGAAGTAGCGATCACTCTTCACATCGTTCGTTTCTCTTAGTAGGATGAAAATAATCTTACTTAAACTGTGATTAATATACAGAAAGCGATCAAAGAACAATCCCTTTCCAATCGCCCAAGCTGTCAATCACACAGCGCGAGTTTATCTGGACACTTGCCAAAACTCGTTATGAAATCAATGACGCTGTTACACTGCACAACGAAGCTCTTACTGTATTTATATGCCTCATGTTTGCATTGGTGAAATCATTAGTGAGTGCAGAAACTGTTGCAATGATAAGATCTTTCACGCGATCAACAGGCTGTCATCTGCTCAATGCTCATAACTGCAACCTTTTATGTGATGGTAATAGATCTAAATACTTAAAAAACTCAACAGACTGTCATCTGCTCAATGCTCATCATCACTGCAACCTTTTATGTGATGGTAATAGATCTAAATACTTAAAAAACTTCTCATGATTTGTTAATCCAGATAGCTGTAATAGTAAAAACGTATAATAGCTGTAATAGTAAAAGTTTTCCAGATAGTTCCACATGTAATGCCAGATATTTCATATGCAAGCATGTCAGCCAATCACAGCAGAGGGCGTTTACACTGAAGTCTCACAGCAGACACGCCCCTTCAAACAGAGTGTTCATACCAGGGAATGAAATCAGGCTAGGAAATATGCCTTTTATTTCTAAATTATAACAATTTTTGATCTAAAAAACATACTAACATTATAAGGGCACCCCTGGAAACATTATAAAATAATAAAAATAATCCATGGAATGGGACCTTTAACTCCACAAGACCGGGTGTCCCATTTGTCATTTTAGGTTCTGTCTGGGACAGGGCCTTAATCCATGCAATCTTTGAGTTTGGCATAATTATATTCTGTCAGTGACAAGATAGGTTTTCATTTTTTAAATATTGTTCAGAATGAATGTTCAAAATTTACGCATGTCTTTCCTCGACAGTTCACACGTTTAAGCGATTTTAAACCATTCAAGCGCAAGAAGAGGCTAAAGAGAAGTTGATCGCGCGTTGTTTATCTGTGCACACAGCCACACACACCTGAAGCGCGCACACACACAGAGGCAGGTTTCAGATAGCGGGCTAACACTGAATTGATTCCTTTTTCGCGTCTCCTTGCACTTGAACAGACACCGTCATGCACACAAAATTATGTTAAAATACACACTCTGCAAGTAAGTGCTGTCTGTGGTTGCTTGGGTGTTTGGTGAAAATCATATGTGCATATATCTATGTTTCCATCCACCCATTTTCATGTCTATTTTGGGATATCGCATAAAAAAACAAGAAGTTGCACATAAATTCTGAAAATACACAAATAATTTAGTATTATTTTATTCGATAAGAAGACATGTGAATGAACTATCATGGAAACACATTTAAAGAAATAAATCCCTGGATGCGTAACAAAAACATCCCGTGACTTTGCCTCAACAGTGGATGTGATTCGATAACCAGTGGATCAGTTTCATCGCACAGCTTCTCAAATGTTGGTTTGATTATTCTGAAACGCCTGAGCCAAAGTCTGTCATCAGAATGATGTGGTTTAATTCCCAGAAGCGTCTCACACGACTGTGATCTCAAACACTAGGCAAACGAACGCAAGAGAACGTGACGGCGTTTATTGCGTTTCGTCTTCTCGCTCTGAGACGCAAGTCATTTATGATGGAGGGAAAAAAGCCACAGTGGTTTCCCAGATTGCAGCAACTTCCATTTTTATTATCACAGATATTTTGCACCGAATTTCCCAGGAAGTGACGATTTTGTTCTCTTGAACACGTGAGATGGAAACTCTGCTTTATTCACAAACGTTTTATGCAATATTTTGCGTTAAATTCGCAGCTTTGGCTGGAAACAGCTGTTGACATGACGCTTACTTTTTGTCATATCTATGAATTTGATCAAAATGCTATTTCATTTCTGTATTAAAGGGGTGGTAGATTATGATTTGACTTTTCTAACTTTAGTTAGTGTGTAATGTTGCTGTTTGAGCATAAACAACATCTGCAAAGTTACGATGCTCAAAGTTCAAAGCAAAGGAAGATATTTGCTTTTAAAGAAATTGCTTTTTAAGGACTACAACAAACGGCTGGTAGAGACTACACGAGCTTCCTCCCGGGTTAGTGACATCACCAACCCTAGAATTTAAATAAACCCCGCCCCCTGAACACGATTTATAGATTATCAAGACAGAATATGCTAATCAATGACTAGAAGATAACTACACATGAGCTACATAAATTCATCAACTAACCATTCAGAAATGTCCTGTTGCTTCTACATGTTGTCACTTCTTCTTGAGTCTCTCCATCTTTCTGACTCCAGTTTGAACATAAAAGGCTAAACGTTTTTGAAATTCTCAGTGCATGTCTGTGTGAGGTAAAAGGACACAGGAGCTGTTGAAGCTCCGCCCCCTGTGCCGGCAGCAGCAGCTCATTTGCATTTAAAGGGACAGACACAAAACGACGCGTTTTTGCTCACCCTCAAAAAGTGACAACTTTAACATGCTATATAAAAATATATATGGGGTATTTTGAGCTAAAACTTCACACACACACTCTGGGGACATCAGAGACTTATTTTACATCTTGTGAAAATGGCATTATAGCACCCCTTTAATACTTATTTCGATTTTTTTGTGGTATAAACTCAGATAAATCATAATGAAGCAAAATGTCATAAACTTCATAAGTAGTAAAACATAATGTATAAGAAATAAACTATATAGAAAATAAATAATGTTTTATTTTTTTAATTACTTTAAGAAAACTGCCTCAATATTATTAAAAAAAAAAAAAAAAAAAAACGGCAAATCAAAGTCATGTGTCATGTCCAACCAACAGAGGTATACAGAAAAAACCAGGGTCAATAAAGATAAATAAAAGATATAAATAAAAAATATAAGTAATGAACGTTTTATGACAATGCATGGTTAGTTCGGGATGTAAAATGTCATGCGGTGAAACAAAAAACGTTTTGTTTGATATAATATATATTTAAAAACTTTTTGAAAAACAATGATTAAAATGCAGACACTCGCATAGATTCTAGACAAATTATGATTACACCACATTTTGAATTGGCTTTTCTTGGAAATGTTACCAAGATGATTTCATTTCTAATAATTTTCCTTAAAAAAGTAATTGCATTCCTCTCATCAACAATCCGCATGATGGTCGAATATTGGAGAAACGCGAATGCAGTGTTTCCTCACGGTTCTCTTTAATGTATGAAATGCTTGTGATTTGCTGTCATTATTTCGCATCACCGTCTGTGCATCATTTCCTGTGTTGACGGGAGCTTTTGTTGCAGATGTGATGTCTTGTCATAACTGAGACTTTTTGTCACACAATTGCGGCGCTCCTTGATTTGAAGTTGTCTTCCTCAAGTAAAAGATGCCTGTTATCGCCCTCCTCCGAAGACTGACCACTGTCTAAACGCATTTTCCGTTCCCAAGCCTCTTGTTTTGGTTCCTCTTTTTCGTTCACTTGAAAGAGGCCGCAAGAGGTAAAAGATTTCTGGTGTAAAGCCAGGCGTAGCATCCATCCATCCACCCCCTCTCGCCGGCAAGCCTTTGTTTGGGCTCCTGACACAGGAGAGCGACTGCGTCTTCACTTTCCGTTTGAATTTAATCAAAAATTTAGCCAGAAGTCATTTTCTTTTTAAAAGGCAAATGTTATTTAATCTTTCAGCTGTTCATTGTCCCATCATAAATAGTCCCCTTTCAACGCGTGCGGCGGGGCTGAAGCGGGGCCGCTAATTGCCTCCTATTTCTCCTGACATGTGGTGGTTTGGTTGGGAGGAAGCTCAGCGGGAAGAAGGAAACAGGAGTCTGAGAAAATGAGAGCTAATTATTTTCCCCTGCCTGGTGTCAGCCTCCGTGTCAGCCTTGTTTTTACAAACTGCAAGGTTTTTTTTGCACTAAATAAAACAAACCCGCTTCGCTTGAGTTTTTTTTTTTTTTCTGCCTTTTTTCGCTCGTCTCCCTCTCTCTCTCTCTCTCTCTCTCACTCTCTCTCTCTCTCTGACTCTCTCTCTCTCTCTCTCTCTCTCTCCCTCTCTTTCCTGGCGGTGTCGTGGTACCAGCTGCACTTCTCAAAGCCTAAATGAGACCCTACGATTGTGCTTTGCCCATCTGACAGCACAGAGTGTTTCTGTTAATGAGGATATCAGGGCTTAGTCGCCGGAAAGGTGCTGAATTATGTATGAGGTGTCATTAGACGCTTACCACGCTGGCCGTCATTACCGCGCATTGTTTCTGCTGCTGCTATTAGGCAGGGATAACGGTTGGCAAACGCTTGGTCAGCACTCGGCCCGAAAAGACAAGCAGGCACACGCTCACGGTTGCCTGTTCCTGCTTGTGTAACACGGTTATATATAGCATGACGTGTCTCCACTTGCCAATAATGAAGCGTTGAAATGATCAGACTGAAAGATGATTGGTCAGGAAGGGGTTAACGGGGTTTCCTTTTGGCTGGCTGTCTCTCTGTGCTAACAGCAGTGAGGAGTCAAATCTGTGTTGTTTTGAGCAAATTAGCACAGTTAGGGTGTGTTCACACTTGGCATGTTTGGTTGGGATTGCAATTGCCACTGAACCCTGGTGACACCAAACAAGTGGACAGAGACGCTGAAAAGATGTATCTTGCCCCGGTTTGAATGAAATATGAACGCAACACGGACCAAAGACATGTTGCGTTCAACGAACCAAAAACAGGACATGATGTCACAAGACGCGACCCTAAAAAGGACAGAACTGGAAACCTGTTTTTCCTCATCATAGTCGTGATGTTGTCCATCAGAGTTCAGTACAGGCATGAGAACCACAGCAGATCTGTGTGTGTGTGTGTGTGTGACGGAGGGGTACCTGACGCTGTTTTGACTCCTTTAATCAGTTTATAAGCTCTTCACGAGTTCTCAGCTGGTCAAAATAGCATCATATGTAGGCTACGCACATTTAACCCAGAACACAGCACTGTTTTGGATGTTCGGTAAATTCCGTCGCGAAATATACGTCATAAAAGCAGACCAGTCAGGTTGTGAATATATCCCTATGCCTTTAGGTTTGGTATCTTTAGGTTCGGTGTTAAAATGCCAATGTGACCGCTAAGCGGACCAGGACTAAATGTTTTGATTTTGCCAGTGCTGATGCTGCTCTTTCTCTTATTGCTGTCTTTGATCTTGAAATTTAGCTTGTCATGAATTAAATGCAGTGCATATCTGTTGCTTTTGTTGATGTCAATTTTCATATAAATTTTTATTTTATAAAATTCACCGTTTTATGAATGCATAGGAGGGACAACAGAGCATTTGCACTTGCATGAGGAGGCTCTATCAAACGGCGTGTAAGCCTGTGTAGTGTGAACGGACGCATGTTTTAAGCCGTTCCCTTTGACCTCTGCGGATCTGACGGATCATTACCTCGGCTCAGCCGTGTCTCGCGCGGGCTCTCGGTAAGGGGTCTCATCTCCATTGCTAATGTGAAAGAGAATGGATGTTAAGGTGTCTCGCTCTTGTTATGCCTGAGAAACGAACACGTTCGCTTCTCTGCCCTCTGATCTCTCGTAGCTTCAGCCGTCACATCATTCTGTCTCAGAAAGGCGCGTGTGAATGAATACTCTCCCGTTGACATTCAGTGATTCATTCTCAGCTTTGGCTTTATCTGGGATGTGTTTGCGTTTACACGGCACACCGCAATGTCTCGCAGCTTTACAACAGAGCAAAGTTCAGCTTTATCTGTAACACTCGAAAAGCTAGTAGTAAATGTGTCGCTTTATAGGCATTCATCAGCTGTCCTATTAAAAGTAAACTCAAAGTCAGGACAGTGGACTTGTGCGCACCGGAAAGTTTGATCCTTGTTCATAGGGTATCTGCAGGGGTTACTAATTAAAGGCTTTTTAAGACATTTTCTAAGACCTGCACAAATAAAATTAAAACCGTATTGAGTATGCCATTGTTTATGGCAACATCCTATACCATACAATGACAAAAACTAGTTTTTTAAAATTATAAACCACATTTCAGCCTTTAAACCATTTTTTAAGAAAAGGGATGAGTCAAAATAATAAATGATTGCATTCATTTAAAATATGATTATATATACTATTCTAGATACCTTATTATTCTACATTTTTTGAATGCACATTAGCTTCTTGTTGATCCACCGGTTAACACTACAAGACTGTGTAATCTGTGTAAAAAGATTAAACATTGAAACATGCAGTGCCTACATTTATTTAATTAAAACAAAGCCTTTTAAGCCATTAAGCCATATTGCGAATGCTAGCAAATTTTCCATCCCCAAATGTATGACTTATCTTATAACAATTAAGATATTTGAGACTTATTATGACCTTAAATTTGATCAAGCTAAATGTAAGAGTTTCTAAGGACCAGCAGGGACCCTGTGTTCAGTGTCTGTGCTATTTCTCTCCAGGAGTTATGATGGATACAAATATCCTAGAGTTATCTCTTAAAGGGATAGTTCACCCAAAAATGTAAATATTCTGTCATCATTTACCCTCCGTCATGTCGTTCCAAACCTGTAAGACTTTCGTTCTTCTCCAATGAGGTTCATTCTCGTGTTACGCATCACGTTTGAGCTTCTGCAAGAACCAATGAGGTTTATTCTCGTATTACGCAGCACGTTTGAGCTTCAGCAAGAACCAATGAGGTTCATTCTCGTGTTACGCATCACGTTTGAGCTTCAGCAAGAACCAATGAGGTTTATTCTCGTATTACGCAGCACGTTTGAGCTTCAGCAAGAGGTTTGTTCTCAAAGGTCAAGCAGCTTCGGTTGATCAATGTTCATATGTGAATGAAAGCCTAAATGAATCATATAAAGCGATCGAGTCTCTTCAGAAAATTTTGACTAAACCGTTTAATACATATGGATTCGTTTTATGATTTCTTTATGAACTTTTTGAAGCGTCAAAGTGGTAGTTGCGTAGCTGTCAATGGAGGGACAGAAATCTCTCAGATTTCTTTAAAGGTGCCGTAGAATGGATTATTTTATTATTTTATAAGGTTTCCTGGGGTGCCCTTATAATGTTAGTATGTTTTTTAGATCAAAATTTGTTATAATTTAGAAATAAAAGGCATATTTCCTAGCCTGATTTCATCCTTTGATTTGAACACTCTGTTTGAAGGGGCGTGTCTGCTGTGAGACTTCAGTGTAAACGCCCTCTGCTGTGATTGGCTGACATGCTTGCATATGAAATATCTGGCGTTACATGTAGAACTATCTGGAAAACTTTTACTATTACAGCTTTTATACGTTTTTACTATTACAGCTATCGGGATTAACGAATCATGAGAAGTTTTTTAAGTATTTAGATTATTCCAGCATTGAGCAGATGACAGCCTGTTGATCGCGTGAATGAAGATCTTATCACTGCAACGCGATCTACTGATGCATAAACAGTGTTGAAGGACTTTGAGAGAAAGATTATCTGTCTGAACTTGAACAATTACACATCAGAAATTCACATAACCCACTGGTTCTCCAGAGGCTCGGATGAAGGAACTAAAAAAATACTTTTGTGTTCATTTGTACATCCAAACACTGAGCAACTGCCATGCTTCGTTCGCTCGTTTGCAAGCCACGATGTCTCTCGAGGAAAAAACAATATCGCGCTGGATCTAGATAACACAGTGTAAATTATCGTTAATAAAATCACTACTTACCGCTTGCGGGAATATAACGTTAGTTGAAATTGCCCCCTTCGTCCGTTTGAGACGCCAAGAGAAGCCTGGCTGCTTGATATTGTTCCAGGTTAGAAAAACAGTCCGTGGTGAAATGGACAGAGCAACTAACAACTTCGAATTAAACTGTAGCGGTATCAGATTATAGATAGATCTGCCATTTTCCCTATGATCCTCCTCCTGCTTGTTTCTTCACCTGCAGAACTTCTGATGATTCGGCTGCGCAGTTCCGCCTGGCATTGAACATGGGCTGGCATATGCAAATTTTTGGAGGCGTACATATTAATAATCCCAACTGTTGCGTCACAGTCGGTGTTATGTGGAGATTCGCCTGTTTTTCAGGGGTGTTTTTCAAAAACGAGATTTAAATAAGAAAGAGAAAACTATGGTGTTTGAGACTCACTGTATGTCATGTCCATGTACTGAACTCTTGTTATTTAACTATGCCAAGATAAATTCAATTTCACATTCTAGGTCACCTTTAAAACTATCTTCATTTGTGTTCCCAAAAATGAATGAAATAAACTTTGCCACTACGTTAAAACTGTGTCTTAAGAACTAATTTGACTCTAGGAATTAGTCATTCTTACTTTTCTTATTAGACCGAACTACCTTTTTATGTGACTGACTTTAAAAAGTTAGGACCAGTCTTGAAGAACGAAAATAGATGGCTAACTTTTAAGATTCGTCTAAGCAGTTTATGCAACCAGCCCCAGAATATTATATATTATACATATGACTTGAGAGTAGTTAAAATACATTAGAATCCACAAAGCAATGCACTAAAAACACTTACCTTAGCAACGCCCTAGCAACCACCCCCATGTTTTTTATTGGAAAGAGCCTGAAAATTCCTTCAGAATGGGAAGAAATTAAAATATTACGATTAGATTTATCATTTTGAGCTGAGAGAAATTGTGAAAATCTAGTTAAAGTGTGCAGTTAGATTCACCCTGGTTTGTGCTTTGTGTGTTCTTAATTCCCATTGTTGTCCTCTAGGTTGTGCTGTTGTTATATCACCCTCAAACAGCTAAAATCAAATCAGCTAAAAAACATGCATTATATCTATGCCCACATTTACCTGCACTTTAACCTCATCCTACACACAGTTTTCTCATCTGTGTCTCGCTCTGTCTTTCTGACCTCTGCAGGACTGCAAATGGAAAATGTACATGGAGCTTGATGGGGATGAGGTGGCGATAGCATATATCAAAGACGTGACCTTTAATGCCAACAGACCAGATGTAGATGTATTAAAGATGACCAAGGTGAGAAATGCCATATATCACTGTAAACGATGTCTCCATTAGATTCCCGCTGCGTTTTGAGGAATCCAGGAGATGAGGTCTTCCTGAGGTCATAAACCTGAGATAATTCTTCCTCACAACTATGTTTACTCCACCAACACAAGTCTTAAATGTGTCATGATAAGAGTGAATATCTCATGCATGTTATGATGCTGTCATGCCTTTCAGCCTCTGTTGTGATGTGCTTTAAAATCTAAATTACTCTCCAGCCTCCGTTTGTCATGGATAAATGGATAGTCGGAATATCTGGCACTCAAACTGTTGACTGCATAGTGAACTATGAGGTAAGTACCAGCCAAAAGACTAGAACTTTATTTTACAGTCCTGTTTTGCATGTACCGTACACACTATGTACTTATTACAGTTATAACAAGGCACTAACCCCAAACCTAACCCAAACACCCAAACCTAAAACCCAAATGTAGTTATCTTAGTGTACTTACCTAAGAAAAACCTGAGTATAACTTATAAGTATATTGTAAGTGCAACAAATATTTTTGAAAATGGAGTGTTTTTCAGAGTGAAACTGCATATTCTAGCCATTTTTGATGAAAGATTCCAAAGACAAACATTATTTTACTTTGGAATAATGTGCACAATAATACTAGCATTGTAAAAAAGAAGTGCTATTTACTTTAACTTACTTTGAAAGAGTACTTATTACAGAAATAATCTATCTTAATCCAAA
Organism: Squalius cephalus; assembly: GCF_949319135.1. Classification (NCBI taxonomy): domain Eukaryota; kingdom Metazoa; phylum Chordata; class Actinopteri; order Cypriniformes; family Leuciscidae; genus Squalius; species Squalius cephalus. Next base: position 35,106,758 of record NC_137130.1, read on the forward strand.
CAAAATATAATGTTATCAGACATTTGATTACATGTTAACTGCAATTGAATACAAAAATGTGTTATAGTAATTCATAATAAATCATAATTACTTGTCTTTGAAATATGGTGAATGTAGTGACACACATTTATTGTAAACTACAAAATTACACATTTGTAATGATAAAGTTATAGTAAATATATTAACTTTAAATGTTGTATTGAATAACACACTACAGTTAAAATTATAATCAAGTACTTTACATGTCAACACATCAAAATAAGTGCACTTCTATAAAGCATGACACCATTATTATTGAAACAATGTAAAAAATTTAAATTAAGACTTTTAATTTGACATTATACAGTCATGAAAATGTACTCTCTTCATGTACACTGAAGTGGACTGTTTGTACAGTAAATAAATACAGTTTTTAAAAAACATACTTTTAATAAGTGCACATACAATACAATCAAACGCTCTTCTTTTCCACAAAGGTTCCAATGCATACTAAGAAAGTAAATGGCCGATTTTTATTTCATGTGGACTTTAACATCTATTTTATATTTAACTGGATATTTCTGTTATTTTAGACAGTACTTTCAGGTTGATAACTGATGCAAAGTTTAGCTACATAAGTATAACCTGTTTCAAGAAACTCCTTAAGTGCAACTTGCTAAATAGTTTATAATTATTTAGTATGTCTTGTAGTTATTTGAATGCAGAATTTTCAGATGTGCCATCAAGGTTATAAGGGGGCATGAGACTGTTTTGGACTGATGCCTTGTTTCCTGACAGGGTAACGTGAGATCTCCAAAGTGCACGAGACATGGGCACACACTGCGGTGGAGTCCGGACAGCGGGAGAGACGTGATCAAACCAGTAGAGCTGCTCATTGAGGCGACGGCCAGCATCAAGGAAGGTTACAACAGAAGCAGGTCCAACTCAGGTAATACTGATTCACTGATTCATATAGCATGTGTGCTGTCGTATTAAAATGTATTATATTGAACTTTCTTTTGAACTATTTCATGATTAATTGAAGTAAATAATAATTGTTTACACAAATTGTATGTTGGCTGTATTTGTCACGTTCAACCATTCAACCTTGGCACCGAATTTATAGTAAAATCATTTTCTTTAAGTAGTTTACTCCAAGTAAATGCTTCATTTAGGCAAAATCCTGCAACTTAATCTGCCCAAGTTTTATTTATTTACTTATTTTAGTTTTATGTGGATTTTAAATATTTTATTTGGTAGCAAAAAATGCAAACCCCTCATAAAATGAATAGAAAATAAAGCAGCTTTAGTTTGACCTCCTGAGATTTTATTTCTTTTCAGCCATCTGTTTTTAAAGGATTAGTTCACTTTAGAATTTAAATTTCCTGGTAATTTACTCACCCCCATGTCATCCAAGATGTTCATGTCTTTCTTTCTTCAGTCGAAAAGAAATTAATGTTTTTGAGGAAAACATTCCAGGATTTTTCTCCATATAGTGTCTTCAATTGGGTCCAACGGTTTGAAGGTCCAGATGTGAGTTTCAGTGCAGCTTCAAAGTCTCTACACGATCCAGCCGAGGAATAAGAGTCTTATCTAGACAAACCATCGGCCATTTTCTAAAAAAAAATAAACATTTATATACTTTTTAAGCACAAATGATCATCTTGCACTAGCTCTGCAATATGCCACGCATTACATAATCATGTTGAAAGGTCACACGTGTTCCGGTTCAGGAATATAAGGTAGGGCAAAAAACTCCCTCATTTTCTCCTCCAAATTCAAAATCGTCTGACATCTTTGTTTTACCTTTTATTTATTTTTGTAAATGGCGTTTTACTTAGTCTTTGCACTTTCGCTTTGTAAACACTAGGTCTGTACTTCCGCCTACGTCACACGTGACCTTTCAACGGACCCCATTGAAGTCCACATGTAAATTATCAGGAATTTTTTATTCTGAAGTGACCTAATCCTTTAAGGCCTTATTGTGTAATTACTTTGTATAAAAAATTTGAATGATTGTTTTTGTGTTTCTCAATCAGGTGTTGATCCCAGATGGATTTACAACCTGAGAATGAAGCAGATGAGAGAACAAGCTACCCAGGACTCCACAGGCAAGATGACCCTCCCTCAGTTCCTGTCGGTCATCAGCAACCAATCATCGTACGCCTCCGCGGTGAGGAAGTCGCCCAATCGCAGTCCTCGCACGCCATGGACCGACTCGCGGAGTTCCTCTCCCACTCTTTCTGTCAAACTCTCCAACATCCACCTGGGGTCGAAGGGCAGCAGCCCGTCCAGCACGACGTCTGAGAGCGCCTCCGAGCGAGAGCGCCCCCCTAGTGCTGGAGCTAAACACAACTACAACAGAAAAACCTACTACGACCACACGCTTAAGATCACTGGAGGAGGACGAGGAGACGGAGACGCCAGGAGGTTTAATCAGATGACACAGAGAGGATCCAGAGGTTTCCAACAGGCTGGACGGCCACGAAACAGCTACTCTTACGCAACTCCATCCAACCACCAGCGGCCAATACCGGGGATGTCAATCGCCACTGAAGTGGTGAAGCAGAAAGGGCCGTCTGAAGAGGCCGGGGCTGGTGATGGGGATTGGATTAAAGTAGAAAGAAAGAAGTCTAATAAACAGGAACATAAACATCAGGAAGGAAGGCAGGCCAGAAACCGGCCACGGAGAGGAGGGAGGGGAGGGGGGCGTGGACGAAGTTGAGTGTTTATTCTGGTAGAAGGGGTGATGAATCAAGTTTGATTCAGAGTATGGGCTGAACGGGGACCTGGTTTTAACCAAAGAAAGCACTTAAACCTAGTTGTGCACAGACAGGGCTCAGATTAAACCAGGATTATGCCTTAGTTCAAATAGGGCATTTAAGTAGCTTTTATAAGCATGCCTTAGAAAAAAACATTACGTGAGACAAAACAATGCCACCGACATATTTTAAGATATGTAAGTGCAAGTTTCCTTTAATTGAAACAGCTCAAACATGCATTTTGTCTGTGAAAGCGTGCGATAGTGTTGTAAATAAAAGCATCTTTTGAAATTGGCATTGATTAAGGGCAAAAGTTCACCATGAAATGGATATACTGATCTTAAATGTCATAAATTATTATGCCATGAAATGGATATACTGATCTTAAATGTCATAAATTATTATGCCGTTCCTGAAAAAGGCCCGTTTTCTTAGCTTTTTTAAAAGTTGATGATATTCCCTTTCTAGGGTTAAACTTGAATTTGCCTCTCTTGTGATTTTATTTTGTTTCCTTGTTTTTGTATTGGAACTATGCTGAATACTTCAATGATGATCATTATAACTGAGGGCATTTTCTCTGTTTCGATAATGTCTGGTTATATATTAAATGTGGTTGTATATTAAATTGTGATGTTTTATTATGGAGGATTATTTCATTTAAATGATATTAAAGATTTATTTATTATTATATTGGTGGAATTGCAAAAGTTATACATTTATAAGATATTAATAAAATATAAAATTTGAACCAACACTTTGTTTGTTTTTATTTAGTCTGCATTTCGCGCAATTTATGTGTCCTTATGCAAATGAGCTCTGAGGTTTGGCGCCACAGCTAAAGATCCTGTAAGCGCATGAAATTCCAAATATACATAATTCTATTCACCTTCATTTTAATAACCCCAGACTTCTAATGCAGTTGTATCATCACGTTAATACTTAACTCATAATTAAATTGATACTACAGTTCTTGAATCTTCAACCTATTCGATTGGGTTACTTTATTATTAGTTTTACACACCTTCCAGGACTCTCATATGGCGCGGAAGAGACTCGCGCCTTTTCAACATTTACCCGCCAAACCTCCAGACCAAACACCGCGCCACACGAGAGAGGCACGCGCTCACGGAAGACTCTTGCACATTATAAACTTACACACCGAACTGCAACAATGCGCTCCAAGGTAACGTTAAATACAGCAGCTTTTCTTTTCTATTGACCTGAAAGTATGTTTTGTGAATGAATGAATGAATGAATGGAGGAAGGATGTTGTGGCTTGTGTTGTTAAAGTGCTTTTCAGCGCTGTAAAATAGTTAAATTAACGTTACCAAATAGAGCGATTGCTCATTGTATTTCTTTGTTTGGGACGTATATTCGAGAGCATGGTTGTTTTTGTAAGTGTTGTTTGCTGTTTTAAACTTGTAGATTTGTGTTTAACTTAGTGGGGGCAGGGGTCGCCCTAAGTTCTGGAAAACATAGTAAAATTGCTTAACAATAAATAAATAAAAATTCTGTTTCATGAACTACTTAAGTTGAAAGCTTCTACAACTGTTTACCTTTGCCTTTTTGATCGTCATTGCAAAAAAAAAAAAATTAAGCATAAAAAGAAATGCAGTTAAGTGTTGAATTAAAGAGTTAAAAGTTAGTCGCAATGGTCACGCCCTCCAGACACCGATGACTTTTGAACAGAGCTGGCTTCACTTTTACTCCCACAATTTTTAATTTTTAATTAACGTTACAAATTTTAAAGCCATACTTGCAGTATAATAATAGAGCCATAGACAGGCTCTCTCCAAGCACCAGATCTGAAACCTTGTTCTAATAACTAATAACCAGCCTGACCTGTGCTGAATTTATTTAGAGTATTTACTGGACTTATTCTTCATTAATAATGTTATGATTATGAATCATGTCCAGAGGCTGCAGGCGTCTCTGCCCTCCACCAGAATGAGCCTGCGCAGTTACAGGAGCACTGCTGTGGTCCCAATGGAAACCTCCTCCTCGGATGACAGCTGTGACAGTTTTGGATCTGATGGTTTTGGGAACTCGGTATGACGTGAACTTTTACATATGGAAAATTAGACTAGGTCATACATACCAGCTGTTCATGTTGAACCCATGATGAGTGTTTGTTTCTTTCTTCTAGAAGAGACCAATGAGACGGACGAGAAGCTCGACTCAGATTGAGAAAGTGTTTAATGTTCTACCTGTGACTGAGGAAGAGGATGCGTGCAGTGGTTTTGAGAGCGACCTGAACGATCACATGACTGAAATGGTTTGTAATGATAGGAAACGCTTAAAGGATTAGTTCACCCAAAAATGAAAATTCTGTCATTTAGTCGCCCTTAGGTTGTTCCAAACCTATATGCATTTTTTTTTTTTTTTGAAAGAATGTTTGTAACCAAGCAGATCTCGATCTATTTTTTTTTTTTTAAGCGAGATCTGCTTGGTTACAAACATTCTTATAAGTATTCTCCTTTGTTCAGCAGAACAAAGACGTTTATATAAGTTTGGAACAACTTGAGGGTGAGTAAATGATGACAGAATTTTCTATTTTATGTGAACTATCCCTTTAAGTTTCTGCTGGCTGCTATATCATAATGGCTTTTGAAAGGAGGCATACGTTCAATTAATAATTTCTTATGCATTTCCTTTTAGAAAATGGACTCAGACACTGAAACATGTTCGCCTCCCAGGAAAACTCGCAGATCGTTCACGCTCCGAGTAGCCATGAAGTTCCCGAACAAACGGGCCAGTCCATCAAAGCCAGTGACCCCCGAGTCCAAACCCAAACCTGAAGCCAAAGCCCCCGAGTCTGACCCTGAGAACAACAACTTCATGCTGAAGAGAGCACTGAACATCAAAGAAAATAAAGCTATGGTGAGCAAGTCAACTTCTACATGCACGTGCATGATCTTTTTCCAATATTTTCCGTTTATGAAATGGTTGCACAGCATGTAGCCATACCACCCAACCCTAGATAGCCTGTTAATTTGCATTTACGTACTTAAGAGTTTGAATGCAATTCTAATAGTAAGAGTGTGAATCCAGTTTTAATAGAATTGTGAATTGTATTTTTGTTCCTCCCCTTGTAGCTTGCTAAACTGATGGCAGAGCTGGATAAGGTTCCTGGACCGTTTCCCGGGAAGGCTGCTTTGTCACAGGGCAATACGGTAAGATTTTAAGGTGCTAATAATATTAAAATGAATATGTTAATTCTAATACTAACAGTAATGATGAAAATAGTAACATTATTATTATTATTAATAATACTAAAAGTATTACTATTAATAACAAATTGATGCTGAGAATACTAATGATGATATAATACTGTAGTTGTATCACCCTTTTCTCCGTGCACAGCCTCGTCGAGTTCCTCGGCGCTCTTTTGACCCCAGCGCCGCTCGGCGGAGGAACCCGGAGCGATCGACCCGTCCTCACACACGCTCGCGCTCGCTGGCTGGCGGACCCCCCTCCCCCGCTCCACAGGACGATCCCGACGACAAATACAGCCTGGTTCGCAAAAACAGAGCTTACGACGACGATGATGATTATGAGGAAGAGGTGAGTTTCTTGGTGTTAACTTGACTTTTTTTTTTTTTTTCAGTGTTTGACACACTTCAATTCAAAAGTTTGGGGCTGGTAAGAACTTTGGGGCGTTTTATGAAGTGAAACAATCAGTCCGTGCAAAAAACATTAAATGCACACCTTTTCAGTGGTCATAAAGTGTGCGCTCTCGCTTTCATTTCTGCCGTGATCAGTAACGTTAGGCCTAACGCTCCGGAGAAAAAAAAAACTGCTTTATACTGACCCTCATTCACAAAGCAGTCCGGCGTAAAATGATTCGAGCAGACATAAACGAGTTTCGGTAGAGTTGAGGGAGCATTTTCTTCAAAAACAAAATGAATCCACCTCGTCTTCAGCGGCTGGCTCAGATTTCGGGAGTAAAGAGAGAGAGCCATGTGGATTAATACATCCAGCCACACAACACCTACAACGCTTGCAGCGATGGGTCTATGTTAAACCGGCAGTGTCTGTCAACATTCGTGGGCGGGGCCTGTGGCTGATGTGACGTCACACCGGCCCCATGGCTGAAAAAAGGTCGCTGGGAGACACTGCTTAGGATTTATGGGGATAAAAAAAAGGAGTGAATGGATTTTTAGCAGTATAGGGTGGTTGTGTACACACACTGCCAACACACATTTATGTCCAAACACCATGCAAAAGTGAATTTAGCATAATTTAAAGAAAAGTCTTTCCCCAAAATCAACTTTTGAACGGTACTGTACATGCAATCTCAAAATGGCCAATTATTGCCATGGGCAAATCGCTTGCATGTCTTGTTACATTCAAGTAAGGTGCCTCTGTATTGAATATGTGTGTGTGTTTGAGTAGAAAGAACCACGGCGGCGCAGTTATAACAGCACTCTGACGATTCCTCATGTCGTGAGGCCTGTGGAGGAAATCACTCAGGCTGAACTGGACAACATCTGTGTCAACGTCAGAGAGAAGACCTACAACCGTGCCACAGTGAGTCTCCTTCAGAACCTCACGCTTTCGGCGAGCCAGAACTGTGTGTGACTGTGCTTTTGTTCATCAGGGTTCAACCTGCCATCAGTGTCGCCAGAAAACCACTGACACCAAGACCAACTGCCGCAACCCGGAGTGTGTGGGTGTCCGCGGGCAGTTCTGCGGGCCTTGTCTCAGGAACCGCTATGGAGAGGAGGTCCATGATGCCCTCCTGAACCCGGTCAGTCTTTCTGCATGTCCTGACATCATTAGCCTTGGCGTATGTGTTCTGATTGGTTCAGTGTTTCTCTGTGCAATGAGTGCATTGCTGAGGTGTGTGGTTCTCTTCCAGGAGTGGCGTTGCCCCCCGTGCAGGGGCATCTGTAACTGCAGCTTCTGCCGGGCCAGAGAGGGGCGCTGTGCCACCGGTGTGCTCGTGTACCTGGCCAAGTACCATGGCTATGACAATGTGCACTCTTATCTCAAAAGGTAACAGTTTTTAGTAGCGATTACTGAACACTTATGTATGAACACTATGGAAGATTGTTTCCGCCACAGAAAAAAAGAATAAAATGGGTAATTGCGACTTATCTCTCAATTTCGAGTTTACATCGCGCAATTCTGACACTTTGTCACAGATTTGTGAGATATAAACTTGAATTTGCGTGTTATAAAGTCAGAATTGACCGTTTAAATTCTGAGAAATAAAGTCAGAATTGTTTTTTAAAATGTTTTATTCTGTGGTGGAAACGAGCTTTCACAAAACACTGCAGCTGATGCACTGAATTTTTTTTTCTTTTTCAAAACCATAGTGAAATTTTTAATTTAGCCCAAAACCAATGGTTTATTTAATAGCCAAAACTTTATAAAATGCACATAAGTTAAATGTAAGGTTTTGATTGATAGTTGCTTGTACTCCCAATTGTTAAAATATAAACACTTAAATGGTGGCTTTAGTAACTTCATGACAGGTTTATTCAAGCATATGTTAAATGACGTATGTGAAATATGCAATGGTGCTTCTTTATTAAAATGAGTTTGTGAACATTAAATGGATTTTCTGAGGTAAATGTAAAATCACATGAGCCTGTTTACAAGCTGACGTCTTTCTGCGGTTAAAACGCTGAGCGATTTAAATTAGACATGAGACTGTAAGCTGTATTGTATCTTTCAACACTCATTCTGATGTTCATGTTTTTGTGCTGTAACTAGTAGTAAAGAGGAAGAGATGATCAGGTCACGTGCGCTGCTCTGTCACGACACATTAAAGTGACAGGACCAGATTTGTTTCAATTTCAAAAGCTCATTGTAATTTATTGGATTGGACACGTACTAATAATGTTTAGTGAAGTTTTGTTCAACTCAAAACGGCATAGACTAACAGATCTGTTCATCAAAACGAAGATTGATTTAACAAGAACTCAACCCAGTGCTAGCATCTACACATGCTATGGTTTAGACTGTATTTCATCCAAACATTTCTTTGATTGCCGAAACTATAAGAGTTATAGTTGGGGGTGTATGTCGACTTCTCACTGTTGTCACTCACTTGGTGGCTTTTGGGAAATCCAGGAAGGCGTAACCAATGTCTCTGACCTCTCTCTCCACAGTTTAAAGAAGGAATTGGAGGAAGGAGAATAAAATGGCTGCCATGTTCTGCGGAGTCCAGCCAAACTGGCGTCGCCCTCGAGCGTCTTGATCGCTGATGTGATTCACAGCTTCCCTAAGCCTGATTCGGGTTCTTCGAGTAGGCCGTTGGGAGTTGTCTACATGAAATCTTAATACATTTGCATTGTTTTAAATGTGTAATTTTTTTTTCAAAGGGAGTGTTTTTATCTCTGTACTGTATTGGTTACTTTGAAAAGTGTTTGCTGCAATACTTGTTGTTTACTGTTTTTAGCATCTTTTTAATCTTTAGACGCTGTTATGACTGCGCAGTGTTCTGCTGTAGTACTGGAATAAAAGTTGTGCTTTAACTTCTGTCGTCTTCGTGAGTGTTGTCGTGCAAGATGGAGGGTAAAATGTGTTCATGTTTGGTTTTGTCTTTTTAGATCTGTTAGATCATTTAAGTTGATTTGAGGTTAAAATGGTGTAATGAAGTTAAGTAGCTGTCCTCACGTCTTCAATAGATTTAAGTGTACATGTCGTAGAGTTTGAATACTTTTTAAACGAAAGTCATCAGGGTATCTACACGTTTTTTTAAAACTATTTAAGACCTTTTTTTTTAATAGCGGCACAAATAATATTAATACCATATGGACAAGGTAGGGCAATGTCTATGGAGGCAACATGAAATTGTAAACTGTCTGAAACCCATGATTTACACCACATTATATACTTCTACGGGCCAGTGGAATGCTTGAATCTGATTGGTTGAATGTTCTATAACAGGGAATGTCCAATCCTGCTCCTGGAGAGCCACTGTTCTGCAGAGTTCAGCTCCAACCCCACTTACACACCTGAACCAGCCGATCGAGGTCTTGCTAGGCACACCAGAAGCTTCCAGGCCAGTTGGAGCTGAACTGCAGGACACTGGCCCTCCAGGAGTGAGTCTGAGGCGTGCAGTTGTTTTCAGTGAGATGCAATGCTAAAGTAGTTCCTGGCAGATCTTGACCACATTACACTTTTTACACTGGTTTTTAGTAGCTATTACTGTTAACTTTATTGTAATAAACCCTATGGAAGATTGTTTCTGCCACAGAATAAATAATAAAATGGGTAATAGTGACTTTTTCTCCATTGCGAGTTTACATCGTGCAATTCTGACACTTTATCTCAGATTTGTGAAATATAAAGTCACAATTGTGAGAAACTCAATTTTGAGTTTTTCCTTAGAGTTGGACTTTATAACTCGCAGTTGGGAGTTTGTCTCACAATTCTGAGAAAAGATGTCAGAATTGCGAGATATAAACAAGCAATTCTGGGAAATAAAGTCAGAATTGTCTTTTAAAATGTTTTATTCTGTGGCGGAAACGAGCTTTCATAAAACACTGCAACTGATGCACTTTTTTTTTTTTCTTTTTTTTTCAAAACCATAGTGAAATATTTAATTTAGCCCAAAACCAATGGTGTATTTAATAGCCAACACTTAATAAAATGCACAAGTTAAATTTAAGGTTTTGATGGATATAATTATAATTGTACTCCAATTTGTTGTTAAAATATAAACATTTAAATGGTGGCTTTAGTAACTTTGCATTGCAGATTTATTCAAGCATACGTTAAATGACGAATGTGAAAAATATGTAATGGTGCTTCTTTATTAAAATGAGTTCATGAACATTAAATGGCTTTTAGGCAGATCTTCCATATCAGTTTGCCAAATGATTTCAGTTATTTCAAAGCTCCTTGCAGCCGACAACAGCAAAAGGCATTTGCTTCAGGCAGCATCATTACCTAAAAATTGTTCTTTGTGTAGTTTTTATTTTGATAATCCATTGCATATTGAAATGGTTTTTACCCTTTCTAAGCAGTATTTTTTTAATAATATTATTTATATACTGTTTATTACTGGGCTATAGATTTTTACTATGGTAAATATGGTTTGGTATACCAAAAAGGTTGTTCTGCGGGGTTCATCTCTGATGTTCCCATATCATGGTTTTCTCGGACAAATAGTTTCCAACATATTGGTTAAATGACACTTTACAGTATTATTAGTCAGACAATTTTTAATAAAAAAAAAACATTTAGCGACTTTGAGATAAAAAACAAAACAAAAAGCTAAACTACTTGGGTTATACCACATTAATATTTTTCATTTTATGCAAAACAGATTAATATTAGAAGAGGTGTTCAAGTCACTTTACAGTATGTTTGTAAAAATAAATAGAGTGGGACACAAAAGGAGTCTGTGATTTCCCATACTAATGGAGAACCTCCTCTTACATCTGACATCAGCACAACCCCTATACCGAACATTTGATATTACAGCAGTGAATCCGCCTCGACATCTATTTCAGCAGGAATTCAATCAGAAGAGATTATCTGAACATGCCCTCAGCTCTTGCCCCTCTGTGCCCGTGTGGGTTAAGAGGGCATGAGGAGGGGGTTATAGCCGAGGAGAGCCAGAACACTGTGATATACTGCCGTCTGCTCACATCCCTCATTAGAGAGCTGCCACTAATGGTGTGGAAATAATTAGCAGACTCTAATGGGAAATCTTATACCTGTGAATCATTTTTCCCTGTTAAAGCTCTTTCGCATCCCTCAGCTCCTTCCCTTTTTTCCTTCCTCTCATTCAGATCACCGTGGACTTGCTGATTTCTGACATTAAACGCCCCTTTAGTGGCCTATTAATACCGCTTGTGCATTCATGGAATACAAACGCAGCAAAAAAAAAAAAAAAAAAAAAAGATAAATTTAAGATATTGGATTTTAAAGATAATTTTGTAAAATTGTAAGCTTTACAGATCTTTTTTTTTTTTTTTTTCAAATAATGATTTTCATGCTTGTTCAATGAACTATCAACAATTAGCACATGCACCTGTGGATCAGTCCTTAAGACTAACGGTTTACAGGCACTAGACAATTAAGGCCACAGTTACAATTACTTATAGGACACTATAAAGAGACCTTTCTACTGACTGAAAAACATCAAGAGAAATGCGGGGTCTCTGATCACCTGCATGAACAAGCTATAGGAGGCATGAGGAGATGTCAACAGAGCAATAGACTGCAATGTCTTAAAAGATGAAGTATATGCTCATGTTAGAATTTAACTCTGAGAGGAGTTTTTTTAAGTATGTCTAGCATTCATGTACACACTTCTATAAGAGATTCATATAACTGAACGAAGAGTGAGAGCAACGGGACACCTGAGCAGAATGAAGTCTCTAGACACGTTTTAAAGTACTAAATGGCTAAATGCAATGAAATGGTCAAAGACATCCATCCATCTAGCACGTTAGCATATAAAACAACTGAAAAACTGCGGACGGGGACAAGGAACAAGGTTCTCACGAATTTATGAACAAACGTGCTTCCAGTAAAATTAACAGAATATTCATTATGAGTTATCTGTCTGGTAAACGTTAGCACAAAAATGTATTTATACATCGCATTTACATTTTTTTGTGAAACATTTTATTTGATGTCTAAATGTTTTTAAATTGTATTACTTGTTTCATAATGTTCAGAGAACATTCAAAAGTAGTATTTTTCAAAAGTAGTACTCCACTCCGCGTCGTGCCTAACAACGCCCCTTAGCTGTTCTAAATCACGGCTTCGCGGGGATTATTGCTCAAACAAATGGTCCCACAGGGACACCAGCAGGTAAAGCTACAGCGGGATGCCGCGTCTCTCTTGCCTCCTCTGAGCCCATTGAGTTTTTACAGACCCCCTAAAGCTTGCGGTGGGTTTAGTGGGGGGTAATTGAGAATGAATGGGGGGAAGTCACGTGACAGGAGGCAATGCATTCATCGCGCTATGATTGGATATGATCAGTCATAATAGATAGCACACGTACGTCTGCAAGATGTCTGTTAAAGATCACTTCATCAGGAAAGCATCTGCTGTTTACTAATAGTTTATATTGTAGTTTATATAATAGATTGATTGATTGATTGATTGATACATGCATTCTAAATCATAAACATCTTAAAGACATTTTCTAGACGTCTATTTGACATCTGACAGGAAATGTCCTGTAGACATATTGCAGATGAGCAAACAGATGTAAACACACACATCAAATAGACGTCTCCGTGATGTACGTGTGCTATCAGGGATATGATTGGTTCGTGCGATAAATCCCGCCTCTTGTTTTCGTGCGCGTTCGCAAATCGGTCTGAATGACGACAATGACGTTAATGGAAAGACGAATTAAAAACAAGTAAACAACTCAGCCACTTAGATATCACTGCTTTATGTCACGCCAAAATCAAACTTGAAATGGTTTGAAAACATGATGACTGTGGGGGGTTTTAGTGAGCAGTCAGCTTGGGGAAATTAAAGGTAGCCTGTCTCTGACCAGTGTGCTCGATGACTGATGAAAATAAGTTGACTAATAAAAAGAAAAGCTGAACATTTATTATGTTGGAATAAATGTATAATTGCGTAAAACACTAACTTGATGAGATTTATACTTGGTTTTAATAAATAGAACATTACATAGTGTAAAAATACAACATAGGATCTGGTATTTATGTAATGTTTATTTAACCAGGAAAAGGTGACAACATTAAGTGTAACAGGGACATTAATTTACATTTGATTTTTTTTTTTTTAATAAAAACTGTGAGGACTTTGCCTCCTCCTTTTAAAACCCCACTGAGCAGGTAATGTTTTCAGGTCATGAGCTTTAGTTTCCACCAAGTTTTACTTCCATTTTAACATACTTTCTAAGTTGTGGCTTATACCAAGGTATCACAGTTTTACAGCTGTATAACTTTTTGGCGGGAACTACTGGTACAATTAAAGATTATTTTTTTAAACAGCCTATAGGGGATTTACACATGTCAATGCATGATAATCTCTTTTGTCATTAGGCTAATGTCATGTTTCATGCCTATTTTTCCCCAGAATGCTCAGTTTTTAATTCTAAGAGTGAATCTTTTCGGATCTGCAGGAAACAAACGCTTCAAAAGTATTTATTTGCATAATAAAGATGCACTCGAAAATACTGGTATTAAATACCAATGATCATCCACTTTAGGGTGATGAATATTTAGGGAAATAATTGTTTACGACGCTCGAGCGTCGAGCTGATCTGGTAATCAGGCTATGAAATACAATATTTATTCATTAGAGCGAACTTAATGAGGCCTCGCGGCGCTAATTATGAAAAGCAGCGTAGCGCTAAATGAGCGCGAGAGAGACGGCGCGTGCGAGGGAGCCCGCGCGCGCGCTTTCTTACCTGTTTCCCGCGCTGCAGGGTCAGCGGGCATCACAGAGATCTGCGTGATTATATGATGGCCCCCTAAACACGGCAGCACTGCAGCACACACTGGCAGAGGCAAGAGTGGTCCTGGCTGCTGTTGTATCCGTGATTAATAATTATGTAGAATATTGAGTATTTATTATGGGCCCCTTTTCATTGGCATTGTTCAGACGTGTGCTTCTGTTTGCCTGTTGAGAAGAGAGACCAGTAGAGCAAATTGCTCCCACAATCTCCCGCGGTTAAACATTGATTGAAAGAGCAGGAGGAAAAGAAGAGGTGAAATTAGATTTTTAGCTGCTTTACATGAGTATAGTAGAAAACAGAGTATAATAAGATATATATTTCCCTTTATTAAAGAGATCAGAGTATGCATCATAAGCTCCTTTAGCTCTCACATTGACTATACAGAATGGAATGTCATTTACAGAATAATACCTATATTAATGTGACAACATGCAATGATACATGTAAAAATAATTTGAAATAGCTATGTATTACATAGTAGCCTATTGTGCACATAATGTGACTGTGGACAAAAGTAAGTCACATTTTTTTATAACCTTTATTCTCATTTTAAGTTAAATCCCCATTATGTATATAACACTATAGATTATTTCAAAGCAGTTTATACAAGTTATAAAAAGGAAAATTCACAGAATCAATAATGCAAACCTTCAAATATGAGGCTAATTCAAATTCTGCTGTAAAACATGCTGTTTGCCCCTAAAATCTAAAAATAATTTATTTCCAAAATAGTAGGATGAAACATGCAACATGATAAAGTCATGTGACAACAGTATAATACAGTCTGAAATGTTTCTCCTTGCATATGCATATTGTTTCATTATTATTAATATTTTGGCACTTACCACTTACTTTATTTTACAGCCCTGTTCCCCATGATGTACTACGTATAGTCTTGCAATAACTGGGTAAGTACTAACCCTAAACCTAAACCTAACCTTAACCCATGTATACTTTCTTAGGTAAGTACAGTAAGTATAGGTAAGTGCATGTACTGTAAAATAGAGTACAACCAATATTGTAAATAGCAAGCAGCATGTAGTCTAACTGTGTTCAGTAATAGTAAGTCATTCTGTACATATCCAATGAGTCAAGAAAAAGAAGTTAAAAGTCATGACTTATATTACTTCTGATTTGTCTCACTGGAAAAGTACATTGTCCCATGAAGTGTGCTCTGTGTATAATGCACATTTTGTCATGCATTAGGTCATTTTCCATGCATACAGATAATTTGCATACTGTTCACAGTGTGCACATTGCAGTAATAGTAAGGTCACTATATGCTCTTTCAGATCTCATCAGAAGGCCACAGCTGACTGGACTGGACTGGACCGCATGCTGATCGTCTGCAGTGTGTCTGAGGTTAGTGGGAGTTGGATGACAAGTCCTCGTCAGTACTATCCTAGCTCTGCGTGCTGATGCTAACAGCCGTTCATGTCAGAGACGCTATCAGGGAGAGACGCCCGACTGCAGTGCTTCCATCTCTCAGGAAATTGCTAACTCACCCTAACAAAAGAAAGCACAAGTGCACTCACAGTGCAGTCCTCAGAGCAAGCCAGATAAGATGACATTATAAATAGTGAATTTCTAGAAAAGGGTGTGTGAACTTCTCAATTCTCTCTCTCTCTCTCTCTCTCTCTCTCTCTCTCTCTCTCTCTCTCTCTCTCTCTCTCTCTCTCTCTCTCTCTCTCTCTCTCTCTCTCTCGCTCACTCTCTCCCCGGTGACATTAAGGCTGTCTGAGAGACTTTGAAAAGCAATTTGAAAAAGTGCCTCACGTCTTGAATAATATCACAGGAGGATGTATGTGATAACATATAGATTTAGAAATAAGATTAAGGGGGGGAAAAACTAAGTGCATTTGGTGAATATTCTTATTTATAACCACAATTTAAAATGTAAAACACAATATAACGAGAATAGCTCAATAAGCTAGTGCTAAAATACTATATTACTATTCTAATATTACCACATATTTCAATATGACAACAATTTATAGGTATAGTAGACAGTAGAATACATATACACAAAGATCATTAGTTTAAGTTTAGAGGTTTCAGTAATGAATACTGTATTATTGGTGAAGTCCCACATGTGTGTGGAAGTGCAGTGCAGTGTTGCTCCTGAAGGGGGAGCTCTGATACAGCACACTTTCTGAACACCTGCGTCAGAGACAGACTCACAACAGCTGGACGATAACTGGACATTTAAGCACTTATATTATAGTCAGAATTATGTGAGTACATATACGTCTTATATTTGTAGTCTAAAATGATATCATCAACCAAACCACCAAAGGGGAAATTATATTTTAGGCTAGACAGCTTGCTGGTTCACTTTGGTGAATCTTTAGTTGAAACTTTGAAATAATACAAAACAATAAATGTTTAAAAAGATTATGTAATGTTTAGATGACAGAAATCAGTTTTTCAGTTGCTTTATACACTGTAAATTGTCCACCTATTTCAACATAAAGGCCTGGTTTCACAGACAGGGCTTTTATTAGGCCAGGATTAGGCCTTAGTTCACTTAGGACATTTAAGTAGCTTTTATAAACGTGCCTTAGGGAAAAAAAAAAACCCTTACTAGTGTTCATCTTGAGACAAAACAATGACACTGAAAGCAACTTGCACTTGCAAAGATCTTAAATTATATGAGTTAAAACAGCTCAAACATGCATTTTAGTCTTGGACTAGACTTAAAGGACAAGTTCGGTATTTTACACTTAAAGCCCTGTTTACAGATCGTTTCTGATGAAATAGAATGGTTAAATGAAATTTTGGACAAATGCTGCTGTCCCGAGAATTTTAGGTTTCTTTCGCTTTCCCCCCCACCTGTAGACTGGGTGTATAGGTGCATATTTTGCAGCGATTTTTTGTGTGAGCATATCATGTGGACACCCCTGACCACTCGGTGAGTTTCACGTCTTTGTAA
The DNA here is from genome assembly GCF_949319135.1 of Squalius cephalus. Lineage (NCBI taxonomy): Eukaryota > Metazoa > Chordata > Actinopteri > Cypriniformes > Leuciscidae > Squalius > Squalius cephalus. The sequence continues at coordinate 35,123,844 of NC_137130.1, forward strand.
ACGAAAGTTTAATGTGTTTTAGGAAGGAGTGTTCGAGTGACAGCAGCATTTGTCCAAAATTTTATTTAACCATTCTATTTCATCAGAAACGAACTGTAAACAGGGCTTTAAGTGTAAAATACCGAACTTGTCCTTTAAGCCTCGTCTGTGAAACCGGGGAAAAAAGTTCAGTTGCTGCCTTAAAGGGTTAGTTCACCCAGAAATGAAAATTCTGTAATTACTCGCCCTCATGTCGTTCTAAACCCGTAAGACTTTCGTTCATCTTTGAAACACACATGAAGATCTTTTTAATGAGATCTTTTTGAGAGATTTCTGTCCCTCCATTGACAGCTACGCAACTACAACTTTTCATAAAAAAGTTCATAAAGAGATTGTAAAAGAACCAATGAGCTTCATTCTCGTGTTACGCATCACGTTTGAGCGTCAGCAAGAACCAATGAGGTTCATTCTCGTGTTACGCATCACGTTTGAGCATCAGCAAGAACCAATGAGCTTCATTCTCGTGTTACGCATCACGTTTGAGCTTCAGCAAGACCCAATGAGCTTCATTCTCGTGTTACGCAGCACGTTTGAGCTTCAGCAAGAACCAATGAGGTTCATTCTCGTGTTACGCATCACGTTTGAGCGTCAGCAAGAACCAATGAGGTTCATTCTCGTGTTACGCATCACGTTTGAGCGTCAGCAAGAACCAATGAGGTTCATTCTCGTGTTACGCATCACGTTTGAGCGTCAGCAAGAACCAATGAGGTTCATTCTCGTGTTACGCATCACGTTTGAGAACCAATGAGGTTCATTCTCGTGTTTCGCATCACGTTTGAGCTTCAGCAAGAACCAATGAGGTTCACTCTCGTGTTACGCAGCACGTTTGAGCTTCAGCAAGAACCAATGATGTTCATTCTCGTGTTACGCAGAACGTTTGAGCGTCAGCAAGAACCAATGAGGTTCATTGTCGTGTTACGCATCACGTTTGAGCGTCAGCAAGAACCAATGAGGTTCATTCTCGTGTTACGCATCACGTTTGAGAACCAATGAGGTTCATTCTCGTGTTTCGCATCACGTTTGAGCTTCAGCAAGAACCAATGATGTTCATTCTCGTGTTACGCAGAACGTTTGAGCGTCAGCAAGAACCAATGAGGTTCATTGTCGTGTTACGCATCACGTTTGAGCGTCAGCAAGAACCAATGAGGTTCATTCTCGTGTTACGCATCACGTTTGAGAACCAATGAGGTTCATTCTCGTGTTACGCAACACGTTTGAGCTTCAGCAAGAACCAATGATGTTCATTCTCGTGTTACGCATCACGTTTGAGCTTCAGCAAGAACCAATGAGGTTCATTCTCGTGTTACGCATCACGTTTGAGAACCAATGAGGTTCATTCTCGTGTTTCGCATCACGTTTGAGCTTCAGCAAGAACCAATGAGGTTCACTCTCGTGTTACGCAGCACGTTTGAGCTTCAGCAAGAACCAATGATGTTCATTCTCGTGTTACGCATCACGTTTGAGCTTCAGCAAGAACCAATGAGGTTCACTCTCGTGTTACGCAGCACGTTTGAGCTTCCGCAAGAACCAATGAGGTTCACTCTCGTGTTACGCAGCACGTTTGAGCATCAGCAAGAACCAATGAGGTTCATTCTCGTGTTACGCATCACGTTTGAGCGTCAGCAAGAACCAATGAGGTTCATTCTCTTGTTACGCAGAACGTTTGAGCTTCAGCAAGAACCAATGAGGTTCACTCTCGTGTTACGCAGCACGTTTGAGCGTCAGCAAGAACCAATGAGGTTCATTCTCGTGTTACGCAGCACGTTTGAGCTTCAGCAAGAACCAATGAGGTTCACTCTCGTGTTACGCAGCACGTTTGAGCGTCAGCAAGAACCAATGAGGTTCATTCTCGTGTTACGCATCACGTTTGAGCGTCAGCAAGAACCAATGACGTTCATTCTCTTGTTACGCAGAACGTTTGAGCTTCAGCAAGAACCAATGAGGTTCACTCTCGTGTTACGCAGCACGTTTGAGCTTCCGCAAGAACCAATGAGGTTCACTCTCGTGTTACGCAGCACGTTTGAGCGTCAGCAAGAACCAATGAGGTTCATTCTCGTGTTACGCATCACGTTTGAGCTTCAGCAAGAACCAATGAGGTTCATTCTCGTGTTACGCAGCACGTTTGAGCTTCAGCAAGAACCAATGAGGTTCACTCTCGTGTTACGCAGCACGTTTGAGTGTCAGCAAGAACCAATGAGGTTCATTCTCGTGTTACGCATCACGTTTGAGCGTCAGCAAGAACCAATGAGGTCCATTCTCTTGTTACGCATCACGTTTGAGAACCAATGAGGTTCATTCTCGTGTTTCGCATCACGTTTGAGCGTCAGCAAGAACCAATGAGGTTCATTCTCGTGTTTCGTAGCACGTTTGAGCTTCAGCAAGAACCAATGATGTTCATTCTCGTGTTACGCATCACGTTTGAGCTTCAGCAAGAACCAATGAGGTTCATTCTCGTGTTTCGTAGCACGTTTGAGCTTCAGCAAGAACCAATGAGGTTCATTCTCGTGTTTCGTAGCACGTTTGAGCTTCAGCAAGAACCAATGATGTTCATTCTCGTGTTACGCGTCACGTTTGAGCGTCAGCAAGAACCAATGAGGTTCATTCTCGTGTTACGCATCACGTTTGAGCGTCAGCAAGAACCAATGAGGTTCATTCTCGTGTTTCGTAGCACGTTTGAGCTTCAGCAAGAACCAATGATGTTCATTCTCGTGTTACGCGTCACGTTTGAGCGTCAGCAAGAACCAATGAGGTTCATTCTCGTGTTACGCAGCACGTTTGAGCGTCAGCAAGAACCAATGATGTTCATTCTCGTGTTACGCAGCACGTTTGAGCGTCAGCAAGAACCAATGAGGTTCATTCTCGTGTTACGCGTCACGTTTGAGCGTCAGCAAGAACCAATGATGTTCATTCTCGTGTTACGCAGCACGTTTGAGCGTCAGCAAGAACCAATGATGTTCATTCTCGTGTTACGCGTCACGTTTGAGCGTCAGCAAGAACCAATGAGGTTCATTCTCGTGTTACGCAGCACGTTTGAGCGTCAGCAAGAACCAATGATGTTCATTCTCGTGTTACGCAGCACGTTTGAGCGTCAGCAAGAACCAATGAGGTTCATTCTCGTGTTACGCAGCACGTTTGAGCGTCAGCAAGAACCAATGAAGTTCATTCTCGTGTTACGCAGCACGTTTCAGCGTCAGCAAGAACCAATGAGGTTCATTCTCGTGTTACGCAGAACGTTTGAGCTTCAGCAAGAACCAATGAGGTTCACTCTCGTGTTACGCATCACGTTTGAGCGTCAGCAAGAACCAATGAGGTTCATTCTCGTGTTACGCAGAACGTTTGAGCTTCAGCAAGAACCAATGAGGTTCACTCTCGTGTTACGCATCACGTTTGAGCGTCAGCAAGAACCAATGAGGTTCATTCTCGTGTTACGCATCACGTTTGAGCGTCAGCAAGAACCAATGAGGTTCATTCTCGTGTTACGCATCACGTTTGAGAACCAGTGAGGTTCATTCTCGTGTTTCGCATCACGTTTGAGCTTCAGCAAGAACCAATGAGGTTCACTCTCGTGTTACGCATCACGTTTGAGCGTCAGCAAGAACCAATGAGGTTCATTCTCGTGTTACGCATCACGTTTGAGAACCAATGAGGTTCATTCTCGTGTTTCGCATCACGTTTGAGCTTCAGCAAGAACCAATGATGTTCATTCTCGTGTTACGCATCACGTTTGAGCGTCAGCAAGAACCAATGAGGTTCATTCTCGTGTTACGCAGCACGTTTGAGCTTCAGCAAGAACCAATGATGTTCATTCTCGTGTTACGCAGCACGTTTGAGCGTCAGCAAGAACCAATGAGGTTCATTCTCGTGTTACGCATCACGTTTGAGAACCAATGAGGTTCATTCTCGTGTTTCGCATCACGTTTGAGCTTAAGCAAGAACCAATGAGGTTCACTCTCGTGTTACACATCACGTTTGAGTGTCAGCAAGAACCAATGAGGTTCATTCTCGTGTTACGCAGCACGTTTGAGCGTCAGCAAGAACCAATGAGGTTCATTCTCGTGTTACGCAGCACGTTTGAGCTTCAGCAAGAACCAATGAGGTTCACTCTCGTGTTACACATCACGTTTGAGTGTCAGCAAGAACCAATGAGGTTCATTCTCGTGTTGCGCAGCACGTTTGAGCGTCAGCAAGAACCAATGATGTTCATTCTCGTGTTACGCAGCACGTTTGAGCGTCAGCAAGAACCAATGAGGTTCATTCTCGTGTTACGCAGAACGTTTGAGCTTCAGCAAGAACCAATGAGGTTCACTCTCGTGTTACGCATCACGTTTGAGCGTCAGCAAGAACCAATGAGGTTCATTCTCGTGTTACGCAGAACGTTTGAGCTTCAGCAAGAACCAATGAGGTTCACTCTCGTGTTACGCATTACGTTTGAGCGTCAGCAAGAACCAATGAGGTTCATTCTCGTGTTTCGCATCACGTTTGAGCTTCAGCAAGAACCAATGAGGTTCACTCTCGTGTTACACATCACGTTTGAGTGTCAGCAAGAACCAATGAGGTTCATTCTCGTGTTACGCAGCACGTTTGAGCGTCAGCAAGAACCAATGAGGTTCATTCTCGTGTTACGCAGCACGTTTGAGCGTCAGCAAGAACCAATGAGGATCATTCTCGTGTTACGCAGCACGTTTGAGCTTCAGCAAGAACCAATGAGGTTCACTCTCGTGTTACACATCACGTTTGAGTGTCAGCAAGAACCAATGAGGTTCATTCTCGTGTTGCGCAGCACGTTTGAGCGTCAGCAAGAACCAATGATGTTCATTCTCGTGTTACGCAGCACGTTTGAGCGTCAGCAAGAACCAATGAGGTTCATTCTCGTGTTACGCAGAACGTTTGAGCTTCAGCAAGAACCAATGAGGTTCACTCTCGTGTTACGCATCACGTTTGAGCGTCAGCAAGAACCAATGAGGTTCATTCTCGTGTTACGCAGAACGTTTGAGCTTCAGCAAGAACCAATGAGGTTCACTCTCGTGTTACGCATTACGTTTGAGCGTCAGCAAGAACCAATGAGGTTCATTCTCGTGTTTCGCATCACGTTTGAGCTTCAGCAAGAACCAATGAGGTTCACTCTCGTGTTACGCATCACGTTTGAGCGTCAGCAAGAACCAATGAGGTTCATTCTCGTGTTACGCAGAACGTTTGAGCTTCAGCAAGAACCAATGAGGTTCACTCTCGTGTTACGCATCACGTTTGAGCGTCAGCAAGAACCAATGAGGTTCATTCTCGTGTTACGCATCACGTTTGAGAACCAATGAGGTTCATTCTCGTGTTTCGCATCACGTTTGAGCTTCAGCAAGAACCAATGAGGTTCACTCTCGTGTTACGCAGCACGTTTGAGCTTCAGCAAGAACCAATGATGTTCATTCTCGTGTTACGCAGAACGTTTGAGCGTCAGCAAGAACCAATGAGGTTCATTGTCGTGTTACGCATCACGTTTGAGCGTCAGCAAGAACCAATGAGGTTCATTCTCGTGTTACGCATCACGTTTGAGAACCAATGAGGTTCATTCTCGTGTTTCGCATCACGTTTGAGCTTCAGCAAGAACCAATGATGTTCATTCTCGTGTTACGCAGAACGTTTGAGCGTCAGCAAGAACCAATGAGGTTCATTGTCGTGTTACGCATCACGTTTGAGCGTCAGCAAGAACCAATGAGGTTCATTCTCGTGTTACGCATCACGTTTGAGAACCAATGAGGTTCATTCTCGTGTTACGCAACACGTTTGAGCTTCAGCAAGAACCAATGATGTTCATTCTCGTGTTACGCATCACGTTTGAGCTTCAGCAAGAACCAATGAGGTTCATTCTCGTGTTACGCATCACGTTTGAGAACCAATGAGGTTCATTCTCGTGTTTCGCATCACGTTTGAGCTTCAGCAAGAACCAATGAGGTTCACTCTCGTGTTACGCAGCACGTTTGAGCTTCAGCAAGAACCAATGATGTTCATTCTCGTGTTACGCATCACGTTTGAGCTTCAGCAAGAACCAATGAGGTTCACTCTCGTGTTACGCAGCACGTTTGAGCTTCCGCAAGAACCAATGAGGTTCACTCTCGTGTTACGCAGCACGTTTGAGCATCAGCAAGAACCAATGAGGTTCATTCTCGTGTTACGCATCACGTTTGAGCGTCAGCAAGAACCAATGAGGTTCATTCTCTTGTTACGCAGAACGTTTGAGCTTCAGCAAGAACCAATGAGGTTCACTCTCGTGTTACGCAGCACGTTTGAGCGTCAGCAAGAACCAATGAGGTTCATTCTCGTGTTACGCAGCACGTTTGAGCTTCAGCAAGAACCAATGAGGTTCACTCTCGTGTTACGCAGCACGTTTGAGCGTCAGCAAGAACCAATGAGGTTCATTCTCGTGTTACGCATCACGTTTGAGCGTCAGCAAGAACCAATGACGTTCATTCTCTTGTTACGCAGAACGTTTGAGCTTCAGCAAGAACCAATGAGGTTCACTCTCGTGTTACGCAGCACGTTTGAGCTTCCGCAAGAACCAATGAGGTTCACTCTCGTGTTACGCAGCACGTTTGAGCGTCAGCAAGAACCAATGAGGTTCATTCTCGTGTTACGCATCACGTTTGAGCTTCAGCAAGAACCAATGAGGTTCATTCTCGTGTTACGCAGCACGTTTGAGCTTCAGCAAGAACCAATGAGGTTCACTCTCGTGTTACGCAGCACGTTTGAGTGTCAGCAAGAACCAATGAGGTTCATTCTCGTGTTACGCATCACGTTTGAGCGTCAGCAAGAACCAATGAGGTCCATTCTCTTGTTACGCATCACGTTTGAGAACCAATGAGGTTCATTCTCGTGTTTCGCATCACGTTTGAGCGTCAGCAAGAACCAATGAGGTTCATTCTCGTGTTTCGTAGCACGTTTGAGCTTCAGCAAGAACCAATGATGTTCATTCTCGTGTTACGCATCACGTTTGAGCGTCAGCAAGAACCAATGAGGTTCATTCTCGTGTTTCGTAGCACGTTTGAGCTTCAGCAAGAACCAATGATGTTCATTCTCGTGTTACGCGTCACGTTTGAGCGTCAGCAAGAACCAATGAGGTTCATTCTCGTGTTACGCATCACGTTTGAGCGTCAGCAAGAACCAATGAGGTTCATTCTCGTGTTTCGTAGCACGTTTGAGCTTCAGCAAGAACCAATGATGTTCATTCTCGTGTTACGCGTCACGTTTGAGCGTCAGCAAGAACCAATGAGGTTCATTCTCGTGTTACGCAGCACGTTTGAGCGTCAGCAAGAACCAATGATGTTCATTCTCGTGTTACGCAGCACGTTTGAGCGTCAGCAAGAACCAATGAGGTTCATTCTCGTGTTACGCGTCACGTTTGAGCGTCAGCAAGAACCAATGATGTTCATTCTCGTGTTACGCAGCACGTTTGAGCGTCAGCAAGAACCAATGATGTTCATTCTCGTGTTACGCGTCACGTTTGAGCGTCAGCAAGAACCAATGAGGTTCATTCTCGTGTTACGCAGCACGTTTGAGCGTCAGCAAGAACCAATGATGTTCATTCTCGTGTTACGCAGCACGTTTGAGCGTCAGCAAGAACCAATGAGGTTCATTCTCGTGTTACGCAGCACGTTTGAGCGTCAGCAAGAACCAATGAAGTTCATTCTCGTGTTACGCAGCACGTTTCAGCGTCAGCAAGAACCAATGAGGTTCATTCTCGTGTTACGCAGAACGTTTGAGCTTCAGCAAGAACCAATGAGGTTCACTCTCGTGTTACGCATCACGTTTGAGCGTCAGCAAGAACCAATGAGGTTCATTCTCGTGTTACGCAGAACGTTTGAGCTTCAGCAAGAACCAATGAGGTTCACTCTCGTGTTACGCATCACGTTTGAGCGTCAGCAAGAACCAATGAGGTTCATTCTCGTGTTACGCATCACGTTTGAGCGTCAGCAAGAACCAATGAGGTTCATTCTCGTGTTACGCATCACGTTTGAGAACCAGTGAGGTTCATTCTCGTGTTTCGCATCACGTTTGAGCTTCAGCAAGAACCAATGAGGTTCACTCTCGTGTTACGCATCACGTTTGAGCGTCAGCAAGAACCAATGAGGTTCATTCTCGTGTTACGCATCACGTTTGAGAACCAATGAGGTTCATTCTCGTGTTTCGCATCACGTTTGAGCTTCAGCAAGAACCAATGATGTTCATTCTCGTGTTACGCATCACGTTTGAGCGTCAGCAAGAACCAATGAGGTTCATTCTCGTGTTACGCAGCACGTTTGAGCTTCAGCAAGAACCAATGATGTTCATTCTCGTGTTACGCAGCACGTTTGAGCGTCAGCAAGAACCAATGAGGTTCATTCTCGTGTTACGCATCACGTTTGAGAACCAATGAGGTTCATTCTCGTGTTTCGCATCACGTTTGAGCTTCAGCAAGAACCAATGAGGTTCACTCTCGTGTTACACATCACGTTTGAGTGTCAGCAAGAACCAATGAGGTTCATTCTCGTGTTACGCAGCACGTTTGAGCGTCAGCAAGAACCAATGAGGTTCATTCTCGTGTTACGCAGCACGTTTGAGCGTCAGCAAGAACCAATGAGGTTCATTCTCGTGTTACGCAGCACGTTTGAGCTTCAGCAAGAACCAATGAGGTTCACTCTCGTGTTACACATCACGTTTGAGTGTCAGCAAGAACCAATGAGGTTCATTCTCGTGTTGCGCAGCACGTTTGAGCGTCAGCAAGAACCAATGATGTTCATTCTCGTGTTACGCAGCACGTTTGAGCGTCAGCAAGAACCAATGAGGTTCATTCTCGTGTTACGCAGAACGTTTGAGCTTCAGCAAGAACCAATGAGGTTCACTCTCGTGTTACGCATCACGTTTGAGCGTCAGCAAGAACCAATGAGGTTCATTCTCGTGTTACGCAGAACGTTTGAGCTTCAGCAAGAACCAATGAGGTTCACTCTCGTGTTACGCATTACGTTTGAGCGTCAGCAAGAACCAATGAGGTTCATTCTCGTGTTTCGCATCACGTTTGAGCTTCAGCAAGAACCAATGAGGTTCACTCTCGTGTTACACATCACGTTTGAGTGTCAGCAAGAACCAATGAGGTTCATTCTCGTGTTACGCAGCACGTTTGAGCGTCAGCAAGAACCAATGAGGTTCATTCTCGTGTTACGCAGCACGTTTGAGCGTCAGCAAGAACCAATGAGGATCATTCTCGTGTTACGCAGCACGTTTGAGCTTCAGCAAGAACCAATGAGGTTCACTCTCGTGTTACACATCACGTTTGAGTGTCAGCAAGAACCAATGAGGTTCATTCTCGTGTTGCGCAGCACGTTTGAGCGTCAGCAAGAACCAATGATGTTCATTCTCGTGTTACGCAGCACGTTTGAGCGTCAGCAAGAACCAATGAGGTTCATTCTCGTGTTACGCAGAACGTTTGAGCTTCAGCAAGAACCAATGAGGTTCACTCTCGTGTTACGCATCACGTTTGAGCGTCAGCAAGAACCAATGAGGTTCATTCTCGTGTTACGCAGAACGTTTGAGCTTCAGCAAGAACCAATGAGGTTCACTCTCGTGTTACGCATTACGTTTGAGCGTCAGCAAGAACCAATGAGGTTCATTCTCGTGTTTCGCATCACGTTTGAGCTTCAGCAAGAACCAATGAGGTTCACTCTCGTGTTACGCATCACGTTTGAGCGTCAGCAAGAACCAATGAGGTTCATTCTCGTGTTACGCAGAACGTTTGAGCTTCAGCAAGAACCAATGAGGTTCACTCTCGTGTTACGCATCACGTTTGAGCTTCAGCAAGAACCAATGAGGTTCACTCTCGTGTTACGCATTACGTTTGAGCGTCAGCAAGAACCAATGAGGTTCATTCTCGTGTTACGCATCACGTTTGAGCGTCAGCAAGAACCAATGAGGTTCATCCTCGTGTTACGCATCACGTTTGAGAACCAGTGAGGTTCATTCTCGTGTTTCGCATCACGTTTGAGCTTCTGCAAGAACCAATGAGGTTCACTCTCGTGTTACGCATCACGTTTGAGCGTCAGCAAGAACCAATGAGGTTCATTCTCGTGTTACGCAGAACGTTTGAGCGTCAGCAAGAACCAATGAGGTTCATTCTCGTGTTACGCAGAACGTTTGAGCTTCAGCAAGAACCAATGAGGTTCACTCTCGTGTTACGCATTACGTTTCAGCGTCAGCAAGAACCAATGAGGTTCATTCTCGTGTTACGCATCACGTTTGAGCGTCAGCAAGAACCAATGAGGTTCATTCTCGTGTTACGCATCACGTTTGAGAACCAGTGAGGTTCATTCTCGTGTTTCGCATCACGTTTGAGCTTCAGCAAGAACCAATGAGGTTCACTCTCGTGTTACGCATCACGTTTGAGCGTCAGCAAGAACCAATGAGGTTCATTCTCGTGTTACGCAGAACGTTTGAGCTTCAGCAAGAACCAATGAGGTTCATTCTCGTGTTACGCATCACGTTTGAGAACCAATGAGGTTCATTCTCGTGTTTCGCATCACGTTTGAGCTTCAGCAAGAACCAATGATGTTCATTCTCGTGTTTCGCATCACGTTTGAGCTTCAGCAAGAACCAATGAGGTTCACTCTCGTGTTACGCATCACGTTTGAGCGTCAGCAAGAACCAATGAGGTTCATTCTCGTGTTACGCATCACGTTTGAGAACCAATGAGGTTCATTCTCGTGTTTCGCATCACGTTTGAGCTTCAGCAAGAACCAATGATGTTCATTCTCGTGTTACGCATCACGTTTGAGCGTCAGCAAGAACCAATGAGGTTCATTCTCGTGTTACGCAGCACGTTTGAGCTTCAGCAAGAACCAATGATGTTCATTCTCGTGTTACGCAGCACGTTTGAGCGTCAGCAAGAACCAATGAGGTTCATTCTCGTGTTACGCATCACGTTTGAGAACCAATGAGGTTCATTCTCGTGTTTCGCATCACGTTTGAGCTTCAGCAAGAACCAATGAGGTTCACTCTCGTGTTACACATCACGTTTGAGTGTCAGCAAGAACCAATGAGGTTCATTCTCGTGTTACGCAGCACGTTTGAGCGTCAGCAAGAACCAATGAGGTTCATTCTCGTGTTACGCAGCACGTTTGAGCGTCAGCAAGAACCAATGAGGTTCATTCTCGTGTTACGCAGCACGTTTGAGCTTCAGCAAGAACCAATGAGGTTCACTCTCGTGTTACACATCACGTTTGAGTGTCAGCAAGAACCAATGAGGTTCATTCTCGTGTTGCGCAGCACGTTTGAGCGTCAGCAAGAACCAATGATGTTCATTCTCGTGTTACGCAGCACGTTTGAGCGTCAGCAAGAACCAATGAGGTTCATTCTCGTGTTACGCAGAACGTTTGAGCTTCAGCAAGAACCAATGAGGTTCACTCTCGTGTTACGCATCACGTTTGAGCGTCAGCAAGAACCAATGAGGTTCATTCTCGTGTTACGCAGAACGTTTGAGCTTCAGCAAGAACCAATGAGGTTCACTCTCGTGTTACGCATTACGTTTGAGCGTCAGCAAGAACCAATGAGGTTCATTCTCGTGTTTCGCATCACGTTTGAGCTTCAGCAAGAACCAATGAGGTTCACTCTCGTGTTACACATCACGTTTGAGTGTCAGCAAGAACCAATGAGGTTCATTCTCGTGTTACGCAGCACGTTTGAGCGTCAGCAAGAACCAATGAGGTTCATTCTCGTGTTACGCAGCACGTTTGAGCGTCAGCAAGAACCAATGAGGATAATTCTCGTGTTACGCAGCACGTTTGAGCTTCAGCAAGAACCAATGAGGTTCACTCTCGTGTTACACATCACGTTTGAGTGTCAGCAAGAACCAATGAGGTTCATTCTCGTGTTGCGCAGCACGTTTGAGCGTCAGCAAGAACCAATGATGTTCATTCTCGTGTTACGCAGCACGTTTGAGCGTCAGCAAGAACCAATGAGGTTCATTCTCGTGTTACGCAGAACGTTTGAGCTTCAGCAAGAACCAATGAGGTTCACTCTCGTGTTACGCATCACGTTTGAGCGTCAGCAAGAACCAATGAGGTTCATTCTCGTGTTACGCAGAACGTTTGAGCTTCAGCAAGAACCAATGAGGTTCACTCTCGTGTTACGCATTACGTTTGAGCGTCAGCAAGAACCAATGAGGTTCATTCTCGTGTTTCGCATCACGTTTGAGCTTCAGCAAGAACCAATGAGGTTCACTCTCGTGTTACGCATCACGTTTGAGCGTCAGCAAGAACCAATGAGGTTCATTCTCGTGTTACGCAGAACGTTTGAGCTTCAGCAAGAACCAATGAGGTTCACTCTCGTGTTACGCATCACGTTTGAGCTTCAGCAAGAACCAATGAGGTTCACTCTCGTGTTACGCATTACGTTTGAGCGTCAGCAAGAACCAATGAGGTTCATTCTCGTGTTACGCATCACGTTTGAGCGTCAGCAAGAACCAATGAGGTTCATTCTCGTGTTACGCATCACGTTTGAGAACCAGTGAGGTTCATTCTCGTGTTTCGCATCACGTTTGAGCTTCTGCAAGAACCAATGAGGTTCACTCTCGTGTTACGCATCACGTTTGAGCGTCAGCAAGAACCAATGAGGTTCATTCTCGTGTTACGCAGAACGTTTGAGCGTCAGCAAGAACCAATGAGGTTCATTCTCGTGTTACGCAGAACGTTTGAGCTTCAGCAAGAACCAATGAGGTTCACTCTCGTGTTACGCATTACGTTTCAGCGTCAGCAAGAACCAATGAGGTTCATTCTCGTGTTACGCATCACGTTTGAGCGTCAGCAAGAACCAATGAGGTTCATTCTCGTGTTACGCATCACGTTTGAGAACCAGTGAGGTTCATTCTCGTGTTTCGCATCACGTTTGAGCTTCAGCAAGAACCAATGAGGTTCACTCTCGTGTTACGCATCACGTTTGAGCGTCAGCAAGAACCAATGAGGTTCATTCTCGTGTTACGCAGAACGTTTGAGCTTCAGCAAGAACCAATGAGGTTCATTCTCGTGTTACGCATCACGTTTGAGAACCAATGAGGTTCATTCTCGTGTTTCGCATCACGTTTGAGCTTCAGCAAGAACCAATGATGTTCATTCTCGTGTTACGCATCACGTTTGAGCGTCAGCAAGAACCAATGAGGTTCATTCTCGTGTTACGCAGCACGTTTGAGCTTCAGCAAGAACCAATGATGTTCATTCTCGTGTTACGCAGCACGTTTGAGCGTCAGCAAGAACCAATGAGGTTCATTCTCGTGTTACGCAGCACGTTTGAGCGTCAGCAAGAACCAATGATGTTCATTCTCGTGTTACGCAGCACGTTTGAGCGTCAGCAAGAACCAATGAGGTTCACTCTCGTGTTACGCATCACGTTTGAGCGTCAGCAAGAACCAATGAGGTTCATTCTCGTGTTACGCAGAACGTTTGAGCTTCAGCAAGAACCAATGAGGTTCACTCTCGTGTTACGCATCACGTTTGAGCGTCAGCAAGAACCAATGAGGTTCATTCTCGTGTTACGCATCACGTTTGAGCGTCAGCAAGAACCAATGAGGTTCATTCTCGTGTTACGCATCACGTTTGAGAACCAGTGAGGTTCATTCTCGTGTTTCGCATCACGTTTGAGCTTCAGCAAGAACCAATGAGGTTCACTCTCGTGTTACGCATCACGTTTGAGCGTCAGCAAGAACCAATGAGGTTCATTCTCGTGTTACGCATCACGTTTGAGAACCAATGAGGTTCATTCTCGTGTTTCGCATCACGTTTGAGCTTCAGCAAGAAGCAATGATGTTCATTCTCGTGTTACGCATCACGTTTGAGCGTCAGCAAGAACCAATGAGGTTCATTCTCGTGTTACGCAGCACGTTTGAGCTTCAGCAAGAACCAATGATGTTCATTCTCGTGTTACGCAGCACGTTTGAGCGTCAGCAAGAACCAATGAGGTTCATTCTCGTGTTACGCATCACGTTTGAGAACCAATGAGGTTCATTCTCGTGTTTCGCATCACGTTTGAGCTTCAGCAAGAACCAATGAGGTTCACTCTCGTGTTACACATCACGTTTGAGTGTCAGCAAGAACCAATGAGGTTCATTCTCGTGTTACGCATCACGTTTGAGAACCAATGAGGTTCATTCTCGTGTTTCGCATCACGTTTGAGCTTCAGCAAGAACCAATGAGGTTCACTCTCGTGTTACACATCACGTTTGAGTGTCAGCAAGAACCAATGAGGTTCATTCTCGTGTTACGCAGCACGTTTGAGCGTCAGCAAGAACCAATGAGGTTCATTCTCGTGTTACGCAGCACGTTTGAGCGTCAGCAAGAACCAATGAGGTTCATTCTCGTGTTACGCAGCACGTTTGAGCTTCAGCAAGAACCAATGAGGTTCACTCTCGTGTTACACATCACGTTTGAGTGTCAGCAAGAACCAATGAGGTTCATTCTCGTGTTGCGCAGCACGTTTGAGCGTCAGCAAGAACCAATGATGTTCATTCTCGTGTTACGCAGCACGTTTGAGCGTCAGCAAGAACCAATGAGGTTCATTCTCGTGTTACGCAGAACGTTTGAGCTTCAGCAAGAACCAATGAGGTTCACTCTCGTGTTACGCATCACGTTTGAGCGTCAGCAAGAACCAATGAGGTTCATTCTCGTGTTACGCAGAACGTTTGAGCTTCAGCAAGAACCAATGAGGTTCACTCTCGTGTTACGCATTACGTTTGAGCGTCAGCAAGAACCAATGAGGTTCATTCTCGTGTTACGCATCACGTTTGAGCGTCAGCAAGAACCAATGAGGTTCATTCTCGTGTTACGCATCACGTTTGAGAACCAGTGAGGTTCATTCTCGTGTTTCGCATCACGTTTGAGCTTCAGCAAGAACCAATGAGGTTCACTCTCGTGTTACGCATCACGTTTGAGCGTCAGCAAGAACCAATGAGGTTCATTCTCGTGTTACGCAGAACGTTTGAGCTTCAGCAAGAACCAATGAGGTTCACTCTCGTGTTACGCATCACGTTTGAGCTTCAGCAAGAACCAATGAGGTTCACTCTCGTGTTACGCATTACGTTTGAGCGTCAGCAAGAACCAATGAGGTTCATTCTCGTGTTACGCATCACGTTTGAGCGTCAGCAAGAACCAATGAGGTTCATTCTCGTGTTACGCATCACGTTTGAGAACCAGTGAGGTTCATTCTCGTGTTTCGCATCACGTTTGAGCTTCAGCAAGAACCAATGAGGTTCACTCTCGTGTTACGCATCACGTTTGAGCGTCAGCAAGAACCAATGAGGTTCATTCTCGTGTTACGCAGAACGTTTGAGCGTCAGCAAGAACCAATGAGGTTCATTCTCGTGTTACGCAGAACGTTTGAGCTTCAGCAAGAACCAATGAGGTTCACTCTCGTGTTACGCATTACGTTTGAGCGTCAGCAAGAACCAATGAGGTTCATTCTCGTGTTACGCATCACGTTTGAGCGTCAGCAAGAACCAATGAGGTTCATTCTCGTGTTACGCATCACGTTTGAGAACCAGTGAGGTTCATTCTCGTGTTTCGCATCACGTTTGAGCTTCAGCAAGAACCAATGAGGTTCACTCTCGTGTTACGCATCACGTTTGAGCGTCAGCAAGAACCAATGAGGTTCATTCTCGTGTTACGCAGAACGTTTGAGCTTCAGCAAGAACCAATGAGGTTCATTCTCGTGTTACGCATCACGTTTGAGAACCAATGAGGTTCATTCTCGTGTTTCGCATCACGTTTGAGCTTCAGCAAGAACCAATGATGTTCATTCTCGTGTTACGCATCACGTTTGAGCGTCAGCAAGAACCAATGAGGTTCATTCTCGTGTTACGCAGCACGTTTGAGCTTCAGCAAGAACCAATGATGTTCATTCTCGTGTTACGCAGCACGTTTGAGCGTCAGCAAGAACCAATGAGGTTCATTCTCGTGTTACGCAGCACGTTTGAGCGTCAGCAAGAACCAATGATGTTCATTCTCGTGTTACGCAGCACGTTTGAGCGTCAGCAAGAACCAATGAGGTTCACTCTCGTGTTACGCATCACGTTTGAGCATCAGCAAGAACCAATGAGGTTCATTCTCGTGTTACGCAGCACGTTTGAGCTTCAGCAAGAACCAATGAGGTTCACTCTCGTGTTACGCATCACGTTTGAGCGTCAGCAAGAACCAATGAGGTTCATTCTCGTGTTACGCATCACGTTTGAGCGTCAGCAAGAACCAATGAGGTTCATTCTCGTGTTACGCATCACGTTTGAGAACCAGTGAGGTTCATTCTCGTGTTTCGCATCACGTTTGAGCTTCAGCAAGAACCAATGAGGTTCACTCTCGTGTTACGCATCACGTTTGAGCGTCAGCAAGAACCAATGAGGTTCATTCTCGTGTTACGCATCACGTTTGAGAACCAATGAGGTTCATTCTCGTGTTTCGCATCACATTTGAGCTTCAGCAAGAAGCAATGATGTTCATTCTCGTGTTACGCATCACGTTTGAGCGTCAGCAAGAACCAATGAGGTTCATTCTCGTGTTACGCAGCACGTTTGAGCTTCAGCAAGAACCAATGATGTTCATTCTCGTGTTACGCAGCACGTTTGAGCGTCAGCAAGAACCAATGAGGTTCATTCTTGTGTTACGCATCACGTTTGAGAACCAATGAGGTTCATTCTCGTGTTTCGCATCACGTTTGAGCTTCAGCAAGAACCAATGAGGTTCACTCTCGTGTTACACATCACGTTTGAGTGTCAGCAAGAACCAATGAGGTTCATTCTCGTGTTACGCAGCACGTTTGAGCGTCAGCAAGAACCAATGAGGTTCATTCTCGTGTTACGCAGCACGTTTGAGCGTCAGCAAGAACCAATGAGGTTCATTCTCGTGTTACGCAGCACGTTTGAGCTTCAGCAAGAACCAATGAGGTTCACTCTCGTGTTACACATCACGTTTGAGTGTCAGCAAGAACCAATGAGGTTCATTCTCGTGTTGCGCAGCACGTTTGAGCGTCAGCAAGAACCAATGAGGTTCATTCTCGTGTTACGCAGAACGTTTGAGCTTCAGCAAGAACCAATGAGGTTCACTCTCGTGTTACGCATCACGTTTGAGCGTCAGCAAGAACCAATGAGGTTCATTCTCGTGTTACGCAGAACGTTTGAGCTTCAGCAAGAACCAATGAGGTTCACTCTCGTGTTACGCATTACGTTTGAGCGTCAGCAAGAACCAATGAGGTTCATTCTCGTGTTACGCATCACGTTTGAGCGTCAGCAAGAACCAATGAGGTTCATTCTCGTGTTACGCAGCACGTTTGAGCGTCAGCAAGAACCAATGAGGTTCATTCTCGTGTTACGCAGCACGTTTGAGCTTCAGCAAGAACCAATGAGGTTCACTCTCGTGTTACACATCACGTTTGAGTGTCAGCAAGAACCAATGAGGTTCATTCTCGTGTTGCGCAGCACGTTTGAGCGTCAGCAAGAACCAATGATGTTCATTCTCGTGTTACGCAGCACGTTTGAGCGTCAGCAAGAACCAATGAGGTTCATTCTCGTGTTACGCAGAACGTTTGAGCTTCAGCAAGAACCAATGAGGTTCACTCTCGTGTTACGCATCACGTTTGAGCGTCAGCAAGAACCAATGAGGTTCATTCTCGTGTTACGCAGAACGTTTGAGCTTCAGCAAGAACCAATGAGGTTCACTCTCGTGTTACGCATTACGTTTGAGCGTCAGCAAGAACCAATGAGGTTCATTCTCGTGTTTCGCATCACGTTTGAGCTTCAGCAAGAACCAATGAGGTTCACTCTCGTGTTACACATCACGTTTGAGTGTCAGCAAGAACCAATGAGGTTCATTCTCGTGTTACGCAGCACGTTTGAGCGTCAGCAAGAACCAATGAGGTTCATTCTCGTGTTACGCAGCACGTTTGAGCGTCAGCAAGAACCAATGAGGATCATTCTCGTGTTACGCAGCACGTTTGAGCTTCAGCAAGAACCAATGAGGTTCACTCTCGTGTTACACATCACGTTTGAGTGTCAGCAAGAACCAATGAGGTTCATTCTCGTGTTGCGCAGCACGTTTGAGCGTCAGCAAGAACCAATGATGTTCATTCTCGTGTTACGCAGCACGTTTGAGCGTCAGCAAGAACCAATGAGGTTCATTCTCGTGTTACGCAGAACGTTTGAGCTTCAGCAAGAACCAATGAGGTTCACTCTCGTGTTACGCATCACGTTTGAGCGTCAGCAAGAACCAATGAGGTTCATTCTCGTGTTACGCAGAACGTTTGAGCTTCAGCAAGAACCAATGAGGTTCACTCTCGTGTTACGCATTACGTTTGAGCGTCAGCAAGAACCAATGAGGTTCATTCTCGTGTTTCGCATCACGTTTGAGCTTCAGCAAGAACCAATGAGGTTCACTCTCGTGTTACGCATCACGTTTGAGCGTCAGCAAGAACCAATGAGGTTCATTCTCGTGTTACGCAGAACGTTTGAGCTTCAGCAAGAACCAATGAGGTTCACTCTCGTGTTACGCATCACGTTTGAGCTTCAGCAAGAACCAATGAGGTTCACTCTCGTGTTACGCATTACGTTTGAGCGTCAGCAAGAACCAATGAGGTTCATTCTCGTGTTACGCATCACGTTTGAGCGTCAGCAAGAACCAATGAGGTTCATTCTCGTGTTACGCAGCACGTTTGAGCTTCAGCAAGAACCAATGATGTTCATTCTCGTGTTACGCAGCACGTTTGAGCGTCAGCAAGAACCAATGAGGTTCATTCTCGTGTTACGCAGCACGTTTGAGCGTCAGCAAGAACCAATGATGTTCATTCTCGTGTTACGCAGCACGTTTGAGCGTCAGCAAGAACCAATGAGGTTCACTCTCGTGTTACGCATCACGTTTGAGCATCAGCAAGAACCAATGAGGTTCATTCTCGTGTTACGCAGCACGTTTGAGCTTCAGCAAGAACCAATGAGGTTCACTCTCGTGTTACGCATCACGTTTGAGCGTCAGCAAGAACCAATGAGGTTCATTCTCGTGTTACGCATCACGTTTGAGCGTCAGCAAGAACCAATGAGGTTCATTCTCGTGTTACGCATCACGTTTGAGAACCAGTGAGGTTCATTCTCGTGTTTCGCATCACGTTTGAGCTTCAGCAAGAACCAATGAGGTTCACTCTCGTGTTACGCATCACGTTTGAGCGTCAGCAAGAACCAATGAGGTTCATTCTCGTGTTACGCATCACGTTTGAGAACCAATGAGGTTCATTCTCGTGTTTCGCATCACATTTGAGCTTCAGCAAGAAGCAATGATGTTCATTCTCGTGTTACGCATCACGTTTGAGCGTCAGCAAGAACCAATGAGGTTCATTCTCGTGTTACGCAGCACGTTTGAGCTTCAGCAAGAACCAATGATGTTCATTCTCGTGTTACGCAGCACGTTTGAGCGTCAGCAAGAACCAATGAGGTTCATTCTTGTGTTACGCATCACGTTTGAGAACCAATGAGGTTCATTCTCGTGTTTCGCATCACGTTTGAGCTTCAGCAAGAACCAATGAGGTTCACTCTCGTGTTACACATCACGTTTGAGTGTCAGCAAGAACCAATGAGGTTCATTCTCGTGTTACGCAGCACGTTTGAGCGTCAGCAAGAACCAATGAGGTTCATTCTCGTGTTACGCAGCACGTTTGAGCGTCAGCAAGAACCAATGAGGTTCATTCTCGTGTTACGCAGCACGTTTGAGCTTCAGCAAGAACCAATGAGGTTCACTCTCGTGTTACACATCACGTTTGAGTGTCAGCAAGAACCAATGAGGTTCATTCTCGTGTTGCGCAGCACGTTTGAGCGTCAGCAAGAACCAATGAGGTTCATTCTCGTGTTACGCAGAACGTTTGAGCTTCAGCAAGAACCAATGAGGTTCACTCTCGTGTTACGCATCACGTTTGAGCGTCAGCAAGAACCAATGAGGTTCATTCTCGTGTTACGCAGAACGTTTGAGCTTCAGCAAGAACCAATGAGGTTCACTCTCGTGTTACGCATTACGTTTGAGCGTCAGCAAGAACCAATGAGGTTCATTCTCGTGTTACGCATCACGTTTGAGCGTCAGCAAGAACCAATGAGGTTCATTCTCGTGTTACGCAGCACGTTTGAGCGTCAGCAAGAACCAATGAGGTTCATTCTCGTGTTACGCAGCACGTTTGAGCTTCAGCAAGAACCAATGAGGTTCACTCTCGTGTTACACATCACGTTTGAGTGTCAGCAAGAACCAATGAGGTTCATTCTCGTGTTGCGCAGCACGTTTGAGCGTCAGCAAGAACCAATGATGTTCATTCTCGTGTTACGCAGCACGTTTGAGCGTCAGCAAGAACCAATGAGGTTCATTCTCGTGTTACGCAGAACGTTTGAGCTTCAGCAAGAACCAATGAGGTTCACTCTCGTGTTACGCATCACGTTTGAGCGTCAGCAAGAACCAATGAGGTTCATTCTCGTGTTACGCAGAACGTTTGAGCTTCAGCAAGAACCAATGAGGTTCACTCTCGTGTTACGCATTACGTTTGAGCGTCAGCAAGAACCAATGAGGTTCATTCTCGTGTTTCGCATCACGTTTGAGCTTCAGCAAGAACCAATGAGGTTCACTCTCGTGTTACACATCACGTTTGAGTGTCAGCAAGAACCAATGAGGTTCATTCTCGTGTTACGCAGCACGTTTGAGCGTCAGCAAGAACCAATGAGGTTCATTCTCGTGTTACGCAGCACGTTTGAGCGTCAGCAAGAACCAATGAGGATCATTCTCGTGTTACGCAGCACGTTTGAGCTTCAGCAAGAACCAATGAGGTTCACTCTCGTGTTACACATCACGTTTGAGTGTCAGCAAGAACCAATGAGGTTCATTCTCGTGTTGCGCAGCACGTTTGAGCGTCAGCAAGAACCAATGATGTTCATTCTCGTGTTACGCAGCACGTTTGAGCGTCAGCAAGAACCAATGAGGTTCATTCTCGTGTTACGCAGAACGTTTGAGCTTCAGCAAGAACCAATGAGGTTCACTCTCGTGTTACGCATCACGTTTGAGCGTCAGCAAGAACCAATGAGGTTCATTCTCGTGTTACGCAGAACGTTTGAGCTTCAGCAAGAACCAATGAGGTTCACTCTCGTGTTACGCATTACGTTTGAGCGTCAGCAAGAACCAATGAGGTTCATTCTCGTGTTTCGCATCACGTTTGAGCTTCAGCAAGAACCAATGAGGTTCACTCTCGTGTTACGCATCACGTTTGAGCGTCAGCAAGAACCAATGAGGTTCATTCTCGTGTTACGCAGAACGTTTGAGCTTCAGCAAGAACCAATGAGGTTCACTCTCGTGTTACGCATCACGTTTGAGCTTCAGCAAGAACCAATGAGGTTCACTCTCGTGTTACGCATTACGTTTGAGCGTCAGCAAGAACCAATGAGGTTCATTCTCGTGTTACGCATCACGTTTGAGCGTCAGCAAGAACCAATGAGGTTCATTCTCGTGTTACGCATCACGTTTGAGAACCAGTGAGGTTCATTCTCGTGTTTCGCATCACGTTTGAGCTTCTGCAAGAACCAATGAGGTTCACTCTCGTGTTACGCATCACGTTTGAGCGTCAGCAAGAACCAATGAGGTTCATTCTCGTGTTACGCAGAACGTTTGAGCGTCAGCAAGAACCAATGAGGTTCATTCTCGTGTTACGCAGAACGTTTGAGCTTCAGCAAGAACCAATGAGGTTCACTCTCGTGTTACGCATTACGTTTGAGCGTCAGCAAGAACCAATGAGGTTCATTCTCGTGTTACGCATCACGTTTGAGCGTCAGCAAGAACCAATGAGGTTCATTCTCGTGTTACGCATCACGTTTGAGAACCAGTGAGGTTCATTCTCGTGTTTCGCATCACGTTTGAGCTTCAGCAAGAACCAATGAGGTTCACTCTCGTGTTACGCATCACGTTTGAGCGTCAGCAAGAACCAATGAGGTTCATTCTCGTGTTATGCAGAACGTTTGAGCTTCAGCAAGAACCAATGAGGTTCATTCTCGTGTTACGCATCACGTTTGAGAACCAATGAGGTTCATTCTCGTGTTTCATATCACGTTTGAGCTTCAGCAAGAACCAATGATGTTCATTCTCGTGTTACGCATCACGTTTGAGCGTCAGCAAGAACCAATGAGGTTCATTCTCGTGTTACGCAGCACGTTTGAGCTTCAGCAAGAACCAATGATGTTCATTCTCGTGTTACGCAGCACGTTTGAGCGTCAGCAAGAACCAATGAGGTTCATTCTCGTGTTACGCAGCACGTTTGAGCGTCAGCAAGAACCAATGATGTTCATTCTCGTGTTACGCAGCACGTTTGAGCGTCAGCAAGAACCAATGAGGTTCACTCTCGTGTTACGCATCACGTTTGAGCGTCAGCAAGAACCAATGAGGTTCATTCTCGTGTTTCGCATCACGTTTGAGCTTCAGCAAGAACCAATGAGGTTCACTCTCGTGTTACGCATCACGTTTGAGCGTCAGCAAGAACCAATGAGGTTCATTCTCGTGTTACGCAGAACGTTTGAGCTTCAGCAAGAACCAATGAGGTTCATTCTCGTGTTACGCATCACGTTTGAGAACCAATGAGGTTCATTCTCGTGTTTCGCATCACGTTTGAGCTTCAGCAAGAACCAATGATGTTCATTCTCGTGTTACGCATCACGTTTGAGCGTCAGCAAGAACCAATGAGGTTCATTCTCGTGTTACGCAGCACGTTTGAGCTTCAGCAAGAACCAATGATGTTCATTCTCGTGTTACGCAGCACGTTTGAGCGTCAGCAAGAACCAATGAGGTTCATTCTCGTGTTACGCAGCACGTTTGAGCGTCAGCAAGAACCAATGATGTTCATTCTCGTGTTACGCAGCACGTTTGAGCGTCAGCAAGAACCAATGAGGTTCACTCTCGTGTTACGCATCACGTTTGAGCATCAGCAAGAACCAATGAGGTTCATTCTCGTGTTACGCAGCACGTTTGAGCTTCAGCAAGAACCAATGAGGTTCACTCTCGTGTTACGCATCACGTTTGAGCGTCAGCAAGAACCAATGAGGTTCATTCTCGTGTTTCGCATCACGTTTGAGCTTCAGCAAGAACCAATGAGGTTCACTCTCGTGTTACACATCACGTTTGAGTGTCAGCAAGAACCAATGAGGTTCATTCTCGTGTTACGCAGCACGTTTGAGCGTCAGCAAGAACCAATGAGGTTCATTCTCGTGTTACGCAGCACGTTTGAGCGTCAGCAAGAACCAATGAGGTTCATTCTCGTGTTACGCAGCACGTTTGAGCTTCAGCAAGAACCAATGAGGTTCACTCTCGTGTTACACATCACGTTTGAGTGTCAGCAAGAACCAATGAGGTTCATTCTCGTGTTGCGCAGCACGTTTGAGCGTCAGCAAGAACCAATGATGTTCATTCTCGTGTTACGCAGCACGTTTGAGCGTCAGCAAGAACCAATGAGGTTCATTCTCGTGTTACGCAGAACGTTTGAGCTTCAGCAAGAACCAATGAGGTTCACTCTCGTGTTACGCATCACGTTTGAGCGTCAGCAAGAACCAATGAGGTTCATTCTCGTGTTACGCAGAACGTTTGAGCTTCAGCAAGAACCAATGAGGTTCACTCTCGTGTTACGCATTACGTTTGAGCGTCAGCAAGAACCAATGAGGTTCATTCTCGTGTTACGCATCACGTTTGAGCGTCAGCAAGAACCAATGAGGTTCATTCTCGTGTTACGCATCACGTTTGAGAACCAGTGAGGTTCATTCTCGTGTTTCGCATCACGTTTGAGCTTCAGCAAGAACCAATGAGGTTCACTCTCGTGTTACGCATCACGTTTGAGCGTCAGCAAGAACCAATGAGGTTCATTCTCGTGTTACGCAGAACGTTTGAGCTTCAGCAAGAACCAATGAGGTTCACTCTCGTGTTACGCATCACGTTTGAGCTTCAGCAAGAACCAATGAGGTTCACTCTCGTGTTACGCATTACGTTTGAGCGTCAGCAAGAACCAATGAGGTTCATTCTCGTGTTACGCATCACGTTTGAGCGTCAGCAAGAACCAATGAGGTTCATTCTCGTGTTACGCATCACGTTTGAGAACCAGTGAGGTTCATTCTCGTGTTTCGCATCACGTTTGAGCTTCAGCAAGAACCAATGAGGTTCACTCTCGTGTTACGCATCACGTTTGAGCGTCAGCAAGAACCAATGAGGTTCATTCTCGTGTTACGCAGAACGTTTGAGCGTCAGCAAGAACCAATGAGGTTCATTCTCGTGTTACGCAGAACGTTTGAGCTTCAGCAAGAACCAATGAGGTTCACTCTCGTGTTACGCATTACGTTTGAGCGTCAGCAAGAACCAATGAGGTTCATTCTCGTGTTACGCATCACGTTTGAGCGTCAGCAAGAACCAATGAGGTTCATTCTCGTGTTACGCATCACGTTTGAGAACCAGTGAGGTTCATTCTCGTGTTTCGCATCACGTTTGAGCTTCAGCAAGAACCAATGAGGTTCACTCTCGTGTTACGCATCACGTTTGAGCGTCAGCAAGAACCAATGAGGTTCATTCTCGTGTTACGCAGAACGTTTGAGCTTCAGCAAGAACCAATGAGGTTCATTCTCGTGTTACGCATCACGTTTGAGAACCAATGAGGTTCATTCTCGTGTTTCGCATCACGTTTGAGCTTCAGCAAGAACCAATGATGTTCATTCTCGTGTTACGCATCACGTTTGAGCGTCAGCAAGAACCAATGAGGTTCATTCTCGTGTTACGCAGCACGTTTGAGCTTCAGCAAGAACCAATGATGTTCATTCTCGTGTTACGCAGCACGTTTGAGCGTCAGCAAGAACCAATGAGGTTCATTCTCGTGTTACGCAGCACGTTTGAGCGTCAGCAAGAACCAATGATGTTCATTCTCGTGTTACGCAGCACGTTTGAGCGTCAGCAAGAACCAATGAGGTTCACTCTCGTGTTACGCATCACGTTTGAGCATCAGCAAGAACCAATGAGGTTCATTCTCGTGTTACGCAGCACGTTTGAGCTTCAGCAAGAACCAATGAGGTTCACTCTCGTGTTACGCATCACGTTTGAGCGTCAGCAAGAACCAATGAGGTTCATTCTCGTGTTACGCATCACGTTTGAGCGTCAGCAAGAACCAATGAGGTTCATTCTCGTGTTACGCATCACGTTTGAGAACCAGTGAGGTTCATTCTCGTGTTTCGCATCACGTTTGAGCTTCAGCAAGAACCAATGAGGTTCACTCTCGTGTTACGCATCACGTTTGAGCGTCAGCAAGAACCAATGAGGTTCATTCTCGTGTTACGCATCACGTTTGAGAACCAATGAGGTTCATTCTCGTGTTTCGCATCACATTTGAGCTTCAGCAAGAAGCAATGATGTTCATTCTCGTGTTACGCATCACGTTTGAGCGTCAGCAAGAACCAATGAGGTTCATTCTCGTGTTACGCAGCACGTTTGAGCTTCAGCAAGAACCAATGATGTTCATTCTCGTGTTACGCAGCACGTTTGAGCGTCAGCAAGAACCAATGAGGTTCATTCTTGTGTTACGCATCACGTTTGAGAACCAATGAGGTTCATTCTCGTGTTTCGCATCACGTTTGAGCTTCAGCAAGAACCAATGAGGTTCACTCTCGTGTTACACATCACGTTTGAGTGTCAGCAAGAACCAATGAGGTTCATTCTCGTGTTACGCAGCACGTTTGAGCGTCAGCAAGAACCAATGAGGTTCATTCTCGTGTTACGCAGCACGTTTGAGCGTCAGCAAGAACCAATGAGGTTCATTCTCGTGTTACGCAGCACGTTTGAGCTTCAGCAAGAACCAATGAGGTTCACTCTCGTGTTACACATCACGTTTGAGTGTCAGCAAGAACCAATGAGGTTCATTCTCGTGTTGCGCAGCACGTTTGAGCGTCAGCAAGAACCAATGAGGTTCATTCTCGTGTTACGCAGAACGTTTGAGCTTCAGCAAGAACCAATGAGGTTCACTCTCGTGTTACGCATCACGTTTGAGCGTCAGCAAGAACCAATGAGGTTCATTCTCGTGTTACGCAGAACGTTTGAGCTTCAGCAAGAACCAATGAGGTTCACTCTCGTGTTACGCATTACGTTTGAGCGTCAGCAAGAACCAATGAGGTTCATTCTCGTGTTACGCATCACGTTTGAGCGTCAGCAAGAACCAATGAGGTTCATTCTCGTGTTACGCAGCACGTTTGAGCGTCAGCAAGAACCAATGAGGTTCATTCTCGTGTTACGCAGCACGTTTGAGCTTCAGCAAGAACCAATGAGGTTCACTCTCGTGTTACACATCACGTTTGAGTGTCAGCAAGAACCAATGAGGTTCATTCTCGTGTTGCGCAGCACGTTTGAGCGTCAGCAAGAACCAATGATGTTCATTCTCGTGTTACGCAGCACGTTTGAGCGTCAGCAAGAACCAATGAGGTTCATTCTCGTGTTACGCAGAACGTTTGAGCTTCAGCAAGAACCAATGAGGTTCACTCTCGTGTTACGCATCACGTTTGAGCGTCAGCAAGAACCAATGAGGTTCATTCTCGTGTTACGCAGAACGTTTGAGCTTCAGCAAGAACCAATGAGGTTCACTCTCGTGTTACGCATTACGTTTGAGCGTCAGCAAGAACCAATGAGGTTCATTCTCGTGTTTCGCATCACGTTTGAGCTTCAGCAAGAACCAATGAGGTTCACTCTCGTGTTACACATCACGTTTGAGTGTCAGCAAGAACCAATGAGGTTCATTCTCGTGTTACGCAGCACGTTTGAGCGTCAGCAAGAACCAATGAGGTTCATTCTCGTGTTACGCAGCACGTTTGAGCGTCAGCAAGAACCAATGAGGATCATTCTCGTGTTACGCAGCACGTTTGAGCTTCAGCAAGAACCAATGAGGTTCACTCTCGTGTTACACATCACGTTTGAGTGTCAGCAAGAACCAATGAGGTTCATTCTCGTGTTGCGCAGCACGTTTGAGCGTCAGCAAGAACCAATGATGTTCATTCTCGTGTTACGCAGCACGTTTGAGCGTCAGCAAGAACCAATGAGGTTCATTCTCGTGTTACGCAGAACGTTTGAGCTTCAGCAAGAACCAATGAGGTTCACTCTCGTGTTACGCATCACGTTTGAGCGTCAGCAAGAACCAATGAGGTTCATTCTCGTGTTACGCAGAACGTTTGAGCTTCAGCAAGAACCAATGAGGTTCACTCTCGTGTTACGCATTACGTTTGAGCGTCAGCAAGAACCAATGAGGTTCATTCTCGTGTTTCGCATCACGTTTGAGCTTCAGCAAGAACCAATGAGGTTCACTCTCGTGTTACGCATCACGTTTGAGCGTCAGCAAGAACCAATGAGGTTCATTCTCGTGTTACGCAGAACGTTTGAGCTTCAGCAAGAACCAATGAGGTTCACTCTCGTGTTACGCATCACGTTTGAGCTTCAGCAAGAACCAATGAGGTTCACTCTCGTGTTACGCATTACGTTTGAGCGTCAGCAAGAACCAATGAGGTTCATTCTCGTGTTACGCATCACGTTTGAGCGTCAGCAAGAACCAATGAGGTTCATTCTCGTGTTACGCATCACGTTTGAGAACCAGTGAGGTTCATTCTCGTGTTTCGCATCACGTTTGAGCTTCTGCAAGAACCAATGAGGTTCACTCTCGTGTTACGCATCACGTTTGAGCGTCAGCAAGAACCAATGAGGTTCATTCTCGTGTTACGCAGAACGTTTGAGCGTCAGCAAGAACCAATGAGGTTCATTCTCGTGTTACGCAGAACGTTTGAGCTTCAGCAAGAACCAATGAGGTTCACTCTCGTGTTACGCATTACGTTTGAGCGTCAGCAAGAACCAATGAGGTTCATTCTCGTGTTACGCATCACGTTTGAGCGTCAGCAAGAACCAATGAGGTTCATTCTCGTGTTACGCATCACGTTTGAGAACCAGTGAGGTTCATTCTCGTGTTTCGCATCACGTTTGAGCTTCAGCAAGAACCAATGAGGTTCACTCTCGTGTTACGCATCACGTTTGAGCGTCAGCAAGAACCAATGAGGTTCATTCTCGTGTTATGCAGAACGTTTGAGCTTCAGCAAGAACCAATGAGGTTCATTCTCGTGTTACGCATCACGTTTGAGAACCAATGAGGTTCATTCTCGTGTTTCGCATCACGTTTGAGCTTCAGCAAGAACCAATGATGTTCATTCTCGTGTTACGCATCACGTTTGAGCGTCAGCAAGAACCAATGAGGTTCATTCTCGTGTTACGCAGCACGTTTGAGCTTCAGCAAGAACCAATGATGTTCATTCTCGTGTTACGCAGCACGTTTGAGCGTCAGCAAGAACCAATGAGGTTCATTCTCGTGTTACGCAGCACGTTTGAGCGTCAGCAAGAACCAATGATGTTCATTCTCGTGTTACGCAGCACGTTTGAGCGTCAGCAAGAACCAATGAGGTTCACTCTCGTGTTACGCATCACGTTTGAGCGTCAGCAAGAACCAATGAGGTTCATTCTCGTGTTACGCAGAACGTTTGAGCTTCAGCAAGAACCAATGAGGTTCACTCTCGTGTTACGCATCACGTTTGAGCGTCAGCAAGAACCAATGAGGTTCATTCTCGTGTTACGCATCACGTTTGAGCGTCAGCAAGAACCAATGAGGTTCATTCTCGTGTTACGCATCACGTTTGAGAACCAGTGAGGTTCATTCTCGTGTTTCGCATCACGTTTGAGCTTCAGCAAGAACCAATGAGGTTCACTCTCGTGTTACGCATCACGTTTGAGCGTCAGCAAGAACCAATGAGGTTCATTCTCGTGTTACGCATCACGTTTGAGAACCAATGAGGTTCATTCTCGTGTTTCGCATCACGTTTGAGCTTCAGCAAGAAGCAATGATGTTCATTCTCGTGTTACGCATCACGTTTGAGCGTCAGCAAGAACCAATGAGGTTCATTCTCGTGTTACGCAGCACGTTTGAGCTTCAGCAAGAACCAATGATGTTCATTCTCGTGTTACGCAGCACGTTTGAGCGTCAGCAAGAACCAATGAGGTTCATTCTCGTGTTACGCATCACGTTTGAGAACCAATGAGGTTCATTCTCGTGTTTCGCATCACGTTTGAGCTTCAGCAAGAACCAATGAGGTTCACTCTCGTGTTACACATCACGTTTGAGTGTCAGCAAGAACCAATGAGGTTCATTCTCGTGTTACGCATCACGTTTGAGAACCAATGAGGTTCATTCTCGTGTTTCGCATCACGTTTGAGCTTCAGCAAGAACCAATGAGGTTCACTCTCGTGTTACACATCACGTTTGAGTGTCAGCAAGAACCAATGAGGTTCATTCTCGTGTTACGCAGCACGTTTGAGCGTCAGCAAGAACCAATGAGGTTCATTCTCGTGTTACGCAGCACGTTTGAG
Source organism: Squalius cephalus (assembly GCF_949319135.1). Lineage (NCBI taxonomy): Eukaryota > Metazoa > Chordata > Actinopteri > Cypriniformes > Leuciscidae > Squalius > Squalius cephalus. The sequence continues at coordinate 35,153,336 of NC_137130.1, forward strand.
CGTCAGCAAGAACCAATGAGGTTCATTCTCGTGTTACGCAGCACGTTTGAGCTTCAGCAAGAACCAATGAGGTTCACTCTCGTGTTACACATCACGTTTGAGTGTCAGCAAGAACCAATGAGGTTCATTCTCGTGTTGCGCAGCACGTTTGAGCGTCAGCAAGAACCAATGATGTTCATTCTCGTGTTACGCAGCACGTTTGAGCGTCAGCAAGAACCAATGAGGTTCATTCTCGTGTTACGCAGAACGTTTGAGCTTCAGCAAGAACCAATGAGGTTCACTCTCGTGTTACGCATCACGTTTGAGCGTCAGCAAGAACCAATGAGGTTCATTCTCGTGTTACGCAGAACGTTTGAGCTTCAGCAAGAACCAATGAGGTTCACTCTCGTGTTACGCATTACGTTTGAGCGTCAGCAAGAACCAATGAGGTTCATTCTCGTGTTACGCATCACGTTTGAGCGTCAGCAAGAACCAATGAGGTTCATTCTCGTGTTACGCATCACGTTTGAGAACCAGTGAGGTTCATTCTCGTGTTTCGCATCACGTTTGAGCTTCAGCAAGAACCAATGAGGTTCACTCTCGTGTTACGCATCACGTTTGAGCGTCAGCAAGAACCAATGAGGTTCATTCTCGTGTTACGCAGAACGTTTGAGCTTCAGCAAGAACCAATGAGGTTCACTCTCGTGTTACGCATCACGTTTGAGCTTCAGCAAGAACCAATGAGGTTCACTCTCGTGTTACGCATTACGTTTGAGCGTCAGCAAGAACCAATGAGGTTCATTCTCGTGTTACGCATCACGTTTGAGCGTCAGCAAGAACCAATGAGGTTCATTCTCGTGTTACGCATCACGTTTGAGAACCAGTGAGGTTCATTCTCGTGTTTCGCATCACGTTTGAGCTTCAGCAAGAACCAATGAGGTTCACTCTCGTGTTACGCATCACGTTTGAGCGTCAGCAAGAACCAATGAGGTTCATTCTCGTGTTACGCAGAACGTTTGAGCGTCAGCAAGAACCAATGAGGTTCATTCTCGTGTTACGCAGAACGTTTGAGCTTCAGCAAGAACCAATGAGGTTCACTCTCGTGTTACGCATTACGTTTGAGCGTCAGCAAGAACCAATGAGGTTCATTCTCGTGTTACACATCACGTTTGAGCGTCAGCAAGAACCAATGAGGTTCATTCTCGTGTTACGCATCACGTTTGAGAACCAGTGAGGTTCATTCTCGTGTTTCGCATCACGTTTGAGCTTCAGCAAGAACCAATGAGGTTCACTCTCGTGTTACGCATCACGTTTGAGCGTCAGCAAGAAACAATGAGGTTCATTCTCGTGTTACGCAGAACGTTTGAGCTTCAGCAAGAACCAATGAGGTTCATTCTCGTGTTACGCATCACGTTTGAGAACCAATGAGGTTCATTCTCGTGTTTCGCATCACGTTTGAGCTTCAGCAAGAACCAATGATGTTCATTCTCGTGTTACGCATCACGTTTGAGCGTCAGCAAGAACCAATGAGGTTCATTCTCGTGTTACGCAGCACGTTTGAGCTTCAGCAAGAACCAATGATGTTCATTCTCGTGTTACGCAGCACGTTTGAGCGTCAGCAAGAACCAATGAGGTTCATTCTCGTGTTACGCAGCACGTTTGAGCGTCAGCAAGAACCAATGATGTTCATTCTCGTGTTACGCAGCACGTTTGAGCGTCAGCAAGAACCAATGAGGTTCACTCTCGTGTTACGCATCACGTTTGAGCATCAGCAAGAACCAATGAGGTTCATTCTCGTGTTACGCAGAACGTTTGAGCTTCAGCAAGAACCAATGAAGTTCACTCTCGTGTTACGCATCACGTTTGAGCGTCAGCAAGAACCAATGAGGTTCATTCTCGTGTTACGCATCACGTTTGAGCGTCAGCAAGAACCAATGAGGTTCATTCTCGTGTTACGCATCACGTTTGAGAACCAGTGAGGTTCATTCTCGTGTTTCGCATCACGTTTGAGCTTCAGCAAGAACCAATGAGGTTCACTCTCGTGTTACGCATCACGTTTGAGCGTCAGCAAGAACCAATGAGGTTCATTCTCGTGTTACGCATCACGTTTGAGAACCAATGAGGTTCATTCTCGTGTTTCGCATCACGTTTGAGCTTCAGCAAGAAGCAATGATGTTCATTCTCGTGTTACGCATCACGTTTGAGCGTCAGCAAGAACCAATGAGGTTCATTCTCGTGTTACGCAGCACGTTTGAGCTTCAGCAAGAACCAATGATGTTCATTCTCGTGTTACGCAGCACGTTTGAGCGTCAGCAAGAACCAATGAGGTTCATTCTCGTGTTACGCATCACGTTTGAGAACCAATGAGGTTCATTCTCGTGTTTCGCATCACGTTTGAGCTTCAGCAAGAACCAATGAGGTTCACTCTCGTGTTACACATCACGTTTGAGTGTCAGCAAGAACCAATGAGGTTCATTCTCGTGTTACGCAGCACGTTTGAGCGTCAGCAAGAACCAATGAGGTTCATTCTCGTGTTACGCAGCACGTTTGAGCGTCAGCAAGAACCAATGAGGTTCATTCTCGTGTTACGCAGCACGTTTGAGCTTCAGCAAGAACCAATGAGGTTCACTCTCGTGTTACACATCACGTTTGAGTGTCAGCAAGAACCAATGAGGTTCATTCTCGTGTTGCGCAGCACGTTTGAGCGTCAGCAAGAACCAATGAGGTTCATTCTCGTGTTACGCAGAACGTTTGAGCTTCAGCAAGAACCAATGAGGTTCACTCTCGTGTTACGCATCACGTTTGAGCGTCAGCAAGAACCAATGAGGTTCATTCTCGTGTTACGCAGAACGTTTGAGCTTCAGCAAGAACCAATGAGGTTCACTCTCGTGTTACGCATTACGTTTGAGCGTCAGCAAGAACCAATGAGGTTCATTCTCGTGTTACGCATCACGTTTGAGCGTCAGCAAGAACCAATGAGGTTCATTCTCGTGTTACGCATCACGTTTGAGAACCAGTGAGGTTCATTCTCGTGTTTCGCATCACGTTTGAGCTTCAGCAAGAACCAATGAGGTTCACTCTCGTGTTACGCATCACGTTTGAGCGTCAGCAAGAACCAATGAGGTTCATTCTCGTGTTACGCATCACGTTTGAGAACCAATGAGGTTCATTCTCGTGTTTCGCATCACGTTTGAGCTTCAGCAAGAACCAATGATGTTCATTCTCGTGTTACGCATCACGTTTGAGCGTCAGCAAGAACCAATGAGGTTCATTCTCGTGTTACGCAGCACGTTTGAGCTTCAGCAAGAACCAATGATGTTCATTCTCGTGTTACGCAGCACGTTTGAGCGTCAGCAAGAACCAATGAGGTTCATTCTCGTGTTACGCATCACGTTTGAGAACCAATGAGGTTCATTCTCGTGTTTCGCATCACGTTTGAGCTTCAGCAAGAACCAATGAGGTTCACTCTCGTGTTACACATCACGTTTGAGTGTCAGGAAGAACCATTGAGGTTCATTCTCGTGTTACGCAGCACGTTTGAGCATCAGCAAGAACCAATGAGGTTCATTCTCGTGTTACGCAGCACATTTGAGCGTCAGCAAGAACCAATGAGGTTCATTCTCGTGTTACGCAGCACGTTTGAGCTTCTGCAAGAACCAATGAGGTTCATTCTCGTGTTACGCAGCACGTTTGAGCTTCAGCAAGAACCAATGAGGTTCATTCTCGTGTTACGCATCACGTTTGAGCGTCAGCAAGAACCAATGAGGTTCATTCTCGTGTTACGCATCACGTTTGAGCTTCAGCAAGAACCAATGAGGTTAATTCTCGTGTTACGCAGCACGTTTGAGCTTCAGCAAGAACCAATGAGGTTCATTCTCGTGTTACGCATCACGTTTGAGCGTCAGCAAGAACCAATGAGGTTCATTCTCGTGTTACGCATCACGTTTGAGCGTCAGCAAGAACCAATGAGGTTCACTCTCGTGTTACGCAGCACGTTTGAGCTTCAGCAAGAACCAATGAGGTTCATTCTCTTGTTACGCAGCACGTTTGAGCTTCAGCAAGAACCAATGAGGTTCACTCTCGTGTTACGCAGCACGTTTGAGAACCAATGAGGTTCATTCTCGTGTTACGCAGCACGTTTGAGCGTCAGCAAGAACCAATGAGGTTCATTCTCGTGTTACGCAGCACGTTTGAGCTTCAGCAAGAACCAATGAGGTTCATTCTCTTGTTACGCAGCACGTTTGAGCTTCAGCAAGAACCAATGAGGTTCACTCTCGTGTTACGCAGCACGTTTGAGCTTCAGCAAGAACCAATGAGGTTCATTCTCGTGTTACGCATCACGTTTGAGCGTCTGCAAGAACCAATGAGGTTCACTCTCGTGTTACACATCACGTTTGAGTGTCAGCAAGAACCAATGAGGTTCATTCTCGTGTTACGCAGCACGTTTGAGCGTCAGCAAGAACCAATGAGGTTCATTCTCGTGTTACGCAGCACGTTTGAGCTTCAGCAAGAACCAATGAGGTTCATTCTCTTGTTACGCAGCACGTTTGAGCTTCAGCAAGAACCAATGAGGTTCATTCTCGTGTTACGCAGCACGTTTGAGCTTCAGCAAGAACCAATGAGGTTCATTCTCGTGTTACGCAGCACGTTTGAGCGTCAGCAAGAACCAATGAGGTTCATTCTCGTGTTACGCATCACGTTTGAGCTTCAGCAAGAACCAATGAGGTTCATTCTCGTGTTACGCAGCACGTTTGAGCGTCAGCAAGAACCAATGAGGTTCATTCTCGTGTTACGCATCACGTTTGAGAACCAATGAGGTTCATTCTCTTGTTACGCAGCACGTTTGAGCTTCAGCAAGAACCAATGAGGTTCATTCTCGTGTTACGCATCACGTTTGAGCGTCTGCAAGAACCAATGAGGTTCACTCTCGTGTTACACATCACGTTTGAGTGTCAGCAAGAACCAATGAGGTTCATTCTCGTGTTACGCAGCACGTTTGAGCGTCAGCAAGAACCAATGAGGTTCATTCTCGTGTTACGCAGCACGTTTGAGCTTCAGCAAGAACCAATGAGGTTCATTCTCTTGTTACGCAGCACGTTTGAGCTTCAGCAAGAACCAATGAGGTTCATTCTCGTGTTACGCAGCACGTTTGAGCTTCAGCAAGAACCAATGAGGTCCATTCTCGTGTTACGCAGCACGTTTGAGCTTCAGCAAGAACCAATGAGGTTCATTCTCGTGTTACGCAGCACGTTTGAGCGTCAGCAAGAACCAATGAGGTTCATTATCGTGTTACGCATCACGTTTGAGCTTCAGCAAGAACCAATGAGGTTCATTCTCGTGTTACGCAACACGTTTGAGCGTCAGCAAGAACCAATGAGGTTCATTCTCGTGTTACGCATCACGTTTGAGAACCAATGAGGTTCATTCTCGTGTTACGCAGCACGTTTGAGCGTCAGCAAGAACCAATGAGGTTCATTCTCGTGTTACGCAGCACGTTTGAGCTTCAGCAAGAACCAATGAGGTTCATTCTCTTGTTACGCAGCACGTTTGAGCTTCAGCAAGAACCAATGAGGTTCACTCTCGTGTTACGCAGCACGTTTGAGCTTCAGCAAGAACCAATGAGGTTCATTCTCGTGTTACGCATCACGTTTGAGCGTCTGCAAGAACCAATGAGGTTCACTCTCGTGTTACACATCACGTTTGAGTGTCAGCAAGAACCAATGAGGTTCATTCTCGTGTTACGCAGCACGTTTGAGCGTCAGCAAGAACCAATGAGGTTCATTCTCGTGTTACGCAGCACGTTTGAGCTTCAGCAAGAACCAATGAGGTTCATTCTCTTGTTACGCAGCACGTTTGAGCGTCAGCAAGAACCAGTGAGCTCATCACGCTCATCTCATCACGTTTGAGCATCATCAAGAACCAATGAGCTTCACTCTCGTGTTACGCAGCACGTTTGAGCTTCAGCAAGAACCAATGAGGTTCATTCTCGTGTTACGCATCACGTTTGAGCGTCAGCAAGAAGCAATGAGGTTCATTCTCGTGTTACGCATCACGTTTGAGAACCAATGAGGTTCATTCTCTTGTTACGCAGCACGTTTGAGCTTCAGCAAGAACCAATGAGGTTCACTCTCGTGTTACGCATCACGTTTGAGCGTCAGCAAGAACCAATGAGGTTCTTTCTCGTGTTTCGCATCACGTTTGAGAACCAATGAGGTTCATTCTCGTGTTACGCAGCACGTTTGAGCTTCAGCAAGAACCAATGAGGTTCACTCTCGTGTTACGCATCACGTTTGAGCTTCTGCAAGCACCAATGAGGTTCATTCTCGTGTTACGCATCACGTTTGAGCTTCAGCAAGAGGTTTGTTCTCACGCATCAAGCAGGTTCGGTTGAGCTTCTGTTCATGTTCACTTATCAATGTTTATATGTGAATAAAAGCCTAAATTCAATCTGTTCATCATACAAAGTGATTGAGTCTCTTCATTAGTTTTACAAACTCTTCATGAACTTTTTGAAGCGTCAAAGTGGTAGTAGCTGTCAATGGAGGGACAGAAATCTCTGATTTCACATGAAATATCTTCATTTGCGTTCTGAAGATCTTACGGGTTTGGAACAACATGAAGGTGAGTAATTGATGATTATTTTTTCCATTTTTTAAGTAGAATCAACTTGGTTGTACAAGCCATTTCCACTTAAATTATACTAAACTGACTTAAATCAAGTTGAATCTTTTATAGCATATAAAAAAGTTGAAATTGTTTAAATTATTTGATAAAAGAAAGTAAAAGGTTGCCATTGACTTACTGATCATATAATTAATACAAGTATAATTATTTTATAGTGTATAATTATTTTACAGTGTACTTTTAGTCCATTACTCTGATCTCATATGCATCTTAAATTGAATTAATCACTCAAAATGAATTTTGGTTTGCAAACATAAGAATATTATAAAATATGTTATATGGATAATATAAGACAGCACACTTATGGAGTTCTGCATGCCACTCAGCTGCATAGAATATCATCATCAGTTTCACAGTAATTAAATTTGGGAAGATAATTATTATTAATCAATATGATGTGCTACTGTAGATCTATGTTATAAGCAAACGAAGCTGTTTAGATTCTGCATTAGGTTAAAAGAGAGTAAAATAGATAAGTTAACCTTTTGAACAACAACAAACTGCATGGCTGATTGATTCTTGCAAATAATAAATCATGTTTTTTATGTTTTATTTGTGCACATATGCCAGAAAGGGGAAAGCGGTGGCTGTCCTGGGCAGTGTGGAGGTGTGTGTGTGTGGAGTTATATAGGAGTATAACGTCTCACATAAGAGAGAGCGAGTGGAATGGACGTGTTTTATTGAGCTCATCGGTTACGAGTGCAGGCATAGAGTCTCTCAGCTGTGATGTGGAGGCACTCGTAAGCTTCATTAGTTTTTACCTCATTAATCTGTTCTCTCATAACCTGTAACACACAATTCACCTCAGTTCATTACACTACACAGCCCGCACGAGAGGGCTTCATTCATATAAATATATAGTGTTTGATAAGGATTGTTGGAAAACAAACAAGTAAACGTTAAATTCATTTTATTTTTTAATACAGTTATTCAATTGTTACGAGTGTTTAATGAGATATTGTAAACATATGAATAATTTAAAATAATTAACCTATTAATGATATGAAGGCAACATTCTTACTCTTACTTGTTTCAAGTAAAACACACATGCACAGAGTGTACTTTTATAAAATAAAATAATTTTCATATACTTATATCATACTTACTTGCAGTCATAGTTATTTTTGCCAGGGGATGAGCGTGTTCATTTATTTGTTTAATTAATTACATTTATTTGGCAAATTAATTAATCCAAGCCACTTAAGGTTGATGGCCTTTTTAATAATATTGTTGTATCAGTCATACCCATACAGAATAATACACAAATAAATATTTTCACCTCCCAAATTCCACCGTTTCATAAACTTTGTTAATTTTCTTTAGAAATATTTTTTCTCGCTCTCTCATTCATAGCTATTTTTACCAGTCCATTAAGATGATCTCATCATACACTTAATGGTTTTATTTCCAACGACTCTCCATTTTTAGTTATTTTATTAAAAGTAATAGTTATTTTTCTTCTTTTTTCTTTAAGAGTATTGGGTGGCAGTCCAGTATCAGATCTCGTACATTAGAATTAGAGATTCTGATAAGCATAGAGATTATTAATACGAAAGTCTAAACATTTATTTTGCTTTCATTGAAAAACCTGGCTCAAAAATCCATAATATAATGTATTTTTTGTTCATAAGGATTCCTCTACGTGTTGTTTCGGACAGAGCTCTGTTGCAGCGGGCTCTTGACACAGACATCAGGTTCTCCTCCTGTTTCATGGATCATTCGTTTAATACCAAACTAACTCCACAATATCAATGTGCCATTAAAAGTGTGTCTGTGTCCTCATGTGTGTGTCCTCTGTGTCCTAAATACATTGCAGATATGCTCACTGAATATAAACCCAACAGATCACTCAGATCACTAGGATCATATCAGCTAGAAATACCAAGGGTTCACTCTAAGCATGGTGAATCTGCTTTTAGCTATTATGCCAGCCGCAGCTGGAACCAGCTTCCAGAGGAGATCAGATGTGCTCCTACTGTAGTCACATTCAAATCCAGACTCAAAACACATCTGTTTAACTATGCATTTACTGAATGAGCACTGTGCCAATGTTCGTCCGACTGTTTTTACTGTACTGTATTTTATTTTTTATTTTTCTAAACTGTTTTAATTATTCTTATTTCTTTTTATTATTTTAATTTCTTCTATGTAAAGCACTTTGAATTGCCATTGTGTATGAAATGTGCTATATAAATAAACTTGCCTTGCCTTGCCTCATGTGTGCCATGCTGTGACACTCAGAACAATGTTGTGCTGTATAACAACACTCATCTTTAGTTTCCCACAGCCGCTGTAACACAGATCTCTTGCGTCACATTCATTGTCGTTTAAAGTCTTTCAAAAGATTCTGAATAATGTATAAAAGAGGGTGGTCTTCTGTTTAGCATGAATCACAATATTAATTGGTAAATATATTGTAAGTTGTCTTTTCAAGGTGTAATGCATACTAAAGATGTGTTTTTTTCTGTTCTTATCCTGCAAATGTAGCCTAATGAATCAAGACCATTAAATTTGACCTAACACTGATGCGGAGACAGTAACACAATTCATATTAAATCAAATGAAGGAATGAATGTTCTGCAATTAATCTAATGATTTCATTGTCCTTCAATATTCCCTGTTTGATTGAGTCTGAACTATTGAAGTGAAGCCTATGTGCTCATTATATCAGCTCAGAGTGTGAACACATATTCAAGCTTTCTTCATTCTACAGACATTTGACCTGAAATTGACTGAAGAGAAACTACTTGATTTGAGATAATATTTAATCTACATTTCTGCGGTAACTATATTATATTTCATATCTAGATTTATATTTCATAACCATCTTATATTTCATATCTATCTAGTACTCAAATATTTTTAAAGGGTTATTTCAAAGGGTTAACCAAAGGGTTTGGTTAAGCTCAAACGTGCTGCGTAACACGAGAATGAACCTCATTGGTTCTTGCTGAAGCTCAAACGTGATGTGTAACATGAGAATGAACCTCATTGGTTCTTGCTGAAGCTCAAACGTGATGTGTAACATGAGAATGAACCTCATTGGTTCTTGCAGAAGCTCAAACGTGATGCGTAGCACGAGAAGCCTAAATAAAATATGTTCATCATATAAAGCGATCGAGTCTCTTCAGAAAATTTTGGACTAAACCACTTGATTCATATGGATTAGTTTTACGATCTCTTTATGAACTTTTTGAAACGTCAGTTAGGTAAGTTAGGTAAGGGACAGAAATCTCTCTGAAGATAATTTAAAAGATCTTCATTTGTGTTTCAAAGACATATGAGGATTCTAATTCAACGTAACCAATGCTTCTGCTTTCAGAAAACAGAAAAGTTAATTTCTACAAAACACGGTGAATGTCTGAACTGCATTCTCCCGAAATCCCAGAAGTAATGCATTGTTTAAAAAATCCTAATATATCCCAGAGCTAAAATAATTTAAATAATACATTAAAAATTGTCACAGGAAAAAAATGTAATTGCAAAATATCAAATTACACCCTGGAGCTTGATTCTTTAACCAAACATGCTCTGGCTGGTTAGGTTCTGTCACAGAGGACCAGGCTGCCACGCACACATTAATTTCTCCTCTCTCAGAGGCAAGAAAACAATTAGGTGTCTGGAAACACATTTCACCATCAGCCACTTGACACAGTTTTGGACTTATCACAGGGGCAACTGTCTGCGGAAGGGCGAAAGACAAAGTCATTACAGTCAGACTTCTAGGAAAAGCTCACGATTTAAAAACATTTCAATTATGAGTGAAATGAGGATGCTAAATAATAGCCTAATTCAGTGATTTTTAACCGTCGGATTGTGACCCAGGTCTGTTTTGACTGCAGGGGAAAACATTGCGAATAACTAAATGCAACAAACCACATAATATTCAAAAAAATAAGTGAAATTTTCGAAGGGAGGAGAAAATGCTTCCCATATATTTTACATTTGACATTGAAGGCCATGTGTCCAATCCAATCAATCTACATTTTGGCACAAATTCATCTGTCAATTGTGAGACGCTTGACATATTAAAGAGATGCCCTCATCCTTGAAAACCATTTAAAAAAATATATAAATACAAATGTCAATAAAATAAAGTTAGAAATAAAATATGACCCAGACTAGATAAAAAATGGGTTTAGTCACAATGCATGATATAAAGTCACACTGTGAGATCTAATGTTGCAATTATGAGGAAAAAAAACCCAATTGCAGGATTTGAAATCACATTACATAATCAATATTTATCGTTACAATTACGAGAAAATTGAGAGGCTGATCACTGCAGAGTCAATGGGTGGAGCTCGGCGTCCAGCTCCTCCTCTATTGATTTATTGGGTGGAGCTTGACATCCAGCTCCTCCTCTCTGGGTGTAATGGGTGGAGCTTGACGTTCAGCTCCTTCTCTCTGGGTGTAATGGCTGGAGCTTGACGTTCAGCTCCTTCTCTCTGGGTGTAATGGGTGGAGCTTGACATTCAGCTCCTCCTCTCTGGATGTAATGGGTGGAGCTTGACATCCAGCTCCTTCTCTCTGGGTGTAATGGGTGGAGCTTGACATTCAGCTCCTTCTCTCTGGGTGTAATGGGTGGAGCTTGACATCCAGCTCCTTCTCTCTGGGTGTAATGGGTGGAGCTTGACATTCAGCTCCTCCTCTCTGGATGTATTGGCTGGAGCTTGACGTTCAGCTCCTCCTCTCTGGATGTATTGGCTGGAGCTTGACGTGCAGCTCCTCCTCTCTGGATGTATTGGCTGGAGCTTGACGTGCAGCTCCTCCTCTCTGGATGTAATGGGTGGAGCTTGACGTTCAGCTCCTCCTCTCTGGATGTATTGGCTGGAGCTTGACGTGCAGCTCCTCCTCTCTGGATGTAATGGATGTGGGCAATAATTGATGTGGGCATCCAACCCTACACAGTTCGCAAATTGTGAACAAGTTTCATATGTGAGATATAAAGTCACATTGCAAGATGTGCAATTTTGAGATTTATTTATTATTTATTAATTATTAATTATTTTTACTCTAGGGGGAAATGGCTTCCATTCCTATACCGTTCTTGGTAATATTTTCAATCTTTGATGTTTTTACGACATTTTTAGTTACAAAGTTTTTGTGCTTTGTTGGGTCGTCACATGATGTCTGTGTAAAGTCTTGGTACTGAAACAAAACCAGTTAAGAACCACTGGTCTAAGGGGCCGTTTACACAACGCCTTTTTCAACTAAAAAAACTGAACGTTTTGGCCGTTCATTTACATGAGAACATTTTGGGGCCCTGAAAACACAAACTTTTGTAATCAGGTTTCAAAGTGCAAGTTTTTGAAATCGCCTCTGTGTAAAAAACAAACACAAATTTGTGAAAACGGTGAGGTCATACGCATGTGTATTACGTGTTCAGGCTATAGATGCGTTGTGTTTCTTTACAAAGTGACATTGCCATCTACTGGCCTGGCATGAATAATACAGCGTTTTTAATCGTTTTGCTGATCCATGTGAATGGGGATAATTTTGACAACGTTGTCGTTTGTGCGTGAAAAAAGCTAAGGAAAAACGTTTACGTTTTTAGTACATCGTTTTCGAGTAAACGTACCCTACGACTTTTTAAATGTCAAGTGTGTGTGTGTGTGTGTGTGTGTCGGTGTCTGGAGTTCCCTCCTCCACCTGTGTTCTCATTCAGCTCTCGGCTCCTTTCAAAACAAGGTAAGGTTAGTAATGTTGCTGCGTTTCGATGATCAAACACAGCGCTATCACGTGTGTGTGGTGACAAGGGCAGTGCGTACAGATATTCTTTAATTGTGGCAGGCCTTACTGCCCCTGCCTGTCAATCACAGCGCTTTGAATTGCACGAAATTTGCTCCATTCCTTCAGTTAAATGATGTATCCAATTAAAAGCGTTCGAATTCATGATCTTCACTCAAGGTTAAATGAAGGCACTCGCTGCTGTCACTGAGGGTGATTAAACGCTGCCTACATTAGCCACGGTCGCACAAAAAAAAATTCAAATTTGGCTCTAAAGCTTGAATCTTTATTCATTATCAAACACACTCGCTGTATAAATGCGTCATACTTTTCCTCCTAATCACCAAGTTCATTCTGAAACTGCCCACTGCTTCCACACTGAAAAGAATGTGATCTTTAAATTGTGCTACTTTAGACACACACACACACACACACACACTAGCGTTGATGTTCAAAGGCCTCTCATGGGGAAGATAAGGCTGGTCTGTCACACCATCACACTTTCAGTGCGTCTCGGATCAAACTCAGGCACATTTGAAAGGAAACTTTGAGTTAGTCAAACAGGAAGAATGTGGAAGTATCATGAAGTGTTGTGGTAAACATGACCCTGTGTAAGGTCTCGTTCTTATTTCAGTTTGGCAATTAAAATAAAACAATGTGATTGTTGCGAAAATCAAACCCATAGCTCAAATAGTAAAACATGGTGCTATAGCAATGCCAAGTGTTCAATTTTCAGAGAATTTATGGACTGATAAACAATGCATACCTTGAATACAAAAAAAAGATCGGCAAAATGGCAAAAAAAAAAAATCAGTGGCTGTTATGAAAATGGACCATATTTACTTTCTTAATTCATGTTCTTGGTCTTCAAGCGCACGATTGGAATTTATTCAAAATTGTTCACTTTTTTTTGACTTATTTTATATATATATTTATATATTTTTTTGACTATTATAGCCAATTAGCTATTTAGCATTGTTTTAGCCTACTGTTATAAGTAATGCAGCCTTGCTAAAAAGTTAACGCACTGATATAATGACAGCGGGCCAAAAATGAAATTCTGTCATCATTGACTCACCCTCATGTTGTTTCAAACCTGCATGAATTTCTTTCTTCTGCTGAACACAAAAGAAGACATTTTGAAGAATGTCAATAACCCAACCGTTGATTGGACCCCATTGCGTTCCAAAGTATTTTTTTCCCAATGGAAATCAATGGGGTCCATCAACAGTTTGGTTACCAATATTCTTCAGAATATCTTCTTTTGTGTTCAGCAGAAGAAAGAAATCCTCACACAGGTTTGGAACAACTTGAGTGCGAGTAAATCATTTTTGTGTGAAATCTCCCTTTAATTTAATAAAGGCATTACGGCAATAAAAGCAAATAAGATATGAAACATAAATAGCATTTCCATTAGGATACGATGAGATACTTGGGACACAATCAACAGCGCAAACACAGAGACCAACTGACCAATTATGTTATTCAACGCCCACTTTTAACTGGCCAATCAATTCCTGATAGATAAAATCAAGTCCTGCTTTACATTGAAATGATTCACTCATACATGAAAAAGGGTCAATGCAGTATTTTGTCTGTGATTAGAGATCTTTGTTGATGTTGAGTATGCACTGAAAGCCATGAAGAACAGATGAGAATGACCCTGTCTTCACTCACTTTCTCCAGAAATAAAGGCATGATTAGCTTCATTTCAACAGCCCACACAAACCCTCGGAGTCTGGCCCTCTAATGTGTGAATTACCTGTCAAAGTCTCTAGGAGTTTCACAAAAGTACAAAACATTCAGCGGACTAGAAAATGACAAAAATGAGGCATAACGTGCTGCGATGTGCATTAATTTGCGGTGGTAAGATAGATTGTTGCGGGGGTGTGTATATGCATGCGTATGCTGGCTCTGTTTTGTGTTGAGGGGTGATGAATGTGTTCGACTCCAGGAATACAGCAGTGAATTATGACCTCGTAATAAAACACAAATCAGCCATGCGTCCCACGCCACTTTCCTGCAAACTTTCCATTTTAGTACTTTTAATTAGCCCTTGAGGACTATATTTCTCTCATCTACAATAACCGAATAAACAGATACATCAGTAATCACTGACGACTAGAAAAAAAAAAAATTTGAAAACAAGACAGCTGTTTAGTTAAAGGAATAATTTACATTCCCTTGTGAAAAAGAAGTGTGCTTAATTGTATATTGAATTTAGTATAGTATAGTAGTATAGTATATTCAATATTGCATTTAATTGAACATATAAATTGAAGAGGATATAAAACTGTACTTGTGAATCATATGTTAATGAAAAAAGGCCACTTCCATGTTCTTAACACAAGGTGCATTTTTAAAAAGTGCACTTTGTAGTCAAATTAAAAGTTTTACTTTAAACTATATTTACTTTAAACTTTTGTTGTGCTTTAAAGAAGTACTCTTATTTTTATGTTGACTAACAACTTTAAAGCACATCTAAAGAACTTCATTATAATTTTTAACGTTATTTGATATCACATTTAAAGTGAATATTTTACTAAATTGCAACTTCATCATTACGAATGTGTAATTACAAAAATATTTAAATACATGAAATGCGAGTTCACTGTAAAAGAAATATATGATCAGCAAGTCATGGCAACTTATGATTTGACATAAAAATAATACATTCAAATAATTTAAGCAATTTAAAGTTATACGAGATTCAACACGATTTTTAATATAATTTACTGTAAATTGACGTGACTTGTTCAACCAAGTTGATTCTACTTAAACATTTAAGGCAACAACTGAACTTAAGTTTTTAAGTTGAAATACTTTAGGTGGACGTTTTTTAACAGTGTAGGCAGCTTCTTAATTTCATTTAAAAAAAATGATATGTCACACACACATGTACTCTGTCTTGGTCTGGTAGATGCTAGTGGTGTCAGCAATAATCAGTCACACTAAATTGCTCACAACTGTAGAGATGACTCTAATTAGCAGGCTGTTCAGGGCTCTGGATGTGTGTGTGTGTGTGTGTGTGTGTGTGTGTGTGTGTGTGTGTGTGTGTGTGTGTGTGTGTGTGTGTGTGTGTGTGTGTGTGTGTGTGTGTGTGTGTGTGTGTGTGTGTGTGTGGGAGAGAGGAAGAAAGCTGTCATCTGTCAGGAAGAGTCCTTGTTAACTACAACTTCACCAACTTCTCTGCACTCTGGCATTGCATCACATCCTCAGCCAATAAGAATGTGAATCTGTTGCTGAAATATTCTGTCCTCAGGTTTCTGTTCTGAGAGGAAAAAAAATAAAATCTCACATGTGTCTGATCTAGAATTACAAAAGAGATCCCAACAATGTTTCAGACTCTGATTTGCCAATATTACAAATTCTGCAATCAAGATTTTCAATATGAGCTCAAACATTTTTCCATTACAACATTTTATAGGTCTCTAATGTCTGCCTGTTTTTATTTCTCCTAAAGATGTTTTAAGATAAACACCAGAGTTGAGAAAACCATTAATTATCCTGAACCTTGAAAGAGCAACTTCCAGAGAAAAATAATAACCGAGTAGCGTTCTTGTATATCTCAAACAGTAATATGGGTTATTGATTCCCAAAGAATGAATTCAATTAAATTAAATAATAATAATAATAATAATAATAATAATAATAATAATAATAAAGTAATGCAAGTCTTTTGGCACTTTAGCATACTTTTAAAAAGAGTATGGTTATACAGTGTGAACTAAATGTAATTCCTTTGGGCACTTAATTGCATGTTAATTACAATTAAATGAAAATTATTTTAGTTTAAATTCATAATAAAAGCAAACAGCATTTCCACTAACTAAAATACACTTCAATGTTATTTCTATTGAGACTTGTAAATATATGTTTACAAATACACATTTGTAATCCTGAAGTTGCAATATTTCAAATGTTTGTCAACACATAAAAATAAGTATACTTCTTTAAAGCGTGACAAAATATTATTAAAGTTTTAATTTAGCTTTCCTGTAGCTCAAACAGTAGAACGTTGGCGCTTGCAACGCTAAGGTCATGGGTTCGGTTCCCAGGGAAAGCAAGACCTGATAAGAATGTAAATGTGTACCTTGAAATGTGATGTAAGTTGCTTTGGATAAAAGCGTCTGCCAAAAAATGCATAAATGTAAATTTGCCATTATTAAAAAGTGCGCCTTTTAAAAGTGTACTTACATATAGTCATGTATTGTACTCTAAGTACACTTACAGTAAGTGTCATTTTATTAATACTCATATTTAATATTATATTATCTGCAATTACAGTTTTTAAAAAAATATTTTAATATTCAAAGAACTCTATAGTGCACATGGAATATAATAAAGTACACTTCTTTTTTTTTAAAGAAACAATCAAGCCCAGCCCAGGTGAGAAAAAGTAACGCAAAAGTAATACTTTCAAAAAGTATCGCAATTAGTTACTTTTTAAGAGAGTAATGCAATATTGCAATGCATTACTTTTCAAAGTAACTTTCCCCAACACTGATGCTAGCAATGCCAATGTTAAGCAGCAGTAAATGCATGAAGTTATGAATGTCTTTGGATAAACGCGTCTGCCATATGACATGAATGAGAACTCAATTAACTCTCCTGAGCGCTGAAAAGCAAGCTCTGACTCTGAGCAATAAAGTTTCCTTTTATCATATTATTGGATATTTTCATCATGTCTGTGTGCATGACGTGAAGATTCATGCAGAGCTACAGATGATGGTGGCATGCAGCTACCTGAAGCAAAAATGGCTGTGTGTGTGTGTGTTTCAGCGAAGACAAAGAAGTGTGTGTGTGTGTGTGTGTGTGTGTGTCAGGGCCCAGCGGTGCCCGCAGTGTTGCGGGGACGTGTGTGTGGGAGGGAACCGCCTGTCAAGAGAGCTCATGGAAAGATAACAATAAATGTCTAATAATGACAGTTAATGAGCTTGATTAAGTTGATTTGTTATGGAAAAAAATGTGAGGGCAGAGGAGAGGCATGTAGGCACTGTAATAAGAGATTCATTTTAATAGATACAAATTCAGTGGGGTTTTGAAACACAATGGGGCTGCATGGAAAATTAGCTGGAAGTACAAAGGGACACTAGATTAATTCTGTCACAGACATATTTCTCATAATTGCACCAGCCATCTCATGTCTGAGTTCACCTGCCGCTTATGACTGTAAGATTTATATTTTTTTATCCGCTTTTTCGAGAGAGTGACATCAGGGGGCCAGAAACATAGTCATGAAGTTTATACGTTTGTCGTTTATCTTTCATGCCATCCTCCAGCAAAGTTGTATTTCCGTGACATTTGAAGCGATGTCACATCCAGCTGTGTAATTATGTTTTTTTTTTTTTTTCTTCTCATGCACAGGGACTATATTGTATACCTGTTCTTTTGCCTTCCAGCCAGATGAATGAAACCTCCACAACAACTTTCTTTCATTTCTCTCCCTGCCATTCCCCGAAAGTTTCATTGAATGTGTTTGAATCTGATATTTTCCCGTCTGCGTATAGGAGCGCATCTCCTTTTGGGAGGGTTAATTAGGAGAAACCTGTTGAGAGAAATTTCCAATGAGGGTTTAAGATGGAGTGTATTCAGAGCATTCAGATCCTCATCATATCGCCTGCAGCAGTGTGTGTGTGTGTGTGTGTGTTTCTTGTCTCCAGAGGGACTGGATTAATTGAATACATTAAAGGGCAAGAGAGCTGCAGGCCTTATTTATTTGCTTGCTGTCTCAGACTTGTTTAAATGAGACCCACTGCTGCTTTGGCTCCTCTGGGCGTTGATCTCTGGGTAAACACTCGCTGTTTAGCTGCCATCAGTGTCGTGTTCCTGTTATCCAAAATGTTATTTATAAATGTTGCACCCTTGAGTGGGAAACTGCTCTCTGTCAGCCAGTGAAATGATCAAAGCCGCCCTAAACGACTGGAGATGTGCGCCGTTTACTGTACTAGTGCAGCAATGAGGGAGTTTCATTTGGGATATTCACCCCAAACATATGTTAGAAATATTCAAATAATTCACTGACTGTAATGTTTTTATAAACCTGACTCGATGTATCTCGATGTCTCGCATTTTCAGCAAACAAGGACTCTTAATAAATGTTGGTCTTTTCCTCACACAAAGTTATCATGTGATTTCAGATGGCATATGAGCTGGTTTTATGATCATTTCATGGTATTGTTTTGTCATTTTGGAGCTTGACAGGCCCAGTCGCTGTTCACTTTCATTGTGTAGAAAAGAGCTTGGATATTCTTCCGGAATCCCAGATTCAGATTCATTATTTATTGTCCTCGATAGAGGAAATTTGTTTTCACAGACTGTACAGCAACATTCAACACGCATAATATGCACATACACACAGAATACACATATTTTTGTACACATAAATAGACATATTGCACAAAAAAGAAAAAAACATTATAGAATACACTCACTCAAATCTACGTTTGTGTTTCACTTTAAGTTGCCCCATATGGAATGACACGAGAGTCAGTAAATGCTAAAAAAGAAGTAGACTTTAGCATACTTTTAAAATGACAGTAATGAAATAAAATACTTATATAAAAAATAACATATAAAATATAAATATTAAAGAAGATACTTACATGTAAAGTGAATGTACAGTGTAAAAAAATCTATGATCAATAAGTAAAACATGTTTTTACATTGCTTTAACTCGTCAAAATAACTTAAGCAATTTTCAACTTTTTAAAAAAAGTTTCAACTCTTTTTTTTTTTTTAAGTCATTTTAAAGTAATTTAAGTTGATATTACTTGAACATACAAATTGATTGTACTTAAAAATTTAAGGCAAAATGGATCCAAATGTGATGTTCCTAATTTGGACATCAAAGGTTCTGTAAAAATGTTTAAATGTTTTTGAAAGACATCTCTTATGCATATCAAACACAACACATTTATTATTTCTGTACATTATTACATCACTTGGATGTTTTGTGGCTCTTTCAAAGTAAAATGTCAAGTGGCACTAAAAGGATGTTCAGTTTACAAAACAGAAGAACATGAATGTAGCAACTTTTTGTTACGCTGGTTGTTGTACGTATGCTGCAGTTCGGAAATTAAATGTCTGGTGATTCGCACTAAAAAGTTAATGCTCTATATCGAGAAAAAAAAGTTGTTTCAACTTAAAAAAGTGTTAAAATGTTAAGTTTAGTCAACTTGAAATGTGAAGTACTAAGTGACAACTTGCATATTTGAGTTGACTAAACTTAAAATTTGAAGGCAGCACAAACACTTACTTTTTTAGATTGAAACAACATTTTTTTTTTTTTACAGTTAAAGGGGTCATGACGTGGATTTTTAATTTTTTAAATATGTTCCTTGAGGTTCACCTCTAATGTTAATAAAGATTTTTGCCCAAATAACTAATAAATGTACATGTGGAAAAACAATTATTTTCAACCTTCATTCTGACCTTCTGAAATTATACGTTTTTAAAGCGCGACTCTTTAAGGCTTGTCAGTAATTGGCCACTGATTATGATTGGCTAACATTGCATAGGACACAGTATCAGTGCCCACTCACTATTGCACAAGAGTAAATGTTTTGAAAACCTTATCCATATAAAACCATCCATACAGCTGCTTCATCTCAACAAAAGTTCTCTCCATTTCACTGTGCCTTGCTGCAAACATACAATCCTTCAACGCGATCCGAGATGCCGTTAAATAAACCTTCCACTTGTTCCTGATGCTGGGATCCTTCTGAAGTCTGTCCAGACACACGAATGAGATGTTTAAACTTGACGAAAGCAAACTTTTTGTCCTCTTGTCAGCAGACTCAAGCGCATGGAGTAAAATGAACGTGCATCTGTACACTGTGTCCAGTGTAGACAGCGTCAGTGATTATAATGGCTTCTGTTTGCTTTTGACGTGACACTCAAATGCAGTGAAGGCAAATGTCAGGCGTTAAGCGACTGAACACCAGTGGGCGGGGCCTATAGTGTGATGATGTATAACTATTTGTCAGCGTGTTGCTCTGGAGGCGGGCATTATGCAAATATATTTGCCAGTGTGACGTCACAGATCCCGCAATATCAAAACGAGCCGTTTTTGGAGCTTGATTAAATTAATGCTTTGTTTACAACGAGGAGGGTGTTTTAAACTATGAAACTTGTAGGATGTTTAATGGTACAAAGACCTCTTATATGTCAAAAGATCAAGGAAAATTTGATTTCTCATGTTATGAAGCAAACCTGAAATAAAAACGGATTTGCTGAAGCAACCATGACATTTTGGCTTTTTTCTACTCAACAGTGCTGTATCAGGTCAGTTACCTAGCAAGTTTAGTACAGTAGAAAAGCGATACATATGGAGCTGATTATGTGATTTATACGTCAATGTATTATTGTACAAATTATACACTATGGTATAAATCAGTTTACGGTCACAACACAGTATTGTAAAAGGAACAGTATGAAATAAGTCTTTATTGATTTATAATCTGACCCTGTAATCAAAATTTATGTGAAAAGGAATAAAAGTGGTTGGTGTTTTACTGTTTTTTTTTTTTTTATTTCAGCGATGCATGTACGTTTTTGGAGTTTTGCAAATGTAGATAGAGGCACATTTTTCAAACATGACGATGATGCAACAAAACAAAAGTTTGAAGCCATTCTTTCTGCTATAGAAAAGCAAATTACCAAATGATAACCATATATGATAGAGACTGGGACATAGCAGTTCCCTTAAAACTTGAAATGAACACGTTTTCTTTTTTTTCTCCTGTCTTAATTGCCTCGCATTAAGCAGTTTCTTGAAAAGTGTGCATAATTGCATTACAGTCTGGAAGGTAGAGATATGCAGAAGATATTTGCAGGTTTGAAAGAAAAAAAAAACCCTATGGATAGAGGTTGAGAAATATGCAAATGAGAAAGATATTTGTCCCTCGTTAATGAGCCACACCAGCAAAACTAGAACGACAGAGTTTCTAACTTAAACGCACAACAACAACAACAGAAATGTTTAACCCCTGCTAATCTTACATGTCCGAGACACACACAAATCCACCATTAGTCTGTCCGCACATCATTAAATTTACGCGTTTAGTCACGCAGGAAGTTTGCATTTCTTTGAACCGTTTGTTACTTTGCACTGATTTCAAATGCCAAAGCAAATGCTAAGGACAAAAATCGCACGTGACTCCAACATTCAAATGCTTCAGACAAATATCAAGTAATTCCAGAAACATTTTAAGGAAACACTTAAATAAAAGGGTTCGGTGATAAAGAAAAATTAATATTACAGGTTTGGAAGCAACCGTCTCAGAGTTTGGTATTTTTATGTTCCTAAATATAATACAGCATGTTCCCAAGTCTCTCCAACACAGAGGCAAACTTTCCGGTAAACACGTTTGTCTGATTATATCCCAGCAGTTCTCTCGCCTTCAATCAGGAGAAAAGTATACCGGCAGGAAAAGTGACACAGAAATTGTAGGATTTTAGTCAAAAAGTCTATTTACAAATCAGTTCAATAGAGAGTGTGTACGAGAACACCAGCCATTTCCTTCCCAGCAAGACTCGCTACATTACACGGGCTCATTTTCATCTCTCCATTTCAGACTTTAATCAGACTTTAACTGCCGCAATATGAAAGTGTCTTAAACAAAGGGCTCTGCTCTCTACAATAACACTTAAAAAGGCCCTTTGTGTGGCTTTTTCCCCCTGCGAACAATAGCAAATTATATCGGGGTAAGAAATCTTTTATAATGAATCACACATTTGCTGATTGCAAATAATTGCGTTAGGCGTGTGATATTGGCGGGGTCGTAGAGGTGACTGTGCTTCGAGTAATGTGAGGATTTGATCTCTGGCCCTCGCTGATGAGGTCTATTCACAGCACCGCTGACCTGCCACTTCACTGTGATGAGGAGAGTGTTGGTTAAAGTTTGGAGCGAGGTGCGATTAGAAGAGAAGCCGCTCTCAACCCGTCCACCCCCACGAGCCTCTGTGCTAAACCTGAGGTTTCTCTGACCCGGGTCTGCTGGAGAGAACACACAAAGGAGAAACCCACACTCAATTACCTGCTCAAACAAACGTGGCACGGGTTAACCGATGACGAGAAAGTGATAGACGGATACAAAAACGGGCTTGTGTGGTCGAAGCCGTGGCCTATAACCGCTGGCGCACAAGTCAGACAGAGAAAGGTATCGCAGAAAAAAATCTCATGCCACACGTGTTGTTTACAGGGTATAGAGACAGAGCGCATTTAGGCCACGCCCACACCGGGGTTGGTGGACAATTCAACTGTCTCCATCGTCATCCTATGTGCATATGACTTTCTTCTTTCAGACGAATAAAATCGGAATTATATAAAAAAAAAATGTCCTGGCTCTTCCAAGCTTTATAATGGCAGTGAATGGCCGTTTCTGTTTTGAAGTCCATAAAAGTGCATCAATCCATCATAAAAGTGCATCTATCCATCATAAAAGGACATCTATCCATCATAAAAGGGCATCTATCCATCATAAAAGTGCATCTATCCATCATAAAGGTGCATCTATCCATCATAAAAGTGCATCTATCCATCATAAAAGTGCATCTATCCATCATAAAAGTGCATCTATCCATCATAAAAGTGCATCTATTCATGATAAAAGTGCATCTATCCATCATAAAAGTGCATCTATCCATCATAAAAGTGCATCTATCCATCATAAAAGTGCATCTATTCATGATAAAAGTCCATCTATCCATCATAAAAGTGCTTCTATCCATCATAAAAGTGCATCTATCCATCATAAAAGTGCATCTATCCATCATAAAAGTGCATCTATCCATCATAAAAGGGCATCTATCCATCATAAAAGTGCATCTATCCATCATAAAAGTGCGTGCATCTATCCATTATAAAAGTGCATCTATCCATCATAAAAGTCCATCTATCCATCATAAAAGTGCATCTATCCATCATAAAAGTGCATCTATCCATCATAAAAGTGCATCTATCCATCATAAAAGTGCTCCACACGGCTCCTGGGGGTTAATAAAGGCCTTCTGAAGTGAAGCGATGCGTTCGTGTAAGAAAAATTTCCATATTTAAAACTTTATCAAGCTTCAGACAGACGGCCTACGCATCGATTTAGAGAAAAGTGTCACAGAATGATCTCATGCAACACGTGGCATTTATTTAAAGTGTTCTGGTGGTATACGGTAGGGTTTGCTACAAAATTAATAGAAATTTAATGAAAATCCTGACCTTGGCCGTTGGTCTTCTGTGCACCACTGAGCATTCATGAGACTCTAGCAATATCTGCTGTGTTCGTCAAAACTAGAAGTTATCATGTTCACATCTGTCAACTGTGATTCTCTGAGGCCCTGTTTACAGCTGGTATTAAGATGCATTTTGGTCGATCGGATCACAGGTGGACGACGCTAAATACAGGAGTAAACGGGGTGTAAAACGTCTCAAGCACTTTGTCCACTTTCAACCACTTCCAGGAGTAGTAGAAAACACATTCAACCGGATTGCTTTCGTAGTGTAAACGCTCATGTGGTGAATGTGTTCAAACAGTCACAAAACACCGTCTACTGATCTAATGAGTAACATTATGGGAAGAGCTCTAGCCAGACAGGATTTAAACTTTGTCTTACAGAAGTGTTTGAAAGTGGACAAAAGAGACGGATTAAAACACCAAGTCAGAACGGGAATGAGTCTCCCTCGTCCACTTATGATCCGAACGACCAAAACGCATCTTAATACCAGATGTAAACAGGGCCTGACAACCGGAGTTCAGGTCTGGAGGTATTCAACTCAGTGAAGAAAGTACACGGATACTTTTAGGAGATTTCTAAGTGTTGTAGGCCTATTTCATGTCGCATTTTAATTAATCTTGATTGTGTGCTTTTCCTGGGTGAGTCGGAATGAACTGCGGCGCTAATATCTAATATAATAATCGTGAACGCACAGTGTTGCACTGAAGACCAAGGCCAAGGTTGGTCAAAGAAAGCGTGTGATCCACTGACGACACTCAAATGAAGAACACAGACGCACAAATTAGCATCAGGTTTAAGACATGCTTATTTGGGCGGTAAATAATGCCGCAAGCACCAGTAAATATACGAGCGCAAACCATAGTAAATCACCTTGCATGATTCATTTAAATTTCCTTCCTACCATACATTTTGTGTCTGAAAGGTAAACTCTTACAAAAGCAAATGCAATAAGGTCAGCCGCAAAAATAACCCTGCCCACGCCTTTTCAGCGCTAGTTTTTCACTGCGTGTCTTTAGTAAATCCTGATGGTAGTTTTTTAACGGCAAAAGGGGGTTTGAGCTAATGCAAGGCTCTATGACTTTTGCTCAGATAATCTTAAAAATGTTGAATCTGTTAAGTGTCATTTTTATAATGAAATCTATCAAGGTCCCACCACCCAAGGGAAAAAGAAGTACACTTTAACATAATTTAAAAAAAAAAAAATTATATTAAATGCAAGTAGGACTGCATTGCACTTTAATGACAGTTATCAACTTGTCAATGTTATCAGGCTGTTAAAATCTGTGTTTTTGCAGGAGAAAAAGTGTTTTGCATGAACTTCAAAGGGTGGGGCAATTTTCATTGCAAAAGAGACCAGTGTGCTGAAATCAGTCACAAGACATATAGAGCCTATGGCATTCAACATCATCGACGACAAATGTCCAGATTATGAATGAGAGAATTTGAGATATGAGCGTTTTTGTTGAGGCGAAGATTTTCAGGGGAAATGACAAAAAATGTCACTGTGTTCCTCATACAAAGCTAGGTTACACTTTATTTTAAAGTGACGACGTAGTTACATTGTACTTACTCAAATAAGTACTGAGTAACATTAATTAAAAACATGTACTTACTACAGAGTTACGGTTAGGGTTAGGGTTTGGTTTAGGGTTAGTTACTTGTAATTATACATTTTTTACTGCTATTACTATAGTAAGTACGTGTAGTAACGTGCAACTACGTCACCTTAAAATAAAGTGTTACCCAAAGCTATTTTGTGGCCCCAGAATACGAGTGGAATGGACAACTTTTATGTCATTTTTTGGAGCATGACAGTAAATATCAGTGTCCACATTCACTGCATGGAAAAGAGTAGCTCCTTTACGCATAAGACATCAAATCAAATGGGTTTGAAATTACATGAGAGTCAATGGCAAAGGCTTAGTCTTTGGAAAGTAACAGAATCCTTCGACACTACAATGAGTGTTGGAGGAAAAGGCAAAGTGTGTCAAGCTGGGAGTTTTTAGTTTAGTGTGATTTTTTTCTTTCCAGAACCATTTAATGGTTCAGTCACTGCATAACCAGGTCAGTTAAATATTAACCTGATTTGTACAAAAGCGGCAGCATAAAACACATTCTACCATGTACCGCCTCACCTCCCAAAAAGAAACGAAATAGATCAATAAAATAAATGATTACATTGTGACATGCTCCTTTTGGATTTGGATTGTTTTGTAAAACAAAACCCCATTCAGATGCATTGCACTGCATGATTGCCATTTACACACACGGCAAACCTGAAGCTCTCCTCTGATAACAAATGTGTGTGAATGAGCTCTGAAAACCTCTGAATTAACTATCGCCTTGTTTCCACTCGCCATTGTTTCCTCGTGTGCAAATGCCACAGAATTTAGCGCAGTATGAAACACACTGCGGTGTGTGTCAGCGGCTGTCTGACCCTGTCATTCGGCAGCGCTCAGATATGAAGTTTGAGGCTGGCAACAGATGAACACGGCTTATTTACAGCGCTGCGAACATAATAAATACAAACAAACATAATCGAGTCATTGAGCACATTGTTCTCCGTCTGAAAGGAACTATCCTGGGAAATCCTCAAAGGGACAAAACATAAATTTGAAATGAATTCCTCTTTAATTACTTCAGGGTATCCTCAAATTCTCTCATGGAATTTGCCATAAATGTTGTGGTTCAGCCACAGGATTTTTTTTTTTTAAAGAAGGGAAAAGGAAACAACAGGGAGGATCAACACTGTAGGGAACCCATCACTCACACACACACACACACACACACACACACACACACACACACACACACACATAAAGGTTGGACTCGATATAGTGTTTACTTACAACTTATCAAAGATCCAGTGATCCATGGATATTGACATGCAGCCGGGAATCGTGTTTCCTGACATTTATATGTCCCTGATTTTGACGCCGGGGAAATACATAAAGCAAAATTGCCTGTGAACGCTTTATATAAATACAATATAGGTAACGTTTTGTGTGTTTTTTACGGCATTCACGCTGAAAACAAATGCTGCCACTCAGTCTTTTTGCCACTCAGTGGGCGTGACCGACATCATGCGCATACCCTATACATGTACATATACATATGTATATATATATATATATATACATATATACACACACACACATATATATATATATATATATAAACCTTAGAAATAAGGCCAAAGACTGGACTATGTTTGCATGCATTGTATAAGTCAGGTATTCTGTTTTACATTTTTATGGGTGGACACACTCAAACTGTCAGTGAAACCAGACCATTGTGTTTAGGAAATATTAGTAAGTAATAATATATTGAACACTGCAGTCTTTGAATCATATCGCTGATTCTGCCATGATAAACTGTGCTTTAGTTATTTTTACGACAGCTAAGAATGCTTTAAATAACATGTCACCTCTTAACTGTGATAAATAAGTAAATAAGAAGATCCATCAACGATGCCTATAGTGCCGTCTGAGCAATCCCAACGCTTTTCCAGAGAACGCCATCATGCTCCATAATGTGAATCCATGATTAGGAAACTATCCGGTTCTGCATGACCTATGACCTCACTGTCACCGAAACTGGCCCAATGAAGAAAAATCAAAAAGTCATTTTCACTGGTTCAAATAAGTACAGCATAAAACGACTTATTGGTTATTGATTTTAATAATGTGTTGGGAAATTCATCAGGCAAATCAATTACCTCAGAGCACAAAAGAACAGGCATTTATTATTATAAACTTGGAGAAAGACAGAGATGGAGTTTCAGTTCTACTTTTGTCTTTTTAAATGATCTATGTGTGTATAATTGTGGATACATACGATATTACTAATGTTTTAGCAATGTATGGCTTCCTTTTACTATGCCAATAAAGCCGCTAGAGAAAAGGTGAGAGACTGGGGCCAAGGCTCAGACATATGCTGCGTCCCAATACTTATGCTAAACCATAAAAGTATCGAAATCTTTTTGTGAAGAAAAACTACATACTTTTGAGTAGGCAAGCTTTGGGACATACAGTAGTACTATCATGTCATCAAATTACGTCTTTTAACGGACGCTCTGTCGCATGGTGACGCGCATCCTGTCATGTAAACTGGCCTGTCAATCATCTTGTCACAGTTAACATCCTCCAACATTTCATTTAATTCAATTTCCTATCGTATTGGAGAGAAAAGAAATGGCACGTTGATCTGCCAGTTGTGGGTCTTTCATACGGAGACTCTCCTCATATTTTTTGGCAAATTTAAAAGTTAATGGTCAAACAGATATTTATAAAAGTTCACATTGTTGTTGCAAATGAAATATAACACGGATAACATTAACTAAAAAACAATTTATTAGGTTAAATGCTGATTATTAGTCACTCAAAAACCTTTATCTAAACCTCTCTACTTGAGAGTTGGACTCACACATCTGCCATGTTTGTAGTTTTTTACCACTTTTTATTTGTTTTTGTAGTTCTGAACCGAATCCTCCTCCAAAGTGCAATGGGTTGTGGGCAAATTAGCCTTTATTGTGAGCATGCATCCACACTTCGAAAATCTACCAGGAATAGTAGACAGTCCGGCGACTTTTGACATACTCTTTTCAACATACTATTCTTTGGGACGCACTTATTCTAATCTCACATACTATTTAGGATGGACAGTACGAACATTGGGACGCAGGGTCAAGGTCTTTTCAGAGTCGAAGCTAAATATTCCTCACAACCTTCCATCTGCTCCATCAAAAACCATTTCAAGCTAAACCACCTTGGGTCCACAGTGTTTTTTCACTTCTCTTATAATAATTTCCATGTTTACTGTGGGCGGCCAGAGTATAGCAGGAGCAAAGACTCCATCATCCCGAACGATCCCGTCTGAAGCTCCAAGGGCCTTTCTCCATGCAAATGAGAGACAGCAGAGAGGGCTGAAGCTCAGGGTGCACACACTATTACCGACTCGCAAAAGCAACAAGCGTAATCTGCACACCGACTCCTTCTACCAAGCGTTTATCAGCTTGAAATGCAATTTTATGCATTACAACTCAATGGTTTTCAAAGCAAAAAAGGTTCCTGACATGCGATTACCAGTCAACGAAACAATCCTCTCTCCTTCTCTCCAGCCGTATTTCCCCGTCCGGGTCCCTACAGTCCCCCCCCCCCTCTCGGGCTTGTCACCGTAGATGTGACGGAGGTGCCGACGGGCGCTCAGGAGCTAAATCCGGGCTGGCGGGTGATGCTCTTTGATTTTTAACCATTACAGAGTTTTCATAGAGCTGCAGTCAATTTATTTTATTTATTCTAATGAGCAGCATTAGTGGTAACGTGGTTAGCGGCGCTCGGGCTCATCGGGTCGTTAATCACACTCTGCAGACACTCGCAAATCAACTTCTAACAGCAAGCACTGAATCAAGCTCAATGGAGCATGCACTCCTTCACAATTTATGATCTTTCAAATTGCATCTTTTCAACCATTAAATTGCAAGATACCATAAATTTTTATCTCCTCTACTTTAGTCCCGGCATTCATTCTGTCCTGTGAACAGCGGAAAAGTAGTAAATTCAGGGTAGTTAGAAAGAATTTAAGCTCTGTCTCCTGAAAGGAAATCCAAGCGTAGGGCGAAGGCTGTTAATTTGCCATTGAGGACAAATACCAGGAGTGATAAAGTTTAAGAGCTCGACAGGGAGCTGGATTTGGCCCTGGTTGGCAGCGGTTCTCTACAACCTTGGGTCCACTTCGTGTGTGTGTGTGTGTGATATTTCAGGTCTTGTTAGATGTCATCTGTCAGATTTGAGCTTCATTTGAGGAAAGACTGGGCCGAAAAATCCTCCGATGTGAGGGACTTTTCAGGACTTGTGATAAGAAAACAGAGGATGGCGTAGATGAGTGGCTCTATTCTGAAAGGGTCACGGACAACAGAGAGAAACAATAATAACGTGCAACATTAGATGCTGGCAGAGTTTTTAGTATAGCCAATCAGGAGAGTTGTAAATGTCATGTGCTTGATCACTCTAGAGCACATGTGTCAAACTCCAGTCCTGGAGGGCCACTGTCCTGCAGAGTTTATCTCCAACCAGCTCCAAAAACACCTGCCTGGAAGTTTCTAGTAATCCTGAAGACCTTGATCAGCTGGATCAGGTGTGTTTAATTAGGGTTGAAGCTAAATTCTGCAGGGTTGTGGCCCTCCAGGAACTGAGTTTGACACCCCTGATCTAGAGCCTCAGGAAAATGTATTGACAACACTGATTGGCTGATCAACCCTCCTGAGCTGTGATATCACAGGTGGTAGACCTATACCCTTACATTATACCTAACAAAACCGCACTTACATCTACTGTACAGCCCTACAAAGCAAAAAAATGGATTTGAGATAAATCACTTCAATGATAGTTTGGTTGAAACCAATTGTTTGATTTTTGGCAAATTCCTCTGACATGGGGACAGATCATGGTCTAATACCAAATATCAGTCAACTTAATTTAGACAAAATTACTGCATGGTAGTATAATATAACACTAAAATTTACACTATACATCAAGTCCTGAAAAATAAAGCCAAATTATTTCTTCTTCCTCTTCTTTTTAATTAATTGCCGGTTGGCAGACCAGCTTTCGGTGCATTACTGCTGACGCTATAAACTAAAGAACTAATGAAAGCCTGTTTAACTTTAAAAAAGAAGACGCCCCTGTCTTTTGTTTTTGACATTCATCCAGTGGTTTTAATAACATTTTATTTTTGTTCCTAGTTTTTGTGCTTGATCATGTCTAATTTAAAATCTGTGTCTAAACCAGTTACGAAACACTGATGTGTGAGAAAACAGAAATAAGCTGAGCAGAACATCAGAATAAGTTAAGGTTCCTAATAAATGTTTTGCAATTAAAACAAAATCTGAAGGAATGGCGATTTGCCGCTTAGCTCAGCCAAGAAGTTGCTTCTCAGCTCGGGTAAACTTCAGCTAACAACCCTCTAACTCTTGAGACTCCCATTCTAGACGATGGCGTTCGAGAGGCCATTGAATGTAACCTGACGAAGGTGGAAAACAAGCTACTTACCCGCACCATACTGTTCTGAGGAATTGTCATAATTGTTTCAGATTACATCTCCTGTGGCAGAGAGCAGTAAGGAACACACTTGTCAAACAATATGGTCAGATTAGCTGTTTCTGATTGGGTGCGTGTTGAAGCGATCTCTCTCATTACACACCTCAGAAAAGAAACAAAAGATCGCTTTAAAGTGACTTAATTATCCACATAAAGAACAGAGTGACAAAGCCAGTAGCTGGGCTTGAAGTGAAGGGTTAACCCTTTCACTCTATGCAAAAACTCTTTAGCCCACTTCACACGGCACAGGAATCAAGCCACGCGACTGCAGGGCGCCGAGCGCAAGCAAATCTGCACACGGCTGATTGGTTCAAGAGTGGCTAACATGTGAGAGCGGAAACTGAGCAGTTAAAGAGCATTTAGAGAGACGTCTCTGTAAGTTAACATGCATGTACAGGTGAGAGGGGGGCTGTCGTGGAGGCTAAAGGTCACAGACATATTGAATGGACTGACGAGTCGCTCATTTAAATCAGCTAATCCTTGTGAAAAAGTACACATTCACATCTTTTTAAATGTGTTATCATTTAATTTAATATTAAATTACAAGTAGATTAATTCACATTTCAATTCACATTTATTTGTGTAGCGCTTTTCACAATACACATAGTTTCAAAGCAGTTTTACAGAAATATATATTATAAATATAAATATATTTATAAGTCCACTACAATTTAGAGGTAACTGTTATCAGAGGTAACTGTCTAAGTTATGTATTTCAGAAATGTAAATATACAAAGCACAGTA